>NW_027466816.1:0-600000 GCF_046128005.1 Genypterus blacodes
TCCAGGCTGCAATGGCTTCAATTTGTGTTATTTCGGGGCAAATTGGGGAATATTGAATTTTTTGTGAAAATGTTGACCCCGCGGTCAATGTTTTTTTCAGCTGAGGAGAACTTGAAACGCCCATATCTTGGGCAAGGAAGGAGTTAGAGTGTTAAAATTTTTAGACGCAGCATCCAGGCTGCAATGGCTTCAATTTGTATTATTTCGGGGCAAATTGGGGAATATTGAATTTTTTGTGAAAATGTTGACCCCGCGTTCAATGTTTTTTTCAGCTGAGGAGAACTTGAAACGCCCATATCTTGGGCAAGGAAGGAGTTAGAGAGCTCACATTTCAGACACAGCATCCAGGCTGCAATGGCTTCAATTTGTGTTATTTTGGGGCAAATTGGGGAATATTGAATTTTTGGTGAAAAAGTTGACCCCGCGGTCAATGTTTTTTTCAGCTGAGGAGATAACTTGAAACGCCCATATCTTGGGCAAGGAAGGAGTGAGAGAGCTCACATTTCAGACACAGCATCCATGCTGCAATGGCTTCAATTTGTGTTATTTCGGGGCAAATTGGGGAATATTGAATTTTTGGTGAAAATGTTGACACCGCGGTCAACGTGTTTTTTCAACTGGAGAAAACTTGAAACGCCCATATCTTGGATAAGGAAGGAGTGAGAGAGCTCACATTTCAGACGCAACATCCAGGCTGCAATGGCTTCAATTTGTGTTATTTTGGGGCAAATGGGGAATATTGATTTTTTTGTGAAAAAGTTGACTCCGCGGTCAATGTTTTTTTCAGCTGAGGAGATAACTTGAAACGCCCATATCTTGGATAAGGAAGGAGTGAGAGAGCTCACATTTCAGACGCAACATCCAGGCTGCAATGGCTTCAATTTGTGTTATTTTGGGGCAAATGGGGAATATTGATTTTTTTGTGAAAAAGTTGACACCGCGGTCAATGTTTTTTTCAGCTGAGGAGATAACTTGAAACGCCCATATCTTGGATAAGGAAGGAGTGAGAGAACTCACATTTCAGACACAGCATCCAGGCTGCAATGGCTTCAATTTGTGTTATTTCGGGGCAAATTGGGGAATATTGAATTTTTTGTGAAAATGTTGACCCCGCGGTCAATGTTTTTTTCAGCTGAGGAGAACTTGAAACGCCCATATCTTGGGCAAGGAAGGAGTTAGAGTGTTAAAATTTTTAGACGCAGCATCCAGGCTGCAATGGCTTCAATTTGTATTATTTCGGGGCAAATTGGGGAATATTGAATTTTTTGTGAAAATGTTGACCCCGCGTTCAATGTTTTTTTCAGCTGAGGAGAACTTGAAACGCCCATATCTTGGGCAAGGAAGGAGTTAGAGAGCTCACATTTCAGACACAGCATCCAGGCTGCAATGGCTTCAATTTGTGTTATTTTGGGGCAAATTGGGGAATATTGAATTTTTGGTGAAAAAGTTGACCCCGCGGTCAATGTTTTTTTCAGCTGAGGAGATAACTTGAAACGCCCATATCTTGGATAAGGAAGGAGTGAGAGAGCTCACATTTCAGACACAACATCCAGGCTGCAATGGCTTCAATTTGTGTTATTTTGGGGCAAATTGGGGAATATTGAATTTTTGGTGAAAATGTTGACCCCGCGGTCAATGTTTTTTTCAGCTGAGGAGAACTTGAAACGCCCATATCTTGGGCAAGGAAGGAGTTAGAGTGTTCAAATTTTTAGACGCAGCATCCAGGCTGCAATGGCTTCAATTTGTGTTATTTCGGGGCAAATTGGGGAATATTGAATTTTTTGTGAAAATGTTGACCCCGCGGTCAATGTTTTTTTCAGCTGAGGAGAACTTGAAACGCCCATATCTTGGGCATGGAAGGAGTTAGAGTGTTAAAATTTTTAGACGCAGCATCCAGGCTGCAATGGCTTCAATTTGTGTTATTTCGGGGCAAATTGGGGAATATTGAATTTTTTGTGAAAATGTTGACCCCGCGGTCAATGTTTTTTTCAGCTGAGGAGAACTTGAAACGCCCATATCTTGGGCAAGGAAGGAGTTAGAGAGCTCACATTTCAGACACAGCATCCAGGCTGCAATGGCTTCAATTTGTGTTATTTCGGGGGAAATTGGGGAATATTGAATTTTTTGTGAAAATGTTGACCCCGCGGTCAATGTTTTTTTCAGCTGAGGAGAACTTGAAACGCCCATATCTTGGGCAAGGAAGGAGTTAGAGTGTTCAAATTTTTAGACGCAGCATCCAGGCTGCAATGGCTTCAATTTGTGTTATTTCGGGGCAAATTGGGGAATATTGAATTTTTTGTGAAAATGTTGACCCCGCGGTCAATGTTTTTTTCAGCTGAGGAGATAACTTGAAACGCCCATATCTTGGGCAAGGAAGGAGTGAGAGAGCTCACATTTCAGACACAGCATCCAGGCTGCAATGGCTTCAATTTGTGTTATTTCGGGGCAAATTGGGGAATATTGAATTTTTTGTGAAAATGTTGACCCCGCGGTCAATGTTTTTTTCAGCTGAGGAGATAACTTGAAACGCCCATATCTTGGGCAAGGAAGGAGTGAGAGAGCTCACATTTCAGACACAGCATCCATGCTGCAATGGCTTCAATTTGTGTTATTTCGGGGCAAATTGGGGAATATTGAATTTTTGGTGAAAATGTTGACACCGCGGTCAACGTGTTTTTTCAACTGGAGAAAACTTGAAAAGCCCATATCTTGGATAAGGAAGGAGTTAGAGAGCTCACATTTCAGACACAGCATCCAGGCTGCAATGGCTTCAATTTGTGTTATTTTGGGGCAAATTGGGGAATATTGAATTTTTGGTGAAAAAGTTGACCCCGCGGTAAATGTTTTTTTCAGCTGAGGAGAACTTGAAACGCCCATATCTTGGATAAGGAAGGAGTGAGAGAGCTCACATTTCAGACGCAACATCCAGGCTGCAATGGCTTCAATTTGTGTTATTTTGGGGCAAATGGGGAATATTGATTTTTTTGTGAAAAAGTTGACACCGCGGTCAATGTTTTTTTCAGCTGAGGAGATAACTTGAAACGCCCATATCTTGGATAAGGAAGGAGTGAGAGAACTCACATTTCAGACACAGCATCCAGGCTGCAATGGCTTCAATTTGTGTTATTTCGGGGCAAATTGGGGAATATTGAATTTTTTGTGAAAATGTTGACCCCGCGGTCAATGTTTTTTTCAGCTGAGGAGAACTTGAAACGCCCATATCTTGGGCAAGGAAGGAGTTAGAGAGCTCACATTTCAGACACAGCATCCAGGCTGCAATGGCTTCAATTTGTGTTATTTTGGGGCAAATTGGGGAATATTGAATTTTTGGTGAAAAAGTTGACCTCGCGGTCAATGTTTTTTTCAGCTGAGGAGATAACTTGAAACGCCCATATCTTGGGCAAGGAAGGAGTTAGAGTGTTCAAATTTTTAGACGCAGCATCCAGGCTGCAATGGCTTCAATTTGTGTTATTTTGGGGCAAATTGGGGAATATTGAATTTTTGGTGAAAATGTTGACCCCGCGGTCAATGTTTTTTTCAGCTGAGGAGATAACTTGAAACGCCCATATCTTGGGCAAGGAAGGAGTGAGAGAGCTCACATTTCAGACACAGCATCCATGCTGCAATGGCTTCAATTTGTGTTATTTCGGGGCAAATTGGGGAATATTGAATTTTTGGTGAAAATGTTGACCCCGCAGTCAACGTGTTTTTTCAACTGGAGAAAACTTGAAACGCCCATATCTTGGATAAGGAAGGAGTGAGAGAGCTCACATTTCAGACACAGCATCCAGGCTGCAATGGCTTCAATTTGTGTTATTTTGGGGCAAATTGGGGAATATTGATTTTTTGGTGAAAAAGTTGACCCCGCGGTCAATGTTTTTTTCAGCTGAGGAGATAACTTGAAATGCTTATATCTTGGGCATGGAAGGAGTGAGAGAGCTTAAATTTCAGACACAGCATCCAGGCTGCAATGGCTTCAATTTGTGTTATTTTGGGGCAAATTGGGGAATATTGAATTTTTGGTGAAAAAGTTGACCCCGCGGTCAATGTTTTTTTCAGCTGAGGAGAACTTGAAACGCCCATATCTTGGATAAGGAAGGAGTGAGAGAGCTCACATTTCAGACACAGCATCCAGGCTGCAATGGCTTCAATTTGTGTTATTTTGGGGCAAATTGGGGAATATTGAATTTTTGGTGAAAATGTTGACCCCGCGGTCAATGTTTTTTTCAGCTGAGGAGATAACTTGAAACGCCCATATCTTGGGCAAGGAAGGAGTTAGAGAGCTCACATTTCAGACACAGCATCCAGGCTGCAATGGGATGAATTTGTGTTATTTTGGGGCAAATTGGGGAATATTGAATTTTTGGTGAAAATGTTGACCCCGCGGTCAACGTGTTTTTTCAACTGGAGAAAACTTGAAACGCCCATATCTTGGATAAGGAAGGAGTGAGAGAGCTCACATTTCAGACACAGCATCCAGGCTGCAATGGCTTCAATTTGTGTTATTTTGGGGCAAATTGGGGAATATTGATTTTTTGGTGAAAAAGTTGACCCCGCGGTCAATGTTTTTTTCAGCTGAGGAGATAACTTGAAATGCTTATATCTTGGGCATGGAAGGAGTGAGAGAGCTTAAATTTCAGACACAGCATCCAGGCTGCAATGGCTTCAATTTGTGTTATTTTGGGGCAAATTGGGGAATATTGAATTTTTGGTGAAAATGTTGACCCCGCGGTCAATGTTTTTTTCAGCTGAGGAGAACTTGAAACGCCCATATCTTGAATAAGGAAGGAGTGAGAGAGCTCACATTTCAGACACAGCATCCAGGCTGCAATGGCTTCAATTTGTGTTTTTTTCGGGCAAATTGGGGAATATTGAATTTTTTTGTGAAAAAGTTGACCCCGCGGTCAATGTTTTTTTCAGCTGAGGAGAACTTGAAACGCCCATATCTTGGATAAGGAAGGAGTGAGAGAGCTCACATTTCAGACACAGCATCCAGGCTGCAATGGCTTCAATTTGTGTTATTTTGGGGCAAATTGGGGAATATTGACTTTTTGGTGAAAAAGTTGACCCCGCGGTCAATGTTTTTTTCAGCTGAGGAGATAACTTGAAATGCCCATATCTTGGGCATGGAAGGAGTGAGAGAGCTCACATTTCAGACACAGCATCCAGGCTGCAATGGCTTCAATTTGTGTTATTTCGGGGCAAATTGGGGAATATTGAATTTTTTGTGAAAATGTTGACCCCGCGGTCAATGTTTTTTTCAGCTGAGGAGAACTTGAAACGCCCATATCTTGGGCAAGGAAGGAGTTAGAGTGTTAAAATTTTTAGAAGCAGCATCCAGGCTGCAATGGCTTCAATTTGTGTTATTTCGGGGCAAATTGGGGAATATTGAATTTTTTGTGAAAATGTTGACCCCGCGGTCAATGTTTTTTTCAGCTGAGGAGAACTTGAAACGCCCATATCTTGAATAAGGAAGGAGTGAGAGAGCTCACATTTCAGACACAGCATCCAGGCTGCAATTGGATGAATTCGTGTTATTTCGGGGCAAATTGGGGAATATTGAATTTTTGGTGAAAAAGTTGACCCCGCGGTCAATGTTTTTTTCAGCTGAGGAGAACTTGAAACGCCCATATGATGGATAAGGAAGGAGTGAGAGAGCTCACATTTCAGACACAGCATCCAGGCTGCAATGGCTTCAATTTGTGTTATTTCGGGGCAAATTGGGGAATATTGAATTTTTGGTGAAAAAGTTGACCTCGCGGTCAACATGTTTTTTCAACTGGAGAAAACTTGAAACGCCCATATTTTGGATAAGGAAGGAGTGAGAGAGCTCACATTTCAGACGCAGCATCCAGGCTGCAATGGGCTTCAATTTGTGTTATTTGGGGCAAATTGGGGAATATTGAATTTTTGGTGAAAATGTTGACCCCGCGGTCAATGTTTTTTTCAGCTGAGGAGAACTTGAAACGCCCATATCTTGGACAAGGAAGGAGTGAGAGAGCTCACATTTCAGACACAGCATCCAGGCTGCAATGGCTTCAATTTGTGTTATTTTGGGGCAAATTGGGGAATATTGAATTTTTGGTGAAAATGTTGACCCCGCGGTCAACGTGTTTTTTCAACTGGAGAAAACTTGAAACGCCCATATCTTGGACAAGGAAGGAGTGAGAGAGCTCACATTTCAGACACAGCATCCAGGCTGCAATGGCTTCAATTTGTGTTATTTTGGGGCAAATTGGGGAATATTGAATTTTTGGTGAAAATGTTGACCCCGCGGTCAATGTTTTTTTCAGCTGAGGAGAACTTGAAACGCCCATATCTTGGGCAAGGAAGGAGTGAGAGAGCTTAAATTTCAGACGCAGCATCCAGGCAGGAATGGCATCAATTTGTGTTATTTTGGGGCAAATTGGGGAATATTGAATTTTTGGTGAAAAAGTTGACCTCGCGGTCAATGTTTTTTTCAGCTGAGGAGATAACTTGAAACGCCCGTGTCTTGGGCAAGGAAGGAGTGAGAGAGCTCACATTTCAGACACAGCATCCAGGCTGCAATGGCTTCAATTTGTGTTATTTTGGGGCAAAGTGGGGAATATTGAATTTTTGGTGAAAATGTTGACCCCGCGGTCAATGTATTTTTCAGCTGAGGAGATAACTTAAAACGCCCGTATCTTGGGCAAGGAAGGAGTGAGAGAGCTTAAATTTCAGACGCAGCATCCAGGCTGCAATGGCTTCAATTTGTGTTATTTTGGGGCAAAGTGGGGAATATTGAATTTTTTGTGAAAAAGTTGACCTCGCGGTCAATGTTTTTTTCAGCTGAGGAGAACTTGAAACGCCCATATCTTGGGCAAGGAAGGAGTTAGAGAGCTCACATTTCAGACACAGCATCCAGGCTGCAATGGCTTCAATTTGTGTTATTTTGGGGCAAATTGGGGAATATTGAATTTTTGGTGAAAATGTTGACCCCGCGGTCAATGTTTTTTTCAGCTGAGGAGAACTTGAAACGCCCATATCTTGGATAAGGAAGGAGTGAGAGAGCTTAAATTTCAGACGCAGCATCCAGGCAGGAATGGCATCAATTTGTGTTATTTTGGGGCAAATTGGGGAATATTGAATTTTTGGTGAAAAAGTTGACCTCGCGGTCAATGTTTTTTTCAGCTGAGGAGAACTTGAAACGCCCATATCTTGGATAAGGAAGGAGTGAGAGAGCTCAAATTTCAGACACAGCATCCAGGCTGCAATGGGATGAATTTGTGTTATTTTGGGGCAAATTGGGGAATATTGAATTTTTGGTGGAAATGTTGACCCCGCGGTCAACGTGTTTTTTCAACTGGAGAAAAATTGAAACGCCCATATCTTGGACAAGGAAGGAGTGAGAGAGCTCACATTTCAGATACAGCATCCAGGCTGCAATGGCTTCAATTTGTGTTATTTTGGGGCAAATTGGGGAATATTGAATTTCTGGTGAAAATGTTGACCCCGCGGTCAACGTGTTTTTTCAACTGGAGAAAACTTGAAACGCCCATATCTTGGACAAGGAAGGAGTGAGAGAGCTCACATTTCAGACACAGCATCCAGGCTGCAATGGCTTCAATTTGTGTTATTTTGGGGCAAATTGGGGAATATTGAATTTTTGGTGAAAATGTTGACCCCGCGGTCAATGTTTTTTTCAGCTGAGGAGAACTTGAAACGCCCATATCTTGGGCAAGGAAGGAGTGAGAGAGCTTAAATTTCAGACGCAGCATCCAGGCAGGAATGGCATCAATTTGTGTTATTTTGGGGCAAATTGGGGAATATTGAATTTTTGGTGAAAAAGTTGACCTCGCGGTCAATGTTTTTTTCAGCTGAGGAGATAACTTGAAACGCCCGTGTCTTGGGCAAGGAAGGAGTGAGAGAGCTCACATTTCAGACACAGCATCCAGGCTGCAATGGCTTCAATTTGTGTTATTTTGGGGCAAAGTGGGGAATATTGAATTTTTTGTGAAAATGTTGACCCCGCGGTCAATGTTTTTTTCAGCTGAGGAGAACTTGAAACGCCCATATCTTGGGCAAGGAAGGAGTTAGAGAGCTCACATTTCAGACACAGCATCCAGGCTGCAATGGCTTCAATTTGTGTTATTTTGGGGCAAATTGGGGAATATTGAATTTTTGGTGAAAATGTTGACCCCGCGGTCAATGTTTTTTTCAGCTGAGGAGAACTTGAAACGCCCATATCTTGGATAAGGAAGGAGTGAGAGAGCTTAAATTTCAGACGCAGCATCCAGGCAGGAATGGCATCAATTTGTGTTATTTTGGGGCAAATTGGGGAATATTGAATTTTTGGTGAAAAAGTTGACCTCGCGGTCAATGTTTTTTTCAGCTGAGGAGATAACTTGAAACGCCCGTGTCTTGGGCAAGGAAGGAGTGAGAGAGCTCACATTTCAGATACAGCATCCAGGCTGCAATGGCTTCAATTTGTGTTATTTTGGGGCAAATTGGGGAATATTGAATTTTTGGTGAAAATGTTGACCCCGCGGTCAACGTGTTTTTTCAACTGGAGAAAACTTGAAACGCCCATATCTTGGACAAGGAAGGAGTGAGAGAGCTCACATTTCAGACACAGCATCCAGGCTGCAATGGCTTCAATTTGTGTTATTTTGGGGCAAATTGGGGAATATTGAATTTTTGGTGAAAATGTTGACCCCGCGGTCAATGTTTTTTTCAGCTGAGGAGAACTTGAAACGCCCATATCTTGGGCAAGGAAGGAGTGAGAGAGCTTAAATTTCAGACGCAGCATCCAGGCAGGAATGGCATCAATTTGTGTTATTTTGGGGCAAATTGGGGAATATTGAATTTTTGGTGAAAATGTTGACCCCGCGGTCAACGTGTTTTTTCAACTGGAGAAAAATTGAAACGCCCATATCTTGGACAAGGAAGGAGTGAGAGAGCTCACATTTCAGATACAGCATCCAGGCTGCAATGGCTTCAATTTGTGTTATTTTGGGGCAAAGTGGGGAATATTGAATTTTTGGTGAAAATGTTGACCCCGCGGTCAATGTTTTTTTCAGCTGAGGAGATAACTTGAAACGCCCGTGTCTTGGGCAAGGAAGGAGTGAGAGAGCTCACATTTCAGACACAGCATCCAGGCTGCAATGGCTTCAATTTGTGTTATTTTGGGGCAAAGTGGGGAATATTGAATTTTTGGTGAAAATGTTGACCCCGCGGTCAATGTTTTTTTCAGCTGAGGAGAACTTGAAACGCCCATATCTTGGGCAAGGAAGGAGTTAGAGAGCTCACATTTCAGACACAGCATCCAGGCTGCAATGGCTTCAATTTGTGTTATTTTGGGGCAAATTGGGGAATATTGAATTTTTGGTGAAAATGTTGACCCCGCGGTCAATGTTTTTTTCAGCTGAGGAGAACTTGAAACGCCCATATCTTGGATAAGGAAGGAGTGAGAGAGCTTAAATTTCAGACGCAGCATCCAGGCAGGAATGGCATCAATTTGTGTTATTTTGGGGCAAATTGGGGAATATTGAATTTTTGGTGAAAAAGTTGACCCCGCGGTCAATGTTTTTTTCAGCTGAGGAGATAACTTGAAACGCCCGTGTCTTGGGCAAGGAAGGAGTGAGAGAGCTCACATTTCAGATACAGCATCCAGGCTGCAATGGCTTCAATTTGTGTTATTTTGGGGCAAAGTGGGGAATATTGAATTTTTGGTGAAAATGTTGACCCCGCGGTATATGTTTTTTTCAGCTGAGGAGAACTTGAAACGCCCATATCTTGGATAAGGAAGGAGTGAGAGAGCTCAAATTTCAGACACAGCATCCAGGCTGCAATGGGATGAATTTGTGTTATTTTGGGGCAAATTGGGGAATATTGAATTTTTGGTGAAAATGTTGACCCCGCGGTCAACGTGTTTTTTCAACTGGAGAAAAATTGAAACGCCCATATCTTGGACAAGGAAGGAGTGAGAGAGCTCACATTTCAGATACAGCATCCAGGCTGCAATGGCTTCAATTTGTGTTATTTTGGGGCAAATTGGGGAATATTGAACTTTTGGTGAAAATGTTGACCCCGCGGTCAACGTGTTTTTTCAACTGGAGAAAACTTGAAACGCCCATATCTTGGACAAGGAAGGAGTGAGAGAGCTCACATTTCAGACACAGCATCCAGGCTGCAATGGCTTCAATTTGTGTTATTTTGGGGCAAAGTGGGGAATATTGAATTTTTGGTGAAAATGTTGACCCCGCGGTCAACGTGTTTTTTCAACTGGAGAAAACTTGAAACGCCCATATCTTGGACAAGGAAGGAGTGAGAGAGCTCACATTTCAGACACAGCATCCAGGCTGCAATGGCTTCAATTTGTGTTATTTTGGGGCAAATTGGGGAATATTGAATTTTTGGTGAAAATGTTGACACCGCGGTCAATGTTTTTTTCAGCTGAGGAGAACTTGAAACGCCCAAATCTTGGATAAGGAAGGAGTGAGAGAGCTCACATTTCAGACACAGCATCCAGGCTGCAATGGGATGAATTTGTGTTATTTTGGGGCAAATTGGGGAATATTGAATTTTTGGTGAAAATGTTGACCCCGCGGTCAACGTGTTTTTTCAACTGGAGAAAACTTGAAACGCCCATATCTTGGACAAGGAAGGAGTGAGAGAGCTCACATTTCAGACACAGCATCCAGGCTGCAATGGCTTCAATTTGTGTTATTTTGGGGCAAAGTGGGGAATATTGAATTTTTGGTGAAAATGTTGACCCCGCGGTCAACGTGTTTTTTCAACTGGAGAAAACTTGAAACGCCCATATCTTGGACAAGGAAGGAGTGAGAGAGCTCACATTTCAGACACAGCATCCAGGCTGCAATGGCTTCAATTTGTGTTATTTTGGGGCAAATTGGGGAATATTGAATTTTTGGTGAAAATGTTGACACCGCGGTCAATGTTTTTTTCAGCTGAGGAGAACTTGAAACGCCCAAATCTTGGATAAGGAAGGAGTGAGAGAGCTCACATTTCAGACACAGCATCCAGGCTGCAATGGGATGAATTTGTGTTATTTTGGGGCAAATTGGGGAATATTGAATTTTTGGTGAAAATGTTGACCCCGCGGTCAATGTTTTTTTCAGCTGAGGAGAACTTGAAACGCCCATATCTTGGGCAAGGAAGGAGTGAGAGAGCTCACATTTCAGACACAGCATCCAGGCTGCAATGGCTTCAATTTGTGTTATTGTGGGGCAAATTGGGGAATATTGAATTTTTGGTGAAAAAGGTGACCTCGCGGTCAATGTTTTTTTCAGCTGAGGAGATAACTTGAAACGCCCGTGTCTTGGGCAAGGAAGGAGTGAGAGAGCTCACATTTCAGACACAGCATCCAGGCTGCAATGGCTTCAATTTGTGTTATTTTGGGGCAAAGTGGGGAATATTGAATTTTTGGTGAAAATGTTGACCCCGCGGTCAATGTTTTTTTCAGCTGAGGAGAACTTGAAACGCCCATATCTTGGATAAGGAAGGAGTGAGAGAGCTCACATTTCAGACACAGCATCCAGGCTGCAATGGGATGAATTTGTGTTATTTTGGGGCAAATTGGGGAATATTGAATTTTTGGTGAAAAAGTTGACCTCGCGGTCAATGTTTTTTTCAGCTGAGGAGATAACTTGAAACGCCCGTATCTTGGGCAAGGAAGGAGTTAGAGTGTTCAAATTTTTAGACGCAGCATCCAGGCTGCAATGGTTTCAATTTGTGTCATTTTGGGGCAAATTGGGGAATATTGAATTTTTTGTGAAAATGTTGACCCCGCGGTCAATGTTTTTTTCAGCTGAGGAGAACTTGAAACGCCCATATCTTGGATAAGGAAGGAGTGAGAGAGCTCACATTTCAGACACAGCATCCAGGCTGCAATGGCTTCAATTTGTGTTATTTTGGGGCAAATTGGGGAATATTGAATTTTTGGTGAAAAAGTTGACCCCGCGGTCAATGTTTTTTTCAGCTGAGGAGAACTTGAAACGCCCATATCTTGGGCAAGGAAGGAGTGAGAGAGCTCACATTTCAGACACAGCATCCAGGCTGCAATGGCTTCAATTTGTGTAATTTTGGGGCAAATTGGGGAATATTGAATTTTTGGTGAAAAAGTTGACTTCGCGGTCACTGTTTTTTTCAGCTGAGGAGAACTTGAAACGCCCATATCTTGGATAAGGAAGGAGTGAGAGAGCTCACATTTCAGACACAGCATCCAGGCTGCAATGGGATGAATTTGTGTTATTTTGGGGCAAATTGGGGAATATTGAATTTTTGGTGAAAAAGTTGACCTCGCGGTCAATGTTTTTTTCAGCTGAGGAGATAACTTGAAACGCCCGTGTCTTGGGCAAGGAAGGAGTGAGAGAGCTCACATTTCAGACACAGCATCCAGGCTGCAATGGCTTCAATTTGTGTTATTTTGGGGCAAAGTGGGGAATATTGAATTTTTGGTGAAAATGTTGACCCCGCGGTCAATGTTTTTTTCAGCAGAGGAGAACTTGAAACGCCCATATCTTGGATAAGGAAGGAGTGAGAGAGCTCACATTTCAGACACAGCATCCAGGCTGCAATGGGATGAATTTGTGTTATTTTGGGGCAAATTGGGGAATATTGAATTTTTGGTGAAAAAGTTGACCTCGCGGTCAATGTTTTTTTCAGCTGAGGAGATAACTTGAAACGCCCGTATCTTGGGCAAGGAAGGAGTTAGAGTGTTCAAATTTTTAGACGCAGCATCCAGGCTGCAATGGCTTCAATTTGTGTTATTTTGGGGCAAATTGGGGAATATTGAATTTTTGGTGAAAATGTTGACCCCGCGGTCAACGTGTTTTTTCAACTGGAGAAAACTTGAAACGCCCATATCTTGGGCAAGGAAGGAGTTAGAGTGTTCAAATTTTTAGACGCAGCATCCAGGCTGCAATGGCTTCAATTTGTGTTATTTTGGGGCAAATTGGGGAATATTGAATTTTTGGTGAAAATGTTGACCCCGCGGTCAATGTTTTTTTCAGCTGAGGAGAACTTGAAACGCCCATATCTTGGACAAGGAAGGAGTGAGAGAGCTCACATTTCAGACACAGCATCCAGGCTGCAATGGCTTCAATTTGTGTTATTTTGGGGCAAATTGGGGAATATTGAATTTTTGGTGAAAATGTTGACCCCGCGGTCAACGTGTTTTTTCAACTGGAGAAAACTTGAAACGCCCATATCTTGGACAAGGAAGGAGTGAGAGAGCTCACATTTCAGACACAGCATCCAGGCTGCAATGGCTTCAATTTGTGTTATTTTGGGGCAAATTGGGGAATATTGAATTTTTGGTGAAAATGTTGACCCCGCGGTCAATGTTTTTTTCAGCTGAGGAGAACTTGAAACGCCCATATCTTGGACAAGGAAGGAGTGAGAGAGCTCACATTTCAGACACAGCATCCAGGCTGCAATGGCTTCAATTTGTGTTATTTTGGGGCAAATTGGGGAATATTGAATTTTTGGTGAAAATGTTGACCCCGCGGTCAACGTGTTTTTTCAACTGGAGAAAACTTGAAACGCCCATATCTTGGACAAGGAAGGAGTGAGAGAGCTCACATTTCAGACACAGCATCCAGGCTGCAATGGCTTCAATTTGTGTTATTTTGGGGCAAATTGGGGAATATTGAATTTTTGGTGAAAATGTTGACCCCGCGGTCAATGTTTTTTTCAGCTGAGGAGAACTTGAAACGCCCATATCTTGGATAAGGAAGGAGTGAGAGAGCTTAAATTTCAGACGCAGCATCCAGGCAGGAATGGCATCAATTTGTGTTATTTTGGGGCAAATTGGGGAATATTGAATTTTTGGTGAAAAAGTTGACCTCGCGGTCAATGTTTTTTTCAGCTGAGGAGATAACTTGAAACGCCCGTGTCTTGGGCAAGGAAGGAGTGAGAGAGCTCACATTTCAGACACAGCATCCAGGCTGCAATGGCTTCAATTTGTGTTATTTTGGGGCAAAGTGGGGAATATTGAATTTTTGGTGAAAATGTTGACCCCGCGGTCAATGTATTTTTCAGCTGAGGAGATAACTTAAAACGCCCGTATCTTGGGCAAGGAAGGAGTGAGAGAGCTTAAATTTCAGACGCAGCATCCAGGCTGCAATGGCTTCAATTTGTGTTATTTTGGGGCAAAGTGGGGAATATTGAATTTTTTGTGAAAATGTTGACCCCGCGGTCAATGTTTTTTTCAGCTGAGGAGAACTTGAAACGCCCATATCTTGGGCAAGGAAGGAGTTAGAGAGCTCACATTTCAGACACAGCATCCAGGCTGCAATGGCTTCAATTTGTGTTATTTTGGGGCAAATTGGGGAATATTGAATTTTTGGTGAAAATGTTGACCCCGCGGTCAATGTTTTTTTCAGCTGAGGAGAACTTGAAACGCCCATATCTTGGATAAGGAAGGAGTGAGAGAGCTTAAATTTCAGACGCAGCATCCAGGCAGGAATGGCATCAATTTGTGTTATTTTGGGGCAAATTGGGGAATATTGAATTTTTGGTGAAAAAGTTGACCTCGCGGTCAATGTTTTTTTCAGCTGAGGAGAACTTGAAACGCCCATATCTTGGATAAGGAAGGAGTGAGAGAGCTCAAATTTCAGACACAGCATCCAGGCTGCAATGGGATGAATTTGTGTTATTTTGGGGCAAATTGGGGAATATTGAATTTTTGGTGGAAATGTTGACCCCGCGGTCAACGTGTTTTCTCAACTGGAGAAAAATTGAAACGCCCATATCTTGGACAAGGAAGGAGTGAGAGAGCTCACATTTCAGATACAGCATCCAGGCTGCAATGGCTTCAATTTGTGTTATTTTGGGGCAAATTGGGGAATATTGAATTTCTGGTGAAAATGTTGACCCCGCGGTCAACGTGTTTTTTCAACTGGAGAAAACTTGAAACGCCCATATCTTGGACAAGGAAGGAGTGAGAGAGCTCACATTTCAGACACAGCATCCAGGCTGCAATGGCTTCAATTTGTGTTATTTTGGGGCAAATTGGGGAATATTGAATTTTTGGTGAAAATGTTGACCCCGCGGTCAATGTTTTTTTCAGCTGAGGAGAACTTGAAACGCCCATATCTTGGGCAAGGAAGGAGTGAGAGAGCTTAAATTTCAGACGCAGCATCCAGGCAGGAATGGCATCAATTTGTGTTATTTTGGGGCAAATTGGGGAATATTGAATTTTTGGTGAAAAAGTTGACCTCGCGGTCAATGTTTTTTTCAGCTGAGGAGATAACTTGAAACGCCCGTGTCTTGGGCAAGGAAGGAGTGAGAGAGCTCACATTTCAGACACAGCATCCAGGCTGCAATGGCTTCAATTTGTGTTATTTTGGGGCAAAGTGGGGAATATTGAATTTTTGGTGAAAATGTTGACCCCGCGGTCAATGTATTTTTCAGCTGAGGAGATAACTTGAAACGCCCGTATCTTGGGCAAGGAAGGAGTGAGAGAGCTTAAATTTCAGACGCAGCATCCAGGCTGCAATGGCTTCAATTTGTGTTATTTTGGGGCAAAGTGGGGAATATTGAATTTTTTGTGAAAATGTTGACCCCGCGGTCAATGTTTTTTTCAGCTGAGGAGAACTTGAAACGCCCATATCTTGGGCAAGGAAGGAGTTAGAGAGCTCACATTTCAGACACAGCATCCAGGCTGCAATGGCTTCAATTTGTGTTATTTTGGGGCAAATTGGGGAATATTGAATTTTTGGTGAAAATGTTGACCCCGCGGTCAATGTTTTTTTCAGCTGAGGAGAACTTGAAACGCCCATATCTTGGATAAGGAAGGAGTGAGAGAGCTTAAATTTCAGACGCAGCATCCAGGCAGGAATGGCATCAATTTGTGTTATTTTGGGGCAAATTGGGGAATATTGAATTTTTGGTGAAAAAGTTGACCTCGCGGTCAATGTTTTTTTCAGCTGAGGAGATAACTTGAAACGCCCGTGTCTTGGGCAAGGAAGGAGTGAGAGAGCTCACATTTCAGATACAGCATCCAGGCTGCAATGGCTTCAATTTGTGTTATTTTGGGGCAAATTGGGGAATATTGAATTTTTGGTGAAAATGTTGACCCCGCGGTCAACGTGTTTTTTCAACTGGAGAAAACTTGAAACGCCCATATCTTGGACAAGGAAGGAGTGAGAGAGCTCACATTTCAGACACAGCATCCAGGCTGCAATGGCTTCAATTTGTGTTATTTTGGGGCAAATTGGGGAATATTGAATTTTTGGTGAAAATGTTGACCCCGCGGTCAATGTTTTTTTCAGCTGAGGAGAACTTGAAACGCCCATATCTTGGGCAAGGAAGGAGTGAGAGAGCTTAAATTTCAGACGCAGCATCCAGGCAGGAATGGCATCAATTTGTGTTATTTTGGGGCAAATTGGGGAATATTGAATTTTTGGTGAAAAAGTTGACCTCGCGGTCAATGTTTTTTTCAGCTGAGGAGATAACTTGAAACGCCCGTGTCTTGGGCAAGGAAGGAGTGAGAGAGCTCACATTTCAGACACAGCATCCAGGCTGCAATGGCTTCAATTTGTGTTATTTTGGGGCAAAGTGGGGAATATTGAATTTTTGGTGAAAATGTTGACCCCGCGGTCAATGTATTTTTCAGCTGAGGAGATAACTTGAAACGCCCGTATCTTGGGCAAGGAAGGAGTGAGAGAGCTTAAATTTCAGACGCAGCATCCAGGCTGCAATGGCTTCAATTTGTGTTATTTTGGGGCAAAGTGGGGAATATTGAATTTTTTGTGAAAATGTTGACCCCGCGGTCAATGTTTTTTTCAGCTGAGGAGAACTTGAAACGCCCATATCTTGGGCAAGGAAGGAGTTAGAGAGCTCACATTTCAGACACAGCATCCAGGCTGCAATGGCTTCAATTTGTGTTATTTTGGGGCAAATTGGGGAATATTGAATTTTTGGTGAAAATGTTGACCCCGCGGTCAATGTTTTTTTCAGCTGAGGAGAACTTGAAACGCCCATATCTTGGATAAGGAAGGAGTGAGAGAGCTTAAATTTCAGACGCAGCATCCAGGCAGGAATGGCATCAATTTGTGTTATTTTGGGGCAAATTGGGGAATATTGAATTTTTGGTGAAAAAGTTGACCTCGCGGTCAATGTTTTTTTCAGCTGAGTAGAACTTGAAACGCCCATATCTTGGATAAGGAAGGAGTGAGAGAGCTCAAATTTCAGACACAGCATCCAGGCTGCAATGGGATGAATTTGTGTTATTTTGGGGCAAATTGGGGAATATTGAATTTTTGGTGGAAATGTTGACCCCGCGGTCAACGTGTTTTTTCAACTGGAGAAAAATTGAAACGCCCATATCTTGGACAAGGAAGGAGTGAGAGAGCTCACATTTCAGATACAGCATCCAGGCTGCAATGGCTTCAATTTGTGTTATTTTGGGGCAAATTGGGGAATATTGAATTTCTGGTGAAAATGTTGACCCCGCGGTCAATGTTTTTTTCAGCTGAGGAGAACTTGAAACGCCCATATCTTGGGCAAGGAAGGAGTGAGAGAGCTCACATTTCAGACACAGCATCCAGGCTGCAATGGCTTCAATTTGTGTTATTTTGGGGCAAATTGGGGAATATTGAATTTTTGGTGAAAATGTTGACCCCGCGGTCAATGTTTTTTTCAGCTGAGGAGAACTTGAAACGCCCATATCTTGGGCAAGGAAGGAGTGAGAGAGCTTAAATTTCAGACGCAGCATCCAGGCAGGAATGGCATCAATTTGTGTTATTTTGGGGCAAATTGGGGAATATTGAATTTTTGGTGAAAAAGTTGACCTCGCGGTCAATGTTTTTTTCAGCTGAGGAGATAACTTGAAACGCCCGTGTCTTGGGCAAGGAAGGAGTGAGAGAGCTCACATTTCAGACACAGCATCCAGGCTGCAATGGCTTCAATTTGTGTTATTTTGGGGCAAAGTGGGGAATATTGAATTTTTGGTGAAAATGTTGACCCCGCGGTCAATGTATTTTTCAGCTGAGGAGATAACTTGAAACGCCCGTATCTTGGGCAAGGAAGGAGTGAGAGAGCTTAAATTTCAGACGCAGCATCCAGGCTGCAATGGCTTCAATTTGTGTTATTTTGGGGCAAAGTGGGGAATATTGAATTTTTTGTGAAAATGTTGACCCCGCGGTCAATGTTTTTTTCAGCTGAGGAGAACTTGAAACGCCCATATCTTGGGCAAGGAAGGAGTTAGAGAGCTCACATTTCAGACACAGCATCCAGGCTGCAATGGCTTCAATTTGTGTTATTTTGGGGCAAATTGGGGAATATTGAATTTTTGGTGAAAATGTTGACCCCGCGGTCAATGTTTTTTTCAGCTGAGGAGAACTTGAAACGCCCATATCTTGGATAAGGAAGGAGTGAGAGAGCTTAAATTTCAGACGCAGCATCCAGGCAGGAATGGCATCAATTTGTGTTATTTTGGGGCAAATTGGGGAATATTGAATTTTTGGTGAAAAAGTTGACCTCGCGGTCAATGTTTTTTTCAGCTGAGGAGATAACTTGAAACGCCCGTGACTTGGGCAAGGAAGGAGTGAGAGAGCTCACATTTCAGATACAGCATCCAGGCTGCAATGGCTTCAATTTGTGTTATTTTGGGGCAAATTGGGGAATATTGAATTTTTGGTGAAAATGTTGACCCCGCGGTCAACGTGTTTTTTCAACTGGAGAAAACTTGAAACGCCCATATCTTGGACAAGGAAGGAGTGAGAGAGCTCACATTTCAGACACAGCATCCAGGCTGCAATGGCTTCAATTTGTGTTATTTTGGGGCAAATTGGGGAATATTGAATTTTTGGTGAAAATGTTGACCCCGCGGTCAACGTGTTTTTTCAACTGGAGAAAACTTGAAACGCCCATATCTTGGACAAGGAAGGAGTGAGAGAGCTCACATTTCAGACACAGCATCCAGGCTGCAATGGCTTCAATTTGTGTTATTTTGGGGCAAAGTGGGGAATATTGAATTTTTGGTGAAAATGTTGACCCCGCGGTCAACGTGTTTTTTCAACTGGAGAAAACTTGAAACGCCCATATCTTGGACAAGGAAGGAGTGAGAGAGCTCACATTTCAGACACAGCATCCAGGCTGCAATGGCTTCAATTTGTGTTATTTTGGGGCAAATTGGGGAATATTGAATTTTTGGTGAAAATGTTGACCCCGCGGTCAATGTTTTTTTCAGCTGAGGAGAACTTGAAACGCCCATATCTTGGGCAAGGAAGGAGTGAGAGAGCTTAAATTTCAGACGCAGCATCCAGGCTGCAATGGCTTCAATTTGTGTTATTCTGGGGCAAAGTGGGGAATATTGAATTTTTGGTGAAAATGTTGACCCCGCGGTCAATGTTTTTTTCAGCTGAGGAGATAACTTGAAACGCCCGTGTCTTGGGCAAGGAAGGAGTGAGAGAGCTCACATTTCAGACACAGCATCCAGGCTGCAATGTTTCAATTTGTGTTATTTTGGGGCAAAGTGGGGAATATTGAATTTTTGGTGAAAATGTTGACCCCGCGGTCAATGTTTTTTTCAGCAGAGGAGAACTTGAAACGCCCATATCTTGGATAAGGAAGGAGTGAGAGAGCTCACATTTCAGACACAGCATCCAGGCTGCAATGGGATGAATTTGTGTTATTTTGGGGCAAATTGGGGAATATTGAATTTTTGGTGAAAAAGTTGACCTCGCGGTCAATGTTTTTTTCAGCTGAGGAGATAACTTGAAACGCCCGTATCTTGGGCAAGGAAGGAGTTAGAGTGTTCAAATTTTTAGACGCAGCATCCAGGCTGCAATGGCTTCAATTTGTGTTATTTTGGGGCAAATTGGGGAATATTGAATTTTTGGTGAAAATGTTGACCCCGTGGTCAACGTGTTTTTTCAACTGGAGAAAACTTGAAACGCCCATATCTTGGGCAAGGAAGGAGTTAGAGTGTTCAAATTTTTAGACGCAGCATCCAGGCTGCAATGGCTTCAATTTGTGTTATTTTGGGGCAAATTGGGGAATATTGTTTTTTTGGTGAAAAAGTTGACCCCGCGGTCAATGTTTTTTTCAGCTGAGGAGAACTTGAAACGCCCATATCTTGGATAAGGAAGGAGTGAGAGAGCTCACATTTCAGACACAGCATCCAGGCTGCAATGGGATGAATTTGTGTTATTTTGGGGCAAATTGGGGAATATTGAATTTTTGGTGAAAATGTTGACCCCGCGGTCAATGTTTTTTTCAGCTGAGGAGAACTTGAAACGCCCATATCTTGGATAAGGAAGGAGTGAGAGAGCTCACATTTCAGACACAGCATCCAGGCTGCAATGGCTTCAATTTGTGTTATTTTGGGGCAAATTGGGGAATATTGAATTTTTGGTGAAAATGTTGACCCCGCGGTCAACGTGTTTTTTCAACTGGAGAAAACTTGAAACGCCCATATCTTGGACAAGGAAGGAGTGAGAGAGCTCACATTTCAGACACAGCATCCAGGCTGCAATGGCTTCAATTTGTGTTATTTTGGGGCAAATTGGGGAATATTGAATTTTTGGTGAAAATGTTGACCCCGCGGTCAATGTTTTTTTCAGCTGAGGAAAACTTGAAACGCCCATATCTTGGGCAAGGAAGGAGTGAGAGAGCTTAAATTTCAGACGCAGCATCCAGGCAGGAATGGCATCAATTTGTGTTATTTTGGGGCAAATTGGGGAATATTGAATTTTTGGTGAAAATGTTGACCCCGCGGTCAATGTATTTTTCAGCTGAGGAGATAACTTGAAACGCCCGTATCTTGGGCAAGGAAGGAGTGAGAGAGCTTAAATTTCAGACGCAGCATCCAGGCTGCAATGGCTTCAATTTGTGTTATTTTGGGGCAAAGTGGGGAATATTGAATTTTTTGTGAAAATGTTGACCCCGCGGTCAATGTATTTTTCAGCTGAGGAGATAACTTGAAACGCCCGTATCTTGGGCAAGGAAGGAGTGAGAGAGCTTAAATTTCAGACGCAGCATCCAGGCTGCAATGGCTTCAATTTGTGTTATTTTGGGGCAAAGTGGGGAATATTGAATTTTTGGTGAAAATGTTGACCCCGCGGTCAATGTATTTTTCAGCTGAGGAGATAACTTGAAACGCCCGTATCTTGGGCAAGGAAGGAGTGAGAGAGCTTAAATTTCAGACGCAGCATCCAGGCTGCAATGGCTTCAATTTGTGTTATTTTGGGGCAAAGTGGGGAATATTGAATTTTTTGTGAAAATGTTGACCCCGCGGTCAATGTATTTTTCAGCTGAGGAGATAACTTGAAACGCCCGTATCTTGGGCAAGGAAGGAGTGAGAGAGCTTAAATTTCAGACGCAGCATCCAGGCTGCAATGGCTTCAATTTGTGTTATTTTGGGGCAAAGTGGGGAATATTGAATTTTTGGTGAAAATGTTGACCCCGCGGTCAATGTATTTTTCAGCTGAGGAGATAACTTGAAACGCCCGTATCTTGGGCAAGGAAGGAGTGAGAGAGCTTAAATTTCAGACGCAGCATCCAGGCTGCAATGGCTTCAATTTGTGTTATTTTGGGGCAAAGTGGGGAATATTGAATTTTTTGTGAAAATGTTGACCCCGCGGTCAATGTTTTTTTCAGCTGAGGAGAACTTGAAACGCCCATATCTTGGATAAGGAAGGAGTGAGAGAGCTCACATTTCAGACACAGCATCCAGGCTGCAATGGCATCAATTTGTGTTATTTTGGGGCAAATTGGGGAATATTGAATTTTTGGTGAAAAAGTTGACCTCGCGGTCAATGTTTTTTTCAGCTGAGGAGATAACTTGAAACGCCCGTGTCTTGGGCAAGGAAGGAGTGAGAGAGCTCACATTTCAGACACAGCATCCAGGCTGCAATGGCTTCAATTTGTGTTATTTTGGGGCAAAGTGGGGAATATTGAATTTTTGGTGAAAATGTTGACCCCGCGGTCAATGTTTTTTTTCAACTGGAGAAAACTTGAAACGCCCATATCTTGGACAAGGAAGGAGTGAGAGAGCTCACATTTCAGATACAGCATCCAGGCTGCAATGGCTTCAATTTGTGTTATTTTGGGGCAAATTGGGGAATATTGAATTTTTGGTGAAAATGTTGACCCCGCGGTCAACGTGTTTTTTCAACTGGAGAAAACTTGAAACGCCCATATCTTGGACAAGGAAGGAGTGAGAGAGCTCACATTTCAGACACAGCATCCAGGCTGCAATGGCTTCAATTTGTGTTATTTTGGGGCAAATTGGGGAATATTGAATTTTTGGTGAAAAAGTTGACCTCGCGGTCAATGTTTTTTTCAGCTGAGGAGATAACTTGAAACGCCCGTGTCTTGGGCAAGGAAGGAGTGAGAGAGCTCACATTTCAGACACAGCATCCAGGCTGCAATGGCTTCAATTTGTGTTATTTTGGGGCAAAGTGGGGAATATTGAATTTTTGGTGAAAATGTTGACCCCGCGGTCAATGTTTTTTTCAGCTGAGGAGAACTTGAAAAGCCCATATCTTGGGCAAGGAAGGAGTTAGAGAGCTCACATTTCAGACACAGCATCCAGGCTGCAATGGCTTCAATTTGTGTTATTTTGGGGCAAATTGGGGAATATTGAATTTTTGGTGAAAATGTTGACCCCGCGGTCAATGTTTTTTTCAGCTGAGGAGAACTTGAAACGCCCATATCTTGGATAAGGAAGGAGTGAGAGAGCTTAAATTTCAGACGCAGCATCCAGGCAGGAATGGCATCAATTTGTGTTATTTTGGGGCAAATTGGGGAATATTGAATTTTTGGTGAAAAAGTTGACCCCGCGGTCAATGTTTTTTTCAGCTGAGGAGATAACTTGAAACGCCCGTGTCTTGGGCAAGGAAGGAGTGAGAGAGCTCACATTTCAGATACAGCATCCAGGCTGCAATGGCTTCAATTTGTGTTATTTTGGGGCAAAGTGGGGAATATTGAATTTTTGGTGAAAATGTTGACCCCGCGGTATATGTTTTTTTCAGCTGAGGAGAACTTGAAACGCCCATATCTTGGATAAGGAAGGAGTGAGAGAGCTCAAATTTCAGACACAGCATCCAGGCTGCAATGGGATGAATTTGTGTTATTTTGGGGCAAATTGGGGAATATTGAATTTTTGGTGAAAATGTTGACCCCGCGGTCAACGTGTTTTTTCAACTGGAGAAAACTTGAAACGCCCATATCTTGGACAAGGAAGGAGTGAGAGAGCTCACATTTCAGACACAGCATCCAGGCTGCAATGGCTTCAATTTGTGTTATTTTGGGGCAAATTGGGGAATATTGAATTTTTGGTGAAAATGTTGACCCCGCGGTCAACGTGTTTTTTCAACTGGAGAAAACTTGAAACGCCCATATCTTGGACAAGGAAGGAGTGAGAGAGCTCACATTTCAGACACAGCATCCAGGCTGCAATGGCTTCAATTTGTGTTATTTTGGGGCAAAGTGGGGAATATTGAATTTTTGGTGAAAATGTTGACCCCGCGGTCAACGTGTTTTTTCAACTGGAGAAAACTTGAAACGCCCATATCTTGGACAAGGAAGGAGTGAGAGAGCTCACATTTCAGACACAGCATCCAGGCTGCAATGGCTTCAATTTGTGTTATTTTGGGGCAAATTGGGGAATATTGAATTTTTGGTGAAAATGTTGACACCGCGGTCAATGTTTTTTTCAGCTGAGGAGAACTTGAAACGCCCAAATCTTGGATAAGGAAGGAGTGAGAGAGCTCACATTTCAGACACAGCATCCAGGCTGCAATGGCTTCAATTTGTGTTATTTTGGGGCAAATTGGGGAATATTGAATTTTTGGTGAAAAAGTTGACCCCGCGGTCAATGTTTTTTTCAGCTGAGGAGAACTTGAAACGCCCATATCTTGGGCAAGGAAGGAGTGAGAGAGCTCACATTTCAGACACAGCATCCAGGCTGCAATGGCTTCAATTTGTGTAATTTTGGGGCAAATTGGGGAATATTGAATTTTTGGTGAAAAAGTTGACTTCGCGGTCACTGTTTTTTTCAGCTGAGGAGAACTTGAAACGCCCATATCTTGGATAAGGAAGGAGTGAGAGAGCTCACATTTCAGACACAGCATCCAGGCTGCAATGGGATGAATTTGTGTTATTTTGGGGCAAATTGGGGAATATTGAATTTTTGGTGAAAAAGTTGACCTCGCGGTCAATGTTTTTTTCAGCTGAGGAGATAACTTGAAACGCCCGTGTCTTGGGCAAGGAAGGAGTGAGAGAGCTCACATTTCAGACACAGCATCCAGGCTGCAATGGCTTCAATTTGTGTTATTTTGGGGCAAAGTGGGGAATATTGAATTTTTGGTGAAAATGTTGACCCCGCGGTCAATGTTTTTTTCAGCAGAGGAGAACTTGAAACGCCCATATCTTGGATAAGGAAGGAGTGAGAGAGCTCACATTTCAGACACAGCATCCAGGCTGCAATGGGATGAATTTGTGTTATTTTGGGGCAAATTGGGGAATATTGAATTTTTGGTGAAAAAGTTGACCTCGCGGTCAATGTTTTTTTCAGCTGAGGAGATAACTTGAAACGCCCGTATCTTGGGCAAGGAAGGAGTTAGAGTGTTCAAATTTTTAGACACAGCATCCAGGCTGCAATGGCTTCAATTTGTGTTATTTTGGGGCAAATTGGGGAATATTGAATTTTTGGTGAAAATGTTGACCCCGCGGTCAACGTGTTTTTTCAACTGGAGAAAACTTGAAACGCCCATATCTTGGGCAAGGAAGGAGTTAGAGTGTTCAAATTTTTAGACGCAGCATCCAGGCTGCAATGGCTTCAATTTGTGTTATTTTGGGGCAAATTGGGGAATATTGAATTTTTGGTGAAAATGTTGACCCCGCGGTCAATGTTTTTTTCAGCTGAGGAGAACTTGAAACGCCCATATCTTGGACAAGGAAGGAGTGAGAGAGCTCACATTTCAGACACAGCATCCAGGCTGCAATGGCTTCAATTTGTGTTATTTTGGGGCAAATTGGGGAATATTGAATTTTTGGTGAAAATGTTGACCCCGCGGTCAACGTGTTTTTTCAACTGGAGAAAACTTGAAACGCCCATATCTTGGACAAGGAAGGAGTGAGAGAGCTCACATTTCAGACACAGCATCCAGGCTGCAATGGCTTCAATTTGTGTTATTTTGGGGCAAATTGGGGAATATTGAATTTTTGGTGAAAATGTTGACCCCGCGGTCAATGTTTTTTTCAGCTGAGGAGAACTTGAAACGCCCATATCTTGGGCAAGGAAGGAGTGAGAGAGCTTAAATTTCAGACGCAGCATCCAGGCTGCAATGGCTTCAATTTGTGTTATTTTGGGGCAAAGTGGGGAATATTGAATTTTTGGTGAAAATGTTGACCCCGCGGTTAATGTTTTTTTCAGCTGAGGAGATAACTTGAAACGCCCGTATCTTGGGCAAGGAAGGAGTTAGAGTGTTCAAATTTTTAGACGCAGCATCCAGGCTGCAATGGCTTCAATTTGTGTTATTTTGGGGCAAATTGGGGAATATTGAATTTTTGGTGAAAATGTTGACCCCGCGGTCAACGTGTTTTTTCAACTGGAGAAATCTTGAAACGCCCATATCTTGGGCAAGGAAGGAGTTAGAGTGTTCAAATTTTTAGACGCAGCATCCAGGCTGCAATGGCTTCAATTTGTGTTATTTTGGGGCAAATTGGGGAATATTGTTTTTTTGGTGAAAAAGTTGACCCCGCGGTCAATGTTTTTTTCAGCTGAGGAGAACTTGAAACGCCCATATCTTGGATAAGGAAGGAGTGAGAGAGCTCACATTTCAGACACAGCATCCAGGCTGCAATGGGATGAATTTGTGTTATTTTGGGGCAAATTGGGGAATATTGAATTTTTGGTGAAAATGTTGACCCCGCGGTCAATGTTTTTTTCAGCTGAGGAGAACTTGAAACGCCCATATCTTGGATAAGGAAGGAGTGAGAGAGCTCACATTTCAGACACAGCATCCAGGCTGCAATGGCTTCAATTTGTGTTATTTTGGGGCAAATTGGGGAATATTGAATTTTTGGTGAAAATGTTGACCCCGCGGTCAACGTGTTTTTTCAACTGGAGAAAACTTGAAACGCCCATATCTTGGACAAGGAAGGAGTGAGAGAGCTCACATTTCAGACACAGCATCCAGGCTGCAATGGCTTCAATTTGTGTTATTTTGGGGCAAATTGGGGAATATTGAATTTTTGGTGAAAATGTTGACCCCGCGGTCAATGTTTTTTTCAGCTGAGGAGAACTTGAAACGCCCATATCTTGGATAAGGAAGGAGTGAGAGAGCTTAAATTTCAGACGCAGCATCCAGGCAGGAATGGCATCAATTTGTGTTATTTTGGGGCAAAGTGGGGAATATTGAATTTTTTGTGAAAATGTTGACCCCGCGGTCAATGTTTTTTTCAGCTGAGGAGAACTTGAAACGCCCATATCTTGGGCAAGGAAGGAGTTAGAGAGCTCACATTTCAGACACAGCATCCAGGCTGCAATGGCTTCAATTTGTGTTATTTTGGGGCAAATTGGGGAATATTGAATTTTTGGTGAAAATGTTGACCCCGCGGTCAATGTTTTTTTCAGCTGAGGAGAACTTGAAACGCCCATATCTTGGATAAGGAAGGAGTGAGAGAGCTTAAATTTCAGACGCAGCATCCAGGCAGGAATGGCATCAATTTGTGTTATTTTGGGGCAAATTGGGGAATATTGAATTTTTGGTGAAAAAGTTGACCTCGCGGTCAATGTTTTTTTCAGCTGAGTAGAACTTGAAACGCCCATATCTTGGATAAGGAAGGAGTGAGAGAGCTCAAATTTCAGACACAGCATCCAGGCTGCAATGGGATGAATTTGTGTTATTTTGGGGCAAATTGGGGAATATTGAATTTTTGGTGGAAATGTTGACCCCGCGGTCAACGTGTTTTTTCAACTGGAGAAAAATTGAAACGCCCATATCTTGGACAAGGAAGGAGTGAGAGAGCTCACATTTCAGATACAGCATCCAGGCTGCAATGGCTTCAATTTGTGTTATTTTGGGGCAAATTGGGGAATATTGAATTTCTGGTGAAAATGTTGACCCCGCGGTCAACGTGTTTTTTCAACTGGAGAAAACTTGAAACGCCCATATCTTGGACAAGGAAGGAGTGAGAGAGCTCACATTTCAGACACAGCATCCAGGCTGCAATGGCTTCAATTTGTGTTATTTTGGGGCAAATTGGGGAATATTGAATTTTTGGTGAAAATGTTGACCCCGCGGTCAATGTTTTTTTCAGCTGAGGAGAACTTGAAACGCCCATATCTTGCGCAAGGAAGGAGTGAGAGAGCTTAAATTTCAGACGCAGCATCCAGGCAGGAATGGCATCAATTTGTGTTATTTTGGGGCAAATTGGGGAATATTGAATTTTTGGTGAAAAAGTTGACCTCGCGGTCAATGTTTTTTTCAGCTGAGGAGATAACTTGAAACGCCCGTGTCTTGGGCAAGGAAGGAGTGAGAGAGCTCACATTTCAGACACAGCATCCAGGCTGCAATGGCTTCAATTTGTGTTATTTTGGGGCAAAGTGGGGAATATTGAATTTTTGGTGAAAATGTTGACCCCGCGGTCAATGTATTTTTCAGCTGAGGAGATAACTTGAAACGCCCGTATCTTGGGCAAGGAAGGAGTGAGAGAGCTTAAATTTCAGACGCAGCATCCAGGCTGCAATGGCTTCAATTTGTGTTATTTTGGGGCAAAGTGGGGAATATTGAATTTTTTGTGAAAATGTTGACCCCGCGGTCAATGTTTTTTTCAGCTGAGGAGAACTTGAAACGCCCATATCTTGGGCAAGGAAGGAGTTAGAGAGCTCACATTTCAGACACAGCATCCAGGCTGCAATGGCTTCAATTTGTGTTATTTTGGGGCAAATTGGGGAATATTGAATTTTTGGTGAAAATGTTGACCCCGCGGTCAATGTTTTTTTCAGCTGAGGAGAACTTGAAACGCCCATATCTTGGATAAGGAAGGAGTGAGAGAGCTTAAATTTCAGACGCAGCATCCAGGCAGGAATGGCATCAATTTGTGTTATTTTGGGGCAAATTGGGGAATATTGAATTTTTGGTGAAAAAGTTGACCTCGCGGTCAATGTTTTTTTCAGCTGAGTAGAACTTGAAACGCCCATATCTTGGATAAGGAAGGAGTGAGAGAGCTCAAATTTCAGACACAGCATCCAGGCTGCAATGGGATGAATTTGTGTTATTTTGGGGCAAATTGGGGAATATTGAATTTTTGGTGGAAATGTTGACCCCGCGGTCAACGTGTTTTTTCAACTGGAGAAAAATTGAAACGCCCATATCTTGGACAAGGAAGGAGTGAGAGAGCTCACATTTCAGATACAGCATCCAGGCTGCAATGGCTTCAATTTGTGTTATTTTGGGGCAAATTGGGGAATATTGAATTTCTGGTGAAAATGTTGACCCCGCGGTCAACGTGTTTTTTCAACTGGAGAAAACTTGAAACGCCCATATCTTGGACAAGGAAGGAGTGAGAGAGCTCACATTTCAGACACAGCATCCAGGCTGCAATGGCTTCAATTTGTGTTATTTTGGGGCAAATTGGGGAATATTGAATTTTTGGTGAAAATGTTGACCCCGCGGTCAATGTTTTTTTCAGCTGAGGAGAACTTGAAACGCCCATATCTTGCGCAAGGAAGGAGTGAGAGAGCTTAAATTTCAGACGCAGCATCCAGGCAGGAATGGCATCAATTTGTGTTATTTTGGGGCAAATTGGGGAATATTGAATTTTTGGTGAAAAAGTTGACCTCGCGGTCAATGTTTTTTTCAGCTGAGGAGATAACTTGAAACGCCCGTGTCTTGGGCAAGGAAGGAGTGAGAGAGCTCACATTTCAGACACAGCATCCAGGCTGCAATGGCTTCAATTTGTGTTATTTTGGGGCAAAGTGGGGAATATTGAATTTTTGGTGAAAATGTTGACCCCGCGGTCAATGTATTTTTCAGCTGAGGAGATAACTTGAAACGCCCGTATCTTGGGCAAGGAAGGAGTGAGAGAGCTTAAATTTCAGACGCAGCATCCAGGCTGCAATGGCTTCAATTTGTGTTATTTTGGGGCAAAGTGGGGAATATTGAATTTTTTGTGAAAATGTTGACCCCGCGGTCAATGTTTTTTTCAGCTGAGGAGAACTTGAAACGCCCATATCTTGGGCAAGGAAGGAGTTAGAGAGCTCACATTTCAGACACAGCATCCAGGCTGCAATGGCTTCAATTTGTGTTATTTTGGGGCAAATTGGGGAATATTGAATTTTTGGTGAAAATGTTGACCCCGCGGTCAATGTTTTTTTCAGCTGAGGAGAACTTGAAACGCCCATATCTTGGATAAGGAAGGAGTGAGAGAGCTTAAATTTCAGACGCAGCATCCAGGCAGGAATGGCATCAATTTGTGTTATTTTGGGGCAAATTGGGGAATATTGAATTTTTGGTGAAAAAGTTGACCTCGCGGTCAATGTTTTTTTCAGCTGAGGAGATAACTTGAAACGCCCGTGTCTTGGGCAAGGAAGGAGTGAGAGAGCTCACATTTCAGATACAGCATCCAGGCTGCAATGGCTTCAATTTGTGTTATTTTGGGGCAAATTGGGGAATATTGAATTTTTGGTGAAAATGTTGACCCCGCGGTCAACGTGTTTTTTCAACTGGAGAAAACTTGAAACGCCCATATCTTGGACAAGGAAGGAGTGAGAGAGCTCACATTTCAGACACAGCATCCAGGCTGCAATGGCTTCAATTTGTGTTATTTTGGGGCAAATTGGGGAATATTGAATTTTTGGTGAAAATGTTGACCCCGCGGTCAACGTGTTTTTTCAACTGGAGAAAACTTGAAACGCCCATATCTTGGACAAGGAAGGAGTGAGAGAGCTCACATTTCAGACACAGCATCCAGGCTGCAATGGCTTCAATTTGTGTTATTTTGGGGCAAAGTGGGGAATATTGAATTTTTGGTGAAAATGTTGACCCCGCGGTCAACGTGTTTTTTCAACTGGAGAAAACTTGAAACGCCCATATCTTGGACAAGGAAGGAGTGAGAGAGCTCACATTTCAGACACAGCATCCAGGCTGCAATGGCTTCAATTTGTGTTATTTTGGGGCAAATTGGGGAATATTGAATTTTTGGTGAAAATGTTGACCCCGCGGTCAATGTTTTTTTCAGCTGAGGAGAACTTGAAACGCCCATATCTTGGGCAAGGAAGGAGTGAGAGAGCTTAAATTTCAGACGCAGCATCCAGGCTGCAATGGCTTCAATTTGTGTTATTCTGGGGCAAAGTGGGGAATATTGAATTTTTGGTGAAAATGTTGACCCCGCGGTCAATGTTTTTTTCAGCTGAGGAGATAACTTGAAACGCCCGTGTTTTGGGCAAGGAAGGAGTGAGAGAGCTCACATTTCAGACACAGCATCCAGGCTGCAATGGCTTCAATTTGTGTTATTTTGGGGCAAAGTGGGGAATATTGAATTTTTGGTGAAAATGTTGACCCCGCGGTCAATGTTTTTTTCAGCAGAGGAGAACTTGAAACGCCCATATCTTGGATAAGGAAGGAGTGAGAGAGCTCACATTTCAGACACAGCATCCAGGCTGCAATGGGATGAATTTGTGTTATTTTGGGGCAAATTGGGGAATATTGAATTTTTGGTGAAAAAGTTGACCTCGCGGTCAATGTTTTTTTCAGCTGAGGAGATAACTTGAAACGCCCGTATCTTGGGCAAGGAAGGAGTTAGAGTGTTCAAATTTTTAGACGCAGCATCCAGGCTGCAATGGCTTCAATTTGTGTTATTTTGGGGCAAATTGGGGAATATTGAATTTTTGGTGAAAATGTTGACCCCGCGGTCAACGTGTTTTTTCAACTGGAGAAAACTTGAAACGCCCATATCTTGGGCAAGGAAGGAGTTAGAGTGTTCAAATTTTTAGACGCAGCATCCAGGCTGCAATGGCTTCAATTTGTGTTATTTTGGGGCAAATTGGGGAATATTGTTTTTTTGGTGAAAAAGTTGACCCCGCGGTCAATGTTTTTTTCAGCTGAGGAGAACTTGAAACGCCCATATCTTGGATAAGGAAGGAGTGAGAGAGCTCACATTTCAGACACAGCATCCAGGCTGCAATGGGATGAATTTGTGTTATTTTGGGGCAAATTGGGGAATATTGAATTTTTGGTGAAAATGTTGACCCCGCGGTCAATGTTTTTTTCAGCTGAGGAGAACTTGAAACGCCCATATCTTGGATAAGGAAGGAGTGAGAGAGCTCACATTTCAGACACAGCATCCAGGCTGCAATGGCTTCAATTTGTGTTATTTTGGGGCAAATTGGGGAATATTGAATTTTTGGTGAAAATGTTGACCCCGCGGTCAACGTGTTTTTTCAACTGGAGAAAACTTGAAACGCCCATATCTTGGACAAGGAAGGAGTGAGAGAGCTCACATTTCAGACACAGCATCCAGGCTGCAATGGCTTCAATTTGTGTTATTTTGGGGCAAATTGGGGAATATTGAATTTTTGGTGAAAATGTTGACCCCGCGGTCAATGTTTTTTTCAGCTGAGGAGAACTTGAAACGCCCATATCTTGGGCAAGGAAGGAGTGAGAGAGCTTAAATTTCAGACGCAGCATCCAGGCAGGAATGGCATCAATTTGTGTTATTTTGGGGCAAATTGGGGAATATTGAATTTTTGGTGAAAAAGTTGACCTCGCGGTCAATGTTTTTTTCAGCTGAGGAGATAACTTGAAACGCCCGTGTCTTGGGCAAGGAAGGAGTGAGAGAGCTCACATTTCAGACACAGCATCCAGGCTGCAATGGCTTCAATTTGTGTTATTTTGGGGCAAAGTGGGGAATATTGAATTTTTGGTGAAAATGTTGACCCCGCGGTCAATGTATTTTTCAGCTGAGGAGATAACTTGAAACGCCCGTATCTTGGGCAAGGAAGGAGTGAGAGAGCTTAAATTTCAGACGCAGCATCCAGGCTGCAATGGCTTCAATTTGTGTTATTTTGGGGCAAAGTGGGGAATATTGAATTTTTTGTGAAAATGTTGACCCCGCGGTCAATGTTTTTTTCAGCTGAGGAGAACTTGAAACGCCCATATCTTGGATAAGGAAGGAGTGAGAGAGCTCACATTTCAGACACAGCATCCAGGCTGCAATGGCATCAATTTGTGTTATTTTGGGGCAAATTGGGGAATATTGAATTTTTGGTGAAAATGTTGACCCCGCGGTCAACGTGTTTTTTCAACTGGAGAAAACTTGAAACGCCCATATCTTGGACAAGGAAGGAGTGAGAGAGCTCACATTTCAGACACAGCATCCAGGCTGCAATGGCTTCAATTTGTGTTATTTTGGGGCAAATTGGGGAATATTGAATTTTTGGTGAAAAAGTTGACCTCGCGGTCAATGTTTTTTTCAGCTGAGGAGATAACTTGAAACGCCCGTGTCTTGGGCAAGGAAGGAGTGAGAGAGCTCACATTTCAGACACAGCATCCAGGCTGCAATGGCTTCAATTTGTGTTATTTTGGGGCAAAGTGGGGAATATTGAATTTTTGGTGAAAATGTTGACCCCGCGGTCAATGTTTTTTTCAGCTGAGGAGAACTTGAAAAGCCCATATCTTGGGCAAGGAAGGAGTTAGAGAGCTCACATTTCAGACACAGCATCCAGGCTGCAATGGCTTCAATTTGTGTTATTTTGGGGCAAATTGGGGAATATTGAATTTTTGGTGAAAATGTTGACCCCGCGGTCAATGTTTTTTTCAGCTGAGGAGAACTTGAAACGCCCATATCTTGGATAAGGAAGGAGTGAGAGAGCTTAAATTTCAGACGCAGCATCCAGGCAGGAATGGCATCAATTTGTGTTATTTTGGGGCAAATTGGGGAATATTGAATTTTTGGTGAAAAAGTTGACCCCGCGGTCAATGTTTTTTTCAGCTGAGGAGATAACTTGAAACGCCCGTGTCTTGGGCAAGGAAGGAGTGAGAGAGCTCACATTTCAGATACAGCATCCAGGCTGCAATGGCTTCAATTTGTGTTATTTTGGGGCAAAGTGGGGAATATTGAATTTTTGGTGAAAATGTTGACCCCGCGGTCAACGTGTTTTTTCAACTGGAGAAAACTTGAAACGCCCATATCTTGGACAAGGAAGGAGTGAGAGAGCTCACATTTCAGACACAGCATCCAGGCTGCAATGGCTTCAATTTGTGTTATTTTGGGGCAAATTGGGGAATATTGAATTTTTTGTGAAAATGTTGACACCGCGGTCAATGTTTTTTTCAGCTGAGGAGAACTTGAAACGCCCAAATCTTGGATAAGGAAGGAGTGAGAGAGCTCACATTTCAGACACAGCATCCAGGCTGCAATGGCTTCAATTTGTGTTATTTTGGGGCAAATTGGGGAATATTGAATTTTTGGTGAAAAAGTTGACCCCGCGGTCAATGTTTTTTTCAGCTGAGGAGAACTTGAAACGCCCATATCTTGGGCAAGGAAGGAGTGAGAGAGCTCACATTTCAGACACAGCATCCAGGCTGCAATGGCTTCAATTTGTGTAATTTTGGGGCAAATTGGGGAATATTGAATTTTTGGTGAAAAAGTTGACTTCGCGGTCACTGTTTTTTTCAGCTGAGGAGAACTTGAAACGCCCATATCTTGGATAAGGAAGGAGTGAGAGAGCTCACATTTCAGACACAGCATCCAGGCTGCAATGGGATGAATTTGTGTTATTTTGGGGCAAATTGGGGAATATTGAATTTTTGGTGAAAAAGTTGACCTCGCGGTCAATGTTTTTTTCAGCTGAGGAGATAACTTGAAACGCCCGTGTCTTGGGCAAGGAAGGAGTGAGAGAGCTCACATTTCAGACACAGCATCCAGGCTGCAATGGCTTCAATTTGTGTTATTTTGGGGCAAAGTGGGGAATATTGAATTTTTGGTGAAAATGTTGACCCCGCGGTCAATGTTTTTTTCAGCAGAGGAGAACTTGAAACGCCCATATCTTGGATAAGGAAGGAGTGAGAGAGCTCACATTTCAGACACAGCATCCAGGCTGCAATGGGATGAATTTGTGTTATTTTGGGGCAAATTGGGGAATATTGAATTTTTGGTGAAAAAGTTGACCTCGCGGTCAATGTTTTTTTCAGCTGAGGAGATAACTTGAAACGCCCGTATCTTGGGCAAGGAAGGAGTTAGAGTGTTCAAATTTTTAGACGCAGCATCCAGGCTGCAATGGCTTCAATTTGTGTTATTTTGGGGCAAATTGGGGAATATTGAATTTTTGGTGAAAATGTTGACCCCGCGGTCAATGTTTTTTTCAGCTGAGGAGAACTTGAAACGCCCATATCTTGGACAAGGAAGGAGTGAGAGAGCTCACATTTCAGACACAGCATCCAGGCTGCAATGGCTTCAATTTGTGTTATTTTGGGGCAAATTGGGGAATATTGAATTTTTGGTGAAAATGTTGACCCCGCGGTCAACGTGTTTTTTCAACTGGAGAAAACTTGAAACGCCCATATCTTGGACAAGGAAGGAGTGAGAGAGCTCACATTTCAGACACAGCATCCAGGCTGCAATGGCTTCAATTTGTGTTATTTTGGGGCAAATTGGGGAATATTGAATTTTTGGTGAAAATGTTGACCCCGCGGTCAATGTTTTTTTCAGCTGAGGAGAACTTGAAACGCCCATATCTTGGGCAAGGAAGGAGTGAGAGAGCTTAAATTTCAGACGCAGCATCCAGGCTGCAATGGCTTCAATTTGTGTTATTCTGGGGCAAAGTGGGGAATATTGAATTTTTGGTGAAAATGTTGACCCCGCGGTCAATGTTTTTTTCAGCTGAGGAGATAACTTGAAACGCCCGTGTCTTGGGCAAGGAAGGAGTGAGAGAGCTCACATTTCAGACACAGCATCCAGGCTGCAATGGCTTCAATTTGTGTTATTTTGGGGCAAAGTGGGGAATATTGAATTTTTGGTGAAAATGTTGACCCCGCGGTCAATGTTTTTTTCAGCAGAGGAGAACTTGAAACGCCCATATCTTGGATAAGGAAGGAGTGAGAGAGCTCACATTTCAGACACAGCATCCAGGCTGCAATGGGATGAATTTGTGTTATTTTGGGGCAAATTGGGGAATATTGAATTTTTGGTGAAAAAGTTGACCTCGCGGTCAATGTTTTTTTCAGCTGAGGAGATAACTTGAAACGCCCGTATCTTGGGCAAGGAAGGAGTTAGAGTGTTCAAATTTTTAGACGCAGCATCCAGGCTGCAATGGCTTCAATTTGTGTTATTTTGGGGCAAATTGGGGAATATTGAATTTTTGGTGAAAATGTTGACCCCGCGGTCAACGTGTTTTTTCAACTGGAGAAATCTTGAAACGCCCATATCTTGGGCAAGGAAGGAGTTAGAGTGTTCAAATTTTTAGACGCAGCATCCAGGCTGCAATGGCTTCAATTTGTGTTATTTTGGGGCAAATTGGGGAATATTGTTTTTTTGGTGAAAAAGTTGACCCCGCGGTCAATGTTTTTTTCAGCTGAGGAGAACTTGAAACGCCCATATCTTGGATAAGGAAGGAGTGAGAGAGCTCACATTTCAGACACAGCATCCAGGCTGCAATGGGATGAATTTGTGTTATTTTGGGGCAAATTGGGGAATATTGAATTTTTGGTGAAAATGTTGACCCCGCGGTCAATGTTTTTTTCAGCTGAGGAGAACTTGAAACGCCCATATCTTGGGCAAGGAAGGAGTGAGAGAGCTCACATTTCAGACACAGCATCCAGGCTGCAATGGCTTCAATTTGTGTTATTGTGGGGCAAATTGGGGAATATTGAATTTTTGGTGAAAAAGTTGACCTCGCGGTCAATGTTTTTTTCAGCTGAGGAGATAACTTGAAACGCCCGTGTCTTGGGCAAGGAAGGAGTGAGAGAGCTCACATTTCAGACACAGCATCCAGGCTGCAATGGCTTCAATTTGTGTTATTTTGGGGCAAAGTGGGGAATATTGAATTTTTGGTGAAAATGTTGACCCCGCGGTCAATGTTTTCTTCAGCTGAGGAGAACTTGAAACGCCCATATCTTGGATAAGGAAGGAGTGAGAGAGCTCACATTTCAGACACAGCATCCAGGCTGCAATGGGATGAATTTGTGTTATTTTGGGGCAAATTGGGGAATATTGAATTTTTGGTGAAAAAGTTGACCTCGCGGTCAATGTTTTTTTCAGCTGAGGAGATAACTTGAAACGCCCGTATCTTGGGCAAGGAAGGAGTTAGAGTGTTCAAATTTTTAGACGCAGCATCCAGGCTGCAATGGCTTCAATTTGTGTTATTTTGGGGCAAATTGGGGAATATTGAATTTTTGGTGAAAATGTTGACCCCGCGGTCAACGTGTTTTTTCAACTGGAGAAAACTTGAAACGCCCATATCTTGGGCAAGGAAGGAGTTAGAGTGTTCAAATTTTTAGACGCAGCATCCAGGCTGCAATGGCTTCAATTTGTGTTATTTTGGGGCAAATTGGGGAATATTGTTTTTTTGGTGAAAAAGTTGACCCCGCGGTCAATGTTTTTTTCAGCTGAGGAGAACTTGAAACGCCCATATCTTGGATAAGGAAGGAGTGAGAGAGCTCACATTTCAGACACAGCATCCAGGCTGCAATGGGATGAATTTGTGTTATTTTGGGGCAAATTGGGGAATATTGAATTTTTGGTGAAAATGTTGACCCCGCGGTCAATGTTTTTTTCAGCTGAGGAGAACTTGAAACGCCCATATCTTGGATAAGGAAGGAGTGAGAGAGCTCACATTTCAGACACAGCATCCAGGCTGAAATGGCTTCAATTTGTGTTATTTTGGGGCAAATTGGGGAATATTGAATTTTTGGTGAAAATGTTGACCCCGCGGTCAACGTGTTTTTTCAACTGGAGAAAACTTGAAACGCCCATATCTTGGACAAGGAAGGAGTGAGAGAGCTCACATTTCAGACACAGCATCCAGGCTGCAATGGCTTCAATTTGTGTTATTTTGGGGCAAATTGGGGAATATTGAATTTTTGGTGAAAATGTTGACCCCGCGGTCAATGTTTTTTTCAGCTGAGGAGAACTTGAAACGCCCATATCTTGGGCAAGGAAGGAGTGAGAGAGCTTAAATTTCAGACGCAGCATCCAGGCAGGAATGGCATCAATTTGTGTTATTTTGGGGCAAATTGGGGAATATTGAATTTTTGGTGAAAAAGTTGACCTCGCGGTCAATGTTTTTTTCAGCTGAGGAGATAACTTGAAACGCCCGTGTCTTGGGCAAGGAAGGAGTGAGAGAGCTCACATTTCAGACACAGCATCCAGGCTGCAATGGCTTCAATTTGTGTTATTTTGGGGCAAAGTGGGGAATATTGAATTTTTGGTGAAAATGTTGACCCCGCGGTCAATGTATTTTTCAGCTGAGGAGATAACTTGAAACGCCCGTATCTTGGGCAAGGAAGGAGTGAGAGAGCTTAAATTTCAGACGCAGCATCCAGGCTGCAATGGCTTCAATTTGTGTTATTTTGGGGCAAAGTGGGGAATATTGAATTTTTTGTGAAAATGTTGACCCCGCGGTCAATGTTTTTTTCAGCTGAGGAGAACTTGAAACGCCCATATCTTGGATAAGGAAGGAGTGAGAGAGCTCACATTTCAGACACAGCATCCAGGCTGCAATGGCATCAATTTGTGTTATTTTGGGGCAAATTGGGGAATATTGAATTTTTGGTGAAAAAGTTGACCTCGCGGTCAATGTTTTTTTCAGCTGAGGAGAACTTGAAACGCCCATATCTTGGATAAGGAAGGAGTGAGAGAGCTCAAATTTCAGACACAGCATCCAGGCTGCAATGGGATGAATTTGTGTTATTTTGGGGCAAATTGGGGAATATTGAATTTTTGGTGAAAATGTTGACCCCGCGGTCAACGTGTTTTTTCAACTGGAGAAAAATTGAAACGCCCATATCTTGGACAAGGAAGGAGTGAGAGAGCTCACATTTCAGATACAGCATCCAGGCTGCAATGGCTTCAATTTGTGTTATTTTGGGGCAAATTGGGGAATATTGAATTTTTGGTGAAAATGTTGACCCCGTGGTCAATGTTTTTTTCAGCTGAGGAGAACTTGAAACGCCCATATCTTGGACAAGGAAGGAGTGAGAGAGCTCACGTTTCAGACACAGCATCCAGGCTGCAATGGCTTCAATTTGTGTTATTTTGGGGCAAATTGGGGAATATTGAATTTTTGGTGAAAATGTTGACCCCGCGGTCAACGTGTTTTTTCAACTGGAGAAAACTTGAAACGCCCATATCTTGGACAAGGAAGGAGTGAGAGAGCTCACATTTCAGACACAGCATCCAGGCTGCAATGGCTTCAATTTGTGTTATTTTGGGGCAAATTGGGGAATATTGAATTTTTGGTGAAAAAGTTGACCTCGCGGTCAATGTTTTTTTCAGCTGAGGAGATAACTTGAAACGCCCGTGTCTTGGGCAAGGAAGGAGTGAGAGAGCTCACATTTCAGACACAGCATCCAGGCTGCAATGGCTTCAATTTGTGTTATTTTGGGGCAAAGTGGGGAATATTGAATTTTTGGTGAAAATGTTGACCCCGCGGTCAATGTTTTTTTCAGCTGAGGAGAACTTGAAACGCCCATATCTTGGGCAAGGAAGGAGTTAGAGAGCTCACATTTCAGACACAGCATCCAGGCTGCAATGGCTTCAATTTGTGTTATTTTGGGGCAAAGTGGGGAATATTGAATTTTTGGTGAAAATGTTGACCCCGCGGTCAACGTGTTTTTTCAACTGGAGAAAACTTGAAACGCCCATATCTTGGACAAGGAAGGAGTGAGAGAGCTCACATTTCAGACACAGCATCCAGGCTGCAATGGCTTCAATTTGTGTTATTTTGGGGCAAATTGGGGAATATTGAATTTTTGGTGAAAATGTTGACACCGCGGTCAATGTTTTTTTCAGCTGAGGAGAACTTGAAACGCCCAAATCTTGGATAAGGAAGGAGTGAGAGAGCTCACATTTCAGACACAGCATCCAGGCTGCAATGGGATGAATTTGTGTTATTTTGGGGCAAATTGGGGAATATTGAATTTTTGGTGAAAATGTTGACCCCGCGGTCAATGTTTTTTTCAGCTGAGGAGAACTTGAAACGCCCATATCTTGGGCAAGGAAGGAGTGAGAGAGCTCACATTTCAGACACAGCATCCAGGCTGCAATGGCTTCAATTTGTGTTATTTGGGGGCAAATTGGGGAATATTGAATTTTTGGTGAAAAAGTTGACCCCGCGGTCAATGTTTTTTTCAGCTGAGGATAACTTGAAACGCCCATATCTTGGATAAGGAAGGAGTGAGAGAGCTCACATTCAGACACAGCATCCAGGCTGCATTGGCTTCAATTTGTGTTATTTTGGGGCAAATTGGGGAATATTGAATTTTTGGTGAAAATGTTGACCCCGCAGTCAATGTTTTTTTCAGCTGAGGAGATAACTTGAAACGCCCGTATCTTGGGCAAGGAAGGAGTTAGAGTGTTCAAATTTTAAGACGCAGCATCCAGGCTGCAATGGCTTCAATTTGTGTTATTTTGGGGCAAATTGGGGAATATTGAATTTTTGGTGAAAAAGTTGACCCCGCGGTCAATGTTTTTTTCAGCTGAGGAGAACTTGAAACGCCCATATCTTGGATAAGGAAGGAGTGAGAGAGCTCACATTTCAGACACAGCATCCAGGCTGCAATGGCTTCAATTTGTGTTATTTTGGGGCAAATTGGGGAATATTGAATTTTTGGTGAAAATGTTGACCCCGCGGTCAACGTGTTTTTTCAACTGGAGAAAACTTGAAACGCCCATATCTTGGACAAGGAAGGAGTGAGAGAGCACACATTTCAGACACAGCATCCAGGCTGCAATGGCTTCAATTTGTGTTATTTTGGGGCAAATTGGGGAATATTGAATTTTTGGTGAAAATGTTGACCCCGCGGTCAATGTTTTTTTCAGCTGAGGAGAACTTGAAACGCCCATATCTTGGGCAAGGAAGGAGTGAGAGAGCTTAAATTTCAGACGCAGCATCCAGGCAGGAATGGCATCAATTTGTGTTATTTTGGGGCAAATTGGGGAATATTGAATTTTTTGGTGAAAAAGTTGACCTCGCGGTCAATGTTTTTTTCAGCTGAGGAGATAACTTGAAACGCCCGTGTCTTGGGCAAGGAAGGAGTGAGAGAGCTCACATTTCAGACACAGCATCCAGGCTGCAATGGCTTCAATTTGTGTTATTTCGGGGCAAATTGGGGAATATAGAATTTTTGGTGAAAATGTTGACCACGCGGTCAACGTGTTTTTTCAACTGGAGAAAACTTGAAACGCCCATATCTTGGATAAGGAAGGAGTTAGAGAGCTCACATTTCAGACACAGCATCCAGGCTGCAATAGCTTCAATTTGTGTTATTTTGGGGCAAATTGGGGAATATTGAATTTTTGGTGAAAATGTTGACCCCGCGGTCAATGTTTTTTTCAGCTGAGGAGAACTTGAAACGCCCATATCTTGGGCAAGGAAGGAGTGAGAGAGCTCACATTTCAGACACAGCATCCAGGCTGCAATGGCTTCAATTTGTGTTATTTCGGGGCAAATTGGGGAATATTGAATTTTTGGTGAAAAAGTTGACCCCGCGGTCAATGTTTTTTTCAGCTGAGGATAACTTGAAACGCCCATATCTTGGATAAGGAAGGAGTGAGAGAGCTCACATTCAGACACAGCATCCAGGCTGCATTGGCTTCAATTTGTGTTATTTTGGGGCAAATTGGGGAATATTGAATTTTTGGTGAAAATGTTGACCCCGCAGTCAATGTTTTTTTCAGCTGAGGAGATAACTTGAAACGCCCGTATCTTGGGCAAGGAAGGAGTTAGAGTGTTCAAATTTTAAGACGCAGCATCCAGGCTGCAATGGCTTCAATTTGTGTTATTTCGGGGCAAATTGGGGAATATTGAATTTTTTGTGAAAATGTTGACCCCGCGGTCAATGTTTTTTTCAGCTGAGGAGAACTTGAAATGTCCATATCTTGGATAAGGAAGGAGTGAGAGAGCTCACATTTCAGACACAGCATCCAGGCTGCATTGGCTTCAATTTGTGTTATTTTGGGGCAAATTGGGGAATATTGAATTTTTGGTGAAAAAGTTGACCCCGCGGTCAATGTTTTTTTCAGCTGAGGAGAACTTGAAACGCCCATATCTTGGATAAGGAAGGAGTGAGAGAGCTCACATTTCAGACACAGCATCCAGGCTGCAATGGCTTCAATTTGTGTTATTTTGGGGCAAATTGGGGAATATTGAATTTTTGGTGAAAATGTTGACCCCGCGGTCAACGTGTTTTTTCAACTGGAGAAAACTTGAAACGCCCATATCTTGGACAAGGAAGGAGTGAGAGAGCTCACATTTCAGACACAGCATCCAGGCTGCAATGGCTTCAATTTGTGTTATTTTGGGGCAAATTGGGGAATATTGAATTTTTGGTGAAAATGTTGACCCCGCGGTCAATGTTTTTTTCAGCTGAGGAGAACTTGAAACGCCCATATCTTGGGCAAGGAAGGAGTGAGAGAGCTTAAATTTCAGACGCAGCATCCAGGCAGGAATGGCATCAATTTGTGTTATTTTGGGGCAAATTGGGGAATATTGAATTTTTGGTGAAAAAGTTGACCTCGCGGTCAATGTTTTTTTCAGCTGAGGAGATAACTTGAAACGCCCGTGTCTTGGGCAAGGAAGGAGTGAGAGAGCTCACATTTCAGACACAGCATCCAGGCTGCAATGGCTTCAATTTGTGTTATTTTGGGGCAAAGTGGGGAATATTGAATTTTTGGTGAAAATGTTGACCCCGCGGTCAATGTATTTTTCAGCTGAGGAGATAACTTGAAACGCCCGTATCTTGGGCAAGGAAGGAGTGAGTGAGCTTAAATTTCAGACGCAGCATCCAGGCTGCAATGGCTTCAATTTGTGTTATTTTGGGGCAAAGTGGGGAATATTGAATTTTTTGTGAAAATGTTGACCCCGCGGTCAATGTTTTTTTCAGCTGAGGAGAACTTGAAACGCCCATATCTTGGATAAGGAAGGAGTGAGAGAGCTCACATTTCAGACACAGCATCCAGGCTGCATTGGCTTCAATTTGTGTTATTTTGGGGCAAATTGGGGAATATTGAATTTTTGGTGAAAAAGTTGACCCCGCGGTCAATGTTTTTTTCAGCTGAGGAGAACTTGAAACGCCCATATCTTGGATAAGGAAGGAGTGAGAGAGCTCACATTTCAGACACAGCATCCAGGCTGCAATGGCTTCAATTTGTGTTATTTTGGGGCAAATTGGGGAATATTGAATTTTTGGTGAAAATGTTGACCCCGCGGTGAACGTGTTTTTTCAACTGGAGAAAACTTGAAACGCCCATATCTTGGACAAGGAAGGAGTGAGAGAGCTCACATTTCAGACACAGCATCCAGGCTGCAATGGCTTCAATTTGTGTTATTTTGGGGCAAATTGGGGAATATTGAATTTTTGGTGAAAATGTTGACCCCGCGGTCAATGTTTTTTTCAGCTGAGGAGAACTTGAAACGCCCATATCTTGGGCAAGGAAGGAGTGAGAGAGCTTAAATTTCAGACGCAGCATCCAGGCAGGAATGGCATCAATTTGTGTTATTTCGGGGCAAATTGGGGAATATTGAATTTTTGGTGAAAAAGTTGACCTCGCGGTCAATGTTTTTTTCAGCTGAGGAGATAACTTGAAACGCCCGTGTCTTGGGCAAGGAAGGAGTGAGAGAGCTCACATTTCAGACACAGCATCCAGGCTGCAATGGCTTCAATTTGTGTTATTTTGGGGCAAAGTGGGGAATATTGAATTTTTGGTGAAAATGTTGACCCCGCGGTCAATGTATTTTTCAGCTGAGGAGATAACTTGAAACGCCCGTATCTTGGGCAAGGAAGGAGTGAGAGAGCTTAAATTTCAGACGCAGCATCCAGGCTGCAATGGCTTCAATTTGTGTTATTTTGGGGCAAAGTGGGGAATATTGAATTTTTTGTGAAAATGTTGACCCCGCGGTCAATGTTTTTTTCAGCTGAGGAGAACTTGAAACGCCCATATCTTGGATAAGGAAGGAGTGAGAGAGCTCACATTTCAGACACAGCATCCAGGCTGCAATGGCATCAATTTGTGTTATTTTGGGGCAAATTGGGGAATATTGAATTTTTGGTGAAAAAGTTGACCTCGCGGTCAATGTTTTTTTCAGCTGAGGAGATAACTTGAAACGCCCGTGTCTTGGGCAAGGAAGGAGTGAGAGAGCTCACATTTCAGACACAGCATCCAGGCTGCAATGGCTTCAATTTGTGTTATTTTGGGGCAAAGTGGGGAATATTGAATTTTTGGTGAAAATGTTGACCCCGCGGTCAATGTTTTTTTCAGCTGAGGAGAACTTGAAACGCCCATATCTTGGATAAGGAAGGAGTGAGAGAGCTCAAATTTCAGACACAGCATCCAGGCTGCAATGGGATGAATTTGTGTTATTTTGGGGCAAATTGGGGAATATTGAATTTTTGGTGAAAATGTTGACCCCGCGGTCAACGTGTTTTTTCAACTGGAGAAAAATTGAAACGCCCATATCTTGGACAAGGAAGGAGTGAGAGAGCTCACATTTCAGATACAGCATCCAGGCTGCAATGGCTTCAATTTGTGTTATTTTGGGGCAAATTGGGGAATATTGAATTTTTGGTGAAAATGTTGACCCCGCGGTCAACGTGTTTTTTCAACTGGAGAAAACTTGAAACGCCCATATCTTGGACAAGGAAGGAGTGAGAGAGCTCACATTTCAGACACAGCATCCAGGCTGCAATGGCTTCAATTTGTGTTATTTTGGGGCAAATTGGGGAATATTGAATTTTTGGTGAAAATGTTGACCCCGCGGTCAATGTTTTTTTCAGCTGAGGAGAACTTGAAACGCCCATATCTTGGACAAGGAAGGAGTGAGAGAGCTCACGTTTCAGACACAGCATCCAGGCTGCAATGGCTTCAATTTGTGTTATTTTGGGGCAAATTGGGGAATATTGAATTTTTGGTGAAAATGTTGACCCCGCGGTCAATGTTTTTTTCAGCTGAGGAGAACTTGAAACGCCCATATCTTGGGCAAGGAAGGAGTGAGAGAGCTTAAATTTCAGACGCAGCATCCAGGCAGGAATGGCATCAATTTGTGTTATTTTGGGGCAAATTGGGGAATATTGAATTTTTGGTGAAAAAGTTGACCTCGCGGTCAATGTTTTTTTCAGCTGAGGAGATAACTTGAAACGCCCGTGTCTTGGGCAAGGAAGGAGTGAGAGAGCTCACATTTCAGACACAGCATCCAGGCTGCAATGGCTTCAATTTGTGTTATTTTGGGGCAAAGTGGGGAATATTGAATTTTTGGTGAAAATGTTGACCCCGCGGTCAATGTTTTTTTCAGCTGAGGAGAACTTGAAACGCCCATATCTTGGGCAAGGAAGGAGTTAGAGAGCTCACATTTCAGACACAGCATCCAGGCTGCAATGGCTTCAATTTGTGTTATTTTGGGGCAAATTGGGGAATATTGAATTTTTGGTGAAAATGTTGACCCCGCGGTCAATGTTTTTTCAGCTGAGGAGAACTTGAAACGCCCATATCTTGGATAAGGAAGGAGTGAGAGAGCTTAAATTTCAGACGCAGCATCCAGGCAGGAATGGCATCAATTTGTGTTATTTTGGGGCAAATTGGGGAATATTGAATTTTTGGTGAAAAAGTTGACCTCGCGGTCAATGTTTTTTTCAGCTGAGGAGATAACTTGAAACGCCCGTGTCTTGGGCAAGGAAGGAGTGAGAGAGCTCACATTTCAGATACAGCATCCAGGCTGCAATGGCTTCAATTTGTGTTATTTTGGGGCAAATTGGGGAATATTGAATTTTTGGTGAAAATGTTGACCCCGCGGTCAACGTGTTTTTTCAACTGGAGAAAACTTGAAACGCCCATATCTTGGACAAGGAAGGAGTGAGAGAGCTCACATTTCAGATACAGCATCCAGGCTGCAATGGCTTCAATTTGTGTTATTTTGGGGCAAATTGGGGAATATTGAATTTTTGGTGAAAATGTTGACCCCGCGGTCAACGTGTTTTTTCAACTGGAGAAAACTTGAAAAGCCCATATCTTGGATAAGGAAGGAGTGAGAGAGCTCACATTTCAGACACAGCATCCAGGCTGCAATGGCATCAATTTGTGTTATTTTGGGGCAAATTGGGGAATATTGAATTTTTGGTGAAAAAGTTGACCTCGCGGTCAATGTTTTTTTCAGCTGAGGAGATAACTTGAAACGCCCGTGTCTTGGGCAAGGAAGGAGTGAGAGAGCTCACATTTCAGACACAGCATCCAGGCTGCAATGGCTTCAATTTGTGTTATTTTGGGGCAAAGTAGGGAATATTGAATTTTTGGTGAAAATGTTGACCCCGCGGTATATGTTTTTTTCAGCTGAGGAGAACTTGAAACGCCCATATCTTGGATAAGGAAGGAGTGAGAGAGCTCAAATTTCAGACACAGCATCCAGGCTGCAATGGGATGAATTTGTGTTATTTTGGGGCAAATTGGGGAATATTGAATTTTTGGTGAAAATGTTGACCCCGCGGTCAACGTGTTTTTTCAACTGGAGAAAACTTGAAACGCCCATATCTTGGACAAGGAAGGAGTGAGAGAGCTCACATTTCAGACACAGCATCCAGGCTGCAATGGCTTCAATTTGTGTTATTTTGGGGCAAAGTGGGGAATATTGAATTTTTGGTGAAAATGTTGACCCCGCGGTCAACGTGTTTTTTCAACTGGAGAAAACTTGAAACGCCCATATCTTGGGCAAGGAAGGAGTTAGAGTGTTCAAATTTTTAGACGCAGCATCCAGGCTGCAATGGCTTCAATTTGTGTCATTTTGGGGCAAATTGGGGAATATTGAATTTTTTGTGAAAATGTTGACCCCGCGGTCAATGTTTTTTTCAGCTGAGGAGAACTTGAAACGCCCATATCTTGGATAAGGAAGGAGTGAGAGAGCTCACATTTCAGACACAGCATCCAGGCTGCAATGGCTTCAATTTGTGTTATTTTGGGGCAAATTGGGGAATATTGAATTTTTGGTGAAAAAGTTGACCCCGCGGTCAATGTTTTTTTCAGCTGAGGAGAACTTGAAACGCCCATATCTTGGGCAAGGAAGGAGTGAGAGAGCTCACATTTCAGACACAGCATCCAGGCTGCAATGGCTTCAATTTGTGTTATTTTGGGGCAAATTGGGGAATATTGAATTTTTGGTGAAAAAGTTGACTTCGCGGTCACTGTTTTTTTCAGCTGAGGAGAACTTGAAACGCCCATATCTTGGATAAGGAAGGAGTTAGAGAGCTCACATTTCAGACACAGCATCCAGGCTGCAATGGCTTCAATTTGTGTTATTTTGGGGCAAATTGGGGAATATTGAATTTTTGGTGAAAAAGTTGACCTCGCGGTCACTGTTTTTTTCAGCTGAGGAGAACTTGAAACGCCCATATCTTGGATAAGGAAGGAGTTAGAGAGCTCACATTTCAGACACAGCATCCAGGCTGCAATGGCTTCAATTTGTGTTATTTCGGGGCAAATTGGGGAATATAGAATTTTTGGTGAAAATGTTGACCACGCGGTCAACGTGTTTTTTCAACTGGAGAAAACTTGAAACGCCCATATCTTGGTTAAGGAAGGAGTTAGAGAGCTCACATTTCAGACACAGCATCCAGGCTGCAATGGCTTCAATTTGTGTTATTTTGGGGCAAATTGGGGAATATTGAATTTTTGGTGAAAATGTTGACCCCGCGGTCAATGTTTTTTTCAGCTGAGGAGAACTTGAAACGCCCATATCTTGGATAAGGAAGGAGTGAGAGAGCTCACATTTCAGACACAGCATCCAGGCTGCAATGGCTTCAATTTGTGTTATTTTGGGGTAAATTGGGGAATATTGAATTTTTGGTGAAAATGTTGACCCCGCGGTCAACGTGTTTTTTCAACTGGAGAAAACTTGAAACGCCCATATCTTGGATAAGGAAGGAGTGAGAGAGCTCACATTTCAGACACAGCATCCAGGCTGCAATGGCTTCAATTTGTGTTATTTTGGGGTAAATTGGGGAATATTGAATTTTTGGTGAAAATGTTGACCCCGCGGTCAATGTTTTTTTCAGCTGAGGAGATAACTTGAAACGCCCATATCTTGGGCAAGGAAGGAGTTAGAGCGTTCAAATTTTTAGACGCAGCATCCAGGCTGCAATGGCTTCAATTTGTGTTATTTTGGGGCAAATTGGGGAATATTGAATTTTTGGTGAAAAAGTTGACCTCGCGGTCTTTTTTTTTTTCAGCTGAGGAGAACTTGAAACGCCCATATCTTGGGCAAGGAAGGAGTTAGAGTGTTCAAATTTTTAGACGCAGCATCCAGGCTGCAATGGCTTCAATTTGTGTTATTTTGGGGCAAATTGGGGAATATTGAATTTTTGGTGAAAAAGTTGACCCGCTGTCAATGTTTTTTTTAGCTGAGGAGAACTTGAAACGCCCATATCTTGGATAAGGAAGGAGTTAGAGAGCTCACATTTCAGACACAGCATCCAGGCTGCAATGGCTTCAATTTGTGTTATTTTGGGGCAAATTGGGGAATATTGAATTTTTGGTGAAAATGTTGACCCCGCGGTCAATGTTTTTTTCAGCTGAGGAGAACTTGAAACGCCCATATCTTGGGCAAGGAAGGAGTGAGAGAGCTCACATTTCAGACACAGCATCCAGGCTGCAATGGCTTCAATTTGTGTTATTTTGGGGCAAATTGGGGAATATTGAATTTTTGGTGAAAAAGTTGACCCCGCGGTCAATGTTTTTTTCAGCTGAGGATAACTTGAAACGCCCATATCTTGGATAAGGAAGGAGTGAGAGAGCTCACATTCAGACACAGCATCCAGGCTGCATTGGCTTCAATTTGTGTTATTTTGGGGCAAATTGGGGAATATTGAATTTTTGGTGAAAATGTTGACCCCGCAGTCAATGTTTTTTTCAGCTGAGGAGATAACTTGAAACGCCCGTATCTTGGGCAAGGAAGGAGTTAGAGTGTTCAAATTTTAAGACGCAGCATCCAGGCTGCAATGGCTTCAATTTGTGTTATTTCGGGGCAAATTGGGGAATATTGAATTTTTTGTGAAAATGTTGACCCCGCGGTCAATGTTTTTTTCAGCTGAGGAGAACTTGAAACGCCCATATCTTGGGCAAGGAAGGAGTTAGAGTGTTAAAATTTTAAGACGCAGCATCCAGATTGCAATGGCTTCAATTTGTGTTATTTCGGGGCAAATTGGGGAATATTGAATTTTTGGTGAAAATGTTGACCCCGCGGTCAATGTTTTTTTCAGCTGAGGAGAACTTGAAACGCCCATATCTTGGATAAGGATGGAGTGAGAGAGCTCACATTTCAGACACAGCATCCAGGCTGCATTGGCTTCAATTTGTGTTATTTTGGGGCAAATTGGGGAATATTGAATTTTTGGTGAAAATGTTGACCCCGCAGTCAATGTTTTTTTCAGCTGAGGAGATAACTTGAAACGCCCGTATCTTGGGCAAGGAAGGAGTTAGAGTGTTAAAATTTTAAGACGCAGCATCCAGATTGCAATGGCTTCAATTTGTGTTATTTCGGGGCAAATTGGGGAATATTGAATTTTTGGTGAAAATGTTGACCCCGCGGTCAATGTTTTTTTCAGCTGAGGAGAACTTGAAACGCCCATATCTTGGGCAAGGAAGGAGTTAGAGTGTTCAAATTTTTAGACGCAGCATCCAGGCTGCAATGGCTTCAATTTGTGTTATTTTGGGGCAAATTGGGGAATATTGAATTTTTGGTGAAAATGTTGACCCCGCAGTCAATGTTTTTTTCAGCTGAGGAGAACTTGAAACGCCCATATCTTGGGCAAGGAAGGAGTGAGAGAGCTCACATTTCAGACACAGCATCCAGGCTGCAATGGCTTCAATTTGTGTTATTTTGGGGCAAATTGGGGAATATTGAATTTTTGGTGAAAAAGTTGACTTCGCGGTCACTGTTTTTTTCAGCTGAGGAGAACTTGAAACGCCCATATCTTGGATAAGGAAGGAGTTAGAGAGCTCACATTTCAGACACAGCATCCAGGCTGCAATGGCTTCAATTTGTGTTATTTTGGGGCAAATTGGGGAATATTGAATTTTTGGTGAAAAAGTTGACCTCGCGGTCACTGTTTTTTTCAGCTGAGGAGAACTTGAAACGCCCATATCTTGGATAAGGAAGGAGTTAGAGAGCTCACATTTCAGACACAGCATCCAGGCTGCAATGGCTTCAATTTGTGTTATTTCGGGGCAAATTGGGGAATATAGAATTTTTGGTGAAAATGTTGACCACGCGGTCAACGTGTTTTTTCAACTGGAGAAAACTTGAAACGCCCATATCTTGGTTAAGGAAGGAGTTAGAGAGCTCACATTTCAGACACAGCATCCAGGCTGCAATGGCTTCAATTTGTGTTATTTCGGGGCAAATTGGGGAATATTGAATTTTTGGTGAAAAAGTTGACCCCGCGGTCAATGTTTTTTTCAGCTGAGGATAACTTGAAACGCCCATATCTTGGATAAGGAAGGAGTGAGAGAGCTCACATTCAGACACAGCATCCAGGCTGCATTGGCTTCAATTTGTGTTATTTTGGGGCAAATTGGGGAATATTGAATTTTTGGTGAAAATGTTGACCCCGCAGTCAATGTTTTTTTCAGCTGAGGAGATAACTTGAAACGCCCGTATCTTGGGCAAGGAAGGAGTTAGAGTGTTCAAATTTTAAGACGCAGCATCCAGGCTGCAATGGCTTCAATTTGTGTTATTTCGGGGCAAATTGGGGAATATTGAATTTTTTGTGAAAATGTTGACCCCGCGGTCAATGTTTTTTTCAGCTGAGGAGAACTTGAAATGCCCATATCTTGGATAAGGAAGGAGTGAGAGAGCTCACATTTCAGACACAGCATCCAGGCTGCATTGGCTTCAATTTGTGTTATTTTGGGGCAAATTGGGGAATATTGAATTTTTGGTGAAAAAGTTGACCCCGCGGTCAATGTTTTTTTCAGCTGAGGAGAACTTGAAACGCCCATATCTTGGATAAGGAAGGAGTGAGAGAGCTCACATTTCAGACACAGCATCCAGGCTGCAATGGCTTCAATTTGTGTTATTTTGGGGTAAATTGGGGAATATTGAATTTTTGGTGAAAATGTTGACCCCGCGGTCAACGTGTTTTTTCAACTGGAGAAAACTTGAAACGCCCATATCTTGGATAAGGAAGGAGTGAGAGAGCTCACATTTCAGACACAGCATCCAGGCTGCAATGGCTTCAATTTGTGTTATTTTGGGGTAAATTGGGGAATATTGAATTTTTGGTGAAAATGTTGACCCCGCGGTCAATGTTTTTTTCAGCTGAGGAGATAACTTGAAACGCCCATATCTTGGGCAAGGAAGGAGTTAGAGCGTTCAAATTTTTAGACGCAGCATCCAGGCTGCAATGGCTTCAATTTGTGTTATTTTGGGGCAAATTGGGGAATATTGAATTTTTGGTGAAAAAGTTGACCCGCTGTCAATGTTTTTTTTAGCTGAGGAGAACTTGAAACGCCCATATCTTGGATAAGGAAGGAGTTAGAGAGCTCACATTTCAGACACAGCATCCAGGCTGCAATGGCTTCAATTTGTGTTATTTTGGGGCAAATTGGGGAATATTGAATTTTTGGTGAAAATGTTGACCCCGCGGTCAATGTTTTTTTCAGCTGAGGATAACTTGAAACGCCCATATCTTGGATAAGGAAGGAGTGAGAGAGCTCACATTCAGACACAGCATCCAGGCTGCATTGGCTTCAATTTGTGTTATTTTGGGGCAAATTGGGGAATATTGAATTTTTGGTGAAAATGTTGACCCCGCAGTCAATGTTTTTTTCAGCTGAGGAGATAACTTGAAACGCCCGTATCTTGGGCAAGGAAGGAGTTAGAGTGTTCAAATTTTAAGACGCAGCATCCAGGCTGCAATGGCTTCAATTTGTGTTATTTCGGGGCAAATTGGGGAATATTGAATTTTTTGTGAAAATGTTGACCCCGCGGTCAATGTTTTTTTCAGCTGAGGAGAACTTGAAACGCCCATATCTTGGGCAAGGAAGGAGTTAGAGTGTTCACATTTTTAGACGCAGCATCCAGGCTGCAATGGCTTCAATTTGTGTTATTTTGGGGCAAATTGGGGAATATTGATTTTTTGGTGAAAAAGTTGACCCCGCGGTCAATGTTTTTTTCAGCTGAGGAGAGCTTGAAACGCCCATATCTTGGATAAGGAAGGAGTGAGAGAGCTCACATTTCAGACACAGCATCCAGGCTGCAATGGGATGAATTTGTGTTATTTCGGGGCAAATTGGGGAATATTGAATTTTTGGTGAAAAAGTTGACCCCGCGGTCAATGTTTTTTTCAGCTTAGGAGAACTTGAAACGCGCATATCTTGGATAAGGAAGGAGTGAGAGAGCTCACATTTCAGACACAGCATCCAGGCTGCAATGGGATGAATTTGTGTTATTTCGGGGCAAATTGGGGAATATTGAATTTTTGGTGAAAATGTTGACCCCGCGGTCAATGTTTTTTTCAGCTGAGGAGAACTTGAAACGCCCATATCTTGGGCAAGGAAGGAGTTAGAGTGTTCAAATTTTTAGACGCAGCATCCAGGCTGCAATGGCTTCAATTTGTGTCATTTTGGGGCAAATTGGGGAATATTGAATTTTTTGTGAAAATGTTGACCCCGCAGTCAATGTTTTTTTCAGCTGAGGAGAACTTGAAACGCCCATATCTTGGGCAAGGAAGGAGTGAGAGAGCTTAAATTTCAGACGCAGCATCCAGGCAGAAATGGCATCAATTTGTGTTATTTTGGGGCAAATTGGGGAATATTGAATTTTTGGTGAAAAAGTTGACCCCGCGGTCAATGTTTTTTTCAGCTGAGGAGAACTTGAAACGCCCATATCTTGGATAAGGATGGAGTGAGAGAGCTCACATTTCAGACACAGCATCCAGGCTGCATTGGCTTCAATTTGTGTTATTTTGGGGCAAATTGGGGAATATTGAATTTTTGGTGAAAATGTTGACCCCGCAGTCAATGTTTTTTTCAGCTGAGGAGATAACTTGAAACGCCCGTATCTTGGGCAAGGAAGGAGTTAGAGTGTTAAAATTTTAAGACGCAGCATCCAGATTGCAATGGCTTCAATTTGTGTTATTTCGGGGCAAATTGGGGAATATTGAATTTTTGGTGAAAATGTTGACCCCGCGGTCAATGTTTTTTTCAGCTGAGGAGAACTTGAAACGCCCATATCTTGGGCAAGGAAGGAGTTAGAGTGTTCAAATTTTTAGACGCAGCATCCAGGCTGCAATGGCTTCAATTTGTGTTATTTTGGGGCAAATTGGGGAATATTGATTTTTTGATGAAAAAGTTGACCCCGCGGTCAATGTTTTTTTCAGCTGAGGAGAACTTGAAACGCCCATATCTTGGATAAGGAAGGAGTGAGAGAGCTCACATTTCAGACACAGCATCCAGGCTGCAATGGGATGAATTTGTGTTATTTCGGGGCAAATTGGGGAATATTGAATTTTTGGTGAAAATGTTGACCCCGCGGTCAATGTTTTTTTCAGCTTAGGAGAACTTGAAACGCGCATATTTTGGATAAGGAAGGAGTGAGAGAGCTCACATTTCAGACACAGCATCCAGGCTGCATTGGCTTCAATTTGTGTTATTTTGGGGCAAATTGGGGAATATTGAATTTTTGGTGAAAAAGTTGACCCCGCGGTCAATGTTTTTTTCAGCTGAGGAGAACTTGAAACGCCCATATCTTGGGCAAGGAAGGAGTGAGAGAGCTTAAATTTCAGACGCAGCATCCAGGCAGAAATGGCATCAATTTGTGTTATTTTGGGGCAAATTGGGGAATATTGAATTTTTGGTGAAAATGTTGACCCCGCAGTCAATGTTTTTTTCAGCTGAGGAGATAACTTGAAACGCCCGTATCTTGGGCAAGGAAGGAGTTAGAGTGTTAAAATTTTAAGACGCAGCATCCAGATTGCAATGGCTTCAATTTGTGTTATTTCGGGGCAAATTGGGGAATATTGAATTTTTTGTGAAAATGTTGACCCCGCGGTCAATGTTTTTTTCAGCTGAGGAGAAATTGAAATGCCCATATCTTGGATAAGGAAGGAGTGAGAGAGCTCACATTTCAGACACAGCATCCAGGCTGCAATGGCTTCAATTTGTGTTATTTTGGGGCAAATTGGGGAATATTGAATTTTTGGTGAAAAAGTTGACCCCGCGGTCAATGTTTTTTTCAGCTGAGGAGAACTTGAAACGCCCATATCTTGGATAAGGAAGGAGTTAGAGTGTTAAAATTTTAAGACGCAGCATCCAGATTGCAATGGCTTCAATTTGTGTTATTTCGGGGCAAATTGGGGAATATTGAATTTTTGGTGAAAATGTTCACCCCGCGGTCAATGTTTTTTTCAGCTGAGGAGAACTTGAAACGCCCATATCTTGGGCAAGGAAGGAGTTAGAGTGTTAAAATTTTTAGACGCAGCATCCAGGCTGCAATGGCTTCAATTTGTGTCATTTTGGGGCAAATTGGGGAATATTGAATTTTTGGTGAAAATGTTGACCCCGCGGTCAATGTTTTTTTCAGCTGAGGAGAACTTGAAACGCCCATATCTTGGATAAGGAAGGAGTGAGAGAGCTCACATTGCAGACACAGCATCCAGGCTGCAATGGGATGAATTTGTGGTATTTTGGGGCAAATTGGGGAATATTGAATTTTTGGTGAAAATGTTGACCCCGCAGTCAATGTTTTTTTCAGCTGAGGAGAACTTGAAACGCCCATATTTTGGGCAAGGAAGGAGTGAGAGAGCTTAAATTTCAGACGCAGCATCCAGGCAGAAATGGCATCAATTTGTGTTATTTTGGGGCAAATTGGGGAATATTGAATTTTTGGTGAAAAAGTTGACCCCGCGGTCAATGTTTTTTTCAGCTGAGGAGATAACTTGAAACGCCCGTATCTTGGGCAAGGAAGGAGTTAGAGTGTTCAAATTTTAAGACGCAGCATCCAGGCTGCAATGGCTTCAATTTGTGTTATTTTGGGGCAAATTGGGGAATATTGAATTTCTGGTGAAAAAGTTGACCCCGCGGTCAATGTTTTTTTCAGCTGAGGAGAACTTGAAACGCCCATATCTTGGGCAAGGAAGGAGTTAGAGTGTTCAAATTTTTAGACGCAGCATCCAGGCTGCAATGGCTTCAATTTGTGTTATTTTGGGGCAAATTGGGGAATATTGTTTTTTTGGTGAAAAAGTTGACCCCGCGGTCAATGTTTTTTTCAGCTGAGGAGAACTTGAAACGCCCATATCTTGGATAAGGAAGGAGTGAGAGAGCTCACATTTCAGACACAGCATCCAGGCTGCAATGGGATGAATTTGTGTTATTTTGGGGCAAATTGGGGAATATTGAATTTTTGGTGAAAATGTTGACCCCGCGGTCAATGTTTTTTTCAGCTGAGGAGAACTTGAAACGCCCATATCTTGGATAAGGAAGGAGTGAGAGAGCTCACATTTCAGACACAGCATCCAGGCTGCAATGGCTTCAATTTGTGTTATTTTGGGGCAAATTGGGGAATATTGAATTTTTGGTGAAAATGTTGACCCCGCGGTCAATGTTTTTTTCAGCTGAGGAGAACTTGAAACGCCCATATCTTGGGCAAGGAAGGAGTGAGAGAGCTTAAATTTCAGACGCAGCATCCAGGCAGGAATGGCATCAATTTGTGTTATTTTGGGGCAAATTGGGGAATATTGAATTTTTGGTGAAAAAGTTGACCTCGCGGTCAATGTTTTTTTCAGCTGAGGAGATAACTTGAAACGCCCGTGTCTTGGGCAAGGAAGGAGTGAGAGAGCTCACATTTCAGACGCAGCATCCAGGCTGCAATGGCTTCAATTTGTGTTATTTTGGGGCAAATTGGGGAATATTGAATTTTTGGTGAAAAAGTTGACCCCGCGGTCAATGTTTTTTTCAGCTGAGGAGAACTTGAAACGCCCATATCTTGGATAAGGATGGAGTGAGAGAGCTCACATTTCAGACACAGCATCCGGGCTGCATTGGCTTCAATTTGTGTTATTTTGGGGCAAATTGGGGAATATTGAATTTTTGGTGAAAAAGTTGACCTCGCGGTCAATGTTTTTTTTCAACTGGAGAAAAATTGAAACGCCCATATCTTGGACAAGGAAGGAGTGAGAGAGCTCACATTTCAGACACAGCATCCAGGCTGCAATGGCATCAATTTGTGTTATTTTGGGGCAAATTGGGGAATATTGAATTTTTGGTGAAAATGTTGACCCCGCGGTCAACGTGTTTTTTCAACTGGAGAAAAATTGAAACGCCCATATCTTGGACAAGGAAGGAGTGAGAGAGCTCACATTTCAGATACAGCATCCAGGCTGCAATGGCTTCAATTTGTGTTATTTTGGGGCAAATTGGGGAATATTGAATTTTTGGTGAAAATGTTGACCCCGTGGTCAATGTTTTTTTCAGCTGAGGAGAACTTGAAACGCCCATATCTTGGACAAGGAAGGAGTGAGAGAGCTCACGTTTCAGACACAGCATCCAGGCTGCAATGGCTTCAATTTGTGTTATTTTGGGGCAAATTGGGGAATATTGAATTTTTGGTGAAAATGTTGACCCCGCGGTCAACGTGTTTTTTCAACTGGAGAAAACTTGAAACGCCCATATCTTGGACAAGGAAGGAGTGAGAGAGCTCACATTTCAGACACAGCATCCAGGCTGCAATGGCTTCAATTTGTGTTATTTTGGGGCAAATTGGGGAATATTGAATTTTTGGTGAAAAAGTTGACCTCGCGGTCAATGTTTTTTTCAGCTGAGGAGATAACTTGAAACGCCCGTGTCTTGGGCAAGGAAGGAGTGAGAGAGCTCACATTTCAGACACAGCATCCAGGCTGCAATGGCTTCAATTTGTGTTATTTTGGGGCAAAGTGGGGAATATTGAATTTTTGGTGAAAATGTTGACCCCGCGGTCAATGTTTTTTTCAGCTGAGGAGAACTTGAAACGCCCATATCTTGGGCAAGGAAGGAGTTAGAGAGCTCACATTTCAGACACAGCATCCAGGCTGCAATGGCTTCAATTTGTGTTATTTTGGGGCAAATTGGGGAATATTGAATTTTTGGTGAAAATGTTGACCCCGCGGTCAATGTTTTTTTCAGCTGAGGAGAACTTGAAACGCCCATATCTTGGATAAGGAAGGAGTGAGAGAGCTTAAATTTCAGACGCAGCATCCAGGCAGGAATGGCATCAATTTGTGTTATTTTGGGGCAAATTGGGGAATATTGAATTTTTGGTGAAAAAGTTGACCCCGCGGTCAATGTTTTTTTCAGCTGAGGAGATAACTTGAAACGCCCGTGTCTTGGGCAAGGAAGGAGTGAGAGAGCTCACATTTCAGATACAGCATCCAGGCTGCAATGGCTTCAATTTGTGTTATTTTGGGGCAAAGTGGGGAATATTGAATTTTTGGTGAAAATGTTGACCCCGCGGTATATGTTTTTTTCAGCTGAGGAGAACTTGAAACGCCCATATCTTGGATAAGGAAGGAGTGAGAGAGCTCAAATTTCAGACACAGCATCCAGGCTGCAATGGGATGAATTTGTGTTATTTTGGGGCAAATTGGGGAATATTGAATTTTTGGTGAAAATGTTGACCCCGCGGTCAACGTGTTTTTTCAACTGGAGAAAAATTGAAACGCCCATATCTTGGACAAGGAAGGAGTGAGAGAGCTCACATTTCAGATACAGCATCCAGGCTGCAATGGCTTCAATTTGTGTTATTTTGGGGCAAATTGGGGAATATTGAACTTTTGGTGAAAATGTTGACCCCGCGGTCAACGTGTTTTTTCAACTGGAGAAAACTTGAAACGCCCATATCTTGGACAAGGAAGGAGTGAGAGAGCTCACATTTCAGACACAGCATCCAGGCTGCAATGGCTTCAATTTGTGTTATTTTGGGGCAAATTGGGGAATATTGAATTTTTGGTGAAAATGTTGACCCCGCGGTCAACGTGTTTTTTCAACTGGAGAAAACTTGAAACGCCCATATCTTGGACAAGGAAGGAGTGAGAGAGCTCACATTTCAGACACAGCATCCAGGCTGCAATGGCTTCAATTTGTGTTATTTTGGGGCAAAGTGGGGAATATTGAATTTTTGGTGAAAATGTTGACCCCGCGGTCAACGTGTTTTTTCAACTGGAGAAAACTTGAAACGCCCATATCTTGGACAAGGAAGGAGTGAGAGAGCTCACATTTCAGACACAGCATCCAGGCTGCAATGGCTTCAATTTGTGTTATTTTGGGGCAAATTGGGGAATATTGAATTTTTGGTGAAAATGTTGACACCGCGGTCAATGTTTTTTTCAGCTGAGGAGAACTTGAAACGCCCAAATCTTGGATAAGGAAGGAGTGAGAGAGCTCACATTTCAGACACAGCATCCAGGCTGCAATGGGATGAATTTGTGTTATTTTGGGGCAAATTGGGGAATATTGAATTTTTGGTGAAAATGTTGACCCCGCGGTCAATGTTTTTTTCAGCTGAGGAGAACTTGAAACGCCCATATCTTGGGCAAGGAAGGAGTGAGAGAGCTCACATTTCAGACACAGCATCCAGGCTGCAATGGCTTCAATTTGTGTTATTTCGGGGCAAATTGGGGAATATTGAATTTTTGGTGAAAAAGTTGACCCCGCGGTCAATGTTTTTTTCAGCTGAGGATAACTTGAAACGCCCATATCTTGGATAAGGAAGGAGTGAGAGAGCTCACATTCAGACACAGCATCCAGGCTGCATTGGCTTCAATTTGTGTTATTTTGGGGCAAATTGGGGAATATTGAATTTTTGGTGAAAATGTTGACCCCGCAGTCAATGTTTTTTTCAGCTGAGGAGATAACTTGAAACGCCCGTATCTTGGGCAAGGAAGGAGTTAGAGTGTTCAAATTTTAAGACGCAGCATCCAGGCTGCAATGGCTTCAATTTGTGTTATTTTGGGGCAAATTGGGGAATATTGAATTTTTTGTGAAAATGTTGACCCCGCGGTCAATGTTTTTTTCAGCTGAGGAGAACTTGAAATGTCCATATCTTGGATAAGGAAGGAGTGAGAGAGCTCACATTTCAGACACAGCATCCAGGCTGCATTGGCTTCAATTTGTGTTATTTTGGGGCAAATTGGGGAATATTGAATTTTTGGTGAAAAAGTTGACCCCGCGGTCAATGTTTTTTTCAGCTGAGGAGAACTTGAAACGCCCATATCTTGGATAAGGAAGGAGTGAGAGAGCTCACATTTCAGACACAGCATCCAGGCTGCAATGGCTTCAATTTGTGTTATTTTGGGGCAAATTGGGGAATATTGAATTTTTGGTGAAAATGTTGACCCCGCGGTCAACGTGTTTTTTCAACTGGAGAAAACTTGAAACGCCCATATCTTGGACAAGGAAGGAGTGAGAGAGCTCACATTTCAGACACAGCATCCAGGCTGCAATGGCTTCAATTTGTGTTATTTTGGGGCAAATTGGGGAATATTGAATTTTTGGTGAAAATGTTGACCCCGCGGTCAATGTTTTTTTCAGCTGAGGAGAACTTGAAACGCCCATATCTTGGGCAAGGAAGGAGTGAGAGAGCTTAAATTTCAGACGCAGCATCCAGGCAGGAATGGCATCAATTTGTGTTATTTTGGGGCAAATTGGGGAATATTGAATTTTTGGTGAAAAAGTTGACCTCGCGGTCAATGTTTTTTTCAGCTGAGGAGATAACTTGAAACGCCCGTGTCTTGGGCAAGGAAGGAGTGAGAGAGCTCACATTTCAGACACAGCATCCAGGCTGCAATGGCTTCAATTTGTGTTATTTTGGGGCAAAGTGGGGAATATTGAATTTTTTGTGAAAATGTTGACCCCGCGGTCAATGTTTTTTTCAGCTGAGGAGAACTTGAAACGCCCATATCTTGGATAAGGAAGGAGTGAGAGAGCTCACATTTCAGACACAGCATCCAGGCTGCATTGGCTTCAATTTGTGTTATTTTGGGGCAAATTGGGGAATATTGAATTTTTGGTGAAAAAGTTGACCCCGCGGTCAATGTTTTTTTCAGCTGAGGAGAACTTGAAACGCCCATATCTTGGATAAGGAAGGAGTGAGAGAGCTCACATTTCAGACACAGCATCCAGGCTGCAATGGCTTCAATTTGTGTTATTTTGGGGCAAATTGGGGAATATTGAATTTTTGGTGAAAATGTTGACCCCGCGGTCAACGTGTTTTTTCAACTGGAGAAAACTTGAAACGCCCATATCTTGGACAAGGAAGGAGTGAGAGAGCTCACATTTCAGACACAGCATCCAGGCTGCAATGGCTTCAATTTGTGTTATTTTGGGGCAAATTGGGGAATATTGAATTTTTGGTGAAAATGTTGACCCCGCGGTCAATGTTTTTTTCAGCTGAGGAGAACTTGAAACGCCCATATCTTGGGCAAGGAAGGAGTGAGAGAGCTTAAATTTCAGACGCAGCATCCAGGCAGGAATGGCATCAATTTGTGTTATTTCGGGGCAAATTGGGGAATATTGAATTTTTGGTGAAAAAGTTGACCTCGCGGTCAATGTTTTTTTCAGCTGAGGAGATAACTTGAAACGCCCGTGTCTTGGGCAAGGAAGGAGTGAGAGAGCTCACATTTCAGACACAGCATCCAGGCTGCAATGGCTTCAATTTGTGTTATTTTGGGGCAAAGTGGGGAATATTGAATTTTTGGTGAAAATGTTGACCCCGCGGTCAATGTATTTTTCAGCTGAGGAGATAACTTGAAACGCCCGTATCTTGGGCAAGGAAGGAGTGAGAGAGCTTAAATTTCAGACGCAGCATCCAGGCTGCAATGGCTTCAATTTGTGTTATTTTGGGGCAAAGTGGGGAATATTGAATTTTTTGTGAAAATGTTGACCCCGCGGTCAATGTTTTTTTCAGCTGAGGAGAACTTGAAACGCCCATATCTTGGATAAGGAAGGAGTGAGAGAGCTCACATTTCAGACACAGCATCCAGGCTGCAATGGCATCAATTTGTGTTATTTTGGGGCAAATTGGGGAATATTGAATTTTTGGTGAAAAAGTTGACCTCGCGGTCAATGTTTTTTTCAGCTGAGGAGATAACTTGAAACGCCCGTGTCTTGGGCAAGGAAGGAGTGAGAGAGCTCACATTTCAGACACAGCATCCAGGCTGCAATGGCTTCAATTTGTGTTATTTTGGGGCAAAGTGGGGAATATTGAATTTTTGGTGAAAATGTTGACCCCGCGGTCAATGTTTTTTTCAGCTGAGGAGAACTTGAAACGCCCATATCTTGGATAAGGAAGGAGTGAGAGAGCTCAAATTTCAGACACAGCATCCAGGCTGCAATGGGATGAATTTGTGTTATTTTGGGGCAAATTGGGGAATATTGAATTTTTGGTGAAAATGTTGACCCCGCGGTCAACGTGTTTTTTCAACTGGAGAAAAATTGAAACGCCCATATCTTGGACAAGGAAGGAGTGAGAGAGCTCACATTTCAGATACAGCATCCAGGCTGCAATGGCTTCAATTTGTGTTATTTTGGGGCAAATTGGGGAATATTGAATTTTTGGTGAAAATGTTGACCCCGCGGTCAACGTGTTTTTTCAACTGGAGAAAACTTGAAACGCCCATATCTTGGACAAGGAAGGAGTGAGAGAGCTCACATTTCAGACACAGCATCCAGGCTGCAATGGCTTCAATTTGTGTTATTTTGGGGCAAATTGGGGAATATTGAATTTTTGGTGAAAATGTTGACCCCGCGGTCAATGTTTTTTTCAGCTGAGGAGAACTTGAAACGCCCATATCTTGGACAAGGAAGGAGTGAGAGAGCTCACGTTTCAGACACAGCATCCAGGCTGCAATGGCTTCAATTTGTGTTATTTTGGGGCAAATTGGGGAATATTGAATTTTTGGTGAAAATGTTGACCCCGCGGTCAATGTTTTTTTCAGCTGAGGAGAACTTGAAACGCCCATATCTTGGGCAAGGAAGGAGTTAGAGAGCTCACATTTCAGACACAGCATCCAGGCTGCAATGGCTTCAATTTGTGTTATTTTGGGGCAAATTGGGGAATATTGAATTTTTGGTGAAAATGTTGACCCCGCGGTCAATGTTTTTTTCAGCTGAGGAGAACTTGAAACGCCCATATCTTGGATAAGGAAGGAGTGAGAGAGCTTAAATTTCAGACGCAGCATCCAGGCAGGAATGGCATCAATTTGTGTTATTTTGGGGCAAATTGGGGAATATTGAATTTTTGGTGAAAAAGTTGACCTCGCGGTCAATGTTTTTTTCAGCTGAGGAGATAACTTGAAACGCCCGTGTCTTGGGCAAGGAAGGAGTGAGAGAGCTCACATTTCAGATACAGCATCCAGGCTGCAATGGCTTCAATTTGTGTTATTTTGGGGCAAAGTGGGGAATATTGAATTTTTGGTGAAAATGTTGACCCCGCGGTATATGTTTTTTTCAGCTGAGGAGAACTTGAAACGCCCATATCTTGGATAAGGAAGGAGTGAGAGAGCTCAAATTTCAGACACAGCATCCAGGCTGCAATGGGATGAATTTGTGTTATTTTGGGGCAAATTGGGGAATATTGAATTTTTGGTGAAAATGTTGACCCGCGGTCAACGTGTTTTTTCAACTGGAGAAAACTTGAAACGCCCATATCTTGGACAAGGAAGGAGTGAGAGAGCTCACATTTCAGACACAGCATCCAGGCTGCAATGGCTTCAATTTGTGTTATTTTGGGGCAAAGTGGGGAATATTGAATTTTTGGTGAAAATGTTGACCCCGCGGTCAACGTGTTTTTTCAACTGGAGAAAACTTGAAACGCCCATATCTTGGGCAAGGAAGGAGTTAGAGTGTTCAAATTTTTAGACGCAGCATCCAGGCTGCAATGGCTTCAATTTGTGTCATTTTGGGGCAAATTGGGGAATATTGAATTTTTTGTGAAAATGTTGACCCCGCGGTCAATGTTTTTTTCAGCTGAGGAGAACTTGAAACGCCCATATCTTGGATAAGGAAGGAGTGAGAGAGCTCACATTTCAGACACAGCATCCAGGCTGCAATGGCTTCAATTTGTGTTATTTTGGGGCAAATTGGGGAATATTGAATTTTTGGTGAAAAAGTTGACCCCGCGGTCAATGTTTTTTTCAGCTGAGGAGAACTTGAAACGCCCATATCTTGGGCAAGGAAGGAGTGAGAGAGCTCACATTTCAGACACAGCATCCAGGCTGCAATGGCTTCAATTTGTGTTATTTTGGGGCAAATTGGGGAATATTGAATTTTTGGTGAAAAAGTTGACTTCGCGGTCACTGTTTTTTTCAGCTGAGGAGAACTTGAAACGCCCATATCTTGGATAAGGAAGGAGTTAGAGAGCTCACATTTCAGACACAGCATCCAGGCTGCAATGGCTTCAATTTGTGTTATTTCGGGGCAAATTGGGGAATATAGAATTTTTGGTGAAAATGTTGACCACGCGGTCAACGTGTTTTTTCAACTGGAGAAAACTTGAAACGCCCATATCTTGGTTAAGGAAGGAGTTAGAGAGCTCACATTTCAGACACAGCATCCAGGCTGCAATGGCTTCAATTTGTGTTATTTTGGGGCAAATTGGGGAATATTGAATTTTTGGTGAAAATGTTGACCCCGCGGTCAATGTTTTTTTCAGCTGAGGAGAACTTGAAACGCCCATATCTTGGGCAAGGAAGGAGTGAGAGAGCTCACATTTCAGACACAGCATCCAGGCTGCAATGGCTTCAATTTGTGTTATTTCGGGGCAAATTGGGGAATATTGAATTTTTGGTGAAAAAGTTGACCCCGCGGTCAATGTTTTTTTCAGCTGAGGATAACTTGAAACGCCCATATCTTGGATAAGGAAGGAGTGAGAGAGCTCACATTCAGACACAGCATCCAGGCTGCATTGGCTTCAATTTGTGTTATTTTGGGGCAAATTGGGGAATATTGAATTTTTGGTGAAAATGTTGACCCCGCAGTCAATGTTTTTTTCAGCTGAGGAGATAACTTGAAACGCCCGTATCTTGGGCAAGGAAGGAGTTAGAGTGTTCAAATTTTAAGACGCAGCATCCAGGCTGCAATGGCTTCAATTTGTGTTATTTCGGGGCAAATTGGGGAATATTGAATTTTTGGTGAAAATGTTGACCCCGTGGTCAATGTTTTTTTCAGCTGAGGAGAACTTGAAATGCCCATATCTTGGATAAGGAAGGAGTGAGAGAGCTCACATTTCAGACACAGCATCCAGGCTGCATTGGCTTCAATTTGTGTTATTTTGGGGCAAATTGGGGAATATTGAATTTTTGGTGAAAAAGTTGACCCCGTGGTCAATGTTTTTTTCAGCTGAGGAGAACTTGAAACGCCCATATCTTGGATAAGGAAGGAGTGAGAGAGCTCACATTTCAGACACAGCATCCAGGCTGCAATGGCTTCAATTTGTGTTATTTTGGGGTAAATTGGGGAATATTGAATTTTTGGTGAAAATGTTGACCCCGCGGTCAACGTGTTTTTTCAACTGGAGAAAACTTGAAACGCCCATATCTTGGATAAGGAAGGAGTGAGAGAGCTCACATTTCAGACACAGCATCCAGGCTGCAATGGCTTCAATTTGTGTTATTTTGGGGTAAATTGGGGAATATTGAATTTTTGGTGAAAATGTTGACCCCGCGGTCAATGTTTTTTTCAGCTGAGGAGATAACTTGAAACGCCCGTATCTTGGGCAAGGAAGGAGTTAGAGCGTTCAAATTTTTAGACGCAGCATCCAGGCTGCAATGGCTTCAATTTGTGTTATTTTGGGGCAAATTGGGGAATATTGAATTTTTGGTGAAAAAGTTGACCCGCTGTCAATGTTTTTTTTAGCTGAGGAGAACTTGAAACGCCCATATCTTGGATAAGGAAGGAGTTAGAGAGCTCACATTTCAGACACAGCATCCAGGCTGCAATGGCTTCAATTTGTGTTATTTTGGGGCAAATTGGGGAATATTGAATTTTTGGTGAAAATGTTGACCCCGCGGTCAATGTTTTTTTCAGCTGAGGAGAACTTGAAACGCCCATATCTTGGGCAAGGAAGGAGTGAGAGAGCTCACATTTCAGACACAGCATCCAGGCTGCAATGGCTTCAATTTGTGTTATTTTGGGGCAAATTGGGGAATATTGAATTTTTGGTGAAAAAGTTGACCCCGCGGTCAATGTTTTTTTCAGCTGAGGATAACTTGAAACGCCCATATCTTGGATAAGGAAGGAGTGAGAGAGCTCACATTCAGACACAGCATCCAGGCTGCATTGGCTTCAATTTGTGTTATTTTGGGGCAAATTGGGGAATATTGAATTTTTGGTGAAAATGTTGACCCCGCAGTCAATGTTTTTTTCAGCTGAGGAGATAACTTGAAACGCCCGTATCTTGGGCAAGGAAGGAGTTAGAGTGTTCAAATTTTAAGACGCAGCATCCAGGCTGCAATGGCTTCAATTTGTGTTATTTCGGGGCAAATTGGGGAATATTGAATTTTTTGTGAAAATGTTGACCCCGCGGTCAATGTTTTTTTCAGCTGAGGAGAACTTGAAACGCCCATATCTTGGGCAAGGAAGGAGTTAGAGTGTTCACATTTTTAGACGCAGCATCCAGGCTGCAATGGCTTCAATTTGTGTTATTTTGGGGCAAATTGGGGAATATTGATTTTTTGGTGAAAAAGTTGACCCCGCGGTCAATGTTTTTTTCAGCTGAGGAGAGCTTGAAACGCCCATATCTTGGATAAGGAAGGAGTGAGAGAGCTCACATTTCAGACACAGCATCCAGGCTGCAATGGGATGAATTTGTGTTATTTCGGGGCAAATTGGGGAATATTGAATTTTTGGTGAAAAAGTTGACCCCGCGGTCAATGTTTTTTTCAGCTTAGGAGAACTTGAAACGCGCATATCTTGGATAAGGAAGGAGTGAGAGAGCTCACATTTCAGACACAGCATCCAGGCTGCAATGGGATGAATTTGTGTTATTTCGGGGCAAATTGGGGAATATTGAATTTTTGGTGAAAATGTTGACCCCGCGGTCAATGTTTTTTTCAGCTGAGGAGAACTTGAAACGCCCATATCTTGGGCAAGGAAGGAGTTAGAGTGTTCAAATTTTTAGACGCAGCATCCAGGCTGCAATGGCTTCAATTTGTGTCATTTTGGGGCAAATTGGGGAATATTGAATTTTTTGTGAAAATGTTGACCCCGCAGTCAATGTTTTTTTCAGCTGAGGAGAACTTGAAACGCCCATATCTTGGGCAAGGAAGGAGTGAGAGAGCTTAAATTTCAGACGCAGCATCCAGGCAGAAATGGCATCAATTTGTGTTATTTTGGGGCAAATTGGGGAATATTGAATTTTTGGTGAAAAAGTTGACCCCGCGGTCAATGTTTTTTTCAGCTGAGGAGAACTTGAAACGCCCATATCTTGGATAAGGATGGAGTGAGAGAGCTCACATTTCAGACACAGCATCCAGGCTGCATTGGCTTCAATTTGTGTTATTTTGGGGCAAATTGGGGAATATTGAATTTTTGGTGAAAATGTTGACCCCGCAGTCAATGTTTTTTTCAGCTGAGGAGATAACTTGAAACGCCCGTATCTTGGGCAAGTAAGGAGTTAGAGTGTTAAAATTTTAAGACGCAGCATCCAGATTGCAATGGCTTCAATTTGTGTTATTTCGGGGCAAATTGGGGAATATTGAATTTTTGGTGAAAATGTTGACCCCGCGGTCAATGTTTTTTTCAGCTGAGGAGAACTTGAAACGCCCATATCTTGGGCAAGGAAGGAGTTAGAGTGTTCAAATTTTTAGACGCAGCATCCAGGCTGCAATGGCTTCAATTTGTGTTATTTTGGGGCAAATTGGGGAATATTGATTTTTTGATGAAAAAGTTGACCCCGCGGTCAATGTTTTTTTCAGCTGAGGAGAACTTGAAACGCCCATATCTTGGATAAGGAAGGAGTGAGAGAGCTCACATTTCAGACACAGCATCCAGGCTGCAATGGGATGAATTTGTGTTATTTCGGGGCAAATTGGGGAATATTGAATTTTTGGTGAAAATGTTGACCCCGCGGTCAATGTTTTTTTCAGCTTAGGAGAACTTGAAACGCGCATATTTTGGATAAGGAAGGAGTGAGAGAGCTCACATTTCAGACACAGCATCCAGGCTGCATTGGCTTCAATTTGTGTTATTTTGGGGCAAATTGGGGAATATTGAATTTTTGGTGAAAAAGTTGACCCCGCGGTCAATGTTTTTTTCAGCTGAGGAGAACTTGAAACGCCCATATCTTGGGCAAGGAAGGAGTGAGAGAGCTTAAATTTCAGACGCAGCATCCAGGCAGAAATGGCATCAATTTGTGTTATTTTGGGGCAAATTGGGGAATATTGAATTTTTGGTGAAAATGTTGACCCCGCAGTCAATGTTTTTTTCAGCTGAGGAGATAACTTGAAACGCCCGTATCTTGGGCAAGGAAGGAGTTAGAGTGTTCAAATTTTAAGACGCAGCATCCAGGCTGCAATGGCTTCAATTTGTGTTATTTTGGGGCAAATTGGGGAATATTGAATTTTTGGTGAAAAAGTTGACCCCGCGGTCAATGTTTTTTTCAGCTGAGGAGAACTTGAAACGCCCATATCTTGGATAAGGATGGAGTGAGAGAGCTCACATTTCAGACACAGCATCCGGGCTGCATTGGCTTCAATTTGTGTTATTTTGGGGCAAATTGGGGAATATTGAATTTTTGGTGAAAAAGTTGACCCCGCGGTCAATGTTTTTTTCAGCTGAGGAGATAACTTGAAACGCCCATATCTTGGGCAAGGAAGGAGTTAGAGTGTTAAAATTTTTAGACGCAGCATCTAGGCTGCAATGGCTTCAATTTGTGTTATTTTGGGGCAAATTGGGGAATATTGAATTTTTGGTGAAAAAGTTGACCCCGCGGTCAATGTTTTTTTCAGCTGAGGAGAACTTGAAATGCCCATATCTTGGATAAGGAAGGAGTGAGAGAGCTCACATTTCAGACACAGCATCCAGGCTGCAATGGCTTCAATTTGTGTTATTTTGGGGCAAATTGGGGAATATTGAATTTTTGGTGAAAAAGTTGACCCCGCGGTCAATGTTTTTTTCAGCTGAGGAGAACTTGAAATGCCCATATCTTGGATAAGGAAGGAGTGAGAGAGCTCACATTTCAGACACAGCATCCAGGCTGCATTGGCTTCAATTTGTGTTATTTTGGGGCAAATTGGGGAATATTGAATTTTTGGTGAAAATGTTGACCCCGCGGTCAATGTTTTTTTCAGCTGAGGAGAACTTGAAACGCCCATATCTTGGATAAGGAAGGAGTGAGAGAGCTCACATTGCAGACACAGCATCCAGGCTGCAATGGGATGAATTTGTGGTATTTTGGGGCAAATTGGGGAATATTGAATTTTTGGTGAAAATGTTGACCCCGCAGTCAATGTTTTTTTCAGCTGAGGAGAACTTGAAACGCCCATATTTTGGGCAAGGAAGGAGTGAGAGAGCTTAAATTTCAGACGCAGCATCCAGGCAGAAATGGCATCAATTTGTGTTATTTTGGGGCAAATTGGGGAATATTGAATTTTTGGTGAAAAAGTTGACCCCGCGGTCAATGTTTTTTTCAGCTGAGGAGATAACTTGAAACGCCCGTATCTTGGGCAAGGAAGGAGTTAGAGTGTTCAAATTTTAAGACGCAGCATCCAGGCTGCAATGGCTTCAATTTGTGTTATTTTGGGGCAAATTGGGGAATATTGAATTTCTGGTGAAAAAGTTGACCCCGCGGTCAATGTTTTTTTCAGCTGAGGAGAACTTGAAACGCCCATATCTTGGGCAAGGAAGGAGTTAGAGTGTTAAAATTTTTAGACGCAGCATCCAGGCTGCAATGGCTTCAATTTGTGTTATTTTGGGGCAAATTGGGGAATATTGAATTTTTGGTGAAAAAGTTGACCCCGCGGTCAATGTTTTTTTCAGCTGAGGAGATAACTTGAAACGCCTATATCTTGGGCAAGGAAGGAGTTAGAGTGTTAAAATTTTTAGACGCAGCATCCAGGCTGCAATGGCTTCAATTTGTGTTATTTTGGGGCAAATTGGGGAATATTGAATTTTTGGTGAAAAAGTTGACCCCGCGGTCAATGTTTTTTTCAGCTGAGGAGAACTTGAAACGCCCATATCTTGGGCAAGGAAGGAGTTAGAGTGTTAAAATTTTTAGACGCAGCATCCAGGCTGCAATGGCTTCAATTTGTGTTATTTTGGGGCAAATTGGGGAATATTGAATTTTTGGTGAAAATGTTGACCCCGCGGTCAATGTTTTTTTCAGCTGAGGAGAACTTGAAACGCCCATATCTTGGATAAGGAAGGAGTGAGAGAGCTCACATTTCAGACACAGCATCCAGGCTGCAATGGCTTCAATTTGTGTTATTTTGGGGCAAATTGGGGAATATTGAATTTTTGGTGAAAAAGTTGACCTCGCGGTCAATGTTTTTTTCAGCTGAGGAGATAACTTGAAACGCCCATATCTTGGGCAAGGAAGGAGTTAGAGTGTTCAAATTTTTAGACGCAGCATCTAGGCTGCAATGGCTTCAATTTGTGTTATTTTGGGGCAAATTGGGGAATATTGAATTTTTTGTGAAAATGTTGACCCCGCGGTCAATGTTTTTTTCAACTGAGGAGATAACTTGAAACGCCCGTATCTTGGGCAAGGAAGGAGTGAGAGAGCTCACATTTCAGACACAGCATCCAGGCTGCAATGGCTTCAATTTGTGTTATTTTGGGGCAAATTGGGGAATATTGCATTTTTGGTGAAAAAGTTGACCCCGCGGTCAATGTTTTTTTCAGCTGAGGAGAACTTGAAATGCCCATATCTTGGATAAGGAAGGAGTGAGAGCGCTCACATTTCAGGCACAGCATCCAGGCTGCATTGGCTTCAATTTGTGTTATTTTGGGGCAAATCTGGGAATATTGAATTTTTGGTGAAAAAGTTGACCCCGCGGTCAATGTTTTTTTCAGCTGAGGAGAACTTGAAACGCTTATATCTTGGGCAAGGAAGGAGTTGAAGTGTTAAAATTTTTAGACGCAGCATCCAGGCTGCAATGGCTTCAATTTGTGTCATTTTGGGGCAAATTGGGGAATATTGAATTTTTGGTGAAAATGTTGACCCCGCGGTCAATGTTTTTTTCAGCTGAGGAGAACTTGAAACGCCCATATCTTGGGCAAGGAAGGAGTGAGAGAGCTCACATTTCAGACACAGCATCCAGGCTGCAATGGCTTCAATTTGTGTTATTTCGGGGCAAATTGGGGAATATTGAATTTTTGGTGAAAAAGTTGACCCCGCGGTCAATGTTTTTTTCAGCTGAGGAGAACTTGAAACGCCCATATCTTGGATAAGGAAGGAGTGAGAGAGCTCACATTGCAGACACAGCATCCAGGCTGCAATGGGATGAATTTGTGGTATTTTGGGGCAAATTGGGGAATATTGAATTTTTGGTGAAAAAGTTGACCCCGCGGTCAATGTTTTTTTCAGCTGAGGAGAACTTGAAATGCCCATATCTTGGATAAGGAAGGAGTGAGAGAGCTCACATTTCAGACACAGCATCCAGGCTGCAATGGCTTCAATTTGTGTTATTTTGGGGCAAATTGGGGAATATTGAATTTTTGGTGAAAAAGTTGACCCCGCGGTCAATGTTTTTTTCAGCTGAGGAGATAACTTGAAACGCCCGTATCTTGGGCAAGGAAGGAGTGAGAGAGCTCACATTTCAGACACAGCATCCAGGCTGCAATGGCTTCAATTTGTGTTATTTTGGGGCAAATTGGGGAATATTGAATTTTTGGTGAAAAAGTTGACCCCGCGGTCAATGTTTTTTTCAGCTGAGGAGAACTTGAAATGCCCATATCTTGGATAAGGAAGGAGTGAGAGAGCTCACATTTCAGATACAGCATCCAGGCTGCAATGGCTTCAATTTGTGTTATTTTGGGGCAAATTGGGGAATATTGACTTTTTGGTGAAAATGTTGACCCCGCGGTCAATGTTTTTTTCAGCTGAGGAGAACTTGAAACGCCCATATCTTGGATAAGGAAGGAGTTAGAGTGTTAAAATTTTGAGACGCAGCATCCAGGCTGCAATGGCTTCAATTTGTGTCATTTTGGGGCAAATTGGGGAATATTGAATTTTTGGTGAAAATGTTGAGCCCGCGGTCAATGTTTTTTTCAGCTGAGGAGAACTTGAAATGCCCATATCTTGGATAAGGAAGGAGTGAGAGAGCTCACATTTCAGATACAGCATCCAGGCTGCAATGGGATGAATTTGTGTTATTTCGGGGCAAATTGGGGAATATTGATTTTTTGGTGAAAAAGTTGACCCGCGGTCAATGTTTTTTTTAGCTGAGGAGAACTTGAAACGCCCATATCTTGGATAAGGAAGGAGTGAGAGAGCTCACATTTCGCATCCAGGCTGCAATGGCTTCAATTTGTGTTATTTTGGGGCAAATAGGGGAATATTGAATTTTTGGTGAAAATGTTGACCCCGCGGTCAATGTTTTTTTCAGCTGAGGAGAACTTGAAACGCCCATATCTTGAATAAGGAAGGAGTGAGAGAGCTCACATTTCAGACACAGCATCCAGGCTGCAATGGCTTCAATTTGTGTTATTTTTGGGCAAATTGGGGAATATTGAATTTTTGGTGAAAAAGTTGTTGGTCAATGTTGTTGGTCAATGTTTTTTTCAGCTGAGGAGAACTTGAAACGCCCATATCTTGGATAAGGAAGGAGTGAGAGAGCTCACATTTCAGACACAGCATCCAGGCTGCAATGGCTTCAATTTGTGTTATTTCGGGGCAAATTGGGGAATATTGAATTTTTTGTGAAGATGTTGACCCCGCGGTCATTGTTTTTTTCAGCTGAGGAGAACTTGAAACGCCCATATCTTGGGCAAGGAAGGAGTTAGAGTGCTAAAATTTTGAGACGCAGCATCCAGGCTGCAATGGCTTCAATTTGTGTTATTTTGGGGCAAATTGGGGAATATTGAATTTTTGGTGAAAAAGTTGACCTCGCGGTCAATGTTTTTTTCAGCTGAGGAGATAACTTGAAACGCCCATATCTTGGGCAAGGAAGGAGTTAGAGAGCTCACATTTCAGACACAGCATCCAGGCTGCAATGGCTTCAATTTGTGTTATTTTGGGGCAAATTGGGGAATATTGAATTTTTGGTGAAAAAGTTGACCTCGCGGTCAATGTTTTTTTCAGCTGAGGAGATAACTTGAAACGCCCATATCTTGGATAAGGAAGGAGTGAGAGAGCTCACATTTCAGACACAGCATCCAGGCTGCAATGGCTTCAATTTGTGTTATTTTGGGGCAAATTGGGGAATATTGAATTTTTGGTGAAAAAGTTGACCCCGCGGTCAATGTTTTTTTCAGCTGATGAGAACTTGAAACGCCCATATCTTGGATAAGGAAGGAGTGAGAGAGCTCACATTTCAGACACAGCATCCAGGCTGCAATGGCTTCAATTTGTGTTATTTTGGGGCAAATTGGGGAATATTGAATTTTTGGTGAAAAAGTTGACCCCGCGGTCAATGTTTTTTTCAGCTGATGAGAACTTGAAACGCCCATATCTTGGATAAGGAAGGAGTGAGAGAGCTCACATTTCAGACACAGCATCCAGGCTGCAATGGCTTCAATTTGTGTTATTTTGGGGCAAATTGGGGAATATTGAATTTTTGGTGAAAAAGTTGACCCCTCGGTCAATGTTTTTTTCAGCTGATGAGAACTTGAAACGCCCATATCTTGGATAAGGAAGGAGTGAGAGAGCTCACATTTCAGACGCAGCATCCAGGCTGCAATGGCTTCAATTTGTGTCATTTTGGGGCAAATTTGGGAATATTGAATTTTTGGTGAAAATGTTGCCCCCGCGGTCAATGTTTTTTTCAGCTGAGGAGAACTTGAAACGCCCATATCTTGGATAAGGAAGGAGTGAGAGAGCTCACATTTCAGGCACAGCATCCAGGCTGCAATGGCTTCAATTTGTGTTATTTTGGGGCAAATTGGGGAATAGTGAATTTTTGGTGAAAATGTTGACCCCGCGGTCAATGTTTTTTTCAGCTGAGGAGAACTTGAAACGCCCATATCTTGGATAAGGAAGGAGTGAGAGAGCTCACATTTCAGACACAGCATCCAGGCTGCAATGGCTTCAATTTGTGTTATTTTGGGGCAAATTGGGGAATATTGAATTTTTGGTGAAAAAGTTGACCTCGCGGTCAATGTTTTTTTCAGCTGAGGAGATAACTTGAAACGCCCATATCTTGGGCAAGGAAGGAGTTAGAGTGTTCAAATTTTTAGACGCAGCATCTAGGCTGCAATGGCTTCAATTTGTGTTATTTTGGGGCAAATTGGGGAATATTGAATTTTTTGTGAAAATGTTGACCCCGCGGTCAATGTTTTTTTCAACTGAGGAGATAACTTGAAACGCCCGTATCTTGGGCAAGGAAGGAGTGAGAGAGCTCACATTTCAGACACAGCATCCAGGCTGCAATGGCTTCAATTTGTGTTATTTTGGGGCAAATTGGGGAATATTGCATTTTTGGTGAAAAAGTTGACCCCGCGGTCAATGTTTTTTTCAGCTGAGGAGAACTTGAAATGCCCATATCTTGGATAAGGAAGGAGTGAGAGCGCTCACATTTCAGGCACAGCATCCAGGCTGCATTGGCTTCAATTTGTGTTATTTTGGGGCAAATCTGGGAATATTGAATTTTTGGTGAAAAAGTTGACCCCGCGGTCAATGTTTTTTTCAGCTGAGGAGAACTTGAAACGCTTATATCTTGGGCAAGGAAGGAGTTAGAGTGTTAAAATTTTTAGACGCAGCATCCAGGCTGCAATGGCTTCAATTTGTGTCATTTTGGGGCAAATTGGGGAATATTGAATTTTTGGTGAAAATGTTGACCCCGCGGTCAATGTTTTTTTCAGCTGAGGAGAACTTGAAACGCCCATATCTTGGATAAGGAAGGAGTGAGAGAGCTCACATTGCAGACACAGCATCCAGGCTGCAATGGGATGAATTTGTGGTATTTTGGGGCAAATTGGGGAATATTGAATTTTTGGTGAAAAAGTTGACCCCGCGGTCAATGTTTTTTTCAGCTGAGGAGATAACTTGAAACGCCCGTATCTTGGGCAAGGAAGGAGTGAGAGAGCTCACATTTCAGACACAGCATCCAGGCTGCAATGGCTTCAATTTGTGTTATTTTGGGGCAAATTGGGGAATATTGAATTTTTGGTGAAAAAGTTGACCCCGCGGTCAATGTTTTTTTCAGCTGAGGAGAACTTGAAACGCCCATATCTTGGGCAAGGAAGGAGTTAGAGTGTTAAAATTTTTAGACGCAGCATCCAGGCTGCAATGGCTTCAATTTGTGTCATTTTGGGGCAAATTGGGGAATATTGAATTTTTGGTGAAAAAGTTGACCCCGCGGTCAATGTTTTTTTCAGCTGAGGAGAACTTGAAATGCCCATATCTTGGATAAGGAAGGAGTGAGAGAGCTCACATTTCAGATACAGCATCCAGGCTGCAATGGCTTCAATTTGTGTTATTTTGGGGCAAATTGGGGAATATTGACTTTTTGGTGAAAATGTTGACCCCGCGGTCAATGTTTTTTTCAGCTGAGGAGAACTTGAAACGCCCATATCTTGGATAAGGAAGGAGTTAGAGTGTTAAAATTTTGAGACGCAGCATCCAGGCTGCAATGGCTTCAATTTGTGTCATTTTGGGGCAAATTGGGGAATATTGAATTTTTGGTGAAAATGTTGAGCCCGCGGTCAATGTTTTTTTCAGCTGAGGAGAACTTGAAACGCCCATATCTTGGATAAGGAAGGAGTGAGAGAGCTCACATTTCGCATCCAGGCTGCAATGGCTTCAATTTGTGTTATTTTGGGGCAAATAGGGGAATATTGAATTTTTGGTGAAAATGTTGACCCCGCGGTCAATGTTTTTTTCAGCTGAGGAGAACTTGAAACGCCCATATCTTGAATAAGGAAGGAGTGAGAGAGCTCACATTTCAGACACAGCATCCAGGCTGCAATGGCTTCAATTTGTGTTATTTTTGGGCAAATTGGGGAATATTGAATTTTTGGTGAAAAAGTTGTTGGTCAATGTTGTTGGTCAATGTTTTTTTCAGCTGAGGAGAACTTGAAACGCCCATATCTTGGATAAGGAAGGAGTGAGAGAGCTCACATTTCAGACACAGCATCCAGGCTGCAATGGCTTCAATTTGTGTTATTTCGGGGCAAATTGGGGAATATTGAATTTTTTGTGAAGATGTTGACCCCGCGGTCATTGTTTTTTTCAGCTGAGGAGAACTTGAAACGCCCATATCTTGGGCAAGGAAGGAGTTAGAGTGCTAAAATTTTGAGACGCAGCATCCAGGCTGCAATGGCTTCAATTTGTGTTATTTTGGGGCAAATTGGGGAATATTGAATTTTTGGTGAAAAAGTTGACCTCGCGGTCAATGTTTTTTTCAGCTGAGGAGATAACTTGAAACGCCCATATCTTGGGCAAGGAAGGAGTTAGAGAGCTCACATTTCAGACACAGCATCCAGGCTGCAATGGCTTCAATTTGTGTTATTTTGGGGCAAATTGGGGAATATTGAATTTTTGGTGAAAAAGTTGACCTCGCGGTCAATGTTTTTTTCAGCTGAGGAGATAACTTGAAACGCCCATATCTTGGATAAGGAAGGAGTGAGAGAGCTCACATTTCAGACACAGCATCCAGGCTGCAATGGCTTCAATTTGTGTTATTTTGGGGCAAATTGGGGAATATTGAATTTTTGGTGAAAAAGTTGACCCCGCGGTCAATGTTTTTTTCAGCTGATGAGAACTTGAAACGCCCATGTCTTGGATAAGGAAGGAGTGAGAGAGCTCACATTTCAGACACAGCATCCAGGCTGCAATGGCTTCAATTTGTGTTATTTTGGGGCAAATTGGGGAATATTGAATTTTTGGTGAAAAAGTTGACCCCGCGGTCAATGTTTTTTTCAGCTGATGAGAACTTGAAACGCCCATATCTTGGATAAGGAAGGAGTGAGAGAGCTCACATTTCAGACACAGCATCCAGGCTGCAATGGCTTCAATTTGTGTTATTTTGGGGCAAATTGGGGAATATTGAATTTTTGGTGAAAAAGTTGACCTCGCGGTCAATGTTTTTTTCAGCTGAGGAGATAACTTGAAACGCCCATATCTTGGGCAAGGAAGGAGTTAGAGTGTTCAAATTTTTAGACGCAGCATCTAGGCTGCAATGGCTTCAATTTGTGTTATTTTGGGGCAAATTGGGGAATATTGAATTTTTTGTGAAAATGTTGACCCCGCGGTCAATGTTTTTTTCAACTGAGGAGATAACTTGAAACGCCCGTATCTTGGGCAAGGAAGGAGTGAGAGAGCTCACATTTCAGACACAGCATCCAGGCTGCAATGGCTTCAATTTGTGTTATTTTGGGGCAAATTGGGGAATATTGCATTTTTGGTGAAAAAGTTGACCCCGCGGTCAATGTTTTTTTCAGCTGAGGAGAACTTGAAATGCCCATATCTTGGATAAGGAAGGAGTGAGAGCGCTCACATTTCAGGCACAGCATCCAGGCTGCATTGGCTTCAATTTGTGTTATTTTGGGGCAAATCTGGGAATATTGAATTTTTGGTGAAAAAGTTGACCCCGCGGTCAATGTTTTTTTCAGCTGAGGAGAACTTGAAACGCTTATATCTTGGGCAAGGAAGGAGTTAGAGTGTTAAAATTTTTAGACGCAGCATCCAGGCTGCAATGGCTTCAATTTGTGTCATTTTGGGGCAAATTGGGGAATATTGAATTTTTGGTGAAAATGTTGACCCCGCGGTCAATGTTTTTTTCAGCTGAGGAGAACTTGAAACGCCCATATCTTGGGCAAGGAAGGAGTGAGAGAGCTCACATTTCAGACACAGCATCCAGGCTGCAATGGCTTCAATTTGTGTTATTTCGGGGCAAATTGGGGAATATTGAATTTTTGGTGAAAAAGTTGACCCCGCGGTCAATGTTTTTTTCAGCTGAGGAGAACTTGAAACGCCCATATCTTGGATAAGGAAGGAGTGAGAGAGCTCACATTGCAGACACAGCATCCAGGCTGCAATGGGATGAATTTGTGGTATTTTGGGGCAAATTGGGGAATATTGAATTTTTGGTGAAAAAGTTGACCCCGCGGTCAATGTTTTTTTCAGCTGAGGAGATAACTTGAAACGCCCGTATCTTGGGCAAGGAAGGAGTGAGAGAGCTCACATTTCAGACACAGCATCCAGGCTGCAATGGCTTCAATTTGTGTTATTTTGGGGCAAATTGGGGAATATTGAATTTTTGGTGAAAAAGTTGACCCCGCGGTCAATGTTTTTTTCAGCTGAGGAGAACTTGAAACGCCCATATCTTGGGCAAGGAAGGAGTTAGAGTGTTAAAATTTTTAGACGCAGCATCCAGGCTGCAATGGCTTCAATTTGTGTCATTTTGGGGCAAATTGGGGAATATTGAATTTTTGGTGAAAAAGTTGACCCCGCGGTCAATGTTTTTTTCAGCTGAGGAGAACTTGAAATGTCCATATCTTGGATAAGGAAGGAGTGAGAGAGCTCACATTTCAGATACAGCATCCAGGCTGCAATGGCTTCAATTTGTGTTATTTTGGGGCAAATTGGGGAATATTGACTTTTTGGTGAAAATGTTGACCCCGCGGTCAATGTTTTTTTCAGCTGAGGAGAACTTGAAACGCCCATATCTTGGATAAGGAAGGAGTTAGAGTGTTAAAATTTTGAGACGCAGCATCCAGGCTGCAATGGCTTCAATTTGTGTCATTTTGGGGCAAATTGGGGAATATTGAATTTTTGGTGAAAATGTTGAGCCCGCGGTCAATGTTTTTTTCAGCTGAGGAGAACTTGAAATGCCCATATCTTGGATAAGGAAGGAGTGAGAGAGCTCACATTTCAGATACAGCATCCAGGCTGCAATGGGATGAATTTGTGTTATTTCGGGGCAAATTGGGGAATATTGATTTTTTGGTGAAAAAGTTGACCCGCGGTCAATGTTTTTTTTAGCTGAGGAGAACTTGAAACGCCCATATCTTGGATAAGGAAGGAGTGAGAGAGCTCACATTTCGCATCCAGGCTGCAATGGCTTCAATTTGTGTTATTTTGGGGCAAATAGGGGAATATTGAATTTTTGGTGAAAATGTTGACCCCGCGGTCAATGTTTTTTTCAGCTGAGGAGAACTTGAAACGCCCATATCTTGAATAAGGAAGGAGTGAGAGAGCTCACATTTCAGACACAGCATCCAGGCTGCAATGGCTTCAATTTGTGTTATTTTTGGGCAAATTGGGGAATATTGAATTTTTGGTGAAAAAGTTGTTGGTCAATGTTGTTGGTCAATGTTTTTTTCAGCTGAGGAGAACTTGAAACGCCCATATCTTGGGCAAGGAAGGAGTTAGAGTGCTAAAATTTTGAGACGCAGCATCCAGGCTGCAATGGCTTCAATTTGTGTTATTTTGGGGCAAATTGGGGAATATTGAATTTTTGGTGAAAAAGTTGACCTCGCGGTCAATGTTTTTTTCAGCTGAGGAGATAACTTGAAACGCCCATATCTTGGGCAAGGAAGGAGTTAGAGAGCTCACATTTCAGACACAGCATCCAGGCTGCAATGGCTTCAATTTGTGTTATTTTGGGGCAAATTGGGGAATATTGAATTTTTGGTGAAAAAGTTGACCTCGCGGTCAATGTTTTTTTCAGCTGAGGAGATAACTTGAAACGCCCATATCTTGGATAAGGAAGGAGTGAGAGAGCTCACATTTCAGACACAGCATCCAGGCTGCAATGGCTTCAATTTGTGTTATTTTGGGGCAAATTGGGGAATATTGAATTTTTGGTGAAAAAGTTGACCCCGCGGTCAATGTTTTTTTCAGCTGATGAGAACTTGAAACGCCCATATCTTGGATAAGGAAGGAGTGAGACAGCTCACATTTCAGACACAGCATCCAGGCTGCAATGGCTTCAATTTGTGTTATTTTGGGGCAAATTGGGGAATATTGAATTTTTGGTGAAAAAGTTGACCCCGCGGTCAATGTTTTTTTCAGCTGATGAGAACTTGAAACGCCCATATCTTGGATAAGGAAGGAGTGAGAGAGCTCACATTTCAGACACAGCATCCAGGCTGCAATGGCTTCAATTTGTGTTATTTTGGGGCAAATTGGGGAATATTGAATTTTTGGTGAAAAAGTTGACCCCTCGGTCAATGTTTTTTTCAGCTGATGAGAACTTGAAACGCCCATATCTTGGATAAGGAAGGAGTGAGAGAGCTCACATTTCAGACGCAGCATCCAGGCTGCAATGGCTTCAATTTGTGTCATTTTGGGGCAAATTGGGGAATATTGAATTTTTGGTGAAAATGGTGACCCCGCGGTCAATGTTTTTTTCAGCTGAGGAGTACTTGAAACGCCCATATCTTGGGCAAGGAAGGAGTGAGAGAGCTCACATTTCAGACACAGCATCCAGGCTGCAATGGCTTCAATTTGTGTTATTTCCGGATAAATTGGGGAATATTGAATTTTTTGTGAAAATGTTGACCCCGCGGTCAATGTTTTTTTCAGCTGAGGAGAACTTGAAATGCCCATATCTTGGATAAGGAAGGAGTGAGAGAGCTCACATTTCAGACACAGCATCCAGGCTGCAATGGCTTCAATTTGTGTTATTTCGGGGCAAATTGGGGAATATTGAATTTTTTGTGAAAATGTTGACCCCGCGGTCAATGTTTTTTTCAGCTGAGGAGAACTTGAAATGCCCATATCTTGGATAAGGAAGGAGTGAGAGAGCTCACATTTCAGACACAGCATCCAGGCTGCAATGGCTTCAATTTGTGTTATTTTGGGGCAAATTGGGGAATATTGAATTTTTTGTGAAAATGTTGACCCCGCGGTCAATGTTTTTTTCAGCTGAGGAGAACTTGAAACGCCCATATCTTGGGCAAGGAAGGAGTTAGAGTGTTAAAATTTTTAGACGCAGCATCCAGGCTGCAATGGCTTCAATTTGTGTTATTTAGGGGCAAATTGGGGAATATTGAATTTTTTGTGAAAATGTTGACCCCGCGGTCAATGTTTTTTTCAGCTGAGGAGAACTTGAAACGCCCATATCTTGGGCAAGGAAGGAGTTAGAGAGCTCACATTTCAGTCACAGCATCCAGATTGCAATGGCTTCAATTTGTGTTATTTCGGGGCAAATTGGGGAATAGTGAATTTTTGGTGAAAATGTTGACCCCGCGGTCAATGTTTTTTTCAGCTGAGGAGAACTTGAAACGCCCATATCTTGGACAAGGAAGGAGTGAGAGAGCTTAAATTTCAGACACAGCATCCATGCTGCAATGGCTTCAATATGTGTTATTTTGGGGCAAATTGGGGAATATTGAATTTTTTGTGAAAAAGTTGACCCCGCGGTCAATGTTTTTTTCAGCTGAGGAGAACTTGAAACGCCCATATCTTGGATAAGGAAGGAGTGAGAGAGCTCACGTTTCAGACACAGCATCCAGGCTGCAATGGCTTCAATTTGTGTTATTTTGGGGCAAATTGGGAAATATAGAATTTTTGGTGAAAATGTTGACCCCGCGGTCAACGTTTTTTTTCAACTGGAGAAAACTTGAAACGCCCATATCTTGGATAAGGAAGGAGTGAGAGAGCTCACATTTCAGACACAGCATCCAGGCTGCGAAGGGATGAATTTGTGTTATTTTGGGGCAAATTGGGGAATATTGAATTTTTGGTGAAAAAGTTGACCTCGCGGTCAATGTTTTTTTCAGCTGAGGAGATAACTTGAAACGCCCGTATCTTGGGCAAGGAAGGAGTGAGAGAGCTCACATTTCAGACACAGCATCCATGGTGCAATGGCTTCAATTTGTGTTATTTTGGGGCAAATTGGGGAATATTGAATTTTTTGTGAAAATGTTGACCCCGCGGTCAATGTTTTTTTCAGCTGAGGAGAACTTGAAACGCCCATATCTTGGGCAAGGAAGGAGTTAGAGTGTTAAAATTTTTAGACGCAGCATCCAGGCTGCAATGGCTTCAATTTGTGTCATTTTGGGGCAAATTGGGGAATAGTGAATTTTTGGTGAAAATGTTGACCCCGCGGTCAATGTTTTTTTCAGCTGAGGAGAACTTGAAACGCCCATATCTTGGGCAAGGAAGGAGTTAGAGTGTTCAAATTTTTAGACGCAGCATCCAGGCTGCAATGGCTTAAATTTGTGTTATTTTGGGGCAAATTGGGGAATATTGAATTTTTTGTGAAAATGTTGACCCCGCGGTCAATGTTTTTTTCAGCTGAGGAGAACTTGAAACGCCCATATCTTGGGCAAGGAAGGAGTTAGAGTGTTAAAATTTTAAGACGCAGCATCCAGGCTGCAATGGCTTCAATTTGTGTTATTTTGGGGCAAATTGGGGAATAGTGAATTTTTGGTGAAAATGTTGACCCCGCGGTCAATAGGCAATCTGGGGTTACGACCAAAGAGCAGGTAATATGGTGCGTATCCAGTGGACTCATTGCGCGTGCAATTGTAGGCGTGTATTACTTTGGCAAGAGAATTCTTCCAATCTGCTTTAGCTTGGTCATCTAGGTTACGCAACATGGCCAGCAGGGTGCGGTTGAAGCGTTCCACTTGACCGTTTCCCTGGGGGTGGTACGGGGTGGTGCGAGAACCTTGGATGCCAGAGTATTTTTGGAGCTCTGCAAACAACTTATTCTCAAATTCTCTACCCTGATCATGGTGTAATTTCGTGGGGAAGCCGAATTTGAGGACAAAGTCACCGAATATCTTCTCAGCTGCAGTTCGAGCACTGTTGTTAGTACATGCATACGCCTGAGCGAATCGTGTAAAATGGTCCATGACCACCAGAATGTACTCATATCCTCCTTTACACTTCTCTAGGTGCATGAAGTCAATTGAGACCAGCTCAAAGGGGTATGTTGTCACAATACTGGTAAGTGGTGCTCTTACTGCTTTCTGTGGTCTTTTCCGTTTCACACAGCTACAGACCTTGTTGATGTGATGCTCAACGTCTCTCTGCATATGAGGCCAAAAGAAACGCTCACGGATCAGATGGAGTGTCCGTTTAACGCCCAAGTGTCCCATCTCTTCATGCAGCTCTCTCAGGATGAGGGGACGGAACTTTGGAGGCACAACCAGTTGTGTGCGTGTTGCTGTCTGTCGCCGGAGAACATCCTCAGCATCAATCACCAACTTCGCTTTCTCCCTTGCAAACACTGCCAACTCACTGTGAGTGTCTTTCACCCTCGGCCACTGCTGTTGTGCGACCTGCTGTTTCACCTGCTTCAGCAGTAGATCCTCGTCTTGAGCGGCTCTCAGTGCTTGAGGGGCGATCTGCTTTGCTGCGTTCATCCGCGGCTCACTGCTCAGCTCTGCGATGGCTGTGGTGATGGTCACTGGACACAGCAACGGCTCTCTCTCCACCTGGTGAACTGACAACCCTTTGGAGACACTGGCCAAGATCTCAGACTGTATCTTTTGTGAACAGGTTAGCATATACTTCTCTATGTCAAGGGGCATTCTCGATAGCCCGTCTGCGTCAGAGTTAGACTTCCCTGGCCTGTACTTAATTGAAGTCTGCCAATTCAGCCACCCATCTCAGCAACGTGGCATTCAATTTAGCTGTTGTCAGCACATATGTCAGAGGGTTATTATCTGTATATACTACAAACGATGGAGTGTAATACAAATAATCCCTAAACCTCTCGCATATAGCCCATTTCATTGCTAAAAACTCTAGCTTACCAGAATGTAGATGGTAATTCTTCTCTGGAGCAGAGAGTGTGCGGGAGCCATACGCAATGACCTTTAACCTTCCCTCCTGTTTTTGATAGAGCACCGCTCCAAGTCCATCCTGGGACGCATCACAATGCATAATGAACGGTTCTTCAAAGTTTGGGTAGCCCAGCACAGGAGGACTGGAGAGGTAATCTATCAGCTGACTGAGAACTGTACTGTGTTCTTCTGTCCACCTGATACGTTGATGTGAGGGTACCTGGCTTTGCTTTGTCTTTCTCACCCCAGCCTTCTGCTTCTTTGTGCCTTTAGGGGTCTCACTGCCTGGTATCTCAGCGCACAGCAGTGCATAGAGAGGCTTAGCTATGCGAGAGAAGTTTGGGATATAGGCTCGGTAGTATGAGATGAATCCTAGCACTTTCCGCACCTCACCCACTGTCGCTGGCTTCCTCTGCTTCATCTCTTGCACTGGGGCTACTTCTGCAGGATCCATTGTGTAGCCTTCCTTCGATACGATCTTTCCCAGAAATCTGACCTGGTTCTTAAAGAGCTCACATTTCTTTGCAGTCAATTTCACCCCGTGCTGTTGGTAGCGCTGAAGCACTTTTCTCACATCTTTCAGGTGATTATCAAATGTTTGGCTATGAACCAGATTATCGTCTAGATATGGCTCGCAAATTTCATCTCTGAGTCCAGATAGACACTCCTCCATGCTGCGCTGGAATTCGGAGGGTGCTGTAGACAAGCCAAAAGGGATTCGGATCCACTCATATAGGCCCCAGGGTGTTATAAAAGCTGTGAGTGGTCTACTACTTTCTTCCACGAACCCCTGATGGTAGGCCTTGCCTTGATCTAACACTGAAAACCATGCACTCCCATGTAAACTATCTAGCATATCTTGAATGCGGGGAATAGGGTGGCGATCTGGCAGAGACTTACGGTTGAGTTCTCTGTAGTCACAGCACAGACGGAGGTTCCCATCTTTTTTCCGCACACAGACAATGGGAGATGAGTAATGTGACCTAGATTTTTGGATCCAGCCCCTATTTAACAAGTCTTCTAAGTACTGTTTTACTTCTTTGTGAAGTGGCTTAGGCACAGACACATAGGTACGTCTTACCGGTGTTGTATCTGTGAGTCTGATTTTCAGTTGTAGGGAAGGGATGTATCCCACATCATCATCGTCTCTGGCGAACGCTCTGCATTCCTCCCTCAACATCTGCTTCACTTGTCGCTGCTGAGCAAGGGGGAGGTGAATCAGTGTGATTGGTGGGTCCCACCTTTCCTCGTCCACCGCTGTCCTTCCATCAGGCTCAGGCTCATCCTCCCTGCTGACCTCTGGACGTTCGACTGGAGAAGCTGGTCGGGGAGTGACTGGCTTGGCGTCCACTGGATAGACAGCTTTGACCAGTTGAACCTGCCCCAACACTGTGCGTGGGCTCAGGGTGACATCATGACAGGTGTTATTGGTGATGGGCAGTGCTATGCGAGAATATGTCCCTTCGCTAAGAGTCATCATGCTCTCTGACATTCTCAGGCCATCTGGCCAGGGGGCATGTTCATCAGGCAGAAAAAGGGCTTCTTGACTGGACAGTAGAGGACCTGTTCTCACAGCACATTTTATAGTTCTCACCTGACCTGCTGGGATCACTTCCTTCTGCCTACCCACTCTCACTAGGCCGTCACTGCACTCAGGGTCACTGTTTTGAATAATTTTCACTAACATTTCAGTCTTTTTACAGCTAAAAGAGAGAGCTGTGCTCACAGCCTGTGTTATTACTTCATGTGGACCCTCCACACCATTCTTTAACAACAGTTCAATTACATTGTAACCAACGATTGGCTCTTCTGCTGCTCCTTTCTCACCTGTCACGAGCATGGGCACCTGAAGCGTGAACTCTGGAGCATGTGATGGGTCTAGGTGGAACGTGACCTCCACCCAGCCTAGGAAAGGGATGTCGGTCTGGTTGACAGCTTTCCCCACAAAAGGACCAGGGCCGAGGAGTTCTTCAGTGCTCCGTACCTTCACCTCTGGGATGCAGTTCTTCCTCCGGGTCTCATTGATAAGGCAGACTTGCGATCCAGTGTCCCATAAGGCTTGAGTCTTCACCCCATCTAGGTAGCAACTCACCATGCACTTCTTTCCAATAAGTCTCAGCAGCTGTGAATGGTGACGAGGGGAGATGTGGCTAATATAAGCAGAACCTGCCAATCTTCCACCTGGGGAACACCTTTCTGCTCGCAGTCTCTCTTCTAATTGTACAATGCTTTCTCTAAGAATAGTAGGGGTGTTGAGTGACCTGCTATGCTGTTCTTGAGTGTCAGGGGAGGTACATTCTACAGTCTGTCCTTTGATATTAGCTGAATCAGTGTTGCCTCTTGAGTTCCTTTGGCCTCTGCATCCTCTTGAGAGGTGTCCACTCAGGCCACATTTGAAGCAGTGGTCACACTGTTCCTCTTCACCCCGGTCTTGACATCCTCTGCATGCCCTCTACCCTCTGTTTTGGAACTGGTGAGATGGTCGTGCTGAGTACTGAACATTCTTCCTCAGCTCAGCCACTTCCTCTCTCAGCTGTTTCACTGCATCCATCAGTTCAGTTTCTGAAGAGCTTTTTGGAGTTTTTATCTTCTGACTTTTAACACTGGCCTTGACTGAAGTGCTGTGTTCAGATGGCTGGTCATTGTCTGTTTCCCTGTCACTATACAGCTGGTAAGTAGTTGTTTCTGTTTTTAGCTCATTTATTCTGGCTGGCTTATTTGGGATACTTTTCTTCAATTTCTGCTGTGTCTCCCAATCAACAGCAGCAGCATCATTCATTTTCTCTATCAATATCTCGTCAGTCACTCCTAGATCATCTAGGTGAGGTTTCAGCTGCATTTTAACATTATCACTCAGTAGTCCTGTACTGACTGACCTAAGAAACTTCTTCTGAATGAGGTCTGGGCTATACTGTACATCTGAGCTGGCATCTTCTGCAGCCGCCAGTAGCCTCTCTTTGAGTTCAACTGCACGAAAAAGAAAATTCTGAGGGGATTCTTTTGCATCTTGAGTTATGTTAATGAGTCTGTGGAACATATCTGTAGTGTTGTTTTCTTTGAAATGGGCTTTAAGAATCGTCTTCAACTGCACGAGTGTCAAATTATTTTTGGCTTCCAGCATATCACGTAAACTGAGCCCTGGTGTAGCAGCTTTTACTACGGCTTCAACAATTTCTACATCACTGTGGCCTTTACGAGTCTATTTGGTACATGAGGTTAGTGTATGATAACTTGTCTTTCTGCCCCAATTCACCTATCTGGCCATTAATCCGAAACTCGCGTCTGATAACCACTTCAGGGGCTCTGGAGAATGGGAGTTCTGGCGGGCTAGCCGTCCTGTTCATTTTTTCCCGAAGCCGACTCATTTCCTCCTCGAGCATTTTGGTCGACGTCTGGAATGTCAACTGCATTTCAGCATACTGTTTTTGTAGCTTTTGTAGCTCCTCTTCATTTTTATCATACCTCTCTGGTTTGGGCGCGTTTTCTCTCAATCGCTTAGCTGTAGCTAACAACTCTTGCCCAAATGTCTCTGCTACATCTTGTTCCTCCACTTCAAAAGCATTCTCTACTGACTCATTAATTGCTCGGATCAACGTGTGTTTCTTCTCCTTGTCTGATGAAACTTTAGCTCGGATACACACTTCTTTAAGCTGTTCCACGTTTAGCCGACACAGTAGCTCCGTTAGCTGATCCTGTAACTGCTCCAGCTCCATTTTGCGTGTTCCAACGTTCGTTCTTTTTTTTTTCTTCAGACTTCTTTTTTGTATCACGTTGAGTCCCTGTTCGGGCGCCAATTTTGTTGCACACTTGAAGAAAGTAATACTCTCAACGGCGTGCTGGGAAAAGTTTTTCGTTTAATCCAAAGTTTCCACAATACAGCTCACTTCACCATTTACATCTCCCGCCTTCCGTTCTCAGTGGCTACTTCTTCTCTCTCTCACCGTTATGCAACTGCATTATATCCCAGTACTACAGCGCCACTTCTGGCCAAAACATGCAACAACATCGTAACAAAAGAAAATAAAAGGCCACAACTTAATGGAAAAGGGACCAAAGAAAAGACTAAATGGGGGGTATGTCACAAAGGCATCATGTAAATTGTGATATACATGAACTTGAGTGTAGTCATGTGTACACGGTGACTTGAACTGGGTCTGTCTCACCTATAAAGAGCCTCTGTGTGGCTCCTCTCCTCGTTTACGGCCATACCACTCTGAACACGCCCGATCTCTTCTGATCTCAGAAGCTAAGCAGCGTCCGGCCAGGTTAGTACTTGGATGGGAGACAGCCTGGGAATACCAGGTGCCGTTAGCATTTTGGCCCTCTGAGCAGCAGGCCTCACCTGGTCCTCCTTCCTCATGTTTCACTCCCTCTGTAAACACGCAATTTCCCTCGGGAGAATAAAGTTGTATCTTATCTTATCTTATATGAAAGCATACATTCAGAAAATGAGTATTGCACATGGTCATAATATGAGAAGATTGAATGCACATGAGAAGTGAAGAACACGAGCCACTGTGTGACAATGATGATGATGAGGATGAAAGTGAGCGTCAGAGATGTAAGTGGTCCCTCTGTGTGTTCTATGTGATGATTATCAGTTTCATTAGGTAAGACTTCATTATCCAGAAATGTGTGTTTCTGATGAAGGCATCATGTAAATTGTGATATACATGAACTTGAGTGTAGTCAAGTGTACACGGTGACTTGAACTGGGTCTGTCTCACCTATAAAGAGCCTCTTGGTGGCTGCTCTCCTCGTTTACGGCCATACCACTCTGAACACACCCGATCTTGTCTGATCTCGGAAGCTAAGCAGCGTCGGGCCAGGTGAGTACTTGGATGGGAGACCGCCTGGGAATACCCGGTGCAGTAAGCATTTTGGCCCTCTGAGCAGCAGGCCTCACCTGGTCCTCCTCCCTCATCTTTCACTCCCTCTGTGAACACGCAATTTCCCTCGGGAGAATAAAGTTGTATCTTATCTTATCTGAAATGTTAGTGTTCTTCTGATGAAGGCATCATGTAAATTGTGATATACATGAACTTGAGTGTAGTCATGTGTACACGGTGACTTGAACTGGGTCTGTCTCACCTATAAAGAGCCTCTGTGTGGCTGTTCTCCTCGTTTACGGCCATACCACTCTGAACACGCCTGATCTCGTCTGATCTCGGAAGCTAAGCAGCGTCGGGCCAGGTTAGTACTTGGATGGGAGACCGCCTGGGAATACCCGGTGCCGTAAGCATTTTGGCCCTCTGAGCAGCAGGCCTCACCTGGTCCTCCTCCCTCGTGTTTCACTCCCTCTGTCAACACCCAATGTCCCTCGGGAGAATAAAGTTGTATCTTATCTTATCTTATATGAAAGCATACATTCAGAAAATGAGTATTGCACAAGGGCATAATATGAGATGATTGAATGCACATGAGGAGTGAAGTACACGAGCCACTGTGTGACGATGATGATGATGATGATGATGATGATAATGATGATGAAAGTGAGCGTCAGAGATGTTAGTGGTCCCTCTTTATGTTCTATGTGATGATTATCAGTTTCATTAGGTAAGACTTCATTATCCAGAAATGTGTGTTTCTGATGAAGGCATCATGTAAATTGTGATATACATGAACTTGAGTGTAGTCATGTGTAGACGGTGACTTGAACTGGGTCTGTCTCACCTATAAAGAGCCTCTGTGTGGCTGCTCTCCTCGTTTACGGCTATACCACTCTGAACACGCCCGATCTCGTCTGATCTCGGAAGCTAATCAGCGTCGGGCCAGGTTAGTACTTGGTTGGGAGACCACATGGGAATACCCGGTGCCGTAAGCATTTTGGCCCTCTGAGCAGCAGGCCTCACCTGGTCCTCCTCCCTCATGTTTCACTCCCTCTGTCAACACGCAATTTCCATCTGGAGAATAAAGTTGTATCTTATCTTATCTGAAATGTTAGTGTTCTTCTGATGAAGGCATCATGTAAATTGTGATATACATGAACTTGAGTGTAGTCATGTGTACACGGTGACTTGAACTGGGTCTGTCTCACCTATAAAGAGCCTCTGTGTGGCTGCTCTCCTCGTTTACGGCCATACCACTCTGAACACGCCCGATCTCTTCTGATCTCAGAAGCTAAGCAGCGTGGGGCCAGGTTAGTACTTGGATGGGAGACCGCCTGGGAATACCCGGTGCCGTTAGCATTTTGGCCCTCTGAGCAGCAGGCCTCACCTGGTCCTCCTTCCTCATGTTTCACTCACTCTGTGAACACGCAAGTTCCCTCGGGAGAATAAAGTTGTATCTTATCTTATCTTATATGAAAGCATACATTCAGAAAATGAGTATTGCACATGGGCATAATATGAGAAGATTGAATGCACATGAGAAGTGAAGTACACAAGCCACTGTGTGACGATGATGATGATGATGATGAAAGTGAGCGTCAGAGATGTTAGTGGTCCCTCTGTATGTTCTATGTGATGATTATCAGTTTCATTAGGTAAGACTTCATTATCCAGAAATGTGTGTTTCTGATGAAGGCATCATGTAAATTATGATATACATGAACTTGAGTGTAGTCATGTGTACACGGTGACTTGAACTGGGTCTGTCTCACCTATGAAGAGCCTCTGTGTGGCTGCTCTCCTCGTTTACGGCCATACCACTCTGAACACGCCCGATCTCGTCTGATCTCGGAAGATAAGCAGTGTCGGGCCAGGTTAGTACTTGGATGGGAGACCGCCTGGGAATACCCGGTGCCGTAAGCATTTGGCCCTCTGAGCAGCAGGCCTCACCTGGTCCTCCTCCCTCATGTTTCACTCCCTCTGTCAACACCCAATGTCCCTCGGGAGAATAAAGTTGCATCTCATCTTATCTTATATGAAAGCATACATTCAGAAAATGAGTATTGCACATGGGCATAATATGAGATGATTGAATGCACATGAGGAGTGAAGTACACGAGCCACTGTGTGACGATGATGATGATGATGATGATGATGATGATGATGAAAGTGAGCGTCAGAGATGTTAGTGGTCCCTCTTTATGTTCTATGTGATGATTATCAGTTTCATTAGGTAAGACTTCATTATCCAGAAATGTGTGTTTCTGATGAAGGCATCATGTAAATTGTGATATACATGAACTTGAGTGTAGTCATGTGTACACGGTGACATGAACTGGGTCTGTCTCACCTATAAAGAGCCTCTGTGTGGCTGCTCTCCTCGTTTACGTCCATAACACTCTGAACACGCCCGATCTCGTCTGATCTCGGAAGCTAATCAGCGTCGGGCCAGGTTAGTACTTGGATGGGAGACCGCCTGGGAATACCCGGTGCCGTTAGCATTTTGGCCCTCTGAGCAGCAGGCCTCACCTGGTCCTCCTCCCTCATGTTTCACTCACTCTGTGAACACGCAAGGTCCCTCGGGAGAATAAAGTTGTATCTTATCTTATCGTATATGAAAGCATACATTCAGAAAATGAGTATTGCACATGGGCATAATATGAGAAGATTGAATGCACATGAGAAGTGAAGTACACGAGCCACTTTGTGACGATGATGATGATGATGATGAAAGTGAGCGTCAGAGATGTAAGTGGTCCCTCTGTATCTTCTATGTGATGATTATCAGTTTCATAAGGTAAGACTTCATTATCCAGAAATGTGTGTTTCTGATGAAGGCATCATGTAAATTGTGATATACATGAACTTGAGTGTAGTCATGGGTACACGGTGACTTGAACTGGGTCTGTCTCACCTATAAAGAGCCTCTGTGTGGCTGCTCTCCTCGTTTACGGCCATACCACTCTGAACACGCCCGATCTCGTCTGATCTCGGAAGCTAATCAGCGTCGGGCCAGGTAAGTACTTGGGTGGGAGACCGCCTGGGAATACCCGGTGCCGTAAGCATTTTGGCCCTCTGAGCAGCAGGCCTCACCTGGTCCTCCTCCCTCATGTTTCACTCCCATGTCAACACGCAATTTCCCTCGGGAGAATAAAGTTGTGTCTTATCTTATCTGAAATGTTAGTGTTCTTCTGATGAAGGCATCATGTAAATTGTGATATACATGAACTTGAGTGTAGTCATGTGTACACGGTGACTTGAACTGGGTCTGTCTCACCTATAAAGAGCCTTTGTGTGGCTGCTCTCCTCGTTTACGGCCATACCACTCTGAACACGCCCGATCTTGTCTGATCTCGGAAGCTAAGCAGCGTCGGGCCAGGTTAGTACTTGGATGGGAGACCGCCTGGGAATACCCGGTGCCGTAAGCATTTTGGCCCTCTGAGCAGCAGGCCTCACCTGGTCCTCCTCCCTCATGTTTCACTTCCTCTGTCAACACGCAATTTCCCTCGGGAGAATAAAGTTGTATCTTATCTTATCTGAAATGTTAGTGTTCTTCTGATGAAGGCATCATGTAAATTGTGATATACATGAACTTGAGTGTAGTCATGTGTACACGGTCACTTGAACTTGGTCTGTCTCACCTATAAAGAGCCTCTGTGTGGCTGCTCTCCTGTTTTACGGCCATACCACTCTGAACACGCCCGATCTCGTCTGATCTCAGAAGCTAAGCAGCGTTGGGCCATGTTTGTACTTGGATGGGAGACCGCCTGGGAATACCCGGTGCCGTTAGCATTTTGGCCCTCTGAGCAGCAGGCCTCACCTGGTCCTCCTCCCTCATGTTTCACTCCCTCTGTAAACACGCAATTTCCCTCGGGAGAATAAAGTTGTATCTTATCTTATCTTATTTGAAAGCATACATTCAGAAAATGAGTATTGCACATGGTCATAATATGAGAAGATTGAATGCACATGAGAAGTGAAGTACACGAGCCACTGTGTGACGATGATGATGATGACGATGATGATGATGATGAAAGTGAGCGCCAGAGATGTTAGTGGTCCCTCTTTATGTTCTATATGATGATTATCAGTTTCATTAGGTAAGACTTCATTATCCAGAAATGTGTGTTTCTGATGAAGGCATCATGTAAATTGTGATATACATGAACTTGAGTGTAGTCATGTGTACACGGTGACTTGAACTGGGTCTGTCTCACCTATGAAGAGCCTCTGTGTGGCTGCTCTCCTCGTTTACGGCCATACCACTCTGAACACGCCCGATCTCGTCTGATCTCAGAAGCTAAGCAGCGTCAGGCCAGGTTAGTACTTGGATGGGAGACCGCCTGGGAATACCCGGTGCCGTAAGCATTTTGGCCCTCTGAGCAGCAGGCCTCACCTGGTCTTCCTCCCTCATGTTTCACTCCCTCTGTCAACACGCAATTTCCCTCGGGAGAATAAAGTTGTATCTTATCTTATCATATATGAAAGCATACATTCAGAAAATGAGTATTGCACATGGTCATAATATGAGAAGATTGAATGCACATGAGGAGTGAAGTACACGAGCCACTGTGTGACGATGATGATGATGAAAGTGAGCGTCAGAGATGTAAGTGGTCCCTCTGTATGTTCTATGTGATGATTATCAGTTTCATTAGGTAAGACTTCATTATCCAGAAATTTGTGTTTCTGATGAAGGCATCATGTAAATTGTGATATACATGAACTTGAGTGTAGTCATGCGTACACGGTGACTTGAACTGGGTCTGTCTCACCTATAAAGAGCCTCTGTGTGGCTGCTCTCCTCGTTTACGGCCATACCACTCTGAACACGCCTGATCTCGTCTGATCTCGGAAGCTAAGCAGCGTCGGGCCAGGTTAGTACTTGGATGGAAGACCGCCTAGGAATACCCGGTGCTGTAAGCATTTTGGCCCTGTCAGCAGCAGGCCTCACCTGGTCCTCCTCCCTCATGTTTCACTCACTCTGTGAACACGCAAGTTCCCTCGGGAGAATAAAGTTGCATCTTATCTTATCTTATATGAAAGCATACATTCAGAAAATGAGTTTTGCACATGGGCATAATATGAGAAGATTGAATGCACATGAGAAGTGAAGTACACGAGCCACTGTTTGACGATGATGATGATGAAAGTGAGCGTCAGAGATGTAAGTGGTCCCTCTGTATGTTCTATGTGATGATTATCAGTTTCATTAGGTAAGACTTCATTATCCAGAAATGTGTGTTTCTGATGAAGGCATCATGTAAATTGTGATATTGTGGTGATTATACATAATTCCCCCTCGGACTATGGTGTGGGTAGGTGTGTTCCCCACGGTGGTTAAAAGGGCGAGGACTTCCGGTCCGTAGGTGTTGTTGTTCTGCTGTATTGATTGTACGAGACGAGTGAATCCGCATGTCTATAAAGTGGACGTTAAAACTCAATACGCAGCCTCCGACTCCCGTCCTTCGGCACTACACTGGTGACCCTGACGCGAGTCTCGACGAAGTATCCGAGACTGGACTGAACATGGCCGTTTTTCTCAAATTGCCGGAGTTTTGGGAGACGTCCGCGGCGGCATGGTTCGCACAGACGGAAGCTCAATTCGCCCTCCGCGGGATAACGGATGACGACACACGCTATTTCCACGTCGTCTCCGCACTGGGGAGCTCTACAGCCGCCCGGACAGTGGGGTGTATTACTTGTCTTCCTGCCCTGGAGAAATATGCAGCATTCAAGACTCTCCTGCTCAAAACCTTCGAGCTGTCACGGCCGGAACGAGCCCGACGCCTGTTCGCTATTCACGGCCTCAGAGACAGTAAGCCCTCAGAGCACATGGAGATGATGCTGAACCTGCTAGGTAAAGAAGAGCCAAATTTCCTGTTCATGGAACTGTTCCTTCGGCACATGCCGCCACACGTGCAAACAGCCTTAACTAATACAACTATCACGGAGCCACGAGCTTTCGCCGAGGAGGCTGATCGCTTTTTCCTGGCTACCCAGCGTTTCGCCCCTGAGGTGCTAGCCCCGACGCGCAGCTACATGCCCCCCAGCAGAGGAATGCTAACTACAGGAGACCCTGTGACTGCTGACGGCCGCACAAATTCAGGCATGTGCTACTTCCATGCGCGTTTCGGCGCTAAAGCTAAGAGATGCCGGCCCCCTTGCAACTATGGACCGGCGGGAAACGACAGGGCCCACGTTCAGTTGTAGCCGTGAGCGTGGGTGCAACAAGCAGACTACTATTCATTAAGGACACCCTCTCCAGGCGTAACTTCCTCTGCGACACCGGAGCTAACAGGAGCGTTTTGCCGGCCACGAGGAGTGACACCGCCAGCGGAGGCTACGGCCCCCCATTGACGTCTGCTAACGACACCCCTATCCGCACCTATGGCACAAAGACTGTGAACCTGTGTCTCGAGGGCCGGCAGTTTACGTGGGATTTTGTTACGGCCGACATTTCCTTCCCCATCCTCGGTGCGGATTTCCTGTGCGCTCACGGACTACTAGTGGACGTCAAGAACAGCCGCTGGGTAGACGCATTGACATTCTCCTCGCTTGCTTGTGTCCGCGGTGAGGCAACATACGGCGGACTCTCCAGCTCTCTTGCTGAGGGGGACAGATATCAACGCCTACTTGGTGAGTTTCCCAGCCTGACGAAGCCCACCTTTTCCGCCACTACCATCAAGCACGGGGTTGAACACCACATTGACACTAAGGGCCCCCCGGTCTACGCTAGGGCCCGGCGGCTCAATCCTGTCAGGCTGGCAGTCGCCAGGTCAGAGTTTGCCAACATGGAGTGCCTGGGCATTATCCACTGCTCTGACAGCCCATGGGCCTCACCCCTCCACATCGTCCCTAAACCAGATGGCGGTTGTCGTCCGTTCGGAGACTACCGCCGCCTTAACGACGCTACCACACCGGACCGCTACCCGGTCCCCCACATCCAGGATTTCTCCGCACATCTGGCTGGCAAACTGGTTTTCTCCGAAGTGGATCTGGTGCGGGGCTACCACCAAGTCCCGGTGCACCCTGCAGACATCCCCAAAACGGCGGTGGTCACGCCGTTCGGACTGTTTGAGTTCCTGCGGATGCCGTTTGGACTTAAGAACGCTGCACAGTCTTTCCAGCGGTTGATGGATTCGACGCTAAGAGACATGCCGTTCATTTTCGTTTACCTAGACGATATTCTCGTTGCCAGCTCCTCGGAGGGAGAGCACCAAGTACACCTCCGGGATCTCTTCAAAAGGCTCGACCAGCACGGCTTGATTATCAACCCTGCGAAGTGCGTGTTCGGGTTGCCCTCCATCCAATTCCTCGGACATATGGTGAGCAAAGAGGGGGCTGCCCCCCTCCCTGCAAAGGTGGAGGCCGTGTCCGCCTTTCCAAGACCGCACACAGCTCGTGCACTCCGGGAGTTTCTGGGGATGGTGACCTTTTATCACCGGTTCATCCGCCGGGCCGCCCACACTATGCGCCCGCTATACGAGGCTCTTAAGGGTAAGTCCCCCGGTCAGGCCGTCGACTGGACGGCTGAGAGGGATGCCGCGTTCGATGCCACCAAAGCCGCCCTGAGCCAAGCCACCATGCTGGCCCACCCGTCGCACAAGGCCCCCATCGCTATCACCACGGACGCGTCTGATTATGCTGTGGGAGCGGTGCACGAGCAATGGGTCGACGGCGCCTGGCAGCCACTCGCCTTTTTCAGCCGCCAGTTGACCCCCAGGGAGCGCAAGTACAGTGCGTTTGACAGAGAGCTCCTCGGCCTCTGGTTGGCAGTCCGCCATTTCAGGTTCCTGCTGGAAGGTCGAGAGTTTACGGCATTCGTGGATCATAAGCCGCTCACGTTCTGCATGTCCAAGGTGGCCGAGCCGTGGTCGGCCCGCCAGCAGCGTCAGCTCTCCTTCATATCGGAATACACCACGGACATCCGACACGTCGCCGGAAAGGACAACTTGGTGCTCTGTGTGGCTGCTCTCCTAGTTTACGGCCATACCACTCTGAACACGCCCGATCTCGTCTGATCTCGGAAGCTAAGCAGCGGCGGGCCAGGTTAGTACTTGGATGGGAGACCGCCTGGGAATACCCGGTGCCGTAAGCATTTTGGCCCTCTGAGCAGCAGGCCTCACCTGGTCCTCCTCCCTCATGTTTCACTCCCTCTGTCAACACGCAATTTCCCTCGGGAGAATAAAGTTGTATCTTATCTTATCTTATATGAAAGCATACATTCAGAAAATGAGTATTGCACATGGGCATAATATGAGAAGATTGAATGCACATGAGAAGTGAAGTACACGAGCCACTGTGTGACGATGATGATGATGACGATGATGATGATGATGAAAGTGAGCGTCAGAGATGTTAGTGGTCCCTCTTTATGTTCTATATGATGATTATCAGTTTCATTAGGTAAGACTTCATTATCCAGAAATGTGTGTTTCTGATGAAGGCATCATGTAAATTGTGATATACATGAACTTGAGTGTAGTCATGTGTACACGGTGACTTGAACTGGGTCTGTCTCACCTATGAAGAGCCTCTGTGTGGCTGCTCTCCTCGTTTACGGCCATACCACTCTGAACATGCCCGATCTCGTCTGATCTCGGAAGCTAAGCAGCGTCGGGCCAGGTTAGTACTTGGATGGGAGACCGCCTGGGAATACCCGATGCCGTAAGCATTTTGGCCCTCTGAGCAGCATGCCTCACCTGGTCTTCCTTCCTCATGTTTCACTCCCTCTGTCAACACGCAATTTCCCTCGGGAGAATAAAGTTGTATCTTATCTTATCTGAAATGTTAGTGTTCTTCTGATGAAGGCATCATGTAAATTGTGATATACATGAACTTGAGTGTAGTCATGCGTACACGGTTACTTGAACTTGGTCTGTCTCACCTATAAAGAGCCTCTGTGTGGCTGCTCTCCTCGTTTACGGCCATACCACTCTGAACACGCCTGATCTCGTCTGATCTCGGAAGCTAAGCAGCGTCGGGCCAGGTTAATACTTGGATGGGAGACCGCCTAGGAATACCCGGTGCCGTAAGCATTTTGGCCCTCTGAGCAGCAGGCCTCACCTGGTCCTCCTCCCTCATGTTTCACTTCCTCTGTCAACACCCAATTTCCCTCGGGAGAATAAAGTTGTATCTTATCTTATCTTATATGAAAGCATACATTCAGAAAATGAGTATTGCACATGGGCATAATATGAGAAGATTGAATGCACATGAGAAGTGAAGAACACGAGCCACTGTGTGACGATGATGATGATGATGATGAAAGTGAGCGTCAGACATGTAAGTGGTCCCTCTGTATGTTCTATGTGATGATTATCAGTTTCATTAGGTAAGACTTCATTATCCAGAAATGTGTGTTTCTGATGAAGTCATCATGTAAATTGTGATATACATGAACTTGAGTGTAGTCATGCGTACACGGTGACTTGAACTGGGTCTGTCTCACCTATAAAGAGCCTCTCTGTGGCTGCTCTCCTCGTTTACGGCCATACCACTCTGAACACGTCTGATCTCGGAAGCTAAGCAGCGTCGGGCCAGGTTACTACTTGAATGGGAGACCGCCTGGGAATACCCGGTGCAGTAAGCATTTTGGCCCTCTGAGCAGCAGGCCTCACCTGGTCCTCCTCCTGGTCATGTTTCACTCCCTCTGTCAACACGCAATTTCCATCTGGAGAATAAAGTTGTATCTTATCTTATCTGAAATGTTAGTGTTCTTCTGATGAAGGCATCATGTAAATTGTGATATACATGAACTTGAGTGTAGTCATGTGTACACGGTGACTTGAACTGGGTCTGTCTCACCTATAAAGAGCCTCTGTGTGGCTGCTCTCCTCGTTTACGGCCATACCACTCTGAACACGCCCGATCTCGTCTGATCTCGGAAGCTAAGCAGCGTCGGGCCAGGTTAGTACTTGGATGGGAGACCGCCTGGGAATACCCTGTGCCGTAAGCATTTTGGCCCTCTGAGCAGCAGACCTCACCTGGTCCTCCTCCCTCATGTTTCACTCCATCTGTCAACACCCAATGTCCCTCGGGAGAATAAAGTTGTATCTTATCTTATCTTATATGAAAGCATACATTCTGAAAATGAGTATTGCACATGGGCATAATATGAGATGATTGAATGCACATGAGGAGTGAAGTACACGAGCCACTGTGTGACGATGATGATGATGATGATGATGATGATGATGATGATGATGATGAAAGTGAGCGTCAGAGATGTTAGTGGTCCCTCTTTATGTTCTATGTGATGATTATCAGTTTCATTAGGTAAGACTTCATTATCCAGAAATGTGTGTTTCTGATGAAGGCATCATGTAAATTGTGATATACATGAACTTGAGTGTAGTCATGTGTACACGGTGACTTGAACTGGGTCTGTCTCACCTATAAAGAGCCTCTGTGTGGCTGCTCTCCTCGTTTACGGCCATACCACTCTGAACACGCCCGATCTCGTCTGATCTCGGAAGCTAATCAGCGTCTGGCCAGGTTAGTACTTGGATGGGAGACCGCCTGGGAATACCCGGTGCAGTAAGCATTTTGGCCCTCTGAGCAGCAGGCCTCACCTGGTCCTCCTCCCTCATGTTTCACTCCCTCTGTCAACACGCAATTTCCCTCGGGAGAATAAAGTTGTATCTTATCTTATCTGAAATGTTAGTGTTCTTCTGATGAAGGCATCATGTAAATTGTGATATACATGAACTTGAGTGTAGTCATGCGTACACGGTGACTTGAACTGGGTCTGTCTCACCTATAAAGAGCCTCTGTGTGGCTGCTCTCCTCGTTTACGGCCATACCACTCTGAACACGCCTGATCTCGTCTGATCTCGGAAGCTAAGCAGCGTCAGGCCAGGTTAGTACTTGGATGGGAGACCGCCTGGGAATACCCGGTGCCGTAAGCATTTTGGCCCTCTGAGCAGCAGGCCTCACCTGGTCCTCCTCCCTCATGTTTCACTCCCTCTGTCAACAACCAATGTCCCTTGGGAGAATAAAGTGGTATCTTATCTTATCTTATATGAAAGCATACATTCAGAAAATGAGTATTGCACATGGGCATAATATGAGATGAGTGAATGCACATGGGGAGTGAAGTACAGGAGCCACTGTGTGACGATGATGATGATGATGATGATGATGATGATGAGGATAAAAGTGAGCGTCAGAGATGTAAGTGGTCCCTCTGTATGTTCTATGTGATGATTATCAGTTTCATTAGGTAAGACTTTATTATCCAGAAATGTGTGTTTCTGATGAAGGCATCATGTAAATTGTGATATACATGAACTTGAGTGTAGTCATGCGTACACGGTGACTTGAACTGGGTCTGTCTCACCTATAAAGAGCCTCTGTGTGGCTGCTCTCCTCGTTTACGGCCATACCACTCTGAACACGCCTGATCTCGTCTGATCTCGGAAGCTAAGCAGCGTCGGGCCAGGTTAGTACTTGGATGGGAGACCGCCTGGGAATACCCGCTGCCGTAAGCATTTTGGCCCTCTGAGCAGCAGGCCTCACCTGGTCCTCCTCCCTCATGTTTCACTCCCTTTGTCAACAACCAATGTCCCTCGGGAGAATAAAGTTGTATCTTATCTTATCTTATATGAAAGCATACATTCAGAAAATGAGTATTGCACATGGGCATAATATGAGATGGTTGAATGCACATGAGGAGTGAAGTACAGGAGCCACTGTGTGACGATGATGATGATGATGATGATGATGATGATGAGGATGAAAGTGAGCGTCAGAGATGTAAGTGGTCCCTCTGTATGTTCTATGTGATGATTATCAGTTTCATTAGGTAAGACTTCATTATCCAGAAATGTGTGTTTCTGATGAAGGCATCATGTAAATTGTGATATACATGAACTTGAGTGTAGTCATGCCGACACGGTGACTTGAACTGGGTCTGTCTCACCTATAAAGAGCCTCTGTGTGGCTGCTCTCCTCGTTTACGGCCATACCACTCTGAACACGCCCGATCTCGTCTGATCTCGGAAGCTAAGCAGCGTCGGGCCAGGTTAGTACTTGGATGGGAGACCGCCTGGGAATACCCGGTGCAGTAAGCATTTTGGCCCCCTGAGCAGCAGGCCTCACCTGGTCCTCCTCCCTCATGTTTCACTCCCTCTGTGAACACGCAATTTCCCTCGGGAGAATAAAGTTGTATCTTATCTTATCAGAAATGTTAGTGTTCTTCTGATGAAGGCATCATGTAAATTGTGATATACATGAACTTGAGTGTAGTCATGTGTACACGGTGACTTGAACTGGGTCTGTCTCACCTATAAAGAGCCTCTGTGTGGCTGCTCTCCTCGTTTACGGCCATACCACTCTGAACACGCCCGATCTCGTCTGATCTCGGAAGCTAATCAGCGTCTGGCCAGGTTAGTACTTGGATGGGAGACCGCCTGGGAATACCCGGTGCAGTAAGCATTTTGGCCCTCTGAGCAGCAGGCCTCACCTGGTCCTCCTCCCTCATGTTTCACTCCCTCTGTCAACACGCAATTTCCCTCGGGAGAATAAAGTTGTATCTTATCTTATCTGAAATGTTAGTGTTCTTCTGATGAAGGCATCATGTAAATTGTGATATACATGAACTTGAGTGTAGTCATGCGTACACGGTGACTTGAACTGGGTCTGTCTCACCTATAAAGAGCCTCTGTGTGGCTGCTCTCCTCGTTTACGGCCATACCACTCTGAACACGCCTGATCTCGTCTGATCTCGGAAGCTAAGCAGCGTCGGGCCAGGTTAGTACTTGGGTGGGAGACCGCCTGGGAATACCCGGTACCGTAAGCATTTTGGCCCTCTGAGCAGCAGGCCTCACCTGGTCCTCCTCCCTCATGTTTCACTCCCTCTGAGAACACGCAATTTCCCTCGGGAGAATAAAGTTGTATCTTATCTTATCAGAAATGTTAGTGTTCTTCTGATGAAGGCATCATGTAAATTTCGATATACATGAACTTGAGTGTAGTCATGTGTACACGGTGACTTGAATTGGGTCTGTCTCACCTATAAAGAGCCTCTGTGTGGCTGCTCTCCTCGTTTACGGCCATACCACTCTGAACACGCCCGGTCTCGTCTGATCTCTGAAGCTAATCAGCGTCGGGCCAGGTTAGTACTTGGATGGGAGACCGCCTGGGAATACCCGGTGCCGTAAGCATTTTGGCCCCCTGAGCAGCAGGCCTCACCTGGTCCTCCTCCCTCATGTTTCACTCCCTCTGTGAACACGCAATTTCCCTCGGGAGAATAAAGTTGTATCTTATCTTATCAGAAATGTTAGTGTTCTTCTGATGAAGGCATCATGTAAATTGTGATATACATGAACTTGAGTGTAGTCATGTGTACACGGTGACTTGAACTGGGTCTGTCTCACCTATAAAGAGCCTCTGTGTGGCTGCTCTCCTCGTTTACGGCCATACCACTCTGAACACGCCCGATCTCGTCTGATCTCGGAAGCTAATCAGCGTCTGGCCAGGTTAGTACTTGGATGGGAGACCGCCTGGGAATACCCGCTGCCGTAAGCATTTTGGCCCTCTGAGCAGCAGGCCTCACCTGGTCCTCCTCCCTCATGTTTCACTCCCTTTGTCAACAACCAATGTCCCTCGGGAGAATAAAGTGATATCTTATCTTATCTTATATGAAAGCATACATTCAGAAAATGAGTATTGCACATGGGCATAATATGAGATGGTTGAATGCACATGAGGAGTGAAGTACAGGAGCCACTGTGTGACGATGATGATGATGATGATGATGATGATGATGAGGATGAAAGTGAGCGTCAGAGATGTAAGTGGTCCCTCTGTATGTTCTATGTGATGATTATCAGTTTCATTAGGTAAGACTTCATTATCCAGAAATGTGTGTTTCTGATGAAGGCATCATGTAAATTGTGATATACATGAACTTGAGTGTAGTCATGTGTACACGGTGACTTGAACTGGGTCTGTCTCACCTATAAAGAGCCTCTGTGTGGCTGCTCTCCTCGTTTACGGCCATACCACTCTGAACACGCCCGATCTTGTCTGATCTCGGAAGCTAAGCAGCGTCGGGCCAGGTTAGTACTTGGATGGGAGACCACCTGGGAATACCCGGTGCAGTAAGCATTTTGGCCCCCTGAGCAGCAGGCCTCACCTGGTCCTCCTCCCTCATGTTTCACTCCCTCTGTGAACACGCAATTTCCCTCGGGAGAATAAAGTTGTATCTTATCTTATCAGAAATGTTAGTGTTCTTCTGATGAAGGCATCATGTAAATTGTGATATACATGAACTTGAGTGTAGTCATGTGTACACGGTGACTTGAACTGGGTCTGTCTCACCTATAAAGAGCCTCTGTGTGGCTGCTCTCCTCGTTTACGGCCATACCACTCTGAACACGCCCGATCTCGTCTGATCTCGGAAGCTAATCAGCGTCTGGCCAGGTTAGTACTTGGATGGGAGACCGCCTGGGAATACCCGGTGCAGTAAGCATTTTGGCCCTCTGAGCAGCAGGCCTCACTTGGTCCTCCTCCCTAATGTTTCACTCCCTCTGTGAACAACCAATGTCCCTCGGGAGAATAAAGTGGTATCTTATCTTATCTGAAATGTTAGTGTTCTTCTGATGAAGGCATCATGTAAATTGTGATATACATGAACTTGAGTGTAGTCATGCGTACACGGTGACTTGAACTGGGTCTGTCTCACCTATAAAGAGCCTCTGTGTGGCTGCTCTCATCGTTTACGGCCATACCACTCTGAACACGCCTGATCTCGTCTGATCTCGGAACATAAGCAGCGTCGGGCCAGGTTCGTACTTGGATGAGAGACCGCCTAGGAATACCCGGTGCCGTAAGCATTTCTGCCCTCTGAGCAGCAGGCCTCACCTGGTCCTCCTCCCTCATGTTTCACTCCCTCTGTCAACACCCAATGTCCCTCGGGAGAATAAAGTGGTATCTTATCTTATCTTATATGAAAGCATACATTCAGAAAATGAGTATGGCACATGGGCATAATATGAGATGATTGAATGCACATGAGAAGTGAAGTACACGAGCCACTGTGTGACGATGATGATGATGATGATGATGATGAAAGTGAGCGTCAGAGATGTTAGTGGTCCCTCTTTATGTTCTATGTGATGATTATCAGTTTCATTAGGTAAGACTTCATTATCCAGAAATGTGTGTTTCTGATGAAGGCATCATGTAAATTGTGATATACATGAACTTGAGTGTAGTCATGTGTACACGGTGACTTGAACTGGGTCTGTCTCACCTATAAAGAGCCTCTGTGTGGCTGCTCTCCTCGTTTATGACCATACCACTCTGAACACGCCCGATCTCGTCTGATCTGGGAAGCTAAGCAGTGTCGGGCCAGGTTAGTACTTGGATGGGAGACCGCCTGGGAATACCCGGTGCAGTAAGCATTTTGGCCCTCTGAGCAGCAGGCCTCACCTGGTCTTCCTCCCTCATGTTTCACTCCCTCTGTCAACACGCAATTTCCCTCGGGAGAATAAAGTTGTATCTTATCTTATCTGAAATGTTAGTGTTCTTCTAATGAAGGCATCATGTAAATTGTGATATACATGAACTTGAGTGTAGTCATGTGTACACGGTGACTTGAACTGGGTCTGTCTCACCTATAAAGAGCCTCTGTGTGGCTGCTCTCCTCGTTTACGGCCATACTACTCTGAACACGCCCGATCTCGTCTGATCTCGGAAGCTAAGCAGCGTCGGGCCAGGTTAGTACTTGGATGGGAGACCGCCTGGGAATACCCGGTGCAGTAAGCATTTTGGCCCCCTGAGCAGCAGGCCTCACCTGGTCCTCCTCCCTCATGTTTCACTCCCTCTGTGAACACGCAATTTCCCTCGGGAGAATAAAGTTGTATCTTATCTTATCTGAAATGTTAGTGTTCTTCTGATGAAGGCATCATGTAAATTGTGATATACATGAACTTGAGTGTAGTCATGCGTACACGGTGACTTGAACTGGGTCTGTCTCACCTATAAAGAGCCTCTGTGTGGCTGCTCTCCTCGTTTACGGCCATACCACTCTGAACACGCCTGATCTCGTCTGATCTCAGAAGCTAAGCAGCGTCGGGCCAGGTTAGTACTTGGGTGGGAGACCGCCTGGGAATACCCGGTGCCGTAAGCATTTTGGCCCTCTGAGCAGCAGGCCTCACCTGGTCCTCCTCCCTCATGTTTCACTCCCTCTGTCAACAACCAATGTCCCTCGGGAGAATAAAGTGGTATCTTATCTTATCTTATATGAAAGCATACATTCAGAAAATGAGTATTGCACATGGGCATAATAGGAGATGATTGAATGCACATGGGGAGTGAAGTACAGGAGCCACTGTGTGACGATGATGATGATGATGATGATGATGATGATGAGGATAAAAGTGAGCGTCAGAGATGTAAGTGGTCCCTCTGTATGTTCTATGTGATGATTATCAGTTTCATTAGGTAAGACTTCATTATCCAGAAATGTGTGTTTCTGATGAAGGCATCATGTAAATTGTGATATACATGAACTTGAGTGTAGTCATGTGTACACGGTGACTTGAACTGGGTCTGTCTCACCTATAAAGAGCCTCTGTGTGGCTGCTCTCCTCGTTTACGGCCATACCACTCTGAACATGCCCGATCTCGTCTGATCTCGGAAGCTAAGCAGCGTCGGGCCAGTTTAGTACTTGGATGGGAGACCGCCTGGGAATACCCGGTGCAGTAAGCATTTTTGCACCCTGAGCAGCAGGCCTCACCTGGTCCTCCTCCCTCATGTTTCACTCCCTCTGTGAACACGCAATTTCCCTCGGGAGAATAAAGTTGTATCTTATCTTATCAGAAATGTTAGTGTTCTTCTGATGAAGGCATCATGTAAATTGTGATATACATGAACTTGAGTGTAGTCATGTGTACACGGTGACTTGAACTGGGTCTGTCTCACCTATAAAGAGCCTCTGTGTGGCTGCTCTCCTCGTTTACGGCCATACCACTCTGAACACGCCCGATCTCGTCTGATCTCGGAAGCTAATCAGCGTCTGGCCAGGTTAGTACTTGGATGGGAGAGCGCCTGGGAATACCCGGTGCAGTAAGCATTTTGGCCCTCTGAGCAGCAGGCCTCACCTGGTCCTCCTCCCTCATGTTTCACTCCCTCTGTCAACACGCAATTTCCCTCGGGAGAATAAAGTTGTATCTTATCTTATCTGAAATGTTAGTGTTTTTCTGATGAAGGCATCATGTAAATTGGGATATACATGAACTTGAGTGTAGTCATGCGTACACGGTGACTTGAACTGGGTCTGTCTCACCTATAAAGAGCCTCTGTGTGGCTGCTCTCCTTGTTTACGGCCATACCACTCTGAACACGCCTGATCTCGTCTGATCTCGGAAGCTAAGCAGCGTCGGGCCAGGTTCGTACTTGGATGAGAGACCGCCTAGGAATACCAGGTGCCGTAAGCATTTTGGCCATCTGAGCAGCAGGCCTCACCTGGTCCTCCTCCCTCATGTTTCACTCCCTCTGTCAACACCCAATGTCCCTCGGGAGAATAAAGTTGTATCTTATCTTATCTTATATGAAAGCATACATTCAGAAAATGAGTATGGCACATGGGCATAATATGAGATGATTGAATGCACATGAGAAGTGAAGTACACGAGCCACTGTGTGACGATGATGATGATGATGATGATGATGATGATGATGAAAGTGAGCGTCAGAGATGTTAGTGGTCCCTCTTTATGTTCTATGTGATGATTATCAGTTTCATTAGGTAAGACTTCATTATCCAGAAATGTGTGTTTCTGATGAAGGCATCATGTAAATTGTGATATACATGAACTTGAGTGTAGTCATGTGTACACGGTGACTTGAACTGGGTCTGTCTCACCTATAAAGAGCCTCTGTGTGGCTGCTCTCCTCGTTTACGGCCATACCACTCTGAACACGCCCGATCTCGTCTGATCTGGGAAGCTAAGCAGTGTCGGGCCAGGTTAGTACTTGGATGGGAGACCGCCTGGGAATACCCGGTGCCGTAAGCATTTTGGCCCTCTGAGCAGCAGGCCTCACCTGGTCTTCCTCCCTCATGTTTCACTCCCTCTGTCAACACGCAATTTCCCTCGGGAGAATAAAGTTGTATCTTATCTTATCTGAAATGTTAGTGTTCTTCTGATGAAGGCATCATGTAAATTGTGATATACATGAACTTGAGTGTAGTCATGTGTACACGGTGACTTGAACTGGGTCTGTCTCACCTATAAAGAGCCTCTGTGTGGCTGCTCTCATCGTTTACGGCCATACCACTCTGAACACGCCTGATCTCGTCTGATCTCGGAAGCTAAGCAGCGTCGGGCCAGGTTAGTACTTGGATGGGAGACCGCCTGGGAATACCCGGTGCCGTAAGCATTTTGGCCCTCTGAGCAGCAGGCCTCACCTGGTCCTCCTCCCTCATGTTTCACTCCCTCTGTGAACAACCAATGTCCCTCGGGAGAATAAAGTTGTATCTTATCTTATCTTATATGAAAGCATACATTCAGAAAATGAGTATTGCACATGGGCATAATATGAGAAGATTGAATGCACATGAGAAGTGAAGTACACGAGCCACTGTGTGATGATGATGATGATGATGATGATGATGATGAAAGTGAGGGTCAGAGATGTTAGTGGTCCCTCTTTATGTTCTATGTGATGATTATCAGTTACATTAGGTAAGACTTCATTATCCAGAAATGTGTGTTTCTGATGAAGGCATCATGTAAATTGTGATATACATGAACTTGAGTGTAGTCATGTGTACACGGTGACTTGAACTGGGTCTGTCTCACCTATAAAGAGCCTCTGTGTGGCTGCTCTCCTCGTTTAAGGCCGTACCACTCTGAACACGCACAATCTCGGATGCTGAGCAGCGTCGGGCCAGGTTAGTACTTGGATGGGAGACCGCCTGGGAATACCCGGTGCCGTAAGCATTTTGGCCCTTTGAGCAGCAGGCCTCACCTGGTCCTCCTCCCTCATGTTTCACTCCCTCTGTCAACACGCAATTTCCCTCGGGAGAATAAAGTTGTATCTTATCATTTCTGAAATGTTAGTGTTCTTCTGATGAAGGCATCATGTAAATCGTGATATACATGAACTTGAGTGTAGTCATGTGTACACGGTGACTTGAACTGGGTCCGTCTCACCTATAAAGAGCCTCTGTGTGGCTGCTCTCCTCGTTTACGGCCATACCACTCTGAACATGCCCGATCTCGTCTGATCGCGGAAGCTAAGCAGCGTCGGGCCAGGTTAGTACTTGGATGGGAGACCGCCTGGGAATACCCGGTGCCGTAAGCATTTTGGCCCTCTGAGCAGCAGGCCTCACCTGGTCCTCCTCCCTCATGTTGCACTCCCTCTGTCAACACGCAATTTCCCTCGGGAGAATAAAGTTGTATCTTATCTTACTTTATATGAAAGCATACATTCAGAAAATGAGTATTGCACATGGGCATAATATGAGAAGATTGAATGCACATGAGAAGTGAAGTACACGAGCCACTGTTTGACAATGATGATGATGATGATGAAAGTGAGCATCAGAGATGTTAGTGGTCCCTCTTTATGTTCTATGTTATGTCAGACGAGATCGTGCATGTTATATTGATATATGGACAAATAAAGGTTGTTGACTCTCAAAAAAAAAAAAAGGAACAAGGGAAAGAAATCAAAGACAATATGGTCGTAACAGTGTAAACACATGGTAATATACAATGATTGTGATTGTGTGATTGTGGAATATTTAAATAAATAGACAACGCAACTAATGAATCCGATGGTTCTGAATAACCTAACATAACAGAATATAGGAAACAAATAGTAATGGCAATGTCACGAGCTGCTGTTGATTTGCTAATGTTTATAAGTTATGACAGTAGCAATGCTGTACTGTACATTGGATTTTGTAATTTGATTACTTGCTCATTTCATAATGGACTGGTCTGAAAGAGCCTTGTTGACTTGCATCTGACCCTGGGAGTCGATCTGTTCTATTTGTTTGTTCTTGGCTTGTGCTGCTCCAAGATTCTGGCAAACTATTTAATAACATTTTGCTTTTATGAAAGCACACATTCAGAAAATGAGTATTGCACATGGTCATAATATGAGAAGGTTGAATGCACATGAGAAGTGAAGTACACGAGCCACTGTGTGACGAAGATGATGATGATGATGATGATGATGATGATGATGATGAAAGTGAGCGTCAGAGATGTTAGTGGTCCCTCTTTATGTTCTATGTGATGATTATCAGTTTCATTAGGTAAGACTTCATTATCCAGAAATGTGTGTTTCTGATGAAGGCATCATGTAAATTGTGATATACATGAACTTGAGTGTAGTCATGTGTACACGGTGACTTGAACTGGGTCTGTCTCACCTATAAAGAGCCTCTGTGTGGCTGCTCTCCTCGTTTACGGCCATACCACTCTGAACACGCCCGATCTCGTCTGATCTCGGAAGCTAAGCAGCGTCGGGCCAGGTTAGCACTTGGATGGGAGACCGCCTGGGAATACCTGGTGCAGTAAGCATTTTGGCCCTCTGAGCAGCAGGCCTCACCTGGTCCTCCTCCCTCATGTTTCACTCCCTCTGAGAACACGCAATTTCCCTCGGGAGAATAAAGTTGTATCTTATCTTATCAGAAATGTTAGTGTTCTTCTGATGAAGGCATCATGTAAATTGTGATATACATGAACTTGAGTGTAGTCATGTGTACACGGTGACTTGAACTGGGTCTGTCTCACCTATAAAGAGCCTCTGTGTGGCTGCTCTCCTTGTTTACGGCCATACCACTCTGAACACGCCCGGTCTCGTCTGATCTCGGAAGCTAATCAGCGTCGGGCCAGGTTAGTACTTGGATGGGAGACCGCCTGGGAATACCCGGTGCCGTAAGCATTTTGGCCCTCTGAGCAGCAGGCCTCACCTGGTCCTCCTCCCTCATGTTTCACTCCCTCTGTCAACACGCAATTTCCCTCGGGAGAATAAAGTTGTATCTTATCTTATCTGAAATGTTAGTGTTCTTCTGATGAAGGCATCATGTAAATTGTGATATACATGAACTTGAGTGTAGTCATGCGTACACGGTGACCTGAACTGGGTCTGTCTCACCTATAAAGAGCCTCTGTGTGGCTGCTCTCCTCGTTTACGGCCATACCACTCTGAACACGCCTGATCTCGTCTGATCTCGGAAGCTAAGCAGCGTCGGGCCAGGTTAGTACTTGGATGGGAGACCGCCTGGGAATACCCGCTGCCGTAATCATTTTGGCCCTCTGAGCAGCAGGCCTCACCTGGTCCTCCTCCCTCATGTTTCACTCCCTTTGTCAACAACCAATGTCCCTCGGGAGAATAAAGTTGTATCTTATCTTATCTTATATGAAAGCATACATTCAGAAAATGAGTATTGCACATGGGCATAATATGAGATGATTGAATGCACATGGGGAGTAAAGTACAGGAGCCACTGTGTGACGATGATGATGATGATGATGATGATGATGATGAGGATAAAAGTGAGCGTCAGAGATGTAAGTGGTCCCTCTGTATGTTCTATGTGATGATTATCAGTTTCATTAGGTAAGACTTTATTATCCAGAAATGTGTGTTTCTGATGAAGGCATCATGTAAATTGTGATATACATGAACTTGAGTGTAGTCATGTGTACACGGTGACTTGAACTGGGTCTGTCTCACCTATAAAGAGCCTCTGTGTGGCTGCTCTCCTCATTTACGGACATACCACTCTGAACACGCCCGATCTCGTCTGATCTCGGAAGCTAATCAGTGTCGGGCCAGGTTAGTACTTGGATGGGAGACAGCCTGGGAATACCCGGTGCAGTAAGCATTTTGGCCCTCTGAGCCGCAGGCCTCACCTGGTCCTCCTCGTTTCACTCCCTCTGTGAACACGCAATTTCCCTCGGGAGAATAAAGTTGTATCTTATCTTATCAGAAATGTTAGTGTTCTTCTGATGAAGGCATCATGTAAATTGTGATATACATGAACTTGAGTGTAGTCATGTGTACACGGTGACTTGAACTGGGTCTGTCTCACCTATAAAGAGCCTCTGTGTGGCTGCGCTCCTCGTTTACGGCCATACCACTCTGAACACGGAAGTAAGAGGAGGTGTGTGTGAGCTCCAGGCGTGCGTGTATTTTGACTGATCCTGTGCGGCAATTTTGATTTTGAGTTTAAACTGTGGCGTTTCTTTAAGCCCAGATTTTTCGTTTCTTTGATAGCTCGGTTTTTGGAGCCACCCCCAGCAGTTTTGACTGTCTGGGGGACACTTTAAGTTATTTGTTTGTTTGGTTTGTGTTTTCCTGATGGAAAATAGTTTATACTGTGCTCCAAGTATGGTGAGAACCAGAGGAAAGGGAGCCAGAGTCGCTGCACCGGGCCCGGACCGGACGGCCGAGGCAAACGAGCCGATGGTGAAAGACGATCGGGCGTACAGGACCGTGGACGGTCAGAATATGACGGGAGAAATGGAGGACACACGTGCGGTGACAGCTCCTGACGTAGCCGAAAATGTGGAAGGAGGAAGAGGGCAGGAGAGAGAAATCATCAGAGAGGAAGAGATACGGATTATTAAGGATAAAGCTGAAGAGTTTCAGCAAAATTTAACGCTCGCGCTGGAGCTGATTGGAGAAGATAAAGTGACCGCAATGGAGCTGATCCAGGCAATACAAGACACTTGTGGGAAAATCATCGCCTGCCGGTACACGGGCAGAAATAAATATGAGATCACAATGAATCACCCGAAGGGGAAAGAAAGACTATTGGACGGCATAAAAATTGGACAGACCGCGATCATGTCCAAGGAGTTATGTAATGATGAGCTGGTGGTCTCGTTTCTGGGGCTGCCGGCGTATATCACGGACAGCGTCATTCTGGGCAAGCTGAACAGCTGGGGAGTGAGTGCAGTATCCCCGATCATCAGGAGAATGTGGCCGGGAACTAGAATTGCTGACGGAACAAGATACGTGAAAGTTAAATTCACGGAGACGGTCCAATCACTTCCATATTCGACCAAGTTTGAGACGGCTTTTGGAGCAGAGTTCTTCAGAGTTTTGCACGACAAACAGGTGAAAGTGTGCAGACAGTGCATACAGACTGGTCATATCCTGAGGGACTGTCCAGATTTCCTTTGTAGAAAATGTGGAGAGCAGGGGCACTATGCAAGGGAGTGCATGGGCAGAGGGAACAAATGCCAGAGCTGCAAAAAGGAGAGCAGCAGATGTGTTTGTGAGGACGTTGATCATGCTCCAGGGACGGGAGGAAAGCAACGTGAGGAGCAGGAAGAATCGAGAGAGAATATCTCTGAGAGGGAGGAGACCGAGAAGGATCGTGCGGAGGGGGAAGCGGAGAAAGGAAGAGACATACTGGAGTCGGACGGAGAGCAAGGAATGGAGGTGAGAGGATCGACAGCTGAGGTGCCGGGACATGGAGACGCAGCAGAGGGGCAGAGTGTGGATACATCGGAGAGAAAGGAGAGGAAGGTGAAAATTGTTCAACTTCAGCGGCCCCCAGAATCAGACTCAGAGATATGCTTGACGGGGTCTCAAGAGTCGGGGAACTCGGAGTCTGATATGGACCTCGGAAACAGCCAGGAGCTGGGGAAGAGAAGACTGCAATGGATGCTGAAGACAAGGGGATCAAAAAGAGGAAAAAGTAAGACGTGAACTGTAGCATAAAGATGATGGGCCTGATTTATCTCTATGTATTTACAATGTTAAAAATACTATCGCAAAACACAAACGGCTTAAGATGTATTAACAAGATGCGAGATGTTTTAAGGGTGGATACTTTTGACATCCTCTGTGTACAAGAGACTAAGTGGACAAGGGAGTGGAGAAGCTATCTGAGGGATACATGGGCTGGAAAAGTGTGGGCAAACAACGGTGTAAATGGACGAGCCGGAGTCGCTATTTTTGCTAAAGGAGATAAGATCCAAAATGTTAAGGAAATAGTGAAGGATGATGAGGGAAGGGTGATCGGTATTGAATTTATTTACAGGAATGTGCTTTACAAACTTTTGAATATTTATGCACCGAATGAGGACAACAAGCGTGGAATTTTCTTTGATCAACTAAAACCGCATTTGGGAGGGAACATTTGTGTAGTGGGGGATTTTAACTGTGCACTTACGAGGTTGGATATATCAAGCAACAATACATACAAAAGTGATATAAGTAGGAAATCGCTAAATGAGCTTTTTGACTATTTCAACCTGGTAGATCTGTGGAGGGTGCGCAATATGGGAGAAAGGGGCTTTTCCAGACGACAGACGGTTCTGGGGAAACTTAAACAGTCCAGGATTGACTTATGTCTATTAGCATCTGGGCTGGAAAAAAAGATTTCAAAATGCTGGTATGAGTTCACAGGGTTTAGCGATCATGCAAGGTTATGGGTGGAGCTGGGGGAGAAAGAGCACAAAGGTGGAGGGTTATGGTGTTTAAATAACAGTGTTTTGCTGGATGGGAAATATAGGGAGAAAGTTGAAAATCTACTGAAAGAAAGAAAAAGAGAACTGCAGGGTGAGGGTTGTATAAATATGGGGGAGTGGTGGGAGGAGGTGAAATTGCACATCAAAAAAGTGACAATAAACTATTGTAAAAATAAAATGGAGAAGGAAAGAAGGACTGAGTATAGTTTAAGAGACCAGATTAATAAAGAGCTGGAAAGGTCGATTGCAGAGGAAAACTTCAACAATCTAAAATATCTCATGCTGAGAAAACAATTAGATGAGCTTGAGAAGAAACGGAGCAGAGGGGCAGCTATCAGATCAAGGATGAAGGATATTTTAGAAGGGGAAAAGAATACAAGTTTCTTTTTAGGGCTTGAAAAAAGACAGCAAAAGAAAGCTCATCTGCAAAACCTGAAAAATGAAGAGGGTAAGACAATGGAGAAGACAGGGGAAATGCTGGAGGTGGCTCATAAACATTTTAAAAAACTTTTTTCAAAGATGGAGGTAAACTCTACAGACCACAGTGTTTTTGAAGGGATAGAAAAAAAATTAGGGGAAGAGGACAGAGCAGACTGTGATAAAAACATAACAGAGGAAGAATTGGAAAGAGCAATAAATGGTTTGAATAAGAACAAAAGTCCAGGGCTGGATGGGTTATCGGGGGAATTTTACATCACCTTTAAACAGGTGATAAAGCCAATTCTCCTGAGAATCTTTCAATGCATGGAGCGGGAGGGGAAAGCATCTGGGGACTTCCTCACGGGGCTAATCCGAGTGGTGTATAAGAATAAGGGTGACAAAGGTGATTTGGGGAATTATAGGCCAATTAGTCTGCTAAATACAGATTATAAAATACTGGCTAAAATCCTGGCAAACAGATTGAAGGAGGTGATAGGCACAGTGGTGAATCCCTGTCAGTGTTATGGTGTGGTAGGGAGAGACATTAGTGACATCATCTTATCGATCCAGGACATCTTTGACAAAATGAATCAGAAGGGAGGGCTGTACATAGGGGTTGATTTAGAGAAGGCGTTTGATAGGGTGGATCATGATTTTTTGTTTAAAACACTGGGAAAGATGGGTTTCGGGGAAGGTTTCACTAAATGGATTAGGTTAATATATAGGAATGCCATCAGTAGGGTGAAAATAAACGGGAGGTTAACTGAGAGCTTCGCTCTGGAGAGGTCAATCAGGCAAGGATGCCCGCTTTCAGCTATGTTATACTCCATAGCGGCAGAACCCTTGTCTGCCCTCATTAGGAGGGACCCAGGGATTTTGGGGATTGAAATGGAAGATAAAACGGACACAAAAATCTACCAGTACGCAGATGACATAAGTATTACGGTTAGGGATGAGAGGAGTGTAGACAGGGTGCTGCAGCATGTAGAGTGCTATGAGAGGGCATCTGGGGCCAAAATCAATGCGGAAAAAACCGAGCTAATGGGCTTTGGTGATGGTTTCGATTGTGTAAATAAATGGAATTTTGTAAAGAGAAATGAAATGGTGAAGGTTTTGGGTGTATACGTAGGTAAGAATCGAGATGCAGCAACAAAACAAACGTGGGGTGAAATAGAGGGAAAAATCAAAATGCGATTGGATTTCTGGTCCGGGAGGAAATTGAATCTAAGGGGTAAAGTGATAGTAACTAACGCCCTCCTCCTGTCCAAGTGTCAGTATGCGCTAAGAGTCTGTGAAATGCCGGACAGGGTAATAGGAAAGCTGAATGACATGATGAGTGCTTTCATCTGGAATAAAAAACAGCATTTGATAGCCAGGAAGGTGCTCATCAATGGGCAGAAGGAGGGCGGTTTGAAATTGGTGGACCTGAAAAGTAAAAAGCTTAGTGCACGGATTCGACTGTTAGGGAAATTTATGGGAAACGCAAAGATTTACGCGTGGCAGAAGTGCCTCGACTCTTGCCTACAGGGGTGGGATAATAGAGGAGTGTTTAATCTATGTAGGGAAACGGAGCAAAGGGAAAGAGCACAGGTTAATGCATTTACAGGGGAAATACTTGAAGCGTGGAATATTTTACTGGGGGATTTAAAGTTTAGATGTGAGACTGCGGAGCAGGTGTTACACCAACCAGTTTTCAGAAATCCGGCAATAAGGTGCCAGGGGAAGGTATTTTCAGGGAGGTACTTGGAGGAACTAGGTTTAAATCAGGTGAAGCACTTTATCCAAAGAGGTGGTGGATTTCTGCAGGAGGAAGTAATCCAGGAGGTCAGGGGAAGATTAGGGAAAGTGAGACCAATAGAAATCAAAAGACTATGCCAGAGAATTTTAGAGGGGTTACCTCGGAGCTGGGTGGCGCTGGTGAAGGGGAGGAGGGCAGAGAAGGCTCTGGAGTTGGTCAGTTTCTCCCTCATCCAAGGAGGGAAAGAGCATGACATACGATCAGTTAACTCCAAGATACTATATAGAGTGTTTTTGGGAAAGGAAAAGAAGAAAGCGGCAGCTGAGGAAGTATGGCTAAGGCAGTTCCATGGGCTTCAGAGGGAGCACATTTGGTCAGATCTAAATGTGAAGTTCATTTCATCAGAGTGCTTTGATACAAATTTCAGGCTCAGACACAATAGAATATTTGTCAATTTGGTGCTAAACCAGATAAATAGACTCAACAGCAAGGTTTGTGATATATGTGAGGTGGAAGTGGAGACATTTAGGCACTTTATTTTTGAATGTAAGGAGTTAAAAGTGTTTTTTGAGAAACTGGACCAATGCTTCCAAAAATGTAGAGTCACAATCACGGAAAAGGAAAAATGGGAGAGGTTTTTTCTATTTGGGTATAAGGAAAGGAAAGCAGGGGTGAACAAATGGCTTATCAATTACATTCTGAGTTATGCCAAACATGTCATCAGACTTCGGAGAAACTATTCACATTTCGAGGACAAAAAAGTGAACATCTGGAGATTTTTCTGTAACTTTATGAAAATGAATGTGAGTCTGCTGTGGGATGGTGGGGACAAGAATTTCAAACAAAAGGTGCTGGAAGATAACTGTCTATTTGTGTGTGGAAATCAGGGTGGGGTGCAAATGTCAATAGGTCAAGGGTGAGGGGTGATGGGTGAAGGTGTTATGGATTGTTGGAAATAATTTGATTTGATTTGAAATGACTTGTATTTACTTGTGTAAAATGTATTTGTAAAAATATTTATTTTTTGATAATAAAAGAGAAAAAAAAAAAACACGCCCGATCTCGTCTGATCTCGGAAGCTAAGCAGCGTCGGGCCAGGTTCGTACTTGGATGAGAGACCGCCTAGGAATACCCGGTGCCGTAAGCATTTCTGCCCTCTGAGCAGCAGGCCTCACCTGGTCCTCCTCCCTCATGTTTCACTCCCTCTGTCAACACCCAATGTCCCTCGGGAGAATAAAGTTGTATCTTATCTTATCTTATATGAAAGCATACATTCAGAAAATGAGTATGGCACATGGGCATAATATGAGATGATTGAATGCACATGAGAAGTGAAGTACACGAGCCACTGTGTGACGATGATGATGATGATGATGATGATGATGATGATGAAAGTGAGCGTCAGAGATGTTAGTGGTCCCTCTTTATGTTCTATGTGATGATTATCAGTTTCATTAGGTAAGACTTCATTATCCAGAAATGTGTGTTTCTGATGAAGGCATCATGTAAATTGTGATATACATGAACTTGAGTGTAGTCATGTGTACACGGTGACTTGAACTGGGTCTGTCTCACCTATAAAGAGCCTCTGTGTGGCTGCTCTCCTCGTTTACGGCCATACCACTCTGAACACGCCCGATCTCGTCTGATCTCGGAAGCTAATCAGCGTCTGGCCAGGTTAGTACTTGGATGGGAGACCGCCTGGGAATACCCGGTGCAGTAAGCATTTTGGCCCTCTGAGCAGCAGGCCTCACCTGGTCCTCCTCCCTCATGTTTCACTCCCTCTGTCAACACGCAATTTCCCTCGGGAGAATAAAGTTGTATCTTATCTTATCTGAAATGTTAGTGTTTTTCTGATGAAGGCATCATGTAAATTGGGATATACATGAACTTGAGTGTAGTCATGCGTACACGGTGACTTGAACTGGGTCTGTCTCACCTATAAAGAGCCTCTGTGTGGCTGCTCTCCTTGTTTACGGCCATACCACTCTGAACACGCCTGATCTCGTCTGATCTCGGAAGCTAAGCAGCGTCGGGCCAGGTTCGTACTTGGATGAGAGACCGCCTAGGAATACCAGGTGCCGTAAGCATTTTGGCCCTCTGAGCAGCAGGCCTCACCTGGTCCTCCTCCCTCATGTTTCACTCCCTCTGTCAACACCCAATGTCCCTCGGGAGAATAAAGTTGTATCTTATCTTATCTTATATGAAAGCATACATTCAGAAAATGAGTATGGCACATGGGCATAATATGAGATGATTGAATGCACATGAGAAGTGAAGTACACGAGCCACTGTGTGACGATGATGATGATGATGATGATGATGATGATGATGATGAAAGTGAGCGTCAGAGATGTTAGTGGTCCCTCTTTATGTTCTATGTGATGATTATCAGTTTCATTAGGTAAGACTTCATTATCCAGAAATGTGTGTTTCTGATGAAGGCATCATGTAAATTGTGATATACATGAACTTGAGTGTAGTCATGTGTACACGGTGACTTGAACTGGGTCTGTCTCACCTATAAAGAGCCTCTGTGTGGCTGCTCTCCTCGTTTACGGCCATACCACTCTGAACACGCCCGATCTCGTCTGATCTGGGAAGCTAAGCAGTGTCGGGCCAGGTTAGTACTTGGATGGGAGACCGCCTGGGAATACCCGGTGCCGTAAGCATTTTGGCCCTCTGAGCAGCAGGCCTCACCTGGTCTTCCTCCCTCATGTTTCACTCCCTCTGTCAACACGCAATTTCCCTCGGGAGAATAAAGTTGTATCTTATCTTTTCTGAAATGTTAGTGTTCTTCTGATGAAGGCATCATGTAAATCGTGATGTACATGAACTTGAGTGTAGTCATGTGTACACGGTGACTTGAACTGGGTCTGTCTCACCTATAAAGAGCCTCTGTGTGGCTGCTCTCCTCGTTTACGGCCATACCACTCTGAACACGCCCGATCTCGTCTGATCTCGGAAGCTAAGCAGCGTCGGGCCAGGTTAGCACTTGGATGGGAGACCGCCTGGGAGTACCTGGTGCAGTAAGCATTTTGGCCCTCTGAGCAGCAGGCCTCACCTGGTCCTCCTCCCTCATGTTTCACTCCCTTTGTCAACAACCAATGTCCCTCGGGAGAATAAAGTTGTATCTTATCTTATCTTATATGAAAGCATACATTCAGAAAATGAGTATTGCACATGGGCATAATATGAGATGATTGAATGCACATGGGGAGTAAAGTACAGGAGCCACTGTGTGACGATGATGATGATGATGATGATGATGATGATGATGAAAGTGAGCGTCAGAGATGTAAGTGGTCCCTCTGTATGTTCTATGTGATGATTATCAGTTTCATTAGGTAAGACTTTATTATCCAGAAATGTGTGTTTCTGATGAAGGCATCATGTAAATTGTGATATACATGAACTTGAGTGTAGTCATGTGTACACGGTGACTTGAACTGGGTCTGTCTCACCTATAAAGAGCCTCTGTGTGGCTGCTCTCCTCGTTTACGGACATACCACTCTGAACACGCCCGATCTCGTCTGATCTCGGAAGCTAATCAGCGTCGGGCCAGGTTAGTACTTGGATGGGAGACAGCCTGGGAATACCCGGTGCAGTAAGCATTTTGGCCCTCTGAGCCGCAGGCCTCACCTGGTCCTCCTCGTTTCACTCCCTCTGTGAACACGCAATTTCCCTCGGGAGAATAAAGTTGTGTCTTATCTTATCAGAAATGTTAGTGTTCTTCTGATGAAGGCATCATGTAAATTGTGATATACATGAACTTGAGTGTAGTCATGTGTACACGGTGACTTGAACTGGGTCTGTCTCACCTATAAAGAGCCTCTGTGTGGCTGCTCTCCTCGTTTACGGCCATACCACTCTGAACACGCCCGATCTCGTCTGATCTCGGAAGCTAATCAGCGTCGGGCCAGGTTAGTACTTGGATGGGAGACCGCCTGGGAATACCCGGTGCCGTAAGCATTTTGGCCCTCTGAGCAGCAGGCCTCACCTGGTCCTCCTCCCTCATGTTTCACTCCCTCTGTGAACACGCAATTTCCCTCGGGAGAATAAAGTTGTATCTTATCTTATCTGAAATGTTAGTGTTTTTCTGATGAAGGCATCATGTAAATTGGGATATACATGAACTTGAGTGTAGTCATGCGTACACGGTGACTTGAACTGGGTCTGTCTCACCTATAAAGAGCCTCTGTGTGGCTGCTCTCCTCGTTTACGGCCATACCACTCTGAACACGCCCGATCTCTTCTGATCTCGGAAGCTAATCAGCGTCGGGCCAGGTTAGTACTTAGATGGGAGACCGCTTGGGAATACCCGGTGCCGTAAGCATTTTGGCCCTCTGAGCAGCAGGCCTCACCTGGTCCTCCTCCCTCATGTTACACTCCCTCTGTCAACACGCAATTTCCCTCGGGAGAATAAAGTTGTATCTTATCTTATCTTATATGAAAGCATACATTCAGAAAATGAGTATTGCACATGGGCATAATATGAGAAGATTGAATGCACATGAGAAGTGAAGTACACGAGCCACTGTGTTACGATGATGATGATGATGATGATGATGATGATGATGATGATGAAAGTGCGCAGCATCCAGGCAGAAATGCCATCAATGTGTGTAAATTTGGGGTAAATTGGGGAATATTGAAAATTTTCTAAAAATGTTGACCCGGGTCATCAATTTTTGAAACTGGAGAAAACTTTAAAAGCCAATATCTGTGACAAGGAAGGAGATAGAGAGCTAAAATTGCAGACGCAGCATCCAGGCAGAAATGCCATCAATGTGTGTAAATTTGGGGCAAATTGGGGAATATTGAAAATTTTCTAAAAATGTGGTCATCGATTTTTGAAACTGGAGATACTTGAAAAGCCCATATCTGTGACAAGGAAGGAGATAGAGAGCTAAAATTTCAGACGCAGCATCCAGGCAGAAATGCCATCAATGTGTGTAAATTGGGGCAAATTGGGGAATATTGAAAATTTTGGAAAAAAGTTGACACCCGGGTCATCGATTTTTGAAACTGGAGAAAACTTTAAAAGCCCATATCTGTGACAAGGAAGGAGATAGAGAGCTAAAATTTCAGACGCAGCATCCAGACAGAAATGCCATCAATTTGTGTAAATTTGGGGCAAATTGGGGAATATTGAAAATTTTCTAAAAATGTTGACCCGCGGGTCATCGATTCTTGAAACTAGAGAAAACTTGAAAAGCCCATATCTGTGAAAAGGAAGGAGATAGAGGCTTCTGTGTTCTTCTGATGAAGGCATCATGTAAATTGTGATATACATGAACTTGAGTGTAGTCATGTGTACACGGTGACTTGAACTGGGTCTGTCTCACCTATAAAGAGCCTCTGTGTGGCTGCGCTCCTCGTTTACGGCCATACCACTCTGAACACGGAAGTAAGAGGAGGTGTGTGTGAGCTCCAGGCGTGCGTGTATTTTGACTGATCCTGTGCGGCAATTTTGATTTTGAGTTTAAACTGTGGCGTTTCTTTAAGCCCAGATTTTTCGTTTCTTTGATAGCTCGGTTTTTGGAGCCACCCCCAGCAGTTTTGACTGTCTGGGGGACACTTTAAGTTATTTGTTTGTTTGGTTTGTGTTTTCCTGATGGAAAATAGTTTATACTGTGCTCCAAGTATGGTGAGAACCAGAGGAAAGGGAGCCAGAGTCGCTGCACCGGGCCCGGACCGGACGGCCGAGGCAAACGAGCCGATGGTGAAAGACGATCGGGCGTACAGGACCGTGGACGGTCAGAATATGACGGGAGAAATGGAGGACACACGTGCGGTGACAGCTCCTGACGTAGCCGAAAATGCGGAAGGAGGAAGAGGGCAGGAGAGAGAAATCATCAGAGAGGAAGAGATACGGATTATTAAGGATAAAGCTGAAGAGTTTCAGCAAAATTTAACGCTCGCGCTGGAGCTGATTGGAGAAGATAAAGTGACCGCAATGGAGCTGATCCAGGCAATACAAGACACTTGTGGGAAAATCATCGCCTGCCGGTACACGGGCAGAAATAAATATGAGATCACAATGAATCACCCGAAGGGGAAAGAAAGACTATTGGACGGCATAAAAATTGGACAGACCGCGATCATGTCCAAGGAGTTATGTAATGATGAGCTGGTGGTCTCGTTTCTGGGGCTGCCGGCGTATATCACGGACAGCGTCATTCTGGGCAAGCTGAACAGCTGGGGAGTAAGTGCAGTATCCCCGATCATCAGGAGAATGTGGCCGGGAACTAGAATTGCTGACGGAACAAGATATGTGAAAGTTAAATTCACGGAGACGGTCCAATCACTTCCATATTCGACCAAGTTTGAGACGGCTTTTGGAGCAGAGTTCTTCAGAGTTTTGCACGACAAACAGGTGAAAGTGTGCAGACAGTGCATACAGACTGGTCATATCCTGAGGGACTGTCCAGATTTCCTTTGTAGAAAATGTGGAGAGCAGGGGCACTATGCAAGGGAGTGCATGGGCAGAGGGAACAAATGCCAGAGCTGCAAAAAGGAGAGCAGCAGATGTGTTTGTGAGGACGTTGATCATGCTCCAGGGACGGGAGGAAAGCAACGTGAGGAGCAGGAAGAATCGAGAGAGAATATCTCTGAGAGGGAGGAGACCGAGAAGGATCGTGCGGAGGGGGAAGCGGAGAAAGGAAGAGACATACTGGAGTCGGACGGAGAGCAAGGAATGGAGGTGAGAGGATCGACAGCTGAGGTGCCGGGACATGGAGACGCAGCAGAGGGGCAGAGTGTGGATACATCGGAGAGAAAGGAGAGGAAGGTGAAAATTGTTCAACTTCAGCGGCCCCCAGAATCAGACTCAGAGATATGCTTGACGGGGTCTCAAGAGTCGGGGAACTCGGAGTCTGATATGGACCTCGGAAACAGCCAGGAGCTGGGGAAGAGAAGACTGCAATGGATGCTGAAGACAAGGGGATCAAAAAGAGGAAAAAGTAAGACGTGAACTGTAGCATAAAGATGATGGGCCTGATTTATCTCTATGTATTTACAATGTTAAAAATACTATCGCAAAACACAAACGGCTTAAGATGTATTAACAAGATGCGAGATGTTTTAAGGGTGGATACTTTTGACATCCTCTGTGTACAAGAGACTAAGTGGACAAGGGAGTGGAGAAGCTATCTGAGGGATACATGGGCTGGAAAAGTGTGGGCAAACAACGGTGTAAATGGACGAGCCGGAGTCGCTATTTTTGCTAAAGGAGATAAGATCCAAAATGTTAAGGAAATAGTGAAGGATGATGAGGGAAGGGTGATCGGTATTGAATTTATTTACAGGAATGTGCTTTACAAACTTTTGAATATTTATGCACCGAATGAGGACAACAAGCGTGGAATTTTCTTTGATCAACTAAAACCGCATTTGGGAGGGAACATTTGTGTAGTGGGGGATTTTAACTGTGCACTTACGAGGTTGGATATATCAAGCAACAATACATACAAAAGTGATATAAGTAGGAAATCGCTAAATGAGCTTTTTGACTATTTCAACCTGGTAGATCTGTGGAGGGTGCGCAATATGGGAGAAAGGGGCTTTTCCAGACGACAGACGGTTCTGGGGAAACTTAAACAGTCCAGGATTGACTTATGTCTATTAGCATCTGGGCTGGAAAAAAAGATTTCAAAATGCTGGTATGAGTTCACAGGGTTTAGCGATCATGCAAGGTTATGGGTGGAGCTGGGGGAGAAAGAGCACAAAGGTGGAGGGTTATGGTGTTTAAATAACAGTGTTTTGCTGGATGGGAAATATAGGGAGAAAGTTGAAAATCTACTGAAAGAAAGAAAAAGAGAACTGCAGGGTGAGGGTTGTATAAATATGGGGGAGTGGTGGGAGGAGGTGAAATTGCACATCAAAAAAGTGACAATAAACTATTGTAAAAATAAAATGGAGAAGGAAAGAAGGACTGAGTATAGTTTAAGAGACCAGATTAATAAAGAGCTGGAAAGGTCGATTGCAGAGGAAAACTTCAACAATCTAAAATATCTCATGCTGAGAAAACAATTAGATGAGCTTGAGAAGAAACGGAGCAGAGGGGCAGCTATCAGATCAAGGATGAAGGATATTTTAGAAGGGGAAAAGAATACAAGTTTCTTTTTAGGGCTTGAAAAAAGACAGCAAAAGAAAGCTCATCTGCAAAACCTGAAAAATGAAGAGGGTAAGACAATGGAGAAGACAGGGGAAATGCTGGAGGTGGCTCATAAACATTTTAAAAAACTTTTTTCAAAGATGGAGGTAAACTCTACAGACCACAGTGTTTTTGAAGGGATAGAAAAAAAATTAGGGGAAGAGGACAGAGCAGACTGTGATAAAAACATAACAGAGGAAGAATTGGAAAGAGCAATAAATGGTTTGAATAAGAACAAAAGTCCAGGGCTGGATGGGTTATCGGGGGAATTTTACATCACCTTTAAACAGGTGATAAAGCCAATTCTCCTGAGAATCTTTCAATGCATGGAGCGGGAGGGGAAAGCATCTGGGGACTTCCTCACGGGGCTAATCCGAGTGGTGTATAAGAATAAGGGTGACAAAGGTGATTTGGGGAATTATAGGCCAATTAGTCTGCTAAATACAGATTATAAAATACTGGCTAAAATCCTGGCAAACAGATTGAAGGAGGTGATAGGCACAGTGGTGAATCCCTGTCAGTGTTATGGTGTGGTAGGGAGAGACATTAGTGACATCATCTTATCGATCCAGGACATCTTTGACAAAATGAATCAGAAGGGAGGGCTGTACATAGGGGTTGATTTAGAGAAGGCGTTTGATAGGGTGGATCATGATTTTTTGTTTAAAACACTGGGAAAGATGGGTTTCGGGGAAGGTTTCACTAAATGGATTAGGTTAATATATAGGAATGCCATCAGTAGGGTGAAAATAAACGGGAGGTTAACTGAGAGCTTCGCTCTGGAGAGGTCAATCAGGCAAGGATGCCCGCTTTCAGCTATGTTATACTCCATAGCGGCAGAACCCTTGTCTGCCCTCATTAGGAGGGACCCAGGGATTTTGGGGATTGAAATGGAAGATAAAACGGACACAAAAATCTACCAGTACGCAGATGACATAAGTATTACGGTTAGGGATGAGAGGAGTGTAGACAGGGTGCTGCAGCATGTAGAGTGCTATGAGAGGGCATCTGGGGCCAAAATCAATGCGGAAAAAACCGAGCTAATGGGCTTTGGTGATGGTTTCGATTGTGTAAATAAATGGAATTTTGTAAAGAGAAATGAAATGGTGAAGGTTTTGGGTGTATACGTAGGTAAGAATCGAGATGCAGCAACAAAACAAACGTGGGGTGAAATAGAGGGAAAAATCAAAATGCGATTGGATTTCTGGTCCGGGAGGAAATTGAATCTAAGGGGTAAAGTGATAGTAACTAACGCCCTCCTCCTGTCCAAGTGTCAGTATGCGCTAAGAGTCTGTGAAATGCCGGACAGGGTAATAGGAAAGCTGAATGACATGATGAGTGCTTTCATCTGGAATAAAAAACAGCATTTGATAGCCAGGAAGGTGCTCATCAATGGGCAGAAGGAGGGCGGTTTGAAATTGGTGGACCTGAAAAGTAAAAAGCTTAGTGCACGGATTCGACTGTTAGGGAAATTTATGGGAAACGCAAAGATTTACGCGTGGCAGAAGTGCCTCGACTCTTGCCTACAGGGGTGGGATAATAGAGGAGTGTTTAATCTATGTAGGGAAACGGAGCAAAGGGAAAGAGCACAGGTTAATGCATTTACAGGGGAAATACTTGAAGCGTGGAATATTTTACTGGGGGATTTAAAGTTTAGATGTGAGACTGCGGAGCAGGTGTTACACCAACCAGTTTTCAGAAATCCGGCAATAAGGTGCCAGGGGAAGGTATTTTCAGGGAGGTACTTGGAGGAACTAGGTTTAAATCAGGTGAAGCACTTTATCCAAAGAGGTGGTGGATTTCTGCAGGAGGAAGTAATCCAGGAGGTCAGGGGAAGATTAGGGAAAGTGAGACCAATAGAAATCAAAAGACTATGCCAGAGAATTTTAGAGGGGTTACCTCGGAGCTGGGTGGCGCTGGTGAAGGGGAGGAGGGCAGAGAAGGCTCTGGAGTTGGTCAGTTTCTCCCTCATCCAAGGAGGGAAAGAGCATGACATACGATCAGTTAACTCCAAGATACTATATAGAGTGTTTTTGGGAAAGGAAAAGAAGAAAGCGGCAGCTGAGGAAGTATGGCTAAGGCAGTTCCATGGGCTTCAGAGGGAGCACATTTGGTCAGATCTAAATGTGAAGTTCATTTCATCAGAGTGCTTTGATACAAATTTCAGGCTCAGACACAATAGAATATTTGTCAATTTGGTGCTAAACCAGATAAATAGACTCAACAGCAAGGTTTGTGATATATGTGAGGTGGAAGTGGAGACATTTAGGCACTTTATTTTTGAATGTAAGGAGTTAAAAGTGTTTTTTGAGAAACTGGACCAATGCTTCCAAAAATGTAGAGTCACAATCACGGAAAAGGAAAAATGGGAGAGGTTTTTTCTATTTGGGTATAAGGAAAGGAAAGCAGGGGTGAACAAATGGCTTATCAATTACATTCTGAGTTATGCCAAACATGTCATCAGACTTCGGAGAAACTATTCACATTTCGAGGACAAAAAAGTGAACATCTGGAGATTTTTCTGTAACTTTATGAAAATGAATGTGAGTCTGCTGTGGGATGGTGGGGACAAGAATTTCAAACAAAAGGTGCTGGAAGATAACTGTCTATTTGTGTGTGGAAATCAGGGTGGGGTGCAAATGTCAATAGGTCAAGGGTGAGGGGTGATGGGTGAAGGTGTTATGGATTGTTGGAAATAATTTGATTTGATTTGAAATGACTTGTATTTACTTGTGTAAAATGTATTTGTAAAAATATTTATTTTTTGATAATAAAAGAGAAAAAAAAAAAACACGCCCGATCTCGTCTGATCTCGGAAGCTAAGCAGCGTCGGGCCAGGTTCGTACTTGGATGAGAGACCGCCTAGGAATACCCGGTGCCGTAAGCATTTCTGCCCTCTGAGCAGCAGGCCTCACCTGGTCCTCCTCCCTCATGTTTCACTCCCTCTGTCAACACCCAATGTCCCTCGGGAGAATAAAGTTGTATCTTATCTTATCTTATATGAAAGCATACATTCAGAAAATGAGTATGGCACATGGGCATAATATGAGATGATTGAATGCACATGAGAAGTGAAGTACACGAGCCACTGTGTGACGATGATGATGATGATGATGATGATGATGATGATGAAAGTGAGCGTCAGAGATGTTAGTGGTCCCTCTTTATGTTCTATGTGATGATTATCAGTTTCATTAGGTAAGACTTCATTATCCAGAAATGTGTGTTTCTGATGAAGGCATCATGTAAATTGTGATATACATGAACTTGAGTGTAGTCATGTGTACACGGTGACTTGAACTGGGTCTGTCTCACCTATAAAGAGCCTCTGTGTGGCTGCTCTCCTCGTTTACGGCCATACCACTCTGAACACGCCCGATCTCGTCTGATCTCGGAAGCTAATCAGCGTCTGGCCAGGTTAGTACTTGGATGGGAGACCGCCTGGGAATACCCGGTGCAGTAAGCATTTTGGCCCTCTGAGCAGCAGGCCTCACCTGGTCCTCCTCCCTCATGTTTCACTCCCTCTGTCAACACGCAATTTCCCTCGGGAGAATAAAGTTGTATCTTATCTTATCTGAAATGTTAGTGTTTTTCTGATGAAGGCATCATGTAAATTGGGATATACATGAACTTGAGTGTAGTCATGCGTACACGGTGACTTGAACTGGGTCTGTCTCACCTATAAAGAGCCTCTGTGTGGCTGCTCTCCTTGTTTACGGCCATACCACTCTGAACACGCCTGATCTCGTCTGATCTCGGAAGCTAAGCAGCGTCGGGCCAGGTTCGTACTTGGATGAGAGACCGCCTAGGAATACCAGGTGCCGTAAGCATTTTGGCCCTCTGAGCAGCAGGCCTCACCTGGTCCTCCTCCCTCATGTTTCACTCCCTCTGTCAACACCCAATGTCCCTCGGGAGAATAAAGTTGTATCTTATCTTATCTTATATGAAAGCATACATTCAGAAAATGAGTATGGCACATGGGCATAATATGAGATGATGGAATGCACATGAGAAGTGAAGTACACGAGCCACTGTGTGACGATGATGATGATGATGATGATGATGATGATGATGATGAAAGTGAGCGTCAGAGATGTTAGTGGTCCCTCTTTATGTTCTATGTGATGATTATCAGTTTCATTAGGTAAGACTTCATTATCCAGAAATGTGTGTTTCTGATGAAGGCATCATGTAAATTGTGATATACATGAACTTGAGTGTAGTCATGTGTACACGGTGACTTGAACTGGGTCTGTCTCACCTATAAAGAGCCTCTGTGTGGCTGCTCTCCTCGTTTACGGCCATACCACTCTGAACACGCCCGATCTCGTCTGATCTGGGAAGCTAAGCAGTGTCGGGCCAGGTTAGTACTTGGATGGGAGACCGCCTGGGAATACCCGGTGCCGTAAGCATTTTGGCCCTCTGAGCAGCAGGCCTCACCTGGTCTTCCTCCCTCATGTTTCACTCCCTCTGTCAACACGCAATTTCCCTCGGGAGAATAAAGTTGTATCTTATCTTTTCTGAAATGTTAGTGTTCTTCTGATGAAGGCATCATGTAAATCGTGATATACATGAACTTGAGTGTAGTCATGTGTACACGGTGACTTGAACTGGGTCTGTCTCACCTATAAAGAGCCTCTGTGTGGCTGCTCTCCTCGTTTACGGCCATACCACTCTGAACACGCCCGATCTCGTCTGATCTCGGAAGCTAAGCAGCGTCGGGCCAGGTTAGCACTTGGATGGGAGACCGCCTGGGAGTACCTGGTGCAGTAAGCATTTTGGCCCTCTGAGCAGCAGGCCTCACCTGGTCCTCCTCCCTCATGTTTCACTCCCTTTGTCAACAACCAATGTCCCTCGGGAGAATAAAGTTGTATCTTATCTTATCTTATATGAAAGCATACATTCAGAAAATGAGTATTGCACATGGGCATAATATGAGATGATTGAATGCACATGGGGAGTAAAGTACAGGAGCCACTGTGTGACGATGATGATGATGATGATGATGATGATGATGATGATGATGAAAGTGAGCGTCAGAGATGTAAGTGGTCCCTCTGTATGTTCTATGTGATGATTATCAGTTTCATTAGGTAAGACTTTATTATCCAGAAATGTGTGTTTCTGATGAAGGCATCATGTAAATTGTGATATACATGAACTTGAGTGTAGTCATGTGTACACGGTGACTTGAACTGGGTCTGTCTCACCTATAAAGAGCCTCTGTGTGGCTGCTCTCCTCGTTTACGGACATACCACTCTGAACACGCCCGATCTCGTCTGATCTCGGAAGCTAATCAGCGTCGGGCCAGGTTAGTACTTGGATGGGAGACAGCCTGGGAATACCCGGTGCAGTAAGCATTTTGGCCCTCTGAGCCGCAGGCCTCACCTGGTCCTCCTCGTTTCACTCCCTCTGTGAACACGCAATTTCCCTCGGGAGAATAAAGTTGTGTCTTATCTTATCAGAAATGTTAGTGTTCTTCTGATGAAGGCATCATGTAAATTGTGATATACATGAACTTGAGTGTAGTCATGTGTACACGGTGACTTGAACTGGGTCTGTCTCACCTATAAAGAGCCTCTGTGTGGCTGCTCTCCTCGTTTACGGCCATACCACTCTGAACACGCCCGATCTCGTCTGATCTCGGAAGCTAATCAGCGTCGGGCCAGGTTAGTACTTGGATGGGAGACCGCCTGGGAATACCCGGTGCCGTAAGCATTTTGGCCCTCTGAGCAGCAGGCCTCACCTGGTCCTCCTCCCTCATGTTTCACTCCCTCTGTGAACACGCAATTTCCCTCGGGAGAATAAAGTTGTATCTTATCTTATCTGAAATGTTAGTGTTTTTCTGATGAAGGCATCATGTAAATTGGGATATACATGAACTTGAGTGTAGTCATGCGTACACGGTGACTTGAACTGGGTCTGTCTCACCTATAAAGAGCCTCTGTGTGGCTGCTCTCCTCGTTTACGGCCATACCACTCTGAACACGCCCGATCTCTTCTGATCTCGGAAGCTAATCAGCGTCGGGCCAGGTTAGTACTTAGATGGGAGACCGCTTGGGAATACCCGGTGCCGTAAGCATTTTGGCCCTCTGAGCAGCAGGCCTCACCTGGTCCTCCTCCCTCATGTTACACTCCCTCTGTCAACACGCAATTTCCCTCGGGAGAATAAAGTTGTATCTTATCTTATCTTATATGAAAGCATACATTCAGAAAATGAGTATTGCACATGGGCATAATATGAGAAGATTGAATGCACATGAGAAGTGAAGTACACGAGCCACTGTGTTACGATGATGATGATGATGATGATGATGATGATGATGATGATGAAAGTGCGCAGCATCCAGGCAGAAATGCCATCAATGTGTGTAAATTTGGGGTAAATTGGGGAATATTGAAAATTTTCTAAAAATGTTGACCCGGGTCATCAATTTTTGAAACTGGAGAAAACTTTAAAAGCCAATATCTGTGACAAGGAAGGAGATAGAGAGCTAAAATTGCAGACGCAGCATCCAGGCAGAAATGCCATCAATGTGTGTAAATTTGGGGCAAATTGGGGAATATTGAAAATTTTCTAAAAATGTGGTCATCGATTTTTGAAACTGGAGATACTTGAAAAGCCCATATCTGTGACAAGGAAGGAGATAGAGAGCTAAAATTTCAGACGCAGCATCCAGGCAGAAATGCCATCAATGTGTGTAAATTGGGGCAAATTGGGGAATATTGAAAATTTTGGAAAAAAGTTGACACCCGGGTCATCGATTTTTGAAACTGGAGAAAACTTTAAAAGCCCATATCTGTGACAAGGAAGGAGATAGAGAGCTAAAATTTCAGACGCAGCATCCAGACAGAAATGCCATCAATTTGTGTAAATTTGGGGCAAATTGGGGAATATTGAAAATTTTCTAAAAATGTTGACCCGCGGGTCATCGATTCTTGAAACTAGAGAAAACTTGAAAAGCCCATATCTGTGAAAAGGAAGGAGATAGAGGCTTCTGTGTTCTTCTGATGAAGGCATCATGTAAATTGTGATATACATGAACTTGAGTGTAGTCATGTGTACACGGTGACTTGAACTGGGTCTGTCTCACCTATAAAGAGCCTCTGTGTGGCTGCGCTCCTCGTTTACGGCCATACCACTCTGAACACGGAAGTAAGAGGAGGTGTGTGTGAGCTCCAGGCGTGCGTGTATTTTGACTGATCCTGTGCGGCAATTTTGATTTTGAGTTTAAACTGTGGCGTTTCTTTAAGCCCAGATTTTTCGTTTCTTTGATAGCTCGGTTTTTGGAGCCACCCCCAGCAGTTTTGACTGTCTGGGGGACACTTTAAGTTATTTGTTTGTTTGGTTTGTGTTTTCCTGATGGAAAATAGTTTATACTGTGCTCCAAGTATGGTGAGAACCAGAGGAAAGGGAGCCAGAGTCGCTGCACCGGGCCCGGACCGGACGGCCGAGGCAAACGAGCCGATGGTGAAAGACGATCGGGCGTACAGGACCGTGGACGGTCAGAATATGACGGGAGAAATGGAGGACACACGTGCGGTGACAGCTCCTGACGTAGCCGAAAATGCGGAAGGAGGAAGAGGGCAGGAGAGAGAAATCATCAGAGAGGAAGAGATACGGATTATTAAGGATAAAGCTGAAGAGTTTCAGCAAAATTTAACGCTCGCGCTGGAGCTGATTGGAGAAGATAAAGTGACCGCAATGGAGCTGATCCAGGCAATACAAGACACTTGTGGGAAAATCATCGCCTGCCGGTACACGGGCAGAAATAAATATGAGATCACAATGAATCACCCGAAGGGGAAAGAAAGACTATTGGACGGCATAAAAATTGGACAGACCGCGATCATGTCCAAGGAGTTATGTAATGATGAGCTGGTGGTCTCGTTTCTGGGGCTGCCGGCGTATATCACGGACAGCGTCATTCTGGGCAAGCTGAACAGCTGGGGAGTGAGTGCAGTATCCCCGATCATCAGGAGAATGTGGCCGGGAACTAGAATTGCTGACGGAACAAGATACGTGAAAGTTAAATTCACGGAGACGGTCCAATCACTTCCATATTCGACCAAGTTTGAGACGGCTTTTGGAGCAGAGTTCTTCAGAGTTTTGCACGACAAACAGGTGAAAGTGTGCAGACAGTGCATACAGACTGGTCATATCCTGAGGGACTGTCCAGATTTCCTTTGTAGAAAATGTGGAGAGCAGGGGCACTATGCAAGGGAGTGCATGGGCAGAGGGAACAAATGCCAGAGCTGCAAAAAGGAGAGCAGCAGATGTGTTTGTGAGGACGTTGATCATGCTCCAGGGACGGGAGGAAAGCAACGTGAGGAGCAGGAAGAATCGAGAGAGAATATCTCTGAGAGGGAGGAGACCGAGAAGGATCGTGCGGAGGGGGAAGCGGAGAAAGGAAGAGACATACTGGAGTCGGACGGAGAGCAAGGAATGGAGGTGAGAGGATCGACAGCTGAGGTGCCGGGACATGGAGACGCAGCAGAGGGGCAGAGTGTGGATACATCGGAGAGAAAGGAGAGGAAGGTGAAAATTGTTCAACTTCAGCGGCCCCCAGAATCAGACTCAGAGATATGCTTGACGGGGTCTCAAGAGTCGGGGAACTCGGAGTCTGATATGGACCTCGGAAACAGCCAGGAGCTGGGGAAGAGAAGACTGCAATGGATGCTGAAGACAAGGGGATCAAAAAGAGGAAAAAGTAAGACGTGAACTGTAGCATAAAGATGATGGGCCTGATTTATCTCTATGTATTTACAATGTTAAAAATACTATCGCAAAACACAAACGGCTTAAGATGTATTAACAAGATGAGAGATGTTTTAAGGGTGGATACTTTTGACATCCTCTGTGTACAAGAGACTAGGTGGACAAGGGAGTGGAGAAGCTATCTGAGGGATACATGGGCTGGAAAAGTGTGGGCAAACAACGGTGTAAATGGACGAGCCGGAGTCGCTATTTTTGCGAAAGGAGATAAGATCCAAAATGTTAAGGAAATAGTGAAGGATGATGAGGGAAGGGTGATCGGTATTGAATTTATTTACAGGAATGTGCTTTACAAACTTTTGAATATTTATGCACCGAATGAGGACAACAAGCGTGGAATTTTCTTTGATCAACTAAAACCGCATTTGGGAGGGAACATTTGTGTAGTGGGGGATTTTAACTGTGCACTTACGAGGTTGGATATATCAAGCAACAATACATACAAAAGTGATATAAGTAGGAAATCGCTAAATGAGCTTTTTGACTATTTCAACCTGGTAGATCTGTGGAGGGTGCGCAATATGGGAGAAAGGGGCTTTTCCAGACGACAGACGGTTCTGGGGAAACTTAAACAGTCCAGGATTGACTTATGTCTATTAGCATCTGGGCTGGAAAAAAAGATTTCAAAATGCTGGTATGAGTTCACAGGGTTTAGCGATCATGCAAGGTTATGGGTGGAGCTGGGGGAGAAAGAGCACAAAGGTGGAGGGTTATGGTGTTTAAATAACAGTGTTTTGCTGGATGGAAAATATAGGGAGAAAGTTGAAAATCTACTGAAAGAAAGAAAAAGAGAACTGCAGGGTGAGGGTTGTATAAATATGGGGGAGTGGTGGGAGGAGGTGAAATTGCACATCAAAAAAGTGACAATAAACTATTGTAAAAATAAAATGGAGAAGGAAAGAAGGACTGAGTATAGTTTAAGAGACCAGATTAATAAAGAGCTGGAAAGGTCGATTGCAGAGGAAAACTTCAACAATCTAAAATATCTCATGCTGAGAAAACAATTAGATGAGCTTGAGAAGAAACGGAGCAGAGGGGCAGCTATCAGATCAAGGATGAAGGATATTTTAGAAGGGGAAAAGAATACAAGTTTCTTTTTAGGGCTTGAAAAAAGACAGCAAAAGAAAGCTCATCTGCAAAACCTGAAAAATGAAGAGGGTAAGACAATGGAGAAGACAGGGGAAATGCTGGAGGTGGCTCATAAACATTTTAAAAAACTTTTTTCAAAGATGGAGGTAAACTCTACAGACCACAGTGTTTTTGAAGGGATAGAAAAAAAAGTAGGGGAAGAGGACAGAGCAGACTGTGATAAAAACATAACAGAGGAAGAATTGGAAAGAGCAATAAATGGTTTGAATAAGAACAAAAGTCCAGGGCTGGATGGGTTATCGGGGGAATTTTACATCACCTTTAAACAGGTGATAAAGCCAATTCTCCTGAGAATCTTTCAATGCATGGAGCGGGAGGGGAAAGCATCTGGGGACTTCTTCACGGGGCTAATCCGAGTGGTGTATAAGAATAAGGGTGACAAAGGGGATTTGGGGAATTATAGGCCAATTAGTCTGCTAAATACAGATTATAAAATACTGGCTAAAATCCTGGCAAACAGATTGAAGGAGGTGATAGGCACAGTGGTGAATCCCTGTCAGTGTTATGGTGTGGTAGGGAGAGACATTAGTGACATCATCTTATCGATCCAGGACATCTTTGACAAAATGAATCAGAAGGGAGGGCTGTACATAGGGGTTGATTTAGAGAAGGCGTTTGATAGGGTGGATCATGATTTTTTGTTTAAAACACTGGGAAAGATGGGTTTCGGGGAAGGTTTCACTAAATGGATTAGGTTAATATATAGGAATGCCATCAGTAGGGTGAAAATAAACGGGAGGTTAACTGAGAGCTTCGCTCTGGAGAGGTCAATCAGGCAAGGATGCCCGCTTTCAGCTATGTTATACTCCATAGCGGCAGAACCCTTGTCTGCCCTCATTAGGAGGGACCCAGGGATTTTGGGGATTGAAATGGAAGATAAAACGGACACGAAAATCTACCAGTACGCAGATGACATAAGTATTACGGTTAGGGATGAGAGGAGTGTAGACAGGGTGCTGCAGCATGTAGAGTGCTATGAGAGGGCATCTGGGGCCAAAATCAATGCGGAAAAAACCGAGCTAATGGGCTTTGGTGATGGTTTCGATTGTGTAAATAAATGGAATTTTGTAAAGAGAAATGAAATGGTGAAGGTTTTGGGTGTATACGTAGGTAAGAATCGAGATGCAGCAACAAAACAAACGTGGGGTGAAATAGAGGGAAAAATCAAAATGCGATTGGATTTCTGGTCCGGGAGGAAATTGAATCTAAGGGGTAAAGTGATAGTAACTAACGCCCTCCTCCTGTCCAAGTGTCAGTATGCGCTAAGAGTCTGTGAAATGCCGGACAGGGTAATAGGAAAGCTGAATGACATGATGAGTGCTTTCATCTGGAATAAAAAACAGCATTTGATAGCCAGGAAGGTGCTCATCAATGGGCAGAAGGAGGGCGGTTTGAAATTGGTGGACCTGAAAAGTAAAAAGCTTAGTGCACGGATTCGACTGTTAGGGAAATTTATGGGAAACGCAAAGATTTACGCGTGGCAGAAGTGCCTCGACTCTTGCCTACAGGGGTGGGATAATAGAGGAGTGTTTAATCTATGTAGGGAAACGGAGCAAAGGGAAAGAGCACAGGTTAATGCATTTACAGGGGAAATACTTGAAGCGTGGAATATTTTACTGGGGGATTTAAAGTTTAGATGTGAGACTGCGGAGCAGGTGTTACACCAACCAGTTTTCAGAAATCCGGCAATAAGGTGTCAGGGGAAGGTATTTTCAGGGAGGTACTTGGAGGAACTAGGTTTAAATCAGGTGAAGCACTTTATCCAAAGAGGTGGTGGATTTCTGCAGGAGGAAGTAATCCAGGAGGTCAGGGGAAGATTAGGGAAAGTGAGACCAATAGAGATCAAAAGACTATGCCAGAGAATTTTAGAGGGGTTACCTCGTAGCTGGGTGGCGCTGGTGAAGGGGAGGAGGGCAGAGAAGGCTCTGGAGTTGGTCAGTTTCTCCCTCATCCAAGGAGGGAAAGAGCATGACATACGATCAGTTAACTCCAAGATACTATATAGAGTGTTTTTGGGAAAGGAAAAGAAGAAAGCGGCAGCTGAGGAAGTATGGCTAAGGCAGTTCCATGGGCTTCAGAGGGAGCACATTTGGTCAGATCTAAATGTGAAGTTCATTTCATCAGAGTGCTTTGATACAAATTTCAGGCTCAGACACAATAGAATATTTGTCAATTTGGTGCTAAACCAGATAAATAGACTCAACAGCAAGGTTTGTGATATATGTGAGGTGGAAGTGGAGACATTTAGGCACTTTATTTTTGAATGTAAGGAGTTAAAAGTGTTTTTTGAGAAACTGGACCAATGCTTTCAAAAATGTAGAGTCACAATCACGGAAAAGGAAAAATGGGAGAGGTTTTTTCTATTTGGGTATAAGGAAAGGAAAGCAGGGGTGAAAAAATGGCTTATCAATTACATTCTGAGTTATGCCAAACATGTCATCAGACTTCGGAGAAACTATTCACATTTCGAGGACAAAAAAGTGAACATCTGGAGATTTTTCTGTAACTTTATGAAAAGGAATGTGAGTCTGCTGTGGGATGGTGGGGACAAGACTTTCAAACAAAAGGTGCTGGAAGATAACTGTCTATTTGTGTGTGGAAATAAGGGTGGGGTGCAAATGTCAATAGGTCAAGGGTGAGGGGTGATGGGTGAAGGAAAAAAAAAGAAAAAAAAAAAAGATGTGATGAATGGTGTTATGGATTGTTGGAAATAATTTGATTTGATTTGAAATGACTTGTATTTACTTGTGTAAAATGTATTTGTAAAAATATTTATTTTTTTGATAATAAAAGAAAAAAAAAAAAACACGCCTGATCTCGTCTGATCTCGGAAGCTAAGCAGCGTCGGGCCAGGTTCGTACTTGGATGAGAGACCGCCTAGGAATACCCGGTGCCGTAAGCATTTTGGCCCTCTGAGCAGCAGGCCTCACCTGGTCCTCCTCCCTCATGTTTCACTCCCTCTGTCAACACCCAATGTCCCTCGGGAGAATAAAGTTGTATCTTATCTTATCTTATATGAAAGCATACATTCAGAAAATGAGTATGGCACATGGGCATAATATGAGATGATTGAATGCACATGAGAAGTGAAGTACACGAGCCACTGTGTGACGATGATGATGATGATGATGATGATGATGATGATGATGAAAGTGAGCGTCAGAGATGTTAGTGGTCCCTCTTTATGTTCTATGTGATGATTATCAGTTTCATTAGGTAAGACTTCATTATCCAGAAATGTGTGTTTCTGATGAAGGCATCATGTAAATTGTGATATACATGAACTTGAGTGTAGTCATGTGTACACGGTGACTTGAACTGGGTCTGTCTCACCTATAAAGAGCCTCTGTGTGGCTGCTCTCCTCGTTTACGGCCATACCACTCTGAACACGCCCGATCTCGTCTGATCTGGGAAGCTAAGCAGTGTTGGGCCAGGTTAGTACTTGGATGGGAGACCGCCTGGGAATACCCGGTGCCGTAAGCATTTTGGCCCTCTGTGCAGCAGGCCTCACCTGGTCTTCCTCCCTCATGTTTCACTCCCTCTGTCAACACGCAATTTCCCTCGGGAGAATAAAGTTGTATCTTATCTTATCTGAAATGTTAGTGTTCTTCTGATGAAGGCATCATGTAAATTGTGATATACATGAACTTGAGTGTAGTCATGTGTACACGGTGACTTGAACTGGGTCTGTCTCACCTATAAAGAGCCTCTGTGTGGCTGCTCTCATCGTTTACGGCCATACCACTCTGAACACGCCTGATCTCTTCTGATCTCGGAAGCTAAGCAGCGTCGGGCCAGGTTAGTACTTGGATGAGAGACCGCCTGGGAATACCCGGTGCCGTAAGCATTTTGGCCCTCTGAGCAGCAGGCCTCACCTGGTCCTCCTCCCTCATGTTTCACTCCCTCTGTGAACAACCAATGTCCCTCGGGAGAATAAAGTGGTATCTTATCTTATCTTATATGAAAGCATACATTCAGAAAATGAGTATTGCACATGGGCATAATATGAGATGATTGAATGCACATGGGGAGTGAAGTACAGGAGCCACTGTGTGACGATGATGATGATGATGATGATGATGATGATGAGGATAAAAGTGAGCGTCAGAGATGTAAGTGGTCCCTCTGTATGTTCTATGTGATGATTATCAGTTTCATTAGGTAAGACTTTATTATCCAGAAATGTGTGTTTCTGATGAAGGCATCATGTAAATTGTGATATACATGAACTTGAGTGTAGTCATGTGTACACGGTGACTTGAACTGGGTCTGTCTCACCTATAAAGAGCCTCTGTGTGGCTGCTCTCCTCGTTTACGGCCATACCACTCTGAACACGCCCGATCTCGTCTGATCTCGGAAGCTAATCAGCGTCGGGCCAGGTTAGTACTTGGATGGGAGACCGCCTGGGAATACCCGGTGCCGAAGGCATTTTGGCCCTCTGACCAGCAGGCCTCACCTGGTCCTCCTCCCTCATGTTTCACTCCCTCTGTGAACACGCAATTTCCCTCGGGAGAATAAAGTTGTATCTTATCTTATCTGAAATGTTAGTGTTTTTCTGATGAAGGCATCATGTAAATTGGGATATACATGAACTTGAGTGTAGTCATGCGTACACGGTGACTTGAACTGGGTCTGTCTCACCTATAAAGAGCCTCTGTGTGGCTGCTCTCCTCGTTTACGGCCATACCACTCTGAACACGCCTGATCTCTTCTGATCTCGGAAGCTAAGCAGCGTCGGGCCAGGTTAGTACTTGGATGGGAGACCGCCTGGGAATACCCGGTGCCGTAAGCATTTTGGCCCTCTGAGCAGCAGGCCTCACCTGGTCCTCCTCCCTCATGTTTCACTCCCTCTGTCAACACCCAATGTCCCTCGGGAGAATAAAGTGGTATCTTATCTTATCTTATATGAAAGCATACATTCAGAAAATGAGTATTGCACATGGGCATAATATGAGAAGATTGAATGCACATGAGAAGTGAAGTACACGAGCCACTGTGTGATGATGATGATGATGATGATGATGATGATGATGAAAGTGAGGGTCAGAGATGTTAGTGGTCCCTCTTTATGTTCTATGTGATGATTATCAGTTACATTAGGTAAGACTTCATTATCCAGAAATGTGTGTTTCTGATGAAGGCATCATGTAAATTGTGATATACATGAACTTGAGTGTAGTCATGTGTACACGGTGACTTGAACTGGGTCTGTCTCACCTATAAAGAGCCTCTGTGTGGCTGCTCTCCTCGTTTACGGCCATACCACTCTGAACACGCCCGATCTCGTCTGATCTCGGAAGCTAAGCAGCGTCGGGCCAGGTTAGCACTTGGATGGGAGACCGCCTGGGAATACCTGGTGCAGTAAGCATTTTGGCCCTCTGAGCAGCAGGCCTCACCTGGTCCTCCTCCCTCATGTTTCACTCCCTCTGAGAACACGCAATTTCCCTCGGGAGAATAAAGTTGTATCTTATCTTATCAGAAATGTTAGTGTTCTTCTGATGAAGGCATCATGTAAATTGTGATATACATGAACTTGAGTGTAGTCATGTGTACACGGTGACTTGAACTGGGTCTGTCTCACCTATAAAGAGCCTCTGTGTGGCTGCTCTCCTCGTTTACGGCCATACCACTCTGAACACGCCCGGTCTCGTCTGATCTCGGAAGCTAATCAGCGTCGGGCCAGGTTAGTACTTGGATGGGAGACCGCCTGGGAATACCCGGTGCCGTAAGCATTTTGGCCCTCTGAGCAGCAGGCCTCACCTGGTCCTCCTCCCTCATGTTTCACTCCCTCTGTCAACACGCAATTTCCCTCGGGAGAATAAAGTTGTATCTTATCTTATCTGAAATGTTAGTGTTCTTCTGATGAAGGCATCATGTAAATTGTGATATACATGAACTTGAGTGTAGTCATGCGTACACGGTGACTTGAACTGGGTCTGTCTCACCTATAAAGAGCCTCTGTGTGGCTGCTCTCCTCGTTTACGGCCATACCACTCTGAACACGCCTGATCTCGTCTGATCTCGGAAGCTAAGCAGCGTCGGGCCAGGTTAGTACTTGGATGGGAGACCGCCTGGGAATACCCGCTGCCGTAAGCATTTTGGCCCTCTGAGCAGCAGGCCTCACCTGGTCCTCCTCCCTCATGTTTCACTCCCTTTGTCAACAACCAATGTCCCTCGGGAGAATAAAGTTGTATCTTATCTTATCTTATATGAAAGCATACATTCAGAAAATGAGTATTGCACATGGGCATAATATGAGATGATTGAATGCACATGGGGAGTAAAGTACAGGAGCCACTGTGTGACGATGATGATGATGATGATGATGATGATGATGAGGATAAAAGTGAGCGTCAGAGATGTAAGTGGTCCCTCTGTATGTTCTATGTGATGATTATCAGTTTCATTAGGTAAGACTTTATTATCCAGAAATGTGTGTTTCTGATGAAGGCATCATGTAAATTGTGATATACATGAACTTGAGTGTAGTCATGTGTACACGGTGACTTGAACTGGGTCTGTCTCACCTATAAAGAGCCTCTGTGTGGCTGCTCTCCTCGTTTACGGACATACCACTCTGAACACGCCCGATCTCGTCTGATCTCGGAAGCTAATCAGCGTCGGGCCAGGTAAGTACTTGGATGGGAGACAGCCTGGGAATACCCGGTGCAGTAAGCATTTTGGCCCTCTGAGCCGCAGGCCTCACCTGGTCCTCCTCGTTTCACTCCCTCTGTGAACACGCAATTTCCCTCGGGAGAATAAAGTTGTATCTTATCTTATCAGAAATGTTAGTGTTCTTCTGATGAAGGCATCATGTAAATTGTGATATACATGAACTTGAGTGTAGTCATGTGTACACGGTGACTTGAACTGGGTCTGTCTCACCTATAAAGAGCCTCTGTGTGGCTGCTCTCCTCGTTTACGGCCATACCACTCTGAACACGCCCGGTCTCGTCTGATCTCGGAAGCTAATCAGCGTCGGGCCAGGTTAGTACTTGGATGGGAGACCGCCTGGGAATACCCGGTGCCGTAAGCATTTTGGCCCTCTGAGCAGCAGGCCTCACCTGGTCCTCCTCCCTCATGTTTCACTCCCTCTGTCAACACGCAATTTCCCTCGGGAGAATAAAGTTGTATCTTATCTTATCTGAAATGTTAGTGTTCTTCTGATGAAGGCATCATGTAAATTGTGATATACATGAACTTGAGTGTAGTCATGCGTACACGGTGACTTGAACTGGGTCTGTCTCACCTATAAAGAGCCTCTGTGTGGCTGCTCTCCTCGTTTACGGCCATACCACTCTGAACACGCCTGATCTCGTCTGATCTCGGAAGCTAAGCAGCGTTGGGCCAGGTTAGTACTTGGATGGGAGACCGCCTGGGAATACCTGCTGCCGTAAGCATTTTGGCCCTCTGAGCAGCAGGCCTCACCTGGTCCTCCTCCCTCATGTTTCACTCCCTTTGTCAACAACCAATGTCCCTCGGGAGAATAAAGTTGTATCTTATCTTATCTTATATGAAAGCATACATTCAGAAAATGAGTATTGCACATGGGCATAATATGAGATGATTGAATGCACATGGGGAGTAAAGTACAGGAGCCACTGTGTGACGATGATGATGATGATGATGATGATGATGATGAGGATAAAAGTGAGCGTCAGAGATGTAAGTGGTCCCTCTGTATGTTCTATGTGATGATTATCAGTTTCATTAGGTAAGACTTTATTATCCAGAAATGTGTGTTTCTGATGAAGGCATCATGTAAATTGTGATATACATGAACTTGAGTGTAGTCATGTGTACACGGTGACTTGAACTGGGTCTGTCTCACCTATAAAGAGCCTCTGTGTGGCTGCTCTCCTCGTTTACGGACATACCACTCTGAACACGCCCGATCTCGTCTGATCTCGGAAGCTAATCAGCGTCGGGCCAGGTAAGTACTTGGATGGGAGACAGCCTGGGAATACCCAGTGCAGTAAGCATTTTGGCCCTCTGAGCCGCAGGCCTCACCTGGTCCTCCTCGTTTCACTCCCTCTGTGAACACGCAATTTCCCTCGGGAGAATAAAGTTGTATCTTATCTTATCAGAAATGTTAGTGTTCTTCTGATGAAGGCATCATGTAAATTGTTATATACATGAACTTGAGTGTAGTCATGTGTACACGGTGACTTGAACTGGGTCTGTCTCACCTATAAAGAGCCTCTGTGTGGCTGCTCTCCTCGTTTACGGCCATACCACTCTGAACACGCCCGATCTCTTCTGATCTCGGAAGCTAATCAGCGTCGGGCCAGGTTAGTACTTAGATGGGAGACCGCTTGGGAATACCCGGTGCCGTAAGCATTTTGGCCCTCTGAGCAGCAGGCCTCACCTGGTCCTCCTCCCTCATGTTACACTCCCTCTGTCAACACGCAATTTCCCTCGGGAGAATAAAGTTGTATCTTATCTTATCTTATATGAAAGCATACATTCAGAAAATGAGTATTGCACATGGGCATAATATGAGAAGATTGAATGCACATGAGAAGTGAAGTACACGAGCCACTGTGTGACGATGATGATGATGATGATGATGATGATGATGATGATGATGAAAGTGCGCAGCATCCAGGCAGAAATGCCATCAATGTGTGTAAATTTGGGGTAAATTGGGGAATATTGAAAATTTTCTAAAAATGTTGACCCGGGTCATCAATTTTTGAAACTGGAGAAAACTTTAAAAGCCAATATCTGTGACAAGGAAGGAGATAGAGAGCTAAAATTGCAGACGCAGCATCCAGGCAGAAATGCCATCAATGTGTGTAAATTTGGGGCAAATTGGGGAATATTGAAAATTTTCTAAAAATGTGGTCATCGATTTTTGAAACTGGAGATACTTGAAAAGCCCATATCTGTGACAAGGAAGGAGATAGAGAGCTAAAATTTCAGACGCAGCATCCAGGCAGAAATGCCATCAATGTGTGTAAATTGGGGCAAATTGGGGAATATTGAAAATTTTGGAAAAAAGTTGACACCCGGGTCATCGATTTTTGAAACTGGAGAAAACTTTAAAAGCCCATATCTGTGACAAGGAAGGAGATAGAGAGCTAAAATTTCAGACGCAGCATCCAGACAGAAATGCCATCAATTTGTGTAAATTTGGGGCAAATTGGGGAATATTGAAAATTTTCTAAAAATGTTGACCCGCGGGTCATCGATTCTTGAAACTAGAGAAAACTTGAAAAGCCCATATCTGTGAAAAGGAAGGAGATAGAGGCTTCTGTGTTCTTCTGATGAAGGCATCATGTAAATTGTGATATACATGAACTTGAGTGTAGTCATGTGTACACGGTGACTTGAACTGGGTCTGTCTCACCTATAAAGAGCCTCTGTGTGGCTGCGCTCCTCGTTTACGGCCATACCACTCTGAACACGGAAGTAAGAGGAGGTGTGTGTGAGCTCCAGGCGTGCGTGTATTTTGACTGATCCTGTGCGGCAATTTTGATTTTGAGTTTAAACTGTGGCGTTTCTTTAAGCCCAGATTTTTCGTTTCTTTGATAGCTCGGTTTTTGGAGCCACCCCCAGCAGTTTTGACTGTCTGGGGGACACTTTAAGTTATTTGTTTGTTTGGTTTGTGTTTTCCTGATGGAAAATAGTTTATACTGTGCTCCAAGTATGGTGAGAACCAGAGGAAAGGGAGCCAGAGTCGCTGCACCGGGCCCGGACCGGACGGCCGAGGCAAACGAGCCGATGGTGAAAGACGATCGGGCGTACAGGACCGTGGACGGTCAGAATATGACGGGAGAAATGGAGGACACACGTGCGGTGACAGCTCCTGACGTAGCCGAAAATGCGGAAGGAGGAAGAGGGCAGGAGAGAGAAATCATCAGAGAGGAAGAGATACGGATTATTAAGGATAAAGCTGAAGAGTTTCAGCAAAATTTAACGCTCGCGCTGGAGCTGATTGGAGAAGATAAAGTGACCGCAATGGAGCTGATCCAGGCAATACAAGACACTTGTGGGAAAATCATCGCCTGCCGGTACACGGGCAGAAATAAATATGAGATCACAATGAATCACCCGGAGGGGAAAGAAAGACTATTGGACGGCATAAAAATTGGACAGACCGCGATCATGTCCAAGGAGTTATGTAATGATGAGCTGGTGGTCTCGTTTCTGGGGCTGCCGGCGTATATCACGGACAGCGTCATTCTGGGCAAGCTGAACAGCTGGGGAGTGAGTGCAGTATCCCCGATCATCAGGAGAATGTGGCCGGGAACTAGAATTGCTGACGGAACAAGATACGTGAAAGTTAAATTCACGGAGACGGTCCAATCACTTCCATATTCGACCAAGTTTGAGACGGCTTTTGGAGCAGAGTTCTTCAGAGTTTTGCACGACAAACAGGTGAAAGTGTGCAGACAGTGCATACAGACTGGTCATATCCTGAGGGACTGTCCAGATTTCCTTTGTAGAAAATGTGGAGAGCAGGGGCACTATGCAAGGGAGTGCATGGGCAGAGGGAACAAATGCCAGAGCTGCAAAAAGGAGAGCAGCAGATGTGTTTGTGAGGACGTTGATCATGCTCCAGGGACGGGAGGAAAGCAACGTGAGGAGCAGGAAGAATCGAGAGAGAATATCTCTGAGAGGGAGGAGACCGAGAAGGATCGTGCGGAGGGGGAAGCGGAGAAAGGAAGAGACATACTGGAGTCGGACGGAGAGCAAGGAATGGAGGTGAGAGGATCGACAGCTGAGGTGCCGGGACATGGAGACGCAGCAGAGGGGCAGAGTGTGGATACATCGGAGAGAAAGGAGAGGAAGGAGAGGAAGGTGAAAATTGTTCAACTTCAGCGGCCCCCAGAATCAGACTCAGAGATATGCTTGACGGGGTCTCAAGAGTCGGGGAACTCGGAGTCTGATATGGACCTCGGAAACAGCCAGGAGCTGGGGAAGAGAAGACTGCAATGGATGCTGAAGACAAGGGGATCAAAAAGAGGAAAAAGTAAGACGTGAACTGTAGCATAAAGATGATGGGCCTGATTTATCTCTATGTATTTACAATGTTAAAAATACTATCGCAAAACACAAACGGCTTAAGATGTATTAACAAGATGAGAGATGTTTTAAGGGTGGATACTTTTGACATCCTCTGTGTACAAGAGACTAGGTGGACAAGGGAGTGGAGAAGCTATCTGAGGGATACATGGGCTGGAAAAGTGTGGGCAAACAACGGTGTAAATGGACGAGCCGGAGTCGCTATTTTTGCGAAAGGAGATAAGATCCAAAATGTTAAGGAAATAGTGAAGGATGATGAGGGAAGGGTGATCGGTATTGAATTTATTTACAGGAATGTGCTTTACAAACTTTTGAATATTTATGCATCGAATGAGGACAACAAGCGTGGAATTTTCTTTGATCAACTAAAACCGCATTTGGGAGGGAACATTTGTGTAGTGGGGGATTTTAACTGTGCACTTACGAGGTTGGATATATCAAGCAACAATACATACAAAAGTGATATAAGTAGGAAATCGCTAAATGAGCTTTTTGACTATTTCAACCTGGTAGATCTGTGGAGGGTGCGCAATATGGGAGAAAGGGGCTTTTCCAGACGACAGACGGTTCTGGGGCACTTAAACAGTCCAGGATTGACTTATGTCTATTAGCATCTGGGCTGGAAAAAAAGATTTCAAAATGCTGGTATGAGTTCACAGGGTTTAGCGATCATGCAAGGTTATGGGTGGAGCTGGGGGAGAAAGAGCACAAAGGTGGAGGGTTATGGTGTTTAAATAACAGTGTTTTGCTGGATGGAAAATATAGGGAGAAAGTTGAAAATCTACTGAAAGAAAGAAAAAGAGAACTCGGGGGGGTTGCATAAATATGGGGGAGTGGTGGGAGGAGGTGAAATTGCACATCAAAAAAGTGACAATAAACTATTGTAAAAATAAAATGGAGAAGGAAAGAAGGACTGAGTATAGTTTAAGAGACCAGATTAATAAAGAGCTGGAAAGGTCGATTGCAGAGGAAAACTTCAACAATCTAAAATATCTCATGCTGAGAAAACAATTAGATGAGCTTGAGAAGAAACGGAGCAGAGGGGCAGCTATCAGATCAAGGATGAAGGATATTTTAGAAGGGGAAAAGAATACAAGTTTCTTTTTAGGGCTTGAAAAAAGACAGCAAAAGAAAGCTCATCTGCAAAACCTGAAAAATGAAGAGGGTAAGACAATGGAGAAGACAGGGGAAATGCTGGAGGTGGCTCATAAACATTTTAAAAAACTTTTTTCAAAGATGGAGGTAAACTCTACAGACCACAGTGTTTTTGAAGGGATAGAAAAAAAATTAGGGGAAGAGGACAGAGCAGACTGTGATAAAAACATAACAGAGGAAGAATTGGAAAGAGCAATAAATGGTTTGAATAAGAACAAAAGTCCAGGGCTGGATGGGTTATCGGGGGAATTTTACATCACCTTTAAACAGGTGATAAAGCCAATTCTCCTGAGAATCTTTCAATGCATGGAGCGGGAGGGGAAAGCATCTGGGGACTTCTTCACGGGGCTAATCCGAGTGGTGTATAAGAATAAGGGTGACAAAGGGGATTTGGGGAATTATAGGCCAATTAGTCTGCTAAATACAGATTATAAAATACTGGCTAAAATCCTGGCAAACAGATTGAAGGAGGTGATAGGCACAGTGGTGAATCCCTGTCAGTGTTATGGTGTGGTAGGGAGAGACATTAGTGACATCATCTTATCGATCCAGGACATCTTTGACAAAATGAATCAGAAGGGAGGGCTGTACATAGGGGTTGATTTAGAGAAGGCGTTTGATAGGGTGGATCATGATTTTTTGTTTAAAACACTGGGAAAGATGGGTTTCGGGGAAGGTTTCACTAAATGGATTAGGTTAATATATAGGAATGCCATCAGTAGGGTGAAAATAAACGGGAGGTTAACTGAGAGCTTCGCTCTGGAGAGGTCAATCAGGCAAGGATGCCCGCTTTCAGCTATGTTATACTCCATAGCGGCAGAACCCTTGTCTGCCCTCATTAGGAGGGACCCAGGGATTTTGGGGATTGAAATGGAAGATAAAACGGACACGAAAATCTACCAGTACGCAGATGACATAAGTATTACGGTTAGGGATGAGAGGAGTGTAGACAGGGTGCTGCAGCATGTAGAGTGCTATGAGAGGGCATCTGGGGCCAAAATCAATGCGGAAAAAACCGAGCTAATGGGCTTTGGTGATGGTTTCGATTGTGTAAATAAATGGAATTTTGTAAAGAGAAATGAAATGGTGAAGGTTTTGGGTGTATACGTAGGTAAGAATCGAGATGCAGCAACAAAACAAACGTGGGGTGAAATAGAGGGAAAAATCAAAATGCGATTGGATTTCTGGTCCGGGAGGAAATTGAATCTAAGGGGTAAAGTGATAGTAACTAACGCCCTCCTCCTGTCCAAGTGTCAGTATGCGCTAAGAGTCTGTGAAATGCCGGACAGGGTAATAGGAAAGCTGAATGACATGATGAGTGCTTTCATCTGGAATAAAAAACAGCATTTGATAGCCAGGAAGGTGCTCATCAATGGGCAGAAGGAGGGCGGTTTGAAATTGGTGGACCTGAAAAGTAAAAAGCTTAGTGCACGGATTCGACTGTTAGGGAAATTTATGGGAAACGCAAAGATTTACGCGTGGCAGAAGTGCCTCGACTCTTGCCTACAGGGGTGGGATAATAGAGGAGTGTTTAATCTATGTAGGGAAACGGAGCAAAGGGAAAGAGCACAGGTTAATGCATTTACAGGGGAAATACTTGAAGCGTGGAATATTTTACTGGGGGATTTAAAGTTTAGATGTGAGACTGCGGAGCAGGTGTTACACCAACCAGTTTTCAGAAATCCGGCAATAAGGTGTCAGGGGAAGGTATTTTCAGGGAGGTACTTGGAGGAACTAGGTTTAAATCAGGTGAAGCACTTTATCCAAAGAGGTGGTGGATTTCTGCAGGAGGAAGTAATCCAGGAGGTCAGGGGAAGATTAGGGAAAGTGAGACCAATAGAGATCAAAAGACTATGCCAGAGAATTTTAGAGGGGTTACCTCGTAGCTGGGTGGCGCTGGTGAAGGGGAGGAGGGCAGAGAAGGCTCTGGAGTTGGTCAGTTTCTCCCTCATCCAAGGAGGGAAAGAGCATGACATACGATCAGTTAACTCCAAGATACTATATAGAGTGTTTTTGGGAAAGGAAAAGAAGAAAGCGGCAGCTGAGGAAGTATGGCTAAGGCAGTTCCATGGGCTTCAGAGGGAGCACATTTGGTCAGATCTAAATGTGAAGTTCATTTCATCAGAGTGCTTTGATACAAATTTCAGGCTCAGACACAATAGAATATTTGTCAATTTGGTGCTAAACCAGATAAATAGACTCAACAGCAAGGTTTGTGATATATGTGAGGTGGAAGTGGAGACATTTAGGCACTTTATTTTTGAATGTAAGGAGTTAAAAGTGTTTTTTGAGAAACTGGACCAATGCTTTCAAAAATGTAGAGTCACAATCACGGAAAAGGAAAAATGGGAGAGGTTTTTTCTATTTGGGTATAAGGAAAGGAAAGCAGGGGTGAACAAATGGCTTATCAATTACATTCTGAGTTATGCCAAACATGTCATCAGACTTCGGAGAAACTATTCACATTTCGAGGACAAAAAAGTGAACATCTGGAGATTTTTCTGTAACTTTATGAAAAGGAATGTGAGTCTGCTGTGGGATGGTGGGGACAAGACTTTCAAACAAAAGGTGCTGGAAGATAACTGTCTATTTGTGTGTGGAAATCAGGGTGGGGTGCAAATGTCAATAGGTCAAGGGTGAGGGGTGATGGGTGAAGGAAAAAAAAAGAAAAAAAAAAAAGATGTGATGAATGGTGTTATGGATTGTTGGAAATAATTTGATTTGATTTGAAATGACTTGTATTTACTTGTGTAAAATGTATTTGTAAAAATATTTATTTTTTTGATAATAAAAGAAAAAAAAAAAAACACGCCTGATCTCGTCTGATCTCGGAAGCTAAGTAGCGTCGGGCCAGGTTCGTACTTGGATGAGAGACCGCCTAGGAATACCCGGTGCCGTAAGCATTTTGGCCCTCTGAGCAGCAGGCCTCACCTGGTCCTCCTCCCTCATGTTTCACTCCCTCTGTCAACACCCAATGTCCCTCGGGAGAATAAAGTTGTATCTTATCTTATCTTATATGAAAGCATACATTCAGAAAATGAGTATGGCACATGGGCATAATATGAGATGATTGAATGCACATGAGAAGTGAAGTACACGAGCCACTGTGTGACGATGATGATGATGATGATGATGATGATGATGATGAAAGTGAGCGTCAGAGATGTTAGTGGTCCCTCTTTATGTTCTATGTGATGATTATCAGTTTCATTAGGTAAGACTTCATTATCCAGAAATGTGTGTTTCTGATGAAGGCATCATGTAAATTGTGATATACATGAACTTGAGTGTAGTCATGTGTACACGGTGACTTGAACTGGGTCTGTCTCACCTATAAAGAGCCTCTGTGTGGCTGCTCTCCTCGTTTACGGCCATACCACTCTGAACACGCCCGATCTCGTCTGATCTGGGAAGCTAAGCAGTGTCGGGCCAGGTTAGTACTTGGATGGGAGACCGACTGGGAATACCCGGTGCCGTAAGCATTTTGGCCCTCTGAGCAGCAGGCCTCACCTGGTCTTCCTCCCTCATGTTTCACTCCCTCTGTCAACACGCAATTTCCCTCGGGAGAATAAAGTTGTATCTTATCTTATCTGAAATGTTAGTGTTCTTCTGATGAAGGCATCATGTAAATTGTGATATACATGAACTTGAGTGTAGTCATGTGTACACGGTGACTTGAACTGGGTCTGTCTCACCTATAAAGAGCCTCTGTGTGGCTGCTCTCCTCGTTTACGGCCATACCACTCTGAACACGCCTGATCTCTTCTGATCTCGGAAGCTAAGCAGCGTCGGGCCAGGTTAGTACTTGGATGGGAGACCACCTGGGAATACCCGGTGCCGTAAGCATTTTGGCCCTCTGAGCAGCAGGCCTCACCTGGTCCTCCTCCCTCATGTTTCACTCCCTCTGTGAACAACCAATGTCCCTCGGGAGAATAAAGTGGTATCTTATCTTATCTTATATGAAAGCATACATTCAGAAAATGAGTATTGCACATGGGCATAATATGAGATGATTGAATGCACATGGGGAGTGAAGTACAGGAGCCACTGTGTGACGATGATGATGATGATGATGATGATGATGATGAGGATAAAAGTGAGCGTCAGAGATGTAAGTGGTCCCTCTGTATGTTCTATGTGATGATTATCAGTTTCATTAGGTAAGACTTTATTATCCAGAAATGTGTGTTTCTGATGAAGGCATCATGTAAATTGTGATATACATGAACTTGAGTGTAGTCATGTGTACACGGTGACTTGAACTGGGTCTGTCTCACCTATAAAGAGCCTCTGTGTGGCTGCTCTCCTCGTTTACGGCCATACCACTCTGAACACGCCCGATCTCGTCTGATCTCGGAAGCTAATCAGCGTCGGGCCAGGTTAGTACTTGGATGGGAGACCGCCTGGGAATACCCGGTGCCGTAAGCATTTTGGCCCTCTGACCAGCAGGCCTCACCTGGTCCTCCTCCCTCATGTTTCACTCCCTCTGTGAACACGCAATTTCCCTCGGGAGAATAAAGTTGTATCTTATCTTTTCTGAAATGTTAGTGTTCTTCTGATGAAGGCATCATGTAAATCGTGATATACATGAACTTGAGTGTAGTCATGTGTACACGGTGACTTGAACTGGGTCCGTCTCACCTATAAAGAGCCTCTGTGTGGCTGCTCTCCTCGTTTACGGCCATACCAATTTGAACATGCCCGATCTCGTCTGATCGCGGAAGCTAAGCAGCGTCGGGCCAGGTTAGTACTTGGATGGGAGACCGCCTGGGAATACCCGGTGCCGTAAGCATTTTGGCCCTCTGAGCAGCAGGCCTCACCTGGTCCTCCTCCCTCATGTTGCACTCCCTCTGTCAACACGCAATTTCCCTCGGGAGAATAAAGTTGTATCTTATCTTATTTTATATGAAAGCATACATTCAGAAAATGAGTATTGCACATGGGCATAATATGAGAAGATTGAATGCACATGAGAAGTGAAGTACACGAGCCACTGTTTGACAATGATGATGATGATGATGATGAAAGTGAGCATCAGAGATGTTAGTGGTCCCTCTTTATGTTCTATGTTATGTCAGACGAGATCGTGCATGTTATATTGATATATGGACAAATAAAGGTTGTTGACTCTCAAAAAAAAAAAAAGGAACAAGGGAAAGAAATCAAAGACAATATGGTCGTAACAGTGTAAACACATGGTAATATACAATGATTGTGATTGTGTGATTGTGGAATATTTAAATAAATAGACAACGCAACTAATGAATCCAATGGTTCTGAATAACCTAACATAACAGAATATAGGAAACAAATAGTAATGGCAATGTCACGAGCTGCTGTTGATTTGCTAATGTTTATAAGTTATGACAGTAGCAATGCTGTACTGTACATTGGATTTTGTAATTTGATTACTTGCTCATTTCATAATGGACTGGTCTGAAAGAGCCTTGTTGACTTGCATCTGACCCTGGGAGTCGATCTGTTCTATTTGTTTGTTCTTGGCTTGTGCTGCTCCAAGATTCTGGCAAACTATTTAATAACATTTTGCTTTTATGAAAGCACACATTCAGAAAATGAGTATTGCACATGGTCATAATATGAGAAGGTTGAATGCACATGAGAAGTGAAGTACACGAGCCACTGTGTGACGAAGATGATGATGCTGATGATGATGATGATGATGATGATGAAAGTGAGCGTCAGAGATGTTAGTGGTCCCTCTTTATGTTCTATGTGATGATTATCAGTTTCATTAGGTAAGACTTCATTATCCAGAAATATGTGTTTCTGATGAAGGCATCATGTAAATTGTGATATACATGAACTTGAGTGTAGTCATGTGTACACGGTGACTTGAACTGGGTCTGTCTCACCTATAAAGAGCCTCTGTGTGGCTGCTCTCCTCGTTTACGGCCATACCACTCTGAACACGCCCGGTCTCGTCTGATCTCGGAAGCTAATCAGCGTCGGGCCAGGTTAGTACTTGGATGGGAGACCGCCTGGGAATACCCGGTGCCGTAAGCATTTTGGCCCTCTGAGCAGCAGGCCTCACCTGGTCCTCCTCCCTCATGTTTCACTCCCTCTGTCAACACGCAATTTCCCTCGGGAGAATAAAGTTGTATCTTATCTTATCTGAAATGTTAGTGTTCTTCTGATGAAGGCATCATGTAAATTGTGATATACATGAACTTGAGTGTAGTCATGCGTACACGGTGACTTGAACTGGGTCTGTCTCACCTATAAAGAGCCTCTGTGTGGCTGCTCTCCTCGTTTACGGCCATACCACTCTGAACACGCCTGATCTCGTCTGATCTCGGAAGCTAAGCAGCGTCGGGCCAGGTTAGTACTTGGATGGGAGACCGCCTGGGAATACCTGCTGCCGTAAGCATTTTGGCCCTCTGAGCAGCAGGCCTCACCTGGTCCTCCTCCCTCATGTTTCACTCCCTTTGTCAACACCCAATGTCCCTCGGGAGAATAAAGTTGTATCTTATCTTATCTTATATGAAAGCATACATTCAGAAAATGAGTATTGCACATGGGCATAATATGAGATGATTGAATGCACATGGGGAGTAAAGTACAGGAGCCACTGTGTGACGATGATGATGATGATGATGATGATGATGATGAGGATAAAAGTGAGCGTCAGAGATGTAAGTGGTCCCTCTGTATGTTCTATGTGATGATTATCAGTTTCATTAGGTAAGACTTTATTATCCAGAAATGTGTGTTTCTGATGAAGGCATCATGTAAATTGTGATATACATGAACTTGAGTGTAGTCATGTGTACACGGTGACTTGAACTGGGTCTGTCTCACCTATAAAGAGCCTCTGTGTGGCTGCTCTCCTCGTTTACGGACATACCACTCTGAACACGCCCGATCTCGTCTGATCTCGGAAGCTAATCAGCGTCGGGCCAGGTTAGTACTTGGATGGGAGACAGCCTGGGAATACCCGGTGCAGTAAGCATTTTGGCCCTCTGAGCCGCAGGCCTCACCTGGTCCTCCTCGTTTCACTCCCTCTGTGAACACGCAATTTCCCTCGGGAGAATAAAGTTGTATCTTATCTTATCAGAAATGTTAGTGTTCTTCTGATGAAGGCATCATGTAAATTGTGATATACATGAACTTGAGTGTAGTCATGTGTACACGGTGACTTGAACTGGGTCTGTCTCACCTATAAAGAGCCTCTGTGTGGCTGCTCTCCTCATTTACGGCCATACCACTCTGAACACGCCCGATCTCGTCTGATCTCGGAAGCTAATCAGCGTCGGGCCAGGTTAGTACTTGGATGGGAGACCGCCTGGGAATACCCGGTGCCGTAAGCATTTTGGCCCTCTGAGCAGCAGGCCTCACCTGGTCCTCCTCCCTCATGTTTCACTCCCTCTGTGAACACGCAATTTCCCTCGGGAGAATAAAGTTGTATCTTATCTTATCTGAAATGTTAGTGTTTTTCTGATGAAGGCATCATGTAAATTGGGATATACATGAACTTGAGTGTAGTCATGCGTACACGGTGACTTGAACTGGGTCTGTCTCACCTATAAAGAGCCTCTGTGTGGCTGCTCTCCTCGTTTACGGCCATACCACTCTGAACACGCCCGATCTCTTCTGATCTCGGAAGCTAATCAGCGTCGGGCCAGGTTAGTACTTAGATGGGAGACCGCTTGGGAATACCCGGTGCCGTAAGCATTTTGGCCCTCTGAGCAGCAGGCCTCACCTGGTCCTCCTCCCTCATGTTACACTCCCTCTGTCAACACGCAATTTCCCTCGGGAGAATAAAGTTGTATCTTATCTTATCTTATATGAAAGCATACATTCAGAAAATGAGTATTGCACATGGGCATAATATGAGATGATTGAATGCACATGAGGAGTGAAGTACACGAGCCACTGTGTGACGATGATGATGATGATGATGATGATGATGATGATGAAAGTGCGCAGCATCCAGGCAGAAATGCCATCAATGTGTGTAAATTTGGGGCAAATTGGGGAATATTGAAAATTTTCTAAAAATGTTGACCAGGGTCATCAATTTTTGAAACTGGAGAAAACTTGAAAAGCCCATATCTGTGACAAGGAAGGAGATAGAGAGCTACAATTTCAGACGCAGCATCCAGGCAGAAATGCCATCAATGTGTGTAAATTTGGGGCAAATTGGGGAATATTGAAAATTTTCTAAAAATGTTGACCAGGGTCATCAATTTTTGAAACTGGAGAAAACTTGAAAAGCCCATATCTGTGACAAGGAAGGAGATAGAGAGCTACAATTTCAGACGCAGCATCCAGGCAGAAATGCCATCAATGTGTGAAAATTTGGGGCAAATTGGGGAATATTGAAAATTTTCTAAAAATGTTGACCAGGGTCATCAATTTTTGAAACTGGAGAAAACTTGAAAAGCCCATATCTGTGACAAGGAAGGAGATAGAGAGCTAAAATTTCAGACGCAGCATCCAGGCAGAAATGCCATCAATGTGTGTAAATTTGGGGCAAATTGGGGAATATTGAAAATTTTCTATCTGTGACAAGGAAGGAGATAGAGAGCTAACATTTCAGGCGCAGCATCCAGGCAGAAATGCCATCAATGTGTGTAAATTTGGGGCAAATTGGGGAATATTGAAAATTTTCTAAAAATATTGACCCGGGTCATCAATTTTTGAAACTGGAGAAAACTTGAAAAGCCCATATCTGTGACAAGGAAGGAGATAGAGAGCTACAATTTCAGACGCAGCATCCAGACAGAAATGCCATCAATTTGTGTAAATTTGGGACAAATTGGGGAATATTGAAAATTTTCTAAAAATGTTGACCCGCGGGTCATTGGATTCTTGTAACTAGAGAAAACTTGAAAAGCCGATATCTGTGACAAGGAAGGAGATAGAGAGCTACAATTTCAGACGCAGCATCCAGGCAGAAATGCCTTCAATTTGTGTGATTTGGGACAAATTGGGGAATATTGAAAATTTTCTAAAAATGTTGACCCGGGTCATCGATTTTTGAAACTGGAGAAAACTTGAAAAGCCCATATCTGTGACAAGGAAGGAGATAGAGAGCTAAAATTTCAGACGTTGCATCCAGACAGAAATGCCATCAATTTGTGTAAATTTGGGGCAAATTGGGGAATATTGAAAATTTTGGAAAAATGGTGACCCCCGGGTCATCGATTATTGAAACTGGAGAAAACTTGAAAAGCCCATATCTGTGACAAGGAAGGAGATAGAGAGCTACAATTTCAGACGCAGCATCCAGACAGAAATGCCATCAATTTGTGTAAATTTGGGACAAATTGGGGAATATTGAAAATTTTCTAAAAATGTTGACCCGGGTCATCGATTTTTGAAACTGGAGAAAACTTGAAAAGCCCATATCTGTGACAAGGAAGGAGATAGAGAGCTAAAATTTCAGACGTTGCATCCAGACAGAAATGCCATCAATTTGTGTAAATTTGGGGCAAATTGGGGAATATTGAAAATTTTGGAAAAATGGTGACCCCCGGGTCATCGATTATTGAAACTGGAGAAAACTTGAAAAGCCCATATATGTGACAAGGAAGGAGATAGAGAGCTACAATTTCAGACGCAGCATCCAGACAGAAATGCCATCAATTTGTGTAAATTTGGGGCAAATTGGGGAATATTGAAAATTTTCTAAAAATGTTGACCCGCGGGTCATCGATTCTTGTAACTAGAGAAAACTTGAAAAGCCCATATCTGTGACAAGGAAGGAGATAGAGAGCTAAAATTTCAGACGCAGCATCCAGACAGAAATGCCATCAATGGGTGTAAATTTGGGCCAAATTGGGGAATATTGAAAATTTTGGAGAAAAGTTGACCCCCGGGTCATCGATTTTTGAAACTGGAGAAAACTTGAAAAGCCCATATCTGTGACAAGGAAGGAGATAGAGAGCTACAATTTCAGACGCAGCATCCAGGCAGAAATGCCATCAATGTGTGTAAATTTGGGGCAAATTTGGGAATATTGAAAATGTTCAAAAAAAATGTTGACCCGGGTCATCAATTTTTGAAACTGGAGAAAACTTGAAAAGCCCATATCTGTGACAAGGAAGGGGATAGAGAGCTAAAATTTCAGACGCATTATCCAGACAGAAATGCCATCAATTTGTGTAAATTTGGGGCAAATTGAGGAATATTGAAAATTTTCTAAAAATGTTGACCCCCGGGTCATCAATTTTTGAAACTGGAGAAAACTTGAAAAGCCCATATCTGTGACAAGGAAGGAGATCGAGAGCTACAATTTCAGACGCAGCATCCAGGCAGAAATGCCATCAATGTGTGTAAATTTGGGGCAAATTTGGGAATATTGAAAATTTTCTAAAAAGGTTGACCCGGGTCATCAATTTTTGAAACTGGAGAAAACTTGAAAAGCCCATATCTGTGACAAGGAAAGAGATAGAGAGCTAAAATTTCAGACGCAGCATCCAGACAGAAATGCCTTCAATGTGTGTAAATTTGGGACAAATTGGGGAATATTGAAAATTTTCTAAAAATGTTGACCCGCCAGTCATCGATTCTTGAAACTAGAGAAAACTTGAAAAGCCCATATCTGTGACAAGGAAGGAGATAGAGAGCTACAATTTCAGACGCAGCATCCAGGCAGAAATGCCATCAATGTGTGTAAATTTGGGGCAAATTGGGGAATATTGAAAATTTTCTAAAAATGTTGACCCGCGGGTCATTGATTTTTGAAACTAGAGAAAACTTGAAAAGCCCATATCTGTGACAAGGAAGGAGATAGAGAGCTACAATTTCAGACGCAGCATCCAGGCAGAAATGCCATCAATGTGTGTAAATTTGGGACGAATTGGGGAATATTGAAAATTTTGGAAAAATGTTGACCCGCGGGTCATCGATTCTTGTAACTAGAGAAAACTTGAAAAGCCCATATCTGTGACAAGGAAGGAGATAGAGAGCTAAAATTTCAGACGCAGCATCCAGACAGAAATGCCATCAATGGGTGTAAATTTGGGGCAAATTGGGGAATATTGAAAATTTTGGAGAAAAGTTGACCCCCGGGTCATCGATTTTTGAAACTGGAGAAAACTTGAAAAGCCCATATCTGTGACAAGGAAGGAGATAGAGAGCTAAAATTTCAGACGCAGCATCCAGACAGAAATGCCATCAATGTGTGTAAATTTGGGGCAAATTGGGGAATATTGAAAATTTTCGAAAAAGGTTGACCCGCGGGTCATCGATTCTTGAAACTAGAGAAAACTTGAAAAGCCCATATCTGTGACAAGGAAGGAGATAGAGAGCTACAATTTCAGACGCAGCATCCAGGCAGAAATGCCATCAATGTGTGTAAATTTGGGGCAAATTGGGGAATATTGAAAATTTTCTAAAAATGTTGACCCGCGAGTCATCGATTCTTGAAACTAGAGAAAATTCGAAAAGCCCATATCTGTGACAAGGAAGGAGATAGAGAGCTAAAATTTCAGACGCAGCATCCAGACAGAAATGCCATCAATTTGTGTAAATTTGGGGCAAATTGGGGAATATTGAAAATTTTCTAAAAATGTTGACCCGGGTCATCAATTTTTGAAACTGGAGAAAACTTGAAAAGCCCATATCTGTGACAAGGAAGGAGATAGAGAGCTAAAATTTCAGACGCAGCATCCAGACAGAAATGCCATCAATGTGTGTAAATTTGGGGCAAATTGGGGAATATTGAAAATTTTCGAAAAAGGTTGACCCGCGGGTCATCGATTCTTGAAACTAGAGAAAACTTGAAAAGCCCATATCTGTGACAAGGAAGGAGATAGAGAGCTACAATTTCAGACGCAGCATCCAGGCAGAAATGCCATCAATGTGTGTAAATTTGGGGCAAATTGGGGAATATTGAAAATTTTCTAAAAATGTTGACCCGGGTCATCGATTTTTGAAACTGGAGAAAACTTGAAAAGCCGATATCTGTGACAAGGAAGGAGATAGAGAGCTAAAATTTCAGACGCAGCATCCAGGCAGAAATGCCATCAATGTGTGTAAATTTGGGACAAATTGGGGAATATTGAAAATTTTCTAAAAATGTTGACCCGCGAGTCATCGATTCTTGAAACTAGAGAAAATTTGAAAAGCCCATATCTGTGACAAGGAAGGAGATAGAGAGCTAAAATTTCAGACGCAGCATCCAGACAGAAATGCCATCAATTTGTGTAAATTTGGGACAAATTGGGGAATATTGAACATTTTCTAAAAATGTTGACCCGCGAGTCATCGATTCTTGAAACTAGAGAAAACTTGAAAAGCCCATATCTGTGACAAGGAAGGAGATAGAGAGCTAAAATTTCAGACGCAGCATCCAGACAGAAATGCCATCAATGTGTGTAAATTTGGGGCAAATTGGGGAATATTGAAAATTTTGGAGAAAAGTTGACCCCCGGGTCATCGATTTTTGAAACTGGAGAAAACTTGAAAAGCCCATATCTGTGACAAGGAAGGAGAAAGAGAGCTAAAATTTAGACGCAGCATCCAGGCAGAAATGCCATCAATGTGTGTAAATTTGGGGCAAATTGGGGAATATTGAAAATTTTCTAAAAATGTTGACCAGGGTCATCAATTTTTGAAACTGGAGAAAACTTGAAAAGCCCATATCTGTGACAAGGAAGGAGATAGAGAGCTAAAATTTCAGACGCAGCATCCAGGCAGAAATGCCATCAATGTGTGTAAATTTGGGACAAATTGGGGAATATTGAAAATTTTCTAAAAATGTTGACCCGCGAGTCATCGATTCTTGAAACTAGAGAAAACTTGAAAAGCCCATATCTGTGACAAGGAAGGAGATAGAGAGCTAAAATTTCAGACGCAGCATCCAGACAGAAATGCCATCAATGTGTGTAAATTTGGGCCAAATTGGGGAATATTGAAAATTTTCTAAAAATGTTGACCCGGGTCATCAATTTTTGAAACTGGAGAAAACTTGAAAAGCCCATATCTGTGACAAGGAAGGAGATAGAGAGCTAAAATTTCAGACGCAGCATCCAGGCAGAAATGCCATCAATGTGTGTAAATTTGGGGCAAATTGGGGAATATTGAAAATTTTTTAAAAATCTTGACCCGGGTCATCAATTTTTGAAACTGGAGAAAACTTGAAAAGCCCATATCTGTGACAAGGAAGGAGATAGAGAGCTAACATTTCAGACGCAGCATCCAGGCAGAAATGCCATCAATGTGTGTAAATTTGGGGCAAATTGGGGAATATTGAACATTTTCTAAAAATGTTGACCCGGGTCATCAATTTTTGAAACTGGAGAAAACTTGAAAAGCCCATATCTGTGACAAGGAAGGAGATAGAGAGGTACAATTTCAGACGCAGCATCCAGGCAGAAATGCCATCAATGAGTGAAAATTTGGGGCAAATTGGGGAATATTGAAAATTTTCTAAAAAAGTTGACCCCCGGGTCATCAATTTTTGAAACTGGAGAAAACTTTAAAAGCCCATATCTGTGACAAGGAAGGAGATAGAGAGCTAAAATTTCAGACGCAGCATCCAGACAGAAATGCCATCAATTTGTGTAAATTTGGGACAAATTGGGGAATATTGAAAATTTGGGAAAAAAGTTGACCCCCGGGTCATCGATTTTTGAAACTGGAGAAAACTTTAAAAGCCCATATCTGTGACAAGGAAGGAGATAGAGAGCTACAATTTCAGACGCAGCATCCAGGCAGAAATGCCATCAATGTGTGTAAATTTGGGGCAAATTGGGGAATATTGAAAATTTTCTAAAAATGTTGACCCGGGTCATCAATTTTTGAAACTTGAGAAAACTTGAAAAGCCCATATCTGTGACAAGGAAGGAGATAGAGAGCTAAAATTTCAGATGCAGCATCCAGGCAGAAATGCCATCAATGTGTGTAAATTTGGGGCAAATTGGGGAATATTGAAAATTTTCTAAAAATGTTGACCCGGGTCATCAATTTTTGAAACTTGAGAAAACTTGAAAAGCCCATATCTGTGACAAGGAAGGAGATAGAGAGCTAAAATTTCAGATGCAGCATCCAGGCAGAAATGCCATCAATGTGTGTAAATTTGGGGCAAATTGGGGAATATTGAAAATTTGGGAAAAAAGTTGACCCCCGGGTCATCGATTCTTGTAACTAGAGAAAACTTGAAAAGCCCATGTCTCTGACAAGGAAGGAGATAGAGAGCTACAATTTCAGACGCAGCATCCAGGCAGAAATGCCATCAATGTGTGTAAATTTGGGGCAAATTGGGGAATATTGAAAATTTTGGAAAAACGTTGACCCCCGGGTCATCGATTTTTGAAACTGGAGAAAACTTTAAAAGCCCATGTCTCTGACAAGGAAGGAGATAGAGAGCTACAATTTCAGACGCAGCATCCAGGCAGAAATGCCATCAATGTGTGTAAATTTGGGGCAAATTGGGGAATATTGAAAATTTTGGAAAAACGTTGACCCCCGGGTCATCGATTTTTGAAACTGGAGAAAACTTGAAAAGCCCATGTCTCTGACAAGGAAGGACATAGAGAGCTACAATTTCAGACGCAGCATCCAGACAGAAATGCCATCAATTTGTGTAAATTTCGGGCAAATTGGGGAATATTGAAAATTTTCTAAAAAAGTTGACCCGGGTCATCAATTTTGGAAAATGGAGAAAACTTTAAAAGCCCATATCTGTGACAAGGAAGGAGATAGAGAGGTACAATTTCAGACGCAGCATCCAGGCAGAAATGCCATCAATGTGTGAAAATTTGGGGCAAATTGGGGAATATTGAAAATTTTCTAAAAAATTTTACCCAGGTCATCAATTTTTGAAACTGGAGAAAACTTGAAAAGCCCATATCTGTGACAAGGAAGGAGATAGAGAGCTAAAATTTCAGACGCAGCATCCAGGCAGAATTGCCATCAATGTGTGTAAATTTGGGGCAAATTGGGGAATATTGAAAATTTTCTAAAAATTTTGACCAGGGTCATCAATTTTTGAAACTGGAGAAAACTTGAAAAGCCCATATCTGTGACAAGGAAGGAGATAGAGAGCTAAAATTTCAGACGCAGCATCCAGACAGAAATGCCATCAATTTGTGTAAATTTGGGACAAATTGTGGAATATTGAAAATTTTCTAAAAATGTTGACCTGGGTCATCAATTTTTGAAACTGGAGAAAACTTGAAAAGCCCATATCTGTGACAAGGAAGGAGATAGAGAGCTAAAATTTCAGACGCAGCATCCAGACAGAAATGCCATCAATTTGTGTAAATTTGGGACAAATTGGGGAATATTGAACATTTTCTAAAAATGTTGACCTGCGGGTCATCGATTTTTGTAACTAGAGAAAACTTGAAAAGCCCATGTCTGTGACAAGGAAGGAGATAGAGAGCTACAATTTCAGACGCAGCATCCAGGCAGAAATGCCATCAATTTGTGTAAATTTGGGACAAATTGGGGAATATTGAAAATTTTCTAAAAATGTTGACCAGGGTCATCAATTTTTGAAACTTGAGAAAACTTGAAAAGCCCATATCTGTGACAAGGAAGGAGATAGAGAGCTAAAATTTCAGACGCAGCATCCAGGCAGAAATGCCATCAATGTGTCTAAATTTGGGGCAAATTGGGGAATATTGAACATTTTCTAAAAATGTTGACCAGGGTCATCAATTTTTGAAACTGGAGAAAACTTTAAAAGCCCATATCTGTGACAAGGAAGGAGATAGAGAGCTACAATTTCAGACGCAGCATCCAGGCAGAAATGCCATCAATTTGTGTAAATTTGGGGCAAATTGGGGAATATTGAAAATTTTCTAAAAATGTTGACCTGGGTCATCAATTTTTGAAACTTGAGAAAACTTGAAAAGCCCATATCTGTGACAAGGAAGGAGATAGAGAGCTAAAATTTCAGACGCAGCATCCAGGCAGAAATGCCATCAATGTGTGTAAATTTGGGGCAAATTGGGGAATATTGAAAATTTTCTAAAAATGTTGACCCGGGTCATCAATTTTTGAAACTTGAGAAAACTTGAAAAGCCCATATCTGTGACAAGGAAGGAGATAGAGAGCTAAAATTTCAGACGCAGCATCCAGGCAGAAATGCCATCAATGTGTGTAAATTTGGGGCAAATTGGGGAATATTGAAAATTTTGGAAAAAAGTTGACCCGGGTCATCAATTTTTGAAACTGGAGAAAACTTGAAAAGCCCATATCTGTGACAAGGAAGGAGATAGATAGCTACAATTTCAGACGCAGCATCCAGACAGAAATGCCATCAATGTGTGTAAATTTGGGGCAAATTGGGGAATATTGAAAATTTTCTAAAAATGTTGACCTGGGTCATCAATTTTTGAAACTTGAGAAAACTTGAAAAGCCCATATCTGTGACAAGGAAGGAGATAGAGAGCTAAAATTTCAGACGCAGCATCCAGGCAGAAATGCCATCAATGTGTGTAAATTTGGGGCAAATTGGGGAATATTGAAAATTTTCTAAAAATGTTGACCCGGGTCATCAATTTTTGAAACTTGAGAAAACTTGAAAAGCCCATATCTGTGACAAGGAAGGAGATAGAGAGCTAAAATTTCAGACGCAGCATCCAGGCAGAAATGCCATCAATGTGTGTAAATTTGGGGCAAATTGGGGAATATTGAAAATTTTCTAAAAATGTTGACCTGGGTCATCAATTTTTGAAACTTGAGAAAACTTGAAAAGCCCATATCTGTGACAAGGAAGGAGATAGAGAGCTAAAATTTCAGACGCAGCATCCAGGCAGAAATGCCATCAATGTGTGTAAATTTGGGGCAAATTGGGGAATATTGAAAACTTTGGAAAAATGGTGACCCCCGGGTCATCGATTTTTGAAACTGGAGAAAACTTGAAAAGCCCATATCTGTGACAAGGAAGGAGATAGAGAGCTACAATTTCAGACGCAGCATCCAGACAGAAATGCCATCAATTTGTGTAAATTTGGGACAGATTGGGGAATATTGAACATTTTCTAAAAATGTTGACCGGGGGTCATCGATTCTTGAAACTAGAGAAAACTTGACAAGCCCATGTCTGTGACAAGGAAGGAGATAGAGAGCTAAAATTTCAGACGCAGCATCCAGACAGAAATGCAATCAATGTGTGTAAATTTAGGGCAAATTGGGGAATATTGAAAATTTTGGAGAACAGTTGACCCCCGGGTCATCGATTTTTGAAACTGGAGAAAACTTGAAAAGCCCATATCTGTGACAAGGAAGGAGATAGAGAGCTAAAATTTCAGACGCAGCATCCAGACAGAAATGCCATCAATGTGTGTAAATTTGGGACAGATTGGGGAATATTGAACATTTTCTAAAAATGTTGACCGGGGGTCATCGATTCTTGAAACTAGAGAAAACTTGACAAGCCCATGTCTGTGACAAGGAAGGAGATAGAGAGCTAAAATTTCAGACGCAGCATCCAGACAGAAATGCAATCAATGTGTGTAAATTTAGGGCAAATTGGGGAATATTGAAAATTTTGGAGAACAGTTGACCCCCGGGTCATCGATTTTTGAAACTGGAGAAAACTTGAAAAGCCCATATCTGTGACAAGGAAGGAGATAGAGAGCTAAAATTTCAGACGCAGCATCCAGACAGAAATGCCATCAATTTGTGTAAATTTGGGGCAAATTGGGGAATATTGAAAATTTTCTAAAAATGTTGACCCGCGGGTCATCGATTTTTGAAACTAGAGAAATCTTGAAAAGCCCATATCTGTGACAAGGAAGGAGAAAGAGAGCTAAAATTTCAGACGCAGCATCCAGACAGAAATGCCATCAATTTGTGTAAATTTGGGACAAATTGGGGAATATTGAAAATGTTCTAAAAATGTTGACCTGCGAGTCATCGATTCTTGAAACTAGAGAAAACTTGAAAAGCCCATGTCTGTGACAAGGAAGGAGATAGAGAGCTACAATTTCAGACGCAGCATCCAGGCAGAAATGCCATCAATGTGTGTAAATTTGGGGCAAATTGGGGAATATTGAAAATTTTCTGAAAATGTTGACCCGGGTCATATATTTTTGAAACTGGAGAAAACTTGAAAAGCCCATATCTGTGACAAGGAAGGAGATAGAGAGCTACAATTTCAGACGCAGCATCCAGACAGAAATGCCATCAATGTGTGTAAATTTGGGGCAAATTGGGGAATATTGAAAATTTTCTAAAAATGTTGACCCGCGAGTCATCGATTCTTGAAACTAGAGAAAACTTGACAAGCCCATGTCTGTGACAAGGAAGGAGATAGAGAGCTAAAATTTCAGACGCAGCATCCAGACAGAAATGCCATCAATGTGTGTAAATTTAGGGCAAATTGGGGAATATTGAAAATTTTTGAGAAAAGTTGACCCCCGGGTCATCGATTTTTGAAACTGGAGAAAACTTGAAAAGCCGATATCTGTGACAAGGAAGGAGATAGAGAGCTAAAATTTCAGACGCAGCATCCAGGCAGAAATGCCATCAATGTGTGTAAATTTGGGACAAATTGGGGAATATTGAAAATTTTCTAAAAATGTTGCCCCCCGAGTCATCGATTCTTGAAACTAGAGAAAACTTGAAAAGCCCATATCTGTGACAAGGAAGGAGATAGAGAGCTAAAATTTCAGACGCAGCATCCAGACAGAAATGCCATCAATTTGTGTAAATTTGGGACAAATTGGGGAATATTGAACATTTTCTAAAAATGTTGACCCGGGTCATCAATTTTTGAAACTGGAGAAAACTTGAAAAGCCCATATCTGTGACAAGGAAGGAGATAGAGAGCTAAAATTTCAGACGCAGCATCCAGACAGAAATGCCATCAATGTGTGTAAATTTGGGGCAAATTGGGGAATATTGAAAATTTTCTGAAAATGTTGACCCGGGTCATATATTTTTGAAACTGGAGAAAACTTGAAAAGCCCATATCTGTGACAAGGAAGGAGATAGAGAGCTACAATTTCAGACGCAGCATCCAGACAGAAATGCCATCAATTTGTGTAAATTTGGGACAAATTGGGGAATATTGAAAATTTTCTAAAAATGTTGACCCGCGAGTCATCGATTCTTGAAACTAGAGAAAACTTGACAAGCCCATGTCTGTGACAAGGAAGGAGATAGAGAGCTAAAATTTCAGACGCAGCATCCAGGCAGAAATGCCATCAATGTGTGTAAATTTGGGACAAATTGGGGAATATTGAAAATTTTCTAAAAATGTTGACCCGCGAGTCATCGATTCTTGAAACTAGAGAAAACTTGAAAAGCCCATATCTGTGACAAGGAAGGATTTAGAGAGCTAAAATTTCAGACGCAGCATCCAGACAGAAATGCCATCAATTTGTGTAAATTTGGGACAAATTGGGGAATATTGAACATTTTCTAAAAATGTTGACCCGCGAGTCATCGATTCTTGAAACTAGAGAAAACTTGAAAAGCCCATATCTGTGACAAGGAAGGAGATAGAGAGCTAAAATTTCAGACGCAGCATCCAGACAGAAATGCCATCAATGTGTGTAAATTTGGGGCAAATTGGGGAATATTGAAAATTTTCTAAAAATGTTGACCCGGGTCATCAATTTTTGAAACTGGAGAAAACTTGAAAAGCCCATATCTGTGACAAGGAAGGAGATAGAGAGCTAAAATTTCAGACGCAGCATCCAGACAGAAATGCCATCAATGTGTGTAAATTTGGGGCAAATTGGGGAATATTGAAAATTCTCTAAAAATGTTGACCAGGGTCATCAATTTTTGAAACTGGAGAAAACTTGAAAAGCCCATATCTGTGACAAGGAAGGAGATAGAGAGCTAAAATTTCAGACGCAGCATCCAGACAGAAATGCCATCAATGTGTGTAAATTTGGGGCAAATCGGGGAATATTGAAAATTTTCTAAAAATGTTGACCCGGGTCATCAATTTTTGAAACTGGAGAAAACTTGAAAAGCCCATATCTGTGACAAGGAAGGAGATAGAGAGCTAAAATTTCAGACGCAGCATCCAGGCAGAAATGCCATCAATGTGTGTAAATTTGGGGCAAATTGGGGAATATTGAAAATTTTCTAAAAATGTTGACCCGCGGGTCATCAATTCTTGAAACTGGAGAGAACTTGAAAAGCCCATATCTGTGACAAGGAAGGAGATAGAGAGCTAAAATTTCAGACGCAGCATCCAGACAGAAATGCCATCAATGTGTGTAAATTTGGGGCAAATTGGGGAATATTGAAAATTTTGGAGAAAAGTTGACCCCCGGGTCATCGATTTTTGAAACTGGAGAAAACTTGAAAAGCCCATATCTGTGACAAGGAAGGAGAAAGAGAGCTAAAATTTCAGACGCAGCATCCAGGCAGAAATGCCATCAATTTGTGTAAATTTGGGACGAATTGGGGAATATTGAAGATTTTCTAAAATTGTTGACCCGCGGGTCATCGATTTTTGAAACTAGAGAAAACTTGAAAAGCCCATGTCTGTGACAAGGAAGGAGATAGAGAGCTACAATTTCAGACGCAGCATCCAGGCAGAAATGCCATCAATGTGTGTAAATTTGGGGCAAATTTGGGAATATTGAAAATTTTCAAAAAAAATGTTGACCCGGGTCATCAATTTTTGAAACTGGAGAAAACTTGAAAAGCCCATATCTGTGACAAGGAAGGAGATAGAGAGCTAAAATTTCAGACGCAGCATCCAGACAGAAATGCCATCAATGTGTGTAAATTTGGGGCAAATTGGGGAATATTGAAAATTTTCTGAAAATGTTGACCCGGGTCATATATTTTTGAAACTGGAGAAAACTTGAAAAGCCCATATCTGTGACAAGGAAGGAGATAGAGAGCTACAATTTCAGACGCAGCATCCAGACAGAAATGCCATCAATTTGTGTAAATTTGGGACAAATTGGGGAATATTGAAAATTTTCTAAAAATGTTGACCCGCGAGTCATCGATTCTTGAAACTAGAGAAAACTTGACAAGCCCATGTCTGTGACAAGGAAGGAGATAGAGAGCTAAAATTTCAGACGCAGCATCCAGGCAGAAATGCCATCAATGTGTGTAAATTTGGGACAAATTGGGGAATATTGAAAATTTTCTAAAAATGTTGACCCGCGAGTCATCGATTCTTGAAACTAGAGAAAACTTGAAAAGCCCATATCTGTGACAAGGAAGGATTAAGAGAGCTAAAATTTCAGACGCAGCATCCAGACAGAAATGCCATCAATTTGTGTAAATTTGGGACAAATTGGGGAATATTGAACATTTTCTAAAAATGTTGACCCGCGAGTCATCGATTCTTGAAACTAGAGAAAACTTGAAAAGCCCATATCTGTGACAAGGAAGGAGATAGAGAGCTAAAATTTCAGACGCAGCATCCAGACAGAAATGCCATCAATGTGTGTAAATTTGGGGCAAATTGGGGAATATTGAAAATTTTCTAAAAATGTTGACCCGGGTCATCAATTTTTGAAACTGGAGAAAACTTGAAAAGCCCATATCTGTGACAAGGAAGGAGATAGAGAGCTAAAATTTCAGACGCAGCATCCAGACAGAAATGCCATCAATGTGTGTAAATTTGGGGCAAATTGGGGAATATTGAAAATTCTCTAAAAATGTTGACCAGGGTCATCAATTTTTGAAACTGGAGAAAACTTGAAAAGCCCATATCTGTGACAAGGAAGGAGATAGAGAGCTAAAATTTCAGACGCAGCATCCAGACAGAAATGCCATCAATGTGTGTAAATTTGGGGCAAATCGGGGAATATTGAAAATTTTCTAAAAATGTTGACCCGGGTCATCAATTTTTGAAACTGGAGAAAACTTGAAAAGCCCATATCTGTGACAAGGAAGGAGATAGAGAGCTAAAATTTCAGACGCAGCATCCAGACAGAAATGCCATCAATGTGTGTAAATTTGGGGCAAATTGGGGAATATTGAAAATTTTCAAAAAATGTTGACCAGGGTCATCAATTTTTGAAACTGGAGAAAACTTGAAAAGCCCATATCTGTGACAAGGAAGGAGATAGAGAGCTAAAATTTCAGGCGCAGCATCCAGGCAGAAATGCCATCAATGTGTGTAAATTTGGGGCAAATTGGGGAATATTGAAAATTTTCTAAAAATGTTGACCCGGGTCATCAATTTTTGAAACTGGAGAAAACTTGAAAAGCCCATATCTGTGACAAGGAAGGAGATAGAGAGCTAAAATTTCAGACGCAGCATCCAGGCAGAAATGCCATCAATGTGTGTAAATTTGGGGCAAATTGGGGAATATTGAAAATTTTGGAGAAAAGTTGACCCCCGGGTCATCGATTTTTGAAACTGGAGAAAACTTGAAAAGCCCATATCTGTGACAAGGAAGGAGAAAGAGAGCTAAAATTTCAGACGCAGCATCCAGGCAGAAATGCCATCAATTTGTGTAAATTTGGGACGAATTGGGGAATATTGAAGATTTTCTAAAATTGTTGACCCGCGGGTCATCGATTTTTGAAACTAGAGAAAACTTGAAAAGCCCATGTCTGTGACAAGGAAGGAGATAGAGAGCTACAATTTCAGACGCAGCATCCAGGCAGAAATGCCATCAATGTGTGTAAATTTGGGGCAAATTTGGGAATATTGAAAATTTTCAAAAAAAATGTTGACCCGGGTCATCAATTTTTGAAACTGGAGAAAACTTGAAAAGCCCATATCTGTGACAAGGAAGGAGATAGAGAGCTAAAATTTCAGACGCAGCATCCAGACAGAAATGCCATCAATGTGTGTAAATTTGGGGCAAATTGGGGAATATTGAAAATTTTCTGAAAATGTTGACCCGGGTCATATATTTTTGAAACTGGAGAAAACTTGAAAAGCCCATATCTGTGACAAGGAAGGAGATAGAGAGCTACAATTTCAGACGCAGCATCCAGACAGAAATGCCATCAATTTGTGTAAATTTGGGACAAATTGGGGAATATTGAAAATTTTCTAAAAATGTTGACCCGCGAGTCATCGATTCTTGAAACTAGAGAAAACTTGACAAGCCCATGTCTGTGACAAGGAAGGAGATAGAGAGCTAAAATTTCAGACGCAGCATCCAGGCAGAAATGCCATCAATGTGTGTAAATTTGGGACAAATTGGGGAATATTGAAAATTTTCTAAAAATGTTGACCCGCGAGTCATCGATTCTTGAAACTAGAGAAAACTTGAAAAGCCCATATCTGTGACAAGGAAGGATTAAGAGAGCTAAAATTTCAGACGCAGCATCCAGACAGAAATGCCATCAATTTGTGTAAATTTGGGACAAATTGGGGAATATTGAACATTTTCTAAAAATGTTGACCCGCGAGTCATCGATTCTTGAAACTAGAGAAAACTTGAAAAGCCCATATCTGTGACAAGGAAGGAGATAGAGAGCTAAAATTTCAGACGCAGCATCCAGACAGAAATGCCATCAATGTGTGTAAATTTGGGGCAAATTGGGGAATATTGAAAATTTTCTAAAAATGTTGACCCGGGTCATCAATTTTTGAAACTGGAGAAAACTTGAAAAGCCCATATCTGTGACAAGGAAGGAGATAGAGAGCTAAAATTTCAGACGCAGCATCCAGACAGAAATGCCATCAATGTGTGTAAATTTGGGGCAAATTGGGGAATATTGAAAATTCTCTAAAAATGTTGACCAGGGTCATCAATTTTTGAAACTGGAGAAAACTTGAAAAGCCCATATCTGTGACAAGGAAGGAGATAGAGAGCTAAAATTTCAGACGCAGCATCCAGACAGAAATGCCATCAATGTGTGTAAATTTGGGGCAAATCGGGGAATATTGAAAATTTTCTAAAAATGTTGACCCGGGTCATCAATTTTTGAAACTGGAGAAAACTTGAAAAGCCCATATCTGTGACAAGGAAGGAGATAGAGAGCTAAAATTTCAGACGCAGCATCCAGACAGAAATGCCATCAATGTGTGTAAATTTGGGGCAAATTGGGGAATATTGAAAATTTTCAAAAAATGTTGACCAGGGTCATCAATTTTTGAAACTGGAGAAAACTTGAAAAGCCCATATCTGTGACAAGGAAGGAGATAGAGAGCTAAAATTTCAGGCGCAGCATCCAGGCAGAAATGCCATCAATGTGTGTAAATTTGGGGCAAATTGGGGAATATTGAAAATTTTCTAAAAATGTTGACCCGGGTCATCAATTTTTGAAACTGGAGAAAACTTGAAAAGCCCATATCTGTGACAAGGAAGGAGATAGAGAGCTAAAATTTCAGGCGCAGCATCCAGACAGAAATGCCATCAATTTGTGTAAATTTGGGACAAATTGGGGAATATTGAAAATTTTCTAAAAATGTTGACCCGGGTCATCAATTTTTGAAACTGGAGAAAACTTGAAAAGCCCATATCTGTGACAAGGAAGGAGATAGAGAGCTAAAATTTCAGACGCAGCATCCAGGCAGAAATGCCATCAATGTGTGTAAATTTGGGGCAAATTGGGGAATATTGAAAATTTTGGAAAAAAGTTGACCGCCGGGTCATCGATTCGTGAAACTGGAGAAAACTTGAAAAGCCCATATCTGTGACATGGAAGGAGATAGAGAGCTAAAATTTCAGACGCAGCATCCAGACAGAAATGCCATCAATGTGTGTAAATTTGCGGCAAATTGGGGAATATTGAAAATTTTCTAAAAATGTTGACCAGGGTCATCAATTTTTGAAACTGGAGAAAACTTGAAAAGCCCATATCTGTGACAAGGAAGGAGATAGAGAGCTAAAATTTCAGACGCAGCATCCAGACAGAAATGCCATCAATGTGTGTAAATTTGCGGCAAATTGGGGAATATTGAAAATTTTCGAAAAAAGTTGACCCCCGGGTCATCGATTTTTGAAACTGGAGAAAACTTTAAAAGCCCATATCTGTGACAAGGAAGGAGATAGAGAGCTAACATTTCAGACGCAGCATCCAGACAGAAATGCCATCAATTTGTGTAAATTTGGGGCAAATTGGGGAATATTGAAAATTTTCTAAAAATGTTGACCCGGGTCATCAATTTTTGAAACTGGAGAAAACTTGAAAAGCCCATATCTGTGACAAGGAAGGAGATAGATAGCTACAATTTCAGACGCAGCATCCAGACAGAAATGCCATCAATGTGTGTAAATTTGGGGCAAATTGGGGAATATTGAAAATTTTCTAAAAATGTTGACCCGGGTCATCAATTTTTGAAACTGGAGAAAACTTGAAAAGCCCATTTCTGTGACAAGGAAGGAGATAGAGAGCTAAAATTTCAGACGCAGCATCCAGGCAGAAATGCCATCAATGTGTGTAAATTTGGGACAAATTGGGGAATATTGAAAATTTTCTAAAAATGTTGACCCGCGGGTCATCGATTCTTGTAACTAGAGAAAACTTGAAAAGCCCATGTCTGTGACAAGGAAGGAGATAGAGAGCTACAATTTCAGACGCAGCATCCAGGCAGAAATGCCATCAATGTGTGTAAATTTGGGGCGAATTGGGGAATACTGAAAATTTTGGAAAAAAGTTGACCCGGGTCATCAATTTTTGAAACTGGAGCAAAGTTTAAAAGCCCATATCTGTGACAAGGAAGGAGATAGAGAGCTACAATTTCAGACGCAGCATCCAGGCAGAAATGCCATCAATGTGTGTAAATTTGGGGCAAATTGGGGAATATTGAAAATTTTCTAAAAAAGTTGACCCGCGGGTCATCAATTCTTGAAACTGGAGAGAACTTGAAAAGCCCATATCTGTGACAAGGAAGGAGATAGAGAGCTACAATTTCAGACGCAGCATCCAGGCAGAAATGCCATCAATGTGTGTAAATTTGGGGCAAATTGGGGAATATTTAAAATTTTCTAAAAATGTTGACCCGGGTCATCAATTTTTGAAACTGGAGAAAACTTGAAAAGCCCATATCTGTGACAAGGAAGGAGATAGAGAGCTAAATTTTCAGACGCAGCATCCAGGCAGAAATGCCATCAATGTGTGTAAATTTGGGGCAAATTGGGGAATATTGAAAAATTTGGAAAAAAGTTGACCCGCGGGTCATCGATTTTTAAAACTGGAGAAAACTTGAAAAGCCCATATCTGTGACAAGGAAGGAGATAGAGAGCTAAAATTTCAGACGCAGCATCCAGACAGAAATGCCATCAATTTGTGTAAATTTGGGACAAATTGGGGAATATTGAAAATTTTTGGAAAAAAGTTGACCCGGGTCATCAATTTGTGAAACTGGAGAAAACTTGAAAAGCCCATATCTGTGACAAGGAAGGAGATAGAGAGCTACAATTTCAGACGCAGCATCCAGGCAGAAATGCCATCAATGTGTGTAAATTTGGGGCAAATTGGGGAAAATTGAAAATTTTCTAAAAATGTTGACCCGCGGGTCATCGATTCTTGAAACTAGAGAAAACTTGAAAAGCCCATGTCTGTGACAAGGAAGGAGATAGAGAGCTACAATTTCAGACGCAGCATCCAGACAGAAATGCCATCAATTTTAGTAAATTTGGGACAAATTGGGGAATATTGAAAATTTTCTAAAAATGTTGACCCGCGGGTCATCGATTCTTGAAACTAGAGAAAACTTGAAAAGCCCATGTCTGTGACAAGGAAGGAGATAGAGAGCTACAATTTCAGACGCAGCATCCAGGCAGAAATGCCATCAATGTGTGTAAATTTGGGGCAAATTGGGGAATATTGAAGATTTTCTAAAAATGTTGACCAGCGGGTCATCGATTCTTGTAACTAGGAAAACTTGAAAAGCCCATGTCTGTGACAAAGAAGGAGATAGAGAGCTACAATTTTAGACGCAGCATCCAGGCAGAAATGCCATCAATGTGTGTAAATTTTGGGCAAATTGGGGAATATTGAAAATTTTCGAAAAATGTTGACCCGGGTCATCAATTTTTGAAACTGGAGAAAACTTGAAAAGCCCATATCTGTGACAAGGAAGGAGATAGAGAGCTACAATTTCAGACGCAGCATCCAGGCAGAAATGCCATCAATGTGTGTAAATTTGGGGCAAATTGGGGAATATTGAAAATTTTCTAAAAATGTTGACCCGGGTCATCAATTTTTGAAACTGGAGAAAACTTGAAAAGCCCATATCTGTGACAAGGAAGGAGATAGAGAGCTAACATTTCAGACGCAGCATCCAGACAGAGATGCCATCAATTTGTGTAAATTAAGTGCAAATTGGGGAATATTGAAAATTTTGGAAAAAAGTTGACCCCCGGGTCATCGATTTTTGAAACTGAAGAAAACTTTAAAATCCCATATCTGTGACAAGGAAAGAGATAGAGAGCTAAAATTTCAGACGCAGCATCCAGGCAGAAATGCCATCAATGTGTGTAAATTTGGGGCAAATTGGGGAATATTGAAAATTTTGGAAAAAAGTTGACCCCCGGGTCATCGATTTTTGAAACTAGAGAAAACTTGAAAAGCCCATGTCTGTGACAAGGAAGGAGATAGAGAGCTACAATTTTAGACGCAGCATCCAGGCAGAAATGCCATCAATGTGTGTAAATTTGGGGCAAATTGGGGAATATTGAAAATTTTCTAAAAATGTTGACCCGGGTCATCAATTTTTGAATCTGGAGAAAACTTGAAAAGCCCATATCTGTGACAAGGAAGGAGATAGAGAGCTAAAATTTCAGACGCAGCATCCAGGCAGAAATGCCATCAATGTGTGTAAATTTGGGGCAAATTGGGGAATATTGAAAATTTTGGAAAAATGTTGACCCGGGTCATCAATTTTTGAAACTGGAGAGAACTTGAAAAGCCCATGTCTGTGACAAGGAAGGAGATAGAGAGCTAAAATTTCAGACGCAGCATCCAGGCAGAAATGCCATCAATGTGTGTAAATTTGGGGCAAATTGGGGAATATTGAAAATTTTCGAAAAATGTTGACCCGCGGGATATCGATTCTTGTAACTAGAGAAAACTTGAAAAGCCCATGTCTGTGACAAGGAAGGAGATAGAGAGCTAAAATTTCAGACGCAGCATCCAGGCAGAAATGCCATCAATGTGTGTAAATTTGGGGCAAATCTGGGAATATTGATAATTTTCTAAAAATGTTGACCCGCGGGTCATCAATTTTTGAAACTGGAGAAAACTTGAAAAGCCCATATCTGTGACAAGGAAGGAGATAGAGAGCTAAAATTTCAGACGCAGCATCCAGACAGAAATGCCATCAATTTGTGTAAATTTGGGACAAATTGGGGAATATTGAAAATTTTCTAAAAATGTTGACCCAGGTCATCAATTTTTGAAACTGGAGAAAACTTGAAAAGCCCATTTCTGTGACAAGGAAGGAGATAGAGAGCTAAAATTTCAGACGCAGCATCCAGGCAGAAATGCCATCAATGTGTGTAAATTTGGGGCAAATTGGGGAATATTGAAAATTTTCTAAAAATGTTGACCCGGGTCATCAATTTTTGAAACTGGAGAAAACTTGAAAAGCCCATTTCTGTGACAAGGAAGGAGATAGAGAGCTAAAATTTCAGACGCAGCATCCAGGCAGAAATGCCATCAATGTGTGTAAATTTGGGGCAAATTGGGGAATATTGAAAATTTTCTAAAAATGTTGACCCGGGTCATCAATTTTTGAAACTGGAGAAAACTTGAAAAGCCCATTTCTGTGACAAGGAAGGAGATAGAGAGCTAAAATTTCAGACGCAGCATCCAGCCAGAAATGCCATCAATGTGTGTAAATTTGGGGCAAATTGGGGAATATTGAAAATTTTGGAAAAAAGTTGACCCCCGGGTCATCGATTTTTGAAACTGGAGAAAACTTTAAAAGCCCATATCTGTGACAAGGAAGGAGATAGAGAGCTACAATTTCAGACGCAGCATCCAGGCAGAAATGCCATCAATGTGTGTAAATTTGGGACAAATTGGGGAATATTGAAAATTTTCTAAAAATGTTGACCCGCGGGTCATCGATTCTTGTAACTAGAGAAAACTTGAAAAGCCCATGTCTGTGACAAGGAAGGAGATAGAGAGCTAAAATTTCAGATGCAGCATCCAGGCAGAAATGCCATCAATGTGTGTAAATTTGGGACAAATTGGGGAATATTGAAAATTTTCTAAAAATGTTGACCCGCGGGTCATCGATTCTTGTAACTAGAGAAAACTTGAAAAGCCCATGTCTGTGACAAGGAAGGAGATAGAGAGCTACAATTTCAGACGCAGCATCCAGGCAGAAATGCCATCAATGTGTGTAAATTTGGGGCGAATTGGGGAATACTGAAAATTTTGGAAAAAAGTTGACCCGGGTCATCAATTTTTGAAACTGGAGCAAAGTTTAAAAGCCCATATCTGTGACAAGGAAGGAGATAGAGAGCTACAATTTCAGACGCAGCATCCAGGCAGAAATGCCATCAATGTGTGTAAATTTGGGGCAAATTGGGGAATATTGAAAATTTTCTAAAAAAGTTGACCCGCGGGTCATCAATTCTTGAAACTGGAGAGAACTTGAAAAGCCCATATCTGTGACAAGGAAGGAGATAGAGAGCTAAATTTTCAGACGCAGCATCCAGGCAGAAATGCCATCAATGTGTGTAAATTTGGGGCAAATTGGGGAATATTGAAAATTTTCTAAAAATGTTGACCCGCGGGTCATCGATTCTTGTAACTAGAGAAAACTTGAAAAGCCCATATCTGTGACAAGGAAGGAGATAGAGAGCTACAATTTCAGACGCAGCATCCAGGCAGAAATGCCATCAATGTGTGTAAATTTGGGGCAAATTGGGGAATATTGAAAATTTTCTAAAAATGTTGACCCGGGTCATCAATTTTTGAAACTGGAGAAAACTTGAAAAGCCCATATCTGTGACAAGGAAGGAGATAGAGAGCTAAATTTTCAGACGCAGCATCCAGGCAGAAATGCCATCAATGTGTGTAAATTTGGGGCAAATTGGGGAATATTGAAAATTTTGGAAAAAAGCTGACCCCCGGGTCATCGATTTTTAAAAATGGAGAAAACTTGAAAAGCCCATATCTGTGACAAGGAAGGAGATAGAGAGCTACAATTTCAGACGCAGCATCCAGGCAGAAATGCCATCAATGTGTGTAAATTTGGGGCAAATTGGGGAATATTGAAAATTTTCTAAAAATGTTGACCCGGGTCATCAATTTTTGAAACTGGAGAAAACTTGAAAAGCCCATATCTGTGACAAGGAAGGAGATAGAGAGCTAAAATTTCAGACGCAGCATCCAGACAGAAATGCCATCAATTTTAGTAAATTTGGGACAAATTGGGGAATATTGAAAATTTTCTAAAAATGTTGACCCGCGGGTCATCGATTCTTGAAACTAGAGAAAACTTGAAAAGCCCATGTCTGTGACAAGGAAGGAGATAGAGAGCTACAATTTCAGACGCAGCATCCAGGCAGAAATGCCATCAATGTGTGTAAATTTGGGGCAAATTGGGGAATATTGAAAATTTTTGGAAAAAAGTTGACCCCGGGGTCATCGATTTTTGAAACTGGAGAAAACTTTAAAAGCCCATATCTGTGACAAGGAAGGAGATAGAGAGCTAAAATTTCAGACGCAGCATCCAGGCAGAAATGCCATCAATGTGTGTAAATTTGGGACAAATTGGGGAATATTGAAAATTTTCTAAAAATGTTGACCCGGGTCATCAATTTTTGAAACTGGAGAAAACTTGAAAAGCCCATATCTGTGACAAGGAAGGAGATAGAGAGCTACAATTTCAGACGCAGCATCCAGACAGAAATGCCATCAATTTTAGTAAATTTGGGGCAAATTGGGGAATATTGAAAATTTTCTAAAAATGTTGACCCGCAGGTCATCAATTCTTGAAACTAGAGAAAACTTGAAAAGCCCATATCTGTGACAAGGAAGGAGATAGAGAGCTACAATTTCAGACGCAGCATCCAGGCAGAAATGCCATCAATGTGTGTAAATTTGGGGCAAATTGGGGAATATTGAAAATTTTGGAAAAAAGTTGACCCCCGGGTCATCGATTTTTGAAACTGGAGAAAACTTTAAAAGCCCATATCTGTGACAAGGAAGGAGATAGAGAGCTAAAATTTCAGACGCAGCATCCAGGCAGAAATGCCATCAATGTGTGTAAATTTGGGGCAAATTGGGGAATATTGAAAATTTTCTAAAAATGTTGACCCGCGGGTCATCGATTCTTGTAACTAGAGAAAACTTGAAAAGCCCATGTCTGTGACAAGGAAGGAGATAGAGAGCTACACTTTCAGACGCAGCATCCAGGCAGAAATGCCATCAATGTGTGTAAATTTGGGGCAAATTGGGGAATACTGAAAATTTTGGAAAAAAGTTGACCCGGGTCATCAATTTTTGAAACTGGAGCAAACTTTAAAAGCCCATATCTGTGACAAGGAAGGAGATAGAGAGCTACAATTTCAGACGCAGCATCCAGGCAGAAATGCCATCAATGTGTGTAAATTTGGGGCAAATTGGGGAATATTGAAAATTTTCTAAAAATGTTGACCCAGGTCATCAATTTTTGAAACTGGAGAAAACTTGAAAAGCCCATTTCTGTGACAAGGAAGGAGATAGAGAGCTAAAATTTCAGACGCAGCATCCAGGCAGAAATGCCATCAATGTGTGTAAATTTGGGGCAAATTGGGGAATATTGAAAATTTTCTAAAAATGTTGACCCGGGTCATCAATTTTTGAAACTGGAGAAAACTTGAAAAGCCCATTTCTGTGACAAGGAAGGAGATAGAGAGCTAAAATTTCAGACGCAGCATCCAGGCAGAAATGCCATCAATGTGTGTAAATTTGGGGCAAATTGGGGAATATTGAAAATTTTCTAAAAATGTTGACCCGGGTCATCAATTTTTGAAACTGGAGAAAACTTGAAAAGCCCATTTCTGTGACAAGGAAGGAGATAGAGAGCTAAAATTTCAGACGCAGCATCCAGCCAGAAATGCCATCAATGTTTGTAAATTTGGGGCAAATTGGGGAATATTGAAAATTTTGGAAAAAAGTTGACCCCCGGGTCATCGATTTTTGAAACTGGAGAAAACTTTAAAAGCCCATATCTGTGACAAGGAAGGAGATAGAGAGCTACAATTTCAGACGCAGCATCCAGGCAGAAATGCCATCAATGTGTGTAAATTTGGGACAAATTGGGGAATATTGAAAATTTTCTAAAAATGTTGACCCGCGGGTCATCGATTCTTGTAACTAGAGAAAACTTGAAAAGCCCATGTCTGTGACAAGGAAGGAGATAGAGAGCTAAAATTTCAGATGCAGCATCCAGGCAGAAATGCCATCAATGTGTGTAAATTTGGGACAAATTGGGGAATATTGAAAATTTTCTAAAAATGTTGACCCGCGGGTCATCGATTCTTGTAACTAGAGAAAACTTGAAAAGCCCATGTCTGTGACAAGGAAGGAGATAGAGAGCTACAATTTCAGACGCAGCATCCAGGCAGAAATGCCATCAATGTGTGTAAATTTGGGGCGAATTGGGGAATACTGAAAATTTTGGAAAAAAGTTGACCCGGGTCATCAATTTTTGAAACTGGAGCAAAGTTTAAAAGCCCATATCTGTGACAAGGAAGGAGATAGAGAGCTACAATTTCAGACGCAGCATCCAGGCAGAAATGCCATCAATGTGTGTAAATTTGGGGCAAATTGGGGAATATTGAAAATTTTCTAAAAAAGTTGACCCGCGGGTCATCAATTCTTGAAACTGGAGAGAACTTGAAAAGCCCATATCTGTGACAAGGAAGGAGATAGAGAGCTAAATTTTCAGACGCAGCATCCAGGCAGAAATGCCATCAATGTGTGTAAATTTGGGGCAAATTGGGGAATATTGAAAATTTTCTAAAAATGTTGACCCGCGGGTCATCGATTCTTGTAACTAGAGAAAACTTGAAAAGCCCATATCTGTGACAAGGAAGGAGATAGAGAGCTACAATTTCAGACGCAGCATCCAGGCAGAAATGCCATCAATGTGTGTAAATTTGGGGCAAATTGGGGAATATTGAAAATTTTCTAAAAATGTTGACCCGGGTCATCAATTTTTGAAACTGGAGAAAACTTGAAAAGCCCATATCTGTGACAAGGAAGGAGATAGAGAGCTAAATTTTCAGACGCAGCATCCAGGCAGAAATGCCATCAATGTGTGTAAATTTGGGGCAAATTGGGGAATATTGAAAATTTTGGAAAAAAGCTGACCCCCGGGTCATCGATTTTTAAAAATGGAGAAAACTTGAAAAGCCCATATCTGTGACAAGGAAGGAGATAGAGAGCTACAATTTCAGACGCAGCATCCAGGCAGAAATGCCATCAATGTGTGTAAATTTGGGGCAAATTGGGGAATATTGAAAATTTTCTAAAAATGTTGACCCGGGTCATCAATTTTTGAAACTGGAGAAAACTTGAAAAGCCCATATCTGTGACAAGGAAGGAGATAGAGAGCTAAAATTTCAGACGCAGCATCCAGACAGAAATGCCATCAATTTTAGTAAATTTGGGACAAATTGGGGAATATTGAAAATTTTCTAAAAATGTTGACCCGCGGGTCATCGATTCTTGAAACTAGAGAAAACTTGAAAAGCCCATGTCTGTGACAAGGAAGGAGATAGAGAGCTACAATTTCAGACGCAGCATCCAGGCAGAAATGCCATCAATGTGTGTAAATTTGGGGCAAATTGGGGAATATTGAAAATTTTTGGAAAAAAGTTGACCCCGGGGTCATCGATTTTTGAAACTGGAGAAAACTTTAAAAGCCCATATCTGTGACAAGGAAGGAGATAGAGAGCTAAAATTTCAGACGCAGCATCCAGGCAGAAATGCCATCAATGTGTGTAAATTTGGGGCAAATTGGGGAATATTGAAAATTTTCTAAAAATGTTGACCCGGGTCATCAATTTTTGAAACTGGAGAAAACTTGAAAAGCCCATATCTGTGACAAGGAAGGAGATAGAGAGCTAAAATTTCAGACGCAGCATCCAGACAGAAATGCCATCAATTTTAGTAAATTTGGGACAAATTGGGGAATATTGAAAATTTTCTAAAAATGTTGACCCGCGGGTCATCGATTCTTGAAACTAGAGAAAACTTGAAAAGCCCATGTCTGTGACAAGGAAGGAGATAGAGAGCTACAATTTCAGACGCAGCATCCAGGCAGAAATGCCATCAATGTGTGTAAATTTGGGGCAAATTGGGGAATATTGAAAATTTTCTAAAAATGTTGACCCGGGTCATCAATTTTTGAAACTGGAGAAAACTTGAAAAGCCCATATCTGTGACAAGGAAGGAGATAGAGAGCTAAAATTTCAGACGCAGCATCCAGACTGAAATGCCATCAATTTTAGTAAATTTGGGACAAATTGGGGAATATTGAAAATTTTCTAAAAATGTTGACCCGCGGGTCATCGATTCTTGAAACTAGAGAAAACTTGAAAAGCCCATGTCTGTGACAAGGAAGGAGATAGAGAGCTAAAATTTCAGACGCAGCATCCAGGCAGAAATGCCATCAATGTGTGTAAATTTGGGGCAAATTGGGGAATATTGAAAATTTTGGAAAAAAGTTGACCCCCGGGTCATCGATTTTTGAAACTGGAGAAAACTTGAAAAGCCCATATCTGTGACAAGGAAGGAGATAGAGAGCTAAAATTTCAGACGCAGCATCCAGACAGAAATGCCATCAATGTGTGTAAATTTGGGACAAATTGGGGAATATTGAAAATTTTCTAAAAATGTTGACCCGGGTCATCAATTTTTGAAACTGGAGAAAACTTGAAAAGCCCATATCTGTGACAAGGAAGGAGATAGAGAGCTACAATTTCAGACGCAGCATCCAGGCAGAAATGCCATCAATGTGTGTAAATTTGGGACAAATTGGGGAATATTGAAAATTTTCTAAAAATGTTGACCCGCGGGTCATCGATTCTTGTAACTAGAGAAAACTTGAAAAGCCCATGTCTGTGACAAGGAAGGAGATAGAGAGCTACAATTTCAGACGCAGCATCCAGGCAGAAATGCCATCAATGTGTGTAAATTTGGGGCAAATTGGGGAATATTGAAAATTTTCTAAAAATGTTGACCCGGGTCATCAATTTTTGAAACTGGAGAAAACTTGAAAAGCCCATATCTGTGACAAGGAAGGAGATAGAGAGCTAAAATTTCAGACGCAGCATCCAGACTGAAATGCCATCAATTTTAGTAAATTTGGGACAAATTGGGGAATATTGAAAATTTTCTAAAAATGTTGACCCGCGGGTCATCGATTCTTGAAACTAGAGAAAACTTGAAAAGCCCATGTCTGTGACAAGGAAGGAGATAGAGAGCTAAAATTTCAGACGCAGCATCCAGGCAGAAATGCCATCAATGTGTGTAAATTTGGGGCAAATTGGGGAATATTGAAAATTTTTGGAAAAAAGTTGACCCCCGGGTCATCGATTTTTGAAACTGGAGAAAACTTGAAAAGCCCATATCTGTGACAAGGAAGGAGATAGAGAGCTAAAATTTCAGACGCAGCATCCAGACAGAAATGCCATCAATGTGTGTAAATTTGGGACAAATTGGGGAATATTGAAAATTTTCTAAAAATGTTGACCCGGGTCATCAATTTTTGAAACTGGAGAAAACTTGAAAAGCCCATATCTGTGACAAGGAAGGAGATAGAGAGCTACAATTTCAGACGCAGCATCCAGGCAGAAATGCCATCAATGTGTGTAAATTTGGGACAAATTGGGGAATATTGAAAATTTTCTAAAAATGTTGACCCGCGGGTCATCGATTCTTGTAACTAGAGAAAACTTGAAAAGCCCATGTCTGTGACAAGGAAGGAGATAGAGAGCTACAATTTCAGACGCAGCATCCAGGCAGAAATGCCATCAATGTGTGTAAATTTGGGGCAAATTGGGGAATATTGAAAATTTTCTAAAAATGTTGACCCGCGGGTCATCAATTCTTGAAACTGGAGAGAACTTGAAAAGCCCATATCTGTGACAAGGAAGGAGATAGAGAGCTACAATTTCAGACGCAGCATCCAGACAGAAATGCCATCAATGTGTGTAAATTTGGGGCAAATTGGGGAATATTGAAAATTTTCTAAAAATGTTGACCCGGGTCATCAATTTTTGAAACTGGAGAAAACTTGAAAAGCCCATATCTGTGACAAGGAAGGAGATAGAGAGCTAAATTTTCAGACGCAGCATCCAGGCAGAAATGCCATCAATGTGTGTAAATTTGGGGCAAATTGGGGAATATTGAAAATTTTGGAAAAAAGTTGACCCCCGGGTCATCGATTTTTAAAACTGGAGAAAACTTGAAAAGCCCATATCTGTGACAAGGAAGGAGATAGAGAGCTAAAATTTCAGACGCAGCATCCAGACAGAAATGCCATCAATTTGTGTAAATTTGGGACAAATTGGGGAATATTGAAAATTTTTGGAAAAAAGTTGACCCGGGTCATCAATTTGTGAAACTGGAGAAAACTTGAAAAGCCCATATCTGTGACAAGGAAGGAGATAGAGAGCTACAATTTCAGACGCAGCATCCAGGCAGAAATGCCATCAATGTGTGTAAATTTGGGGCAAATTGGGGAATATTGAAAATTTTCTAAAAATGTTGACCCGGGTCATCAATTTTTGAAACTGGAGAAAACTTGAAAAGCCCATATCTGTGACAAGGAAGGAGATAGAGAGCTAAAATTTCAGACGCAGCATCCAGACAGAAATGCCATCAATTTTAGTAAATTTGGGACAAATTGGGGAATATTGAAAATTTTCTAAAAATGTTGACCCGCGGGTCATCGATTCTTGAAACTAGAGAAAACTTGAAAAGCCCATGTCTGTGACAAGGAAGGAGATAGAGAGCTACAATTTCAGACGCAGCATCCAGGCAGAAATGCCATCAATGTGTGTAAATTTGGGGCAAATTGGGGAATATTGAAAATTTTCTAAAAATGTTGACCCGGGTCATCAATTTTTGAAACTGGAGAAAACTTGAAAAGCCCATATCTGTGACAAGGAAGGAGATAGAGAGCTAAATTTTCAGACGCAGCATCCAGGCAGAAATGCCATCAATGTGTGTAAATTTGGGGCAAATTGGGGAATATTGAAAATTTTGGAAAAAAGTTGACCCCCGGGTCATCGATTTTTAAAACTGGAGAAAACTTGAAAAGCCCATATCTGTGACAAGGAAGGAGATAGAGAGCTAAAATTTCAGACGCAGCATCCAGACAGAAATGCCATCAATTTGTGTAAATTTGGGACAAATTGGGGAATATTGAAAATTTTTGGAAAAAAGTTGACCCGGGTCATCAATTTGTGAAACTGGAGAAAACTTGAAAAGCCCATATCTGTGACAAGGAAGGAGATAGAGAGCTACAATTTCAGACGCAGCATCCAGGCAGAAATGCCATCAATGTGTGTAAATTTGGGGCAAATTGGGGAATATTGAAAATTTTCTAAAAATGTTGACCCGGGTCATCAATTTTTGAAACTGGAGAAAACTTGAAAAGCCCATATCTGTGACAAGGAAGGAGATAGAGAGCTAAAATTTCAGACGCAGCATCCAGACAGAAATGCCATCAATTTTAGTAAATTTGGGACAAATTGGGGAATATTGAAAATTTTCTAAAAATGTTGACCCGCGGGTCATCGATTCTTGAAACTAGAGAAAACTTGAAAAGCCCATGTCTGTGACAAGGAAGGAGATAGAGAGCTACAATTTCAGACGCAGCATCCAGGCAGAAATGCCATCAATGTGTGTAAATTTGGGGCAAATTGGGGAATATTGAAAATTTTCTAAAAATGTTGACCCGGGTCATCAATTTTTGAAACTGGAGAAAACTTGAAAAGCCCATATCTGTGACAAGGAAGGAGATAGAGAGCTAAATTTTCAGACGCAGCATCCAGGCAGAAATGCCATCAATGTGTGTAAATTTGGGGCAAATTGGGGAATATTGAAAATTTTGGAAAAAAGTTGACCCCCGGGTCATCGATTTTTAAAACTGGAGAAAACTTGAAAAGCCCATATCTGTGACAAGGAAGGAGATAGAGAGCTAAAATTTCAGACGCAGCATCCAGACAGAAATGCCATCAATTTGTGTAAATTTGGGACAAATTGGGGAATATTGAAAATTTTTGGAAAAAAGTTGACCCGGGTCATCAATTTGTGAAACTGGAGAAAACTTGAAAAGCCCATATCTGTGACAAGGAAGGAGATAGAGAGCTACAATTTCAGACGCAGCATCCAGGCAGAAATGCCATCAATGTGTGTAAATTTGGGGCAAATTGGGGAATATTGAAAATTTTCTAAAAATGTTGACCCGGGTCATCAATTTTTGAAACTGGAGAAAACTTGAAAAGCCCATATCTGTGACAAGGAAGGAGATAGAGAGCTAAAATTTCAGACGCAGCATCCAGACAGAAATGCCATCAATTTTAGTAAATTTGGGACAAATTGGGGAATATTGAAAATTTTCTAAAAATGTTGACCCGCGGGTCATCGATTCTTGAAACTAGAGAAAACTTGAAAAGCCCATGTCTGTGACAAGGAAGGAGATAGAGAGCTACAATTTCAGACGCAGCATCCAGGCAGAAATGCCATCAATGTGTGTAAATTTGGGGCAAATTGGGGAATATTGAAAATTTTCTAAAAATGTTGACCCGGGTCATCAATTTTTGAAACTGGAGAAAACTTGAAAAGCCCATATCTGTGACAAGGAAGGAGATAGAGAGCTAAATTTTCAGACGCAGCATCCAGGCAGAAATGCCATCAATGTGTGTAAATTTGGGGCAAATTGGGGAATATTGAAAATTTTGGAAAAAAGTTGACCCCCGGGTCATCGATTTTTAAAACTGGAGAAAACTTGAAAAGCCCATATCTGTGACAAGGAAGGAGATAGAGAGCTAAAATTTCAGACGCAGCATCCAGACAGAAATGCCATCAATTTGTGTAAATTTGGGACAAATTGGGGAATATTGAAAATTTTCTAAAAATGTTGACCCGGGTCATCAATTTTTGAAACTGGAGAAAACTTGAAAAGCCCATATCTGTGACAAGGAAGGAGATAGAGAGCTAAAATTTCAGACGCAGCATCCAGACAGAAATGCCATCAATGTGTGTAAATTTGGGGCAAATTGGGGAATATTGAAAATTTTCTAAAAATGTTGACCCGCGGGTCATCGATTCTTCAAACTAGAGAAAACTTGAAAAGCCCATATCTGTGACAAGGAAGGAGATAGAGAGCTACAATTTCAGACGCAGCATCCAGGCAGAAATGCCATCAATGTGTGTAAATTTGGGGCAAATTGGGGAATATTGAAAATTTTCTAAAAATGTTGACCCGCGGGTCATCGATTCTTGTAACTAGAGAAAACTTGAAAAGCCCATGTCTGTGACAAGGAAGGAGATAGAAGGCTACAATTTCAGACGCAGCATCCAGGCAGAAATGCCATCAATGTGTGTAAATTTGGGGCAAATCTGGGAATATTGAAAATTTTCTAAAAATGTTGACCCGGGTCATCAATTTTTGAAACTGGAGAAAACTTGAAAAGCCCATATCTGTGACAAGGAAGGAGATAGAGAGCTAACATTTCAGACGCAGCATCCAGGCAGAAATGCCATCAATGTGTGTAAATTTGGGGCAAATTGGGGAACATTGAAAATTTTCTAAAAATGTTGACCCGAGTCATCAATTTTTGAAACTGGAGAAAACTTGAAAAGCCCATATCTGTGACAAGGAAGGAGATAGAGAGCTAAAATTTCAGACGCAGCATCCAGACAGAAATGCCATCAATTTTAGTAAATTTGGGACAAATTGGGGAATATTGAAAATTTTCTAAAAATGTTGACCCGAGTCATCAATTTTTGAAACTGGAGAAAACTTGAAAAGCCCATATCTGTGACAAGGAAGGAGATAGAGAGCTAAAATTTCAGACGCAGCATCCAGACAGAAATGCCATCAATTTTAGTAAATTTGGGACAAATTGGGGAATATTGAAAATTTTCTAAAAATGTTGACCCGCGGGTCATCGATTCTTGAAACTAGAGAAAACTTGAAAAGCCCATGTCTGTGACAAGGAAGGAGATAGAGAGCTACAATTTCAGACGCAGCATCCAGGCAGAAATGCCATCAATGTGTGTAAATTTGGGGCAAATTGGGGAATATTGAAAATTTTTGGAAAAAAGTTGACCCCCGGGTCATCGATTTTTGAAACTGGAGAAAACTTTAAAAGCCCATATCTGTGACAAGGAAGGAGATAGAGAGCTAAAATTTCAGACGCAGCATCCAGGCAGAAATGCCATCAATGTGTGTAAATTTGGGGCAAATTGGGGAATATTGAAAATTTTCTAAAAATGTTGACCCGGGTCATCAATTTTTGAAACTGGAGAAAACTTGAAAAGCCCATATCTGTGACAAGGAAGGAGATAGAGAGCTACAATTTCAGACGCAGCATCCAGGCAGAAATGCCATCAATGTGTGTAAATTTGGGGCAAATTGGGGAATATTGAAAATTTTCTAAAAATGTTGACTCGGGTCATCAATTTTTGAAACTGGAGAAAACTTGAAAAGCCCATATCTGTGACAAGGAAGGAGATAGAGAGCTAACATTTCAGACGCAGCATCCAGACAGAGATGCCATCAATTTGTGTAAATTTAGTGCAAATTGGGGAATATTGAAAATTTTTGGAAAAAAGTTGACCCCGGGTCATCGATTTTTGAAACTGGAGAGAACTTGAAAAGCCCATGTCTGTGACAAGGAAGGAGATAGAGAGCTACAATTTCAGACGCAGCATCCAGGCAGAAATGCCATCAATGTGTGTAAATTTGGGGCAAATTGGGGAATATTTAAAATTTTCGGAAAATGTTGACCCGCGGGATATCGATTCTTGTAACTAGAGAAAACTTGAAAAGCCCATGTCTGTGACAAGGAAGGAGATAGAGAGCTAAAATTTCAGACGCAGCATCCAGGCAGAAATGCCATCAATGTGTGTAAATTTGGTGCAAATCTGGGAATATTGATAATTTTCTAAAAATGTTGACCCGGGTCATCAATTTTTGAAACTGGAGAAAACTTGAAAAGCCCATATCTGTGACAAGGAAGGAGATAGAGAGCTAAATTTTCAGACGCAGCATCCAGGCAGAAATGCCATCAATGTGTGTAAATTTGGGGCAAATTGGGGAATATTGAAAATTTTGGAAAAAAGTTGACCCCCGGGTCATCGATTTTTAAAACTGGAGAAAACTTGAAAAGCCCATATCTGTGACAAGGAAGGAGATAGAGAGCTAAAATTTCAGACGCAGCATCCAGACAGAAATGCCATCAATTTGTGTAAATTTGGGACAAATTGGGGAATATTGAAAATTTTCTAAAAATGTTGACCCGGGTCATCAATTTTTGAAACTGGAGAAAACTTGAAAAGCCCATATCTGTGACAAGGAAGGAGATAGAGAGCTAAAATTTCAGACGCAGCATCCAGACAGAAATGCCATCAATGTGTGTAAATTTGGGGCAAATTGGGGAATATTGAAAATTTTCTAAAAATGTTGACCCGCGGGTCATCGATTCTTCAAACTAGAGAAAACTTGAAAAGCCCATATCTGTGACAAGGAAGGAGATAGAGAGCTACAATTTCAGACGCAGCATCCAGGCAGAAATGCCATCAATGTGTGTAAATTTGGGGCAAATTGGGGAATATTGAAAATTTTCTAAAAATGTTGACCCGCGGGTCATCGATTCTTGTAACTAGAGAAAACTTGAAAAGCCCATGTCTGTGACAAGGAAGGAGATAGAAGGCTACAATTTCAGACGCAGCATCCAGGCAGAAATGCCATCAATGTGTGTAAATTTGGGGCAAATCTGGGAATATTGAAAATTTTCTAAAAATGTTGACCCGGGTCATCAATTTTTGAAACTGGAGAAAACTTGAAAAGCCCATATCTGTGACAAGGAAGGAGATAGAGAGCTAACATTTCAGACGCAGCATCCAGGCAGAAATGCCATCAATGTGTGTAAATTTGGGGCAAATTGGGGAACATTGAAAATTTTCTAAAAATGTTGACCCGGGTCATCAATTTTTGAAACTGGAGAAAACTTCAAAAGCCCATATCTGTGACAAGGAAGGAGATAGAGAGCTAAAATTTCAGACGCAGCATCCAGACAGAAATGCCATCAATTTTAGTAAATTTGGGGCAAATTGGGGAATATTGAAAATTTTCTAAAAATGTTGACCCGCAGGTCATCGATTCTTTAAACTAGAGAAAACTTGAAAAGCCCATATCTGTGACAAGGAAGGAGATAGAGAGCTACAATTTCAGACGCAGCATCCAGGCAGAAATGCCATCAATGTGTGTAAATTTGGCACAAATTGGGGAATATTGAAAATTTTCTAAAAATGTTGACCAGCGGGTCATCGATTCTTGTAACTAGAGAAAACTTGAAAAGCCCATGTCTGTGACAAGGAAGGAGATAGAGAGCTACAATTTCAGACGCAGCATCCAGGCAGAAATGCCATCAATGTGTGTAAATTTGGGACAAATTGGGGAATATTGAAAATTTTCTAAAAATGTTGACCCGCGGGTCATCGATTCTTGTAACTAGAGAAAACTTGAAAAGCCCATGTCTGTGACAAGGAAGGAGATAAAGAGCTACAATTTCAGACGCAGCATCCAGGCAGAAATGCCATCAATGTGTGTAAATTTGGGGCAAATTGGGGAATATTGAAAATTTTGGAAAAAAGTTGACTCCCGGGTCATCGATTTTTAAAACTGGAGAAAACTTGAAAAGCCCATATCTGTGACAAGGAAGGAGATAGAGAGCTAAAATTTCAGACGCAGCATCCAGACAGAAATGCCATCAATTTGTGTAAATTTGGGACAAATTGGGGAATATTGAAAATTTTCTAAAAATGTTGACCCGCGGGTCATCGATTCTTGAAACTAGAGAAAACTTGAAAAGCCCATGTCTGTGACAAGGAAGGAGATAGAGAGCTAAAATTTCAGACGCAGCATCCAGGCAGAAATGCCATCAATGTGTGTAAATTTGGGGCAAATTGGGGAATATTGAAAATTTTCTAAAAATGTTGACCCGCGGGTCATCAATTCTTGAAACTGGAGAGAACTTGAAAAGCCCATATCTGTGACAAGGAAGGAGATAGAGAGCTACAATTTCAGACGCAGCATCCAGGCAGAAATGCCATCAATGTGTGTAAATTTTGGGCAAATTGGGGAATATTGAAAATTTTCTAAAAATGTCGACCCGCGGGTCATCGATTCTTGTAACTAGAGAAAACTTGAAAAGCCCATATCTGTGACAAGGAAGGAGATAGAGAGCTACAATTTCAGACGCAGCATCCAGGCAGAAATGCCATCAATGTGTGTAAATTTGGGGCAAATTGGGGAATATTGAAAATTTTGGAAAAAAGTTGACCCCCGGGTCATCGATTTTTGAAACTGGAGAAAACTTTAAAAGCCCATATCTGTGACAAGGAAGGAGATAGAGAGCTACAATTTCAGACGCAGCATCCAGGCAGAAATGCTATCAATGTGTGTAAATTTGGGGCAAATTGGGGAATATTGAAAATTTTCTAAAAATGTTGACCCGCGGGTCATCGATTCTTCAAAATAGAGAAAACTTGAAAAGCCCATATCTGTGACAAGGAAGGAGATAGAGAGCTAAAATTTCAGACGCAGCATCCAGTCAGAGATGCCATCAATTTGTGTAAATTTAGTGCAAATTGGGGAATATTGAAAATTTTCTAAAAATGTTGACCCGCGGGTCATCAATTCTTGAAACTGGAGAGAACTTGAAAAGCCCATATCTGTGACAAGGAAGGAGATAGAGAGCTACAATTTCAGACGCAGCATCCAGGCAGAAATGCCATCAATGTGTGTAAATTTTGGGCAAATTGGGGAATATTGAAAATTTTCTAAAAATGTCGACCCGCGGGTCATCGATTCTTGTAACTAGAGAAAACTTGAAAAGCCCATATCTGTGACAAGGAAGGAGATAGAGAGCTACAATTTCAGACGCAGCATCCAGGCAGAAATGCCATCAATGTGTGTAAATTTGGGGCAAATTGGGGAATATTGAAAATTTTGGAAAAAAGTTGACCCCCGGGTCATCGATTTTTGAAACTGGAGAAAACTTTAAAAGCCCATATCTGTGACAAGGAAGGAGATAGAGAGCTACAATTTCAGACGCAGCATCCAGGCAGAAATGCTATCAATGTGTGTAAATTTGGGGCAAATTGGGGAATATTGAAAATTTTCTAAAAATGTTGACCCGCGGGTCATCGATTCTTCAAAATAGAGAAAACTTGAAAAGCCCATATCTGTGACAAGGAAGGAGATAGAGAGCTAAAATTTCAGACGCAGCATCCAGTCAGAGATGCCATCAATTTGTGTAAATTTAGTGCAAATTGGGGAATATTGAAAATTTTCTAAAAATGTTGACCCGGGTCATCAATTTTTGAAACTGGAGAGAACTTGAAAAGCCCATATCTGTGACAAGGAAGGAGATAGAGAGCTACAATTTCAGACGCAGCATCCAGGCAGAAATGCCATCAATGTGTGTAAATTTGGGGCAAATTGGGGAATATTGAAAATTTTCTAAAAATGTTGACCCGCGGGTCATCGATTCTTGTAACTAGAGAAAACTTGAAAAGCCCATGTCTGTGACAAGGAAGGAGATAGAGAGCTAAAATTTCAGACGCAGCATCCAGGCAGAAATGCCATCAATGTGTGTAAATTTGGGGCAAATTGGGGAATATTGAAAATTTTCTAAAAATGTTGACCCGCGGGTCATCAATTCTTGTAACTAGAGAAAACTTGAAAAGCCCATGTCTGTGACAAGGAAGGAGATAGAGAGCTACAATTTCAGATGCAGCATCCAGACAGAGATGCCATCAATTTGTGTAAATTTGGGGCAAATTGGGGAATATTGGAAATTTTCCAAAAATGTTGACCCTGGTCATCAATTTTTGAAACTGGAGAAAACTTTAAAAGCCCATATCTGTGACAAGGAAGGAGATAGAGAGCTAAAATTTCAGACGCAGCATCCAGACAGAAATGCCATCAATGTGTGTAAATTTGGGACAAATTGGGGAATATTGAAAATTTTCTAAAAATGTTGACCCGCGGGTCATCGATTCTTGAAACTAGAGAAAACTTGAAAAGCCCATATCTGTGACAAGGAAGGAGATAGAGAGCTAAAATTTCAGACGCAGCATCCAGACAGAAATGCCATCAATTTGTGTAAATTTGGGACAAATTGGGGAATATTGAAAATTTTGGAAAAAAGTTGACCCGCGGGTCATCGATTCTTGTAACTAGAGAAAACTTGAAAAGCCCATGTCTGTGACAAGGAAGGAGATAGAGAGCTACAATTTTAGACGCAGCATCCAGGCAGAAATGCCATCAATGTGTGTAAATTTGGGACTTATTGGGGAATATTGAAAATTTTCTAAAAATGTTGACCCGGGTCATCAATTTTTGAAACTGGAGAAAACTTGAAAAGCCCATATCTGTGACAAAGAAGGAGATAGAGAGCTAAAATTTCAGACGCAGCATCCAGACAGAAATGCCATCAATCTTAGTAAATTTGGGACAAATTGGGGAATATTGAAAATTTTCTAAAAATGTTGACCCGCGGGTCATCGATTCTTGAAACTAGAGAAAACTTGAAAAGCCCATGTCTGTGACAAGGAAGGAGATAGAGAGCTAAAATTTCAGACGCAGCATCCAGGCAGAAATGCCATCAATGTGTGTAAATTTGGGGCAAATTGGGGAATATTGAAAATTTTGGAAAAAAGTTGACCCCCGGGTCATCGATTTTTGAAACTGGAGAAAACTTTAAAAGCCCATATCTGTGACAAGGAAGGAGATAGAGAGCTACAATTTCAGACGCAGCATCCAGGCAGAAATGCTATCAATGTGTGTAAATTTGGGGCAAATTGGGGAATATTGAAAATTTTCTAAAAATGTTGACCCGCGGGTCATCGATTTTTGAAACTGGAGAAAACTTGAAAAGCCCATGTCTGTGACAAGGAAGGAGATAGAGAGCTACAATTTCAGACGCAGCATCCAGGCAGAAATGCCATCAATGTGTGTAAATTTGGGGCAAATTGGGGAATATTGAAAATTTTCTAAAAATGTTGACCCGCGGGTCATCAATTCTTGTAACTAGAGAAAACTTGAAAAGCCCATGTCTGTGACAAGGAAGGAGATAGAGAGCTACAATTTCAGATGCAGCATCCAGACAGAGATGCCATCAATTTGTGTAAATTTGGGGCAAATTGGGGAATATTGAAAATTTTCTAAAAATGTTGACCCGCGGGTCATCAATTCTTGTAACTAGAGAAAACTTGAAAAGCCCAAGTCTGTGACAATGAAGGAGATAGAGAGCTACAATTTCAGATGCAGCATCCAGACAGAGATGCCATCAATTTGTGTAAATTTGGGGCAAATTGGGGAATATTGGAAATTTTCCAGAAATGTTGACCCGGGTCATCAATTTTTGAAACTGGAGCAAACTTTCAAAAGCCCATATCTGTGACAAGGAAGGAGATAGAGAGCTAAATTTTCAGACGCAGCATCCAGGCAGAAATGCCATCAATGTGTGTAAATTTGGGGCAAATTGGGGAATATTGAAAATTTTCTAAAAATGTCGACCCGCGGGTCATCGATTCTTGTAACTAGAGAAAACTTGAAAAGCCCATGTCTGTGACAAGGAAGGAGATAGAGAGCTACAATTTCAGACGCAGCATCCAGGCAGAAATGCCATCAATGTGTGTAAATTTGGGGCAAATTGGGGAATATTGAAAATTTTCTAAAAATGTTGACCCGGGTCATCAATTTTTGAAACTGGAGAAAACTTGAAAAGCCCATATCTGTGACAAGGAAGGAGATAGAGAGCTAAATTTTCAGACGCAGCATCCAGGCAGAAATGCCATCAATGTGTGTAAATTTGGGGCAAATTGGGGAATATTGAAAATTTTCTAAAAATGTCGACCCGCGGGTCATCGATTCTTGTAACTAGAGAAAACTTGAAAAGCCCATGTCTGTGACAAGGAAGGAGATAGAGAGCTACAATTTCAGACGCAGCATCCAGGCAGAAATGCCATCAATGTGTGTAAATTTGGTGCAAATTGGGGAATATTGGAAATTTTGGAAAAATGTTGACCCGGGTCATCAATTTTTGAAACTGGAGAAAACTTGAAAAGCCCATATCTGTGACAAGGAAGGAGATAGAGAGCTAAATTTTCAGACGCAGCATCCAGGCAGAAATGCCATCAATGTGTGTAAATTTGGTGCAAATTGGGGAATATTGGAAATTTTGGAAAAATTTTGACCCCCGGGTCATCGATTTTTGAAACTGGAGAAAACTTTAAAAGCCCATATCTGTGACAAGGAAGGAGATAGAGAGCTAAAATTTCAGACGCAGCATCCAGACAGAAATGCCATCAATGTGTGTAAATTTGGGACAAATTGGGGAATATTGAAAATTTTCTAAAAATGTTGACCCGCGGGGTCATCGATTCTTGTAACTAGAGAAAACTTGAAAAGCCCATATCTGTGACAAGGAAGGAGATAGAGAGCTAAAATTTCAGACGCAGCATCCAGACAGAAATGCCATCAATTTGTGTAAATTTGGGACAAATTGGGGAATATTGAAAATTTTCTAAAAATGTTGGCCCGCGGGTCATCGATTTTTGAAACTGGAGAAAACTTGAAAAGCCCATATCTGTGACAAAGAAGGAGATAGAGAGCTAAAATTTCAGACGCAGCATCCAGGCAGAAATGCCATCAATGTGTGTAAATCGGGGCAAATTGGGGAATATTGAAAATTTTCTAAAAATGTTGACCCGCGGGTCATCGATTCTTGTAACTAGAGAAAACTTGAAAAGCCCATATCTGTGACAAAGAAGGAGATAGAGAGCTAAAATTTCAGACGCAGCATCCAGACAGAGATGCCATCAATTTGTGTAAATTTGGGGCAAATTGGGGAATATTGGAAATTTTCTAAAAATGTTGACCCGGGTCATCAATTTTTGAAACTGGAGAAAACTTGAAAAGCCCATGTCTGTGACAAGGAAGGAGATAGAGAGCTACAATATCAGACGCAGCATCCAGGCAGAAATGCCATCAATGTGTGTAAATTTGGGGCAAATTGGGGAATATTGAAAATGTTCTAAAAATGTTGACCCGGGTCATCAATTTTTGAAACTGGAGAAAACTTGAAAAGCCCATATCTGTGACAAGGAAGGAGATAGAGAGCTAAAATTTCAGACGCAGCATCCAGGCAGAAATGCCATCAATGTGTGTAAATTTGGGGCAAATTGGGGAATATTGAAAATTTTCTAAAAATGTTGACCCGCGGCTCATCGATTCTTCAAACTAGAGAAAACTTGAAAAGCCCATATCTGTGACAAGGAAGGAGATAGAGAGCTACAATTTCAGACGCAGCATCCAGGCAGAAATGCCATCAATGTGCGTAAATTTGGGGCAAATTGGGGAATATTGAAAATTTTGGAAAAATTTTAACCCCCGGGTCATCGATTTTTGAAACTGGAGAAAACTTTAAAAGCCCATATCTGTGACAAGGAAGGAGATAGAGAGCTACAATTTCAGACGCAGCATCCAGGTAGAAATGCCATCAATGTGTGTAAATTTGGGGCGAATTGGGGAATATTGAAAATTTTGGAAAAATTTTAACCCCCGGGTCATCGATTTTTGAAACTGGAGAAAACTTTAAAAGCCCATATCTGTGACAAGGAAGGAGATAGAGAGCTAAAATTTCAGACGCAGCATCCAGACAGAAATGCCATCAATGTGTGTAAATTTGGGACAAATTGGGGAATATTGAAAATTTTCTAAAAATGTTGACCCGCGGGTCATCGATTCTTGAAACTAGAGAAAACTTGAAAAGCCCATATCTGTGACAAGGAAGGAGATAGAGAGCTAAAATTTCAGACGCAGCATCCAGACAGAAATGCCATCAATTTGTGTAAATTTGGGACAAATTGGGGAATATTGAAAATTTTGGAAAAAAGTTGACCCGCGGGTCATCGATTCTTGTAACTAGAGAAAACTTGAAAAGCCCATGTCTGTGACAAGGAAGGAGATAGAGAGCTACAATTTTAGACGCAGCATCCAGGCAGAAATGCCATCAATGTGTGTAAATTTGGGACTTATTGGGGAATATTGAAAATTTTCTAAAAATGTTGACCCGCGGGTCATCGATTCTTGTAACTAGATTCTTGTAACTAGAGAAAACTTGAAAAGCCCATATCTGTGACAAGGAAGGAGATAGAGAGCTAAAATTTCAGACGCAGCATCCAGGCAGAAATGCCATCAATGTGTGTAAATTTGGGGCAAATTGGGGAATATTGAAAATTTTCTAAAAATGTTGACCCGCGGGTCATCGATTTTTGAAACTGGAGAAAACTTGAAAAGCCCATATCTGTGACAAGGAAGGAGATAGAGAGCTAAAATTTCAGACGCAGCATCCAGGTAGAAATGCCATCAATGTGTGTAAATTTGGGGCAAATTGGGGAATATTGAAAATTTTGGAAAAATGTTGACCCGCGGGTCATCGATTTTTGAAACTGGAGAAAACTTGAAAAGCCCATGTCTGTGACAAGGAAGGAGATAGAGAGCTACAATTTCAGAGGCAGCATCCAGGCAGAAATGCCATCAATGTGTGTAAATTTGGGGCAAATTGGGGAATATTGAAAATTTTCTAAAAATGTTGACCCGCGGGTCATCGATTCTTGAAACTAGAGAAAACTTGAAAAGCCCATATCTGTGACAAGGAAGGAGATAGAGAGCTAAAATTTCAGACGCAGCACCCAGACAGAAATGCCATCAATTTGTGTAAATTTGGGGCAAATTGGGGAATATTGAAAATTTTGGAAAAATTTGACCCCCGGGTCATCAATTTTTGAAACTGGAGAAAACTTGAAAAGCCCATATCTGTGACAAGGAAGGAGATAGAGAGCTAAAATTTCAGACGTTGCATCCAGACAGAAATGCCATCAATTTGTGTAAATTTATGGGCAAATTGGGGAATATTGAAAATTTTCTAAAAATGTTGACCCGCGGGTCATCGATTCTTGAAACTAGAGAAAACTTGAAAAGCCCATGTCTGTGACAAGGAAGGAGATAGAGAGCTAAAATTTCAGACGCAGCATCCAGACAGAGATGCCATCAATTTGTGTAAATTTGGGGCAAATTGGGGAATATTGAAAATTTTCTAAAAATGTTGACCCGCGGGTCATCAATTCTTGTAACTAGAGAAAACTTGAAAAGCCCAAGTCTGTGACAATGAAGGAGATAGAGAGCTACAATTTCAGATGCAGCATCCAGACAGAGATGCCATCAATTTGTGTAAATTTGGGGCAAATTGGGGAATATTGGAAATTTTCCAAAAATGTTGACCCGGGTCATCAATTTTTGAAACTGGAGCAAACTTTCAAAAGCCCATATCTGTGACAAGGAAGGAGATAGAGAGCTAAATTTTCAGACGCAGCATCCAGGCAGAAATGCCATCAATGTGTGTAAATTTGGGGCAAATTGGGGAATATTGAAAATTTTCTAAAAATGTCGACCCGCGGGTCATCGATTCTTGTAACTAGAGAAAACTTGAAAAGCCCATGTCTGTGACAAGGAAGGAGATAGAGAGCTACAATTTCAGACGCAGCATCCAGGCAGAAATGCCATCAATGTGTGTAAATTTGCGGCAAATTGGGGAATATTGAAAATTTTCTAAAAATGTTGACCCGGGTCATCAATTTTTGAAACTGGAGAAAACTTGAAAAGCCCATATCTGTGACAAGGAAGGAGATAGAGAGCTAAATTTTCAGACGCAGCATCCAGGCAGAAATGCCATCAATGTGTGTAAATTTGGGGCAAATTGGGGAATATTGAAAATTTTCTAAAAATGTCGACCCGCGGGTCATCGATTCTTGTAACTAGAGAAAACTTGAAAAGCCCATGTCTGTGACAAGGAAGGAGATAGAGAGCTACAATTTCAGACGCAGCATCCAGGCAGAAATGCCATCAATGTGTGTAAATTTGGGGCAAATTGGGGAATATTGAAAATTTTCTAAAAATGTTGACCCGGGTCATCAATTTTTGAAACTGGAGAAAACTTGAAAAGCCCATATCTGTGACAAGGAAGGAGATAGAGAGCTAAATTTTCAGACGCAGCATCCAGGCAGAAATGCCATCAATGTGTGTAAATTTGGTGCAAATTGGGGAATATTGAAAATTTTGGAAAAAAGTTGACCCCCGGGTCATCGATTTTTGAAACTGGAGAAAACTTTAAAAGCCCATATCTGTGACAAGGAAGGAGATAGAGAGCTACAATTTCAGACGCAGCATCCAGGCAGAAATGCCATCAATGTGTGTAAATTTGGGGCAAATTGGGGAATATTGAAAATTTTGGAAAAAAGTTGACCCCCGGGTCATCGATTTTTGAAACTGGAGAAAACTTTAAAAGCCCATATCTGTGACAAGGAAGGAGATAGAGAGCTAAAATTTCAGACGCAGCATCCAGACAGAAATGCCATCAATTTGTGTAAATTTGAGACAAATTGGGGAATATTGAAAATTTTCTAAAAATGTTGACCCGGGTTATCAATTTTTGAAACTGGAGAAAACTTGAAAAGCCCATATCTGTGACAAGGAAGGAGATAGAGAGCTAAAATTTCAGACGCAGCATCCAGGTAGAAATGCCATCAATGTGTGTAAATTTGGGGCAAATTGGGGAATATTGAAAACTTTGGAAAAATGTTGACCCGCGGGTCATCGATTTTTGAAACTGGAGAAAACTTTAAAAGCCCATATCTGTGACAAGGAAGGAGATAGAGAGCTAAAATTTCAGACGCAGCATCCAGACAGAAATGCCATCAATTTGTGTAAATTTGGGACAAATTGGGGAATATTGAAAATTTTCTAAAAATGTTGACCCGCGGGTCATCAATTCTTGTAACTAGAGAAAACTTGAAAAGCCCATGTCTGTGACAAGGAAGGAGATAGAGAGCTACAATTTTAGAGGCAGCATCCAGGCAGAAATGCCATCAATGTGTGTAAATTTGGGGCGAATTGGGGAATATTGAAAATTTTCTAAAAATGTTGACCCGCGGGTCATCGATTCTTGAAACTAGAGAAAACTTGAAAAGCCCATATCTGTGACAAGGAAGGAGATAGAGAGCTAAAATTTCAGACGCAGCACCCAGACAGAAATGCCATCAATTTGTGTAAATTTGGGGCAAATTGGGGAATATTGAAAATTTTGGAAAAATTTGACCCCCGGGTCATCAATTTTTGAAACTGGAGAAAACTTGAAAAGCCCATATCTGTGACAAGGAAGGAGACAGAGAGCTAAAATTTCAGACGCAGCATCCAGGCAGAAATGCCATCAATGTGTGTAAATTTGGGGCAAATTGGGGAATATTGAAAATTTTCTAAAAATTTTGACCCGCGGGTCATCGATTCTTGAAACTAGAGAAAACTTGAAAAGCCCATATCTGTGACAAGGAAGGAGATAGAGAGCTAAAATTTCAGACGCAGCACCCAGACAGAAATGCCATCAATTTGTGTAAATTTGGGGCAAATTGGGGAATATTGAAAATTTTGGAAAAAAGTTGACCCCCGGGTCATCAATTTTTGAAACTGGAGAAAACTTGAAAAGCCCATATCTGTGACAAGGAAGGAGATAGAGAGCTACAATTTCAGACGCAGCATCCAGGCAGAAATGCCATCAATGTGTGTAAATTTGGGGCAAATTGGGGAATATTGAAAATTTTCTAAAAATGTTGACTCGCGGGTCATCGATTTTTGAAACTGGAGAAACTTTTAAAGCCCATATCTGTGACAAGGAAGGAGATAGAGAGCTACAATTTCAGACGCAGCATCCAGACAGAAATGCCATCAATGTGTGTAAATTTTGGACAAATTGGGGAATATTGAAAATTTTGGAAAAAAGTTGACCCCCGGGTCATCGATTTTTGAAACTGGAGAAAACTTAAAAAGCCCATATCTGTGACAAGGAAGGAGATAGAGGCTGCTGTGTTCTTCTGATGAAGGCATCATGTAAATTGTGATATACATGAACTTGAGTGTAGTCATGTGTACACGGTGACTTGAACTGGGTCTGTCTCACCTATAAAGAGCCTCTGTGTGGCCGCTCTCCTATTTTACGGCCATACCACTCTGAACACGCCTGATCTCGTCTGATCTCGGAAGCTAAGCAGCGTCGGGCCAGGTTAGTACTTGGATGGGAGACCCCCTGGGAATACCCGGTGCCGTAAGCATTTTGGCCCTCTGAGCAGCAGGCCTCACCTGGTCCTCCTCCCTCATGTTTCACTCCCTCTGTGAACACGCAAGTTCCCTCGGGAGAATAAAGTTGTATCTTATCTTATCTTATATGAAAGCATACATTCAGAAAATGAGTATTGCACATGGGCATAATATGAGAAGATTGAATGCACATGAGAAGTGAAGTACACGAGCCACTGTGTGACGATGATGATGATGATGATGATGATGATGATGAAAGTGAGCGTCAGAGATGTTAGTGGTCCCTCTTAATGTTCTATGTGATGATTATCAGTTTCATTAGGTAAGACTTCATTATCCAGAAATGTGTGTTTCTGATGAAGGCATCATGTAAATTGTGATATACATGAACTTGAGTGTAGTCATGTGTACACGGTGACTTGAACTGGGTCTGTCTCACCTTTAAAGAGCCTCTGTGTGGCTGCTCTCCTCGTTTACGGCCATACCACTCTGAACACGCCCGATCTCGTCTGATCTCGGAAGCTAATCAGCGTCGGGCCAGGTTAGTACTTGGATGGGAGACCGCCTGGGAATACCCGGTGCCGTAAGCATTTTGGCCCTCTGAGCAGCAGGCCTCACCTGGTCCTCCTCCCTCATGTTTCACTCCCTCTGTCAACACGCAATTTCTCTCGGGAGAATAAAGTTGTGTCTTATCTTATTTGAAATGTTAGTGTTCTTCTGATGAAGGCATCATGTAAATTGTGATATACATGAACTTGAGTGTAGTCATGTGTACACGGTGACTTGAACTGGGTCTGCTCTTCTCGTTAACGGCCATACCACTCTGAACACGGAAGTAAGAGGAGGTGTGTGTGAGCTCCAGGCGTGCGTGTATTTTGACTGATCCTGTGCGGCAATTTTGATTTTGAGTTTGAACTGTGGCGTTTCTTTAATCCCAGATTTTTCATTTCTTTGATAGCTCGGTTTTTGGAGCCACCCCCAGCAGTTTTGACTGTCTGGGGGACACTTTAAGTTAATTGTTTGTTTGGTTTGTGTTTTCCTGATGGAAAATAGTTTATACTGTGCTCCAAGTATGGTGAGAACCAGAGGAAAGGGAGCCAGAGTCGCTGCACCGGGCCCGGACCGGACGGCCGAGGCAAGCGAGCTGATGGTGAAAGACGATCGGGCGTACAGGACCGTGGACGGTCAGAATATGACGGGAGAAATGGAGGACACACGTGCGGTGACAGCTCCTGACGTAGCCGAAAATGCGGAAGGAGGAAGAGGGCAGGAGAGAGAAATCATGAGAGAGGAAGAGATACGGATTATTAAGGATAAAGCTGAAGAGTTTCAGCAAAATTTAACGCTCGCGCTGGAGCTGATTGGAGAAGATAAAGTGACCGCAATGGAGCTGATCCAGGCAATACAAGACACTTGTGGGAAAATCATCGCCTGCCGGTACACGGACAGAAATAAATATGACATATCACAATGAATCACCCGAAGGGGAAAGAAAGACTATTGGACGGCATAAAAATTGGACAGACCGCGATCATGTCCAAGGAGTTATGTAATGATGAGCTGGTGGTCTCGTTTCTGGGGCTGCCGGCGTATATCACGGACAGCGTCATTCTGGGCAAGCTGAACAGCTGGGGAGTAAGTGCAGTATCCCCGATCATCAGGAGAATGTGGCCGGGAACTTGAATTGCTGACGGAACAAGATACGTGAAAGTTAAATTCACGGAGACGGTCCAATCACTTCCATATTCGACCAAGTTTGAGACGGCTTTTGGAGCAGAGTTCTTCAGAGTTTTGCACGACAAACAGGTGAAAGTGTGCAGACAGTGCATACAGACTGGTCATATCCTGAGGGACTGTCCAGATTTCCTTTGTAGAAAATGTGGAGAGCAGGGGCACTATGCAAGGGAGTGCATGGGCAGAGGGAACAAATGCCAGAGCTGCAAAAAGGAGAGCAGCAGATGTGTTTGTGAGGACGTTGATCATGCTCCAGGGACGGGAGGAAAGCAACGTGAGGAGCAGGAAGAATCGAGAGAGAATATCTCTGAGAGGGAGGAGACCGAGAAGGATCGTGCGGAGGGGGAAGCGGAGAAAGGAAGAGACATACTGGAGTCGGACGGAGAGCAAGGAATGGAGGTGAGAGGATCGACAGCTGAGGTGCCGGGACATGGAGACGCAGCAGAGGGGCAGAGTGTGGATACATCGGAGAGAAAGGAGAGGAAGGTGAAAATTGTTCAACTTCAGCGGCCCCCAGAATCAGACTCAGAGATATGCTTGACGGGGTCTCAAGAGTCGGGGAACTCGGAGTCTGATATGGACCTCGGAAACAGCCAGGAGCTGGGGAAGAGAAGACTGCAATGGATGCTGAAGACAAGGGGATCAAAAAGAGGAAAAAGTAAGACATGAACTGTAGCATAAAGGTGATGGGCCTGATTTATCTCTATGTATTTACAATGTTAAAAATACTATCGCAAAACACAAACGGCTTAAGATGTATTAACAAGATGAGAGATGTTTTAAGGGTGGATACTTTTGACATCCTCTGTGTACAAGAGACTAAGTGGACAAGGGAGTGGAGAAGCTATCTGAGGGATACATGGGCTGGAAAAGTGTGGGCAAACAACGGTGTAAATGGACGAGCCGGAGTCGCTATTTTTGCTAAAGGAGATAAGATCAAAAATGTTAAGGAAATAGTGAAGGATGATGAGGGAAGGGTGATCGGTATTGAATTTATTTACAGGAATGTGCTTTACAAACTTTTGAATATTTATGCACCGAATGAGGACAACAAGCGTGGAATTTTCTTTGATCAACTAAAACCGCATTTGGGAGGGAACATTTGTGTAGTGGGGGATTTTAACTGTGCACTTACGAGATTGGATATATCAAGCAACAATACATACAAAAGTGATATAAGTAGGAAATCGCTAAATGAGCTTTTTGACTATTTCAACCTGGTAGATCTGTGGAGGGTGCGCAATATGGGAGAAAGGGGCTTTTCCAGACGACAGACGGTTCTGGGGAAACTTAAACAGTCCAGGATTGACTTATGTCTATTAGCATCTGGGCTGGAAAAAAAGATTTCAAAATGCTGGTATGAGTTCACAGGGTTTAGCGATCATGCAAGGTTATGGGTGGAGCTGGGGGAGAAAGAGCACAAAGGTGGAGGGTTATGGTGTTTAAATAACAGTGTTTTGCTGGATGGAAAATATAGGGAGAAAGTTGAAAATCTACTGAAAGAAAGAAAAAGAGAACTGCAGGGTGAGGGTTGTATAAATATGGGGGAGTGGTGGGAGGAGGTGAAATTGCACATCAAAAAAGTGACAATAAACTATTGTAAAAATAAAATGGAGAAGGAAAGAAGGACTGAGTATAGTTTAAGAGACCAGATTAATAAAGAGCTGGAAAGGTCGATTGCAGAGGAAAACTTCAACAATCTAAAATATCTCATGCTGAGAAAACAATTAGATGAGCTTGAGAAGAAACGGAGCAGAGGGGCAGCTATCAGATCGAGGATGAAGGATATTTTAGAAGGGGAAAAGAATACAAGTTTCTTTTTAGGGCTTGAAAAAAGACAGCAAAAGAAAGCTCATCTGCAAAACCTGAAAAATGAAGAGGGTAAGACAATGGAGAAGACAGAGGAAATGCTGGAGGTGGCTCATAAACATTTTAAAACACTTTTTTCAAAGATGGAGGTAAACTCTACAGACCACAGTGTTTTTGAAGGGATAGAAAAAAAATTAGGGGAAGAGGACAGAGCAGACTGTGATAAAAACATTACAGAGGAAGAATTGGAAAGAGCAATAAATGGTTTGAATAAGAACAAAAGTCCAGGGCTGGATGGGTTATCGGGGGAATTTTACATCACCTTTAAACAGGTGATGAAGCCAATTCTCCTGAGAATCTTTCAATGCATGGAGCGGGAGGGGAAAGCATCTGGGGACTTCTTCACGGGGCTAATCCGAGTGGTGTATAAGAATAAGGGTGACAAAGGTGATTTGGGGAATTATAGGCCAATTAGTCTGCTAAATACAGATTATAAAATACTGGCTAAAATCCTGGCAAACAGATTGAAGGAGGTGATAGGCACAGTGGTGAATCCCTGTCAGTGTTATGGTGTGGTAGGGAGAGTCATTAGTGACATCATCTTATCGATCCAGGACATCTTTGACAAAATGAATCAGAAGGGAGGGCTGTACATAGGGGTTGATTTAGAGAAGGCGTTTGATAGGGTGGATCATGATTTTTTGTTTAAAACACTGGAAAAGATGGGTTTCGGGGAAGGTTTCACTAAATGGATTAGGTTAATATATAGGAATGCCATCAGTAGGGTGAAAATAAACGGGAGGTTAACTGAGAGCTTCGCTCTGGAGAGGTCAATCAGGCAAGGATGCCCGCTTTCAGCTATGTTATACTCCATAGCGGCAGAACCCTTGTCTGCCCTCATTAGGAGGGACCCAGGGATTTTGGGGATTGAAATGGAAGATAAAACGGACACGAAAATCTACCAGTACGCAGATGACATAAGTATTACGGTTAGGGATGAGAGGAGTGTAGACAGGGTGCTGCAGCATGTAGAGTGCTATGAGAGGGCATCTGGGGCCAAAATCAATGGGGAAAAAGCGAGCTAATGGGCTTTGGTGATGGTTTCGATTGTGTAAATAAATGGAATTTTGTAAAGAGAAATGAAATGGTGAAGGTTTTGGGTGTATATGTAGGTAAGAATCGAGATGCAGCAACAAAACAAACGTGGGGTGAAATAGAGGGAAAAATCAAAATGCGATTGGATTTCTGGTCCGGGAGGAAATTGAATCTAAGGGGTAAAGTGATAGTAACTAACGCCCTCCTCCTGTCCAAGTGTCAGTATGCGCTAAGAGTCTGTGAAATGCCGGACAGGGTAATAGGAAAGCTGAATGACATGATGAGTGCTTTCATCTGGAATAAAAAACAGCATTTGATAGCCAGGAAGGTGCTCATCAATGGGCAGAAGGAGGGCGGTTTGAAATTGGTGGACCTGAAAAGTAAAAAGCTTAGTGCACGGATTCGACTGTTAGGGAAATTTATGGGAAACGCAAAGATTTACGCGTGGCAGAAGTGCCTCGACTCTTGCCTACAGGGGTGGGATAATAGAGGAGTGTTTAATCTATGTAGGGAAACGGAGCAAAGGGAAAGAGCACAGGTTAATGCATTTACAGGGGAAATACTTGAAGCGTGGAATATTTTACTGGGGGATTTAAAGTTTAGATGTGAGACTGCGGAGCAGGTGTTACACCAACCAGTTTTCAGAAATCCGGCAATAAGGTGTCAGGGGAAGGTTTTTTCAGGGAGGTACTTGGAGGAACCAGGTTTAAATCAGGTGAAGCACTTTATCCAAAGAGGTGGTGGATTTCTGCAGGAGGAAGTAATCCAGGAGGTCAGGGGAAGATTAGGGAAAGTGAGACCAATAGAGATCAAAAGACTATGCCAGAGAATTTTAGAGGGGTTACCTCGTAGCTGGGTGGCGCTGGTGAAGGGGAGGAGGGCAGAGAAGGCTCTGGAGTTGGTCAGTTTCTCCCTCATCCAAGGAGGGAAAGAGCATGACATACGATCAGTTAACTCCAAGATACTATATAGAGTGTTTTTGGGAAAGGAAAAGAAGAAAGCGGCAGCTGAGGAAGTATGGCTAAGGCAGTTCCATGGGCTTCAGAGGGAGCACATTTGGTCAGATCTAAATGTGAAGTTCATTTCATCAGAGTGCTTTGATACAAATTTCAGGCTCAGACATAATAGAATATTTGTCAATTTGGTGCTAAACCAGATAAATAGACTCAACAGCAAGGTTTGTGATATATGTGAGGTGGAAGTGGAGACATTTAGGCACTTTATTTTTGAATCTAAGGAGCTAAAAGTGTTTTTTGAGAAACTGGACCAATGCTTTCAAAAATTTAGAGTCACAATCACGGAAAAGGAAAAATGGGAGAGGTTTTTTCTATTTGGGTATAAGGAAAGGAAAGCAGGGGTGAACAAATGGCTTATCAATTACATTCTGAGTTATGCCAAACATGTCATCAGACTTCGGAGAAACTATTCACATTTCGAGGACAAAAAAGTGAACATCTGGAGATTTTTCTGTAACTTTATGAAAAGGAATGTGAGTCTGCTGTGGGATGGTGGGGACAAGAATTTCAAACAAAAGGTGCTGGAAGATAACTGTCTATTTGTGTGTGGAAATCAGGGTGGGGTGCAAATGTCAATAGGTCAAGGGTGAGGGGTGATGGGTGAAGGAAAAAAAAAAAAAAAGATGTGATGAATGGTGTTATGGATTGTTGGAAATAATTTGATTTGATTTGAAATGACTTGTATTTACTTGTGTAAAATGTATTTGTAAAAATATTTATTTTTTGATAATAAAAGAGAAAAAAAAAGAAACACGCCCGATCTCGTCTGATCTCAGAAGCTAAGCAGCGTCGGGCCAGGTTAGTACTTGGATGGGAGACCGCCTGGGAATACCCGGTGCAGTAAGCATTTTGGCCCTCTGAGCAGCAGGCCTCACCTGGTCCTCCTCCCTCATGTTTCACTCCCTCTGTGAACACGCAATTTCCCTCGGGAGAATAACGTTGTATCTTATCTTATCAGAAATGTTAGTGTTCTACTGATGAAGGCATCATGTAAATTGTGATATACATGAACTTGAGTGTAGTCATGTGTACACGGTGACTTGAACTGGGTCCGTCTCACCTATAAAGAGCCTCTGTGTGGCTGCTCTCCTCGTTTACGGCCATACCACTCTGAACACGCCCAATCTCATCTGATCTCGGAAGCTAAGCAGCGTCAGGCCAGGTTAGTACTTGGATGGGATACCGCTTGGGAAAACCCGGTGCCGTAAGCATTTTGGCCCTCTGAGCAGCAGGCCTCACCTGGTCCTCCTCCCTCATGTTTCACTCCCTCTGTCAACACGCAATTTCCCTCGGGAGAATAAAGTTGTATCTTATCTTATTGAAATGTTAGTGTTCTTCTGATGAAGGCATCATGTAAATTGTGATATACATGAACTTGAGTGTAGTCATGCGTACACGGTGACTTGAACTGGGTCTGTCTCACCTATAAAGAGCCTCTGTGTGGCTGCTCTCCTCGTTTACGGCCATACCACTCTGAACACGCCTGATCTCGTCTGATCTTGTGAAGCTAAGCAGCGTCGGGCCAGGTTAGTACTTGGATGGGAGATCGCCTAGGAATACCCGGTGCCGTAAACATTTTGGCCCTGTGAGCAGCAGGCCTCACCTGGTCCTCCTCCCTCATGTTTCACTCCCTCTGTGAACACGCAAGTTCCCTCGGGAGAATAAAGTTGTATCTTATCTTATCTTATATGAAAGCATACATTCAGAAAATGAGTATTGCACATGGGCATAATATGAGAAGATTGAATGCACATGAGGAGTGAAGTACAGGAGCCACTGTGTGACGATGATGATGATGATGATGATGATGATGATGATGATGAAAGTGAGCGTCAGAGATGTAAGTGGTCCCTCTGTATGTTCTATGTGATGATTATCAGTTTCATTAGGTAAGACTTCATTATCCAGAAATGTGTGTTTCTGATGAAGGCATCATGTAAATTGTGATATACATGAACTTGAGTGTAGTCATGTGTACACGGTGACTTGAACTGGGTCTGTCTCACCTATAAAGAGCCTCTGTGTGGCTGCTCTCCTCGGTACGGCCATACCACTCTGAACACGCCCGATCTCGTCTGATCTCGGAAGCTAAGCAGCGTCGGGCCAGGTTAGTAATTGCATCGGAGACCGCCTGGGAAAACCCGGTGCCGTAAGCATTTTGGCACTCTGAGCAGTAGGCCTCACCTGGTCCTCCTCCCTCATGTTTCACTCCCTCTCTCAACACGCAATTTCCCTCGGGAAAATAAAGTTGTATCTTATCTTATCTTATATGAAAGCATACATTCAGAAAATGAGTATTGCATATGGTCATAATATGAGAAGATTGAATGCACATGAGAAGTGAAGTACACGAGCCACTGTGTGACGATGATGATGATGAAAATGATGATGAAAGTGAGCGTCAGAAATGTTAGTGGTCCCTCTGTATGTTCCATGTGATGATTATCAGTTTCATTAGGTAAGACTTCATTATCCAGAAATGTGTGTTTCTGAGGAAGGCATCATGTAAATTGTGATATACATGAACTTGAGTGTAGTCATGTGTACACGGTGACTTGAACTGAATCTGTCTCACCTATAAAGAGCCTCTGTGCGGCTGCTTTCCTTGTTTACGGCCATACCACTCTGAACACGCCCGATCTCGTCTGATCTCAGAAGCTAATCAGCGTCGGGCCAGGTTAGTACTTGGATGGGAGACCGCCTGGGAATACCCAGTGCCGTAAGCATTTTGGCCCTCTGAGCAGCAGGCCTCACCTGGTCCTCCTCCCTCATGTTTCACTCCCTCTGTCAACACGCAATTTCCCTCGGGAGAATAAAGTTGTATCTTATCTTATCTGAAATGTTAGTGTTCTTCTGATGAAGGCATCATGTAAATTGTGATATACATGAACTTGAGTGTAGTCATGTGTACACTGTGACTTGAACTGGGTCTGTCTCACCTATAAAGAGCCTCTGTGTGGCTGCTCTCCTAGTTTAAGGCCGTACCACTCTGAACACGCACAATCTCGGAAGCTAAGCAGCGTCGGGCCAGGTTAGTACTTGGATGGGAGATCGCCTAGGAATACCCGGTGCCGTAAGCATTTTGGCCCTGTGAGCAGCAGGCCTCACCTGGTCCTCCTCCCTCATGTTTCACTCCCTCTGTGAACACGCAAGTTCCCTCGGGAGAATAAAGTTGTATCTTATCTTATCTTATATGAAAGCATACATTCAGAAAATGAGTATTGCACATGGGCATAATATGAGAAGATTGAATGCACATGAGGAGTGAAGTACAGGAGCCACTGTGTGACGATGATGATGATGATGATGATGATGATGATGATGATGATGAAAGTGAGCGTCAGAGATGTAAGTGGTCCCTCTGTATGTTCTATGTGATGATTATCAGTTTCATTAGGTAAGACTTCATTATCCAGAAATGTGTGTTTCTGATGAAGGCATCATGTAAATTGTGATATACATGAACTTGAGTGTAGTCATGTGTACACGGTGACTTGAACTGGGTCTGTCTCACCTATAAAGAGCCTCTGTGTGGCTGCTCTCCTAGTTTAAGGCCGTACCACTCTGAACACGCACAATCTCGGAAGCTAAGGAGCGTCGGGCCAGGTTAATACTTGGATGGGAGACCGCCTGGGAATACCCGGTGCCGTAAGCATTTTGGCCCTCTGAGCAGCAGGCCTCACCTGGTCCTCCTCCCTCATGTTTCACTCCCTCTGTCAACACGCAATTTCCCTCGGGAGAATAAAGTTGTCTCTTATCTTTTCTGAAATGTTAGTGTTCTTCTGATGAAGACATCATGTAAATTGTGATATACATGAACTTGAGTGTAGTCATGTGTACACGGTGACTTGAACTGGGTCCGTCTCACCTATAAAGAGCCTCTGTGTGGCTGCTCTCCTCGTTTACGGCCATACCACTCTGAACACGCCCGATCTCGTCTGATCGCGGAAGCTAAGCAGCGTCGGGCCAGGTTAGTACTTGGATGGGAGACCGTCTGGGAATACCCGGTGCCGTAAGCATTTTAGCCCTCTTAGCAGCAGGCCTCACCTGGTCCTCCTCCCTCATGTTTCACTCCCTCTGTCAACACCCAATGTCCTTCGGGAGAATAAAGTTGTATCTTATCTTATCTTATATGAAAGCATACATTCAGAAAATGAGTATTGCACATGGGCATAATATTTGATGATTGAATGCACATGAGAAGTTAAGTACACGAGCCACTGTGTGACGATGATGATGATGATGATGATGATGATGAAAGTGAGCGTCAGAGATGTTAGTGGTCCCTCTTTATGTTCTATGTGATGATTATCAGTTTCATTAGGTAAGACTTCATTATCCAGAAATGTGTGTTTCTGATGAAGGCATCATGTAAATTGTGATATACATGAACTTGAGTGTAGTCATGTGTACACGGTGACTTGAACTGGGTCTGTCTCACCTATAAAGAGCCTCTGTGCGGCTGCTTTCCTTGTTTACGGCCATACCACTCTGAACACGCCCGATCTCGTCTGATCTCGGAAGCTGATCAGCGTCGGGCCAGGTTAGTACTTGGATGGGAGACCGTCTGGGAATACCCGGTGCCGTAAGCATTTTAGCCCTCTGAGCAGCAGGCCTCACCTGGTCCTCCTCCCTCATGTTTCACTCCCTCTGTCAACACCCAATGTCCTTCGGGAGAATAAAGTTGTATCTTATCTTATCTTATATGAAAGCATACATTCAGAAAATGAGTATTGCACATGGGCATAATATGAGATGATTGAATGCACATGAGGAGTGAAGTACAGGAGCCACTGTGTGACGATGATGATGATGATGATGATGATGATGAGGATGAAAGTGAGCGTCAGAGATGTAAGTGGTCCCTCTGTATGTTCTATGTGATGATTATCAGTTTCATTAGGTAAGACTTCATTATCCAGAAATGTGTGTTTCTGATGAAGGCATCATGTAAATTGTGATATACATGAACTTGAGTGTAGTCATGTGTACACGGTGACTTGAACTGGGTCTGTCTCACCTATAAAGAGCCTCTGTGTGGCTGTTCTCCTAGTTTAAGGCCGTACCACTCTGAACACGCACAATCTCAGAAGCTAAGCAGCGTCGGGCCAGGTTAGTACTTGGATGGGAGACCGCCTGGGAATACCCGGTGCCGTAAGCATTTTGGCCCTCTGAGCAGCAGGCCTCACCTGGTCCTCCTCCCTCATGTTTCACTCCCTCTGTCAACACGCAATTTCCCTCGGGAGAATAAAGTTGTATCTTATCTTATCTGAAATGTTAGTGTTCTTCTGATGGAGGCATCATGTAAATTGTGATATACATGAACTTGAGTGTAGTCATGCGTACACGGTGACTTGAACTGGGTCTGTCTCACCTATAAAGAGCCTCTGTGTGGCTGCTCTCCTCGTTTACGGCCATACCACTCTGAACACGCCTGATCTCGTCTGATCTTGGAAGCTAAGCAGCGTCGGGCCAGGTTAGTACTTGGATGGGAGACCGCCTGGGAATACCCGCTGCCGTAAGCATTTTGGCCCTCTGAGCAGCAGGCCTCACCTGGTCCTCCTCCCTCATGTTTCACTCCCTCTGTCAACAACCAATGTCCCTCGGGAGAATAAAGTTGTATCTTATCTTATCGTATATGAAAGCATACATTCAGAAAATGAGTATTGCACATGGGCATAATATGAGATGATTGAATGCACGTGAGGAGTGAAGTACAGGAGCCACTGTGTGACGATGATGATGATGATGATGATGATGATGATGATGAGGATGAAAGTGAGCGTCAGAGATGTAAGTGGTCCCTCTGTATGTTCTATGTGATGATTATCAGTTTCATTAGGTAAGACTTCATTATCCAGAAATGTGTGTTTCTGATGAAGGCATCATGTAAATTGTGATATACATGAACTTGAGTGTAGTCATGTGTACACGGTGACTTGAACTGGGTCTGTCTCACCTATAAAGAGCCTCTGTGTGGCTGCTCTCCTCGTTTACGGCCATACCACTCTGAACATGGAAGTAAGAGGAGGTGTGTGTGAGCTCCAGGCGTGCGTGTATTTTGACTGATCCTGTGCGGCAATTTTGATTTTGAGTTTGAACTGTGGCGTTTCTTTAAGCCCAGATTTTTCGTTTCTTTGATAGCTCGGTTTTTGGAGCCACCCCCAGCAGTTTTGACTGTCTGGGGGACACTTTAAGTTAATTGTTTGTTTGGTTTGTGTTTTCCTGATGGAAAATAGTTTATACTGTGCTCCAAGTATGGTGAGAACCAGAGGAAAGGGAGCCAGAGTCGCTGCACCGGGCTCGGACCGGACGGCTGAGGCAAACGAGCCGATGGTGAAAGACGATCGGGCGTACAGGACCGTGGACGGTCAGAATATGACGGGAGAAATGGAGGACACACGTGCGGTGACAGCTCCTGACGTAGCCGAAAATGCGGAAGGAGGAAGAGGGCAGGAGAGAGAAATCATCAGAGAGGAAGAGATACGGATTATTAAGGATAAAGCTGAAGAGTTTCAGCAAAATTTAACGCTCGCCCTGGAGCTGATTGGAGAAGATAAAGTGACCGCAATGGAGCTGATCCAGGCAATACAAGACACTTGTGGGAAAATCATCGCCTGCCGGTACACGGGCAGAAATAAATATGAGATCACAATGAATCACCCGAAGGGGAAAGAAAGACTATTGGACGGCATAAAAATTGGACAGACCGCGATCATGTCCAAGGAGTTATGCAATGATGAGCTGGTGGTCTCGTTTCTGGGGCTGCCGGCGTATATCACGGACAGCGTCATTCTGGGCAAGCTGAACAGCTGGGGAGTGAGTGCAGTATCCCCGATCATCAGGAGAATGTGGCCGGGAACTAGAATTGCTGACGGAACAAGATACGTGAAAGTTAAATTCACGGAGACGGTCCAATCACTTCCATATTCGACCAAGTTTGAGACGGCTTTTGGAGCAGAGTTCTTCAGAGTTTTGCACGACAAACAGGTGAAAGTGTGCAGACAGTGCATACAGACTGGTCATATCCTGAGGGACTGTCCAGATTTCCTTTGTAGAAAATGTGGAGAGCAGGGGCACTATGCAAGGGAGTGCATGGGCAGAGGGAACAAATGCCAGAGCTGCAAAAAGGAGAGCAGCAGATGTGTTTGTGAGGACGTTGATCATGCTCCAGGGACGGGAGGAAAGCAACGTGAGGAGCAGGAAGAATCGAGAGAGAATATCTCTGAGAGGGAGGAGACCGAGAAGGATCGTGCGGAGGGGGAAGCGGAGAAAGGAAGAGACATACTGGAGTCGGACGGAGAGCAAGGAATGGAGGTGAGAGGATCGACAGCTGAGGTGCCGGGACATGGAGACGCAGCAGAGGGGCAGAGTGTGGATACATCGGAGAGAAAGGAGAGGAAGGTGAAAATTGTTCAACTTCAGCGGCCCCCAGAATCAGACTCAGAGATATGCTTGACGGGGTCTCAAGAGTCGGGGAACTCGGAGTCTGATATGGACCTCGGAAACAGCCAGGAGCTGGGGAAGAGAAGACTGCAATGGATGCTGAAGACAAGGGGATCAAAAAGAGGAAAAAGTAAGACGTGAACTGTAGCATAAAGATGATGGGCCTGATTTATCTCTATGTATTTACAATGTTAAAAATACTATCGCAAAACACAAACGGCTTAAGATGTATTAACAAGATGAGAGATGTTTTAAGGGTGGATACTTTTGACATCCTCTGTGTACAAGAGACTAAGTGGACAAGGGAGTGGAGAAGCTATCTGAGGGATACATGGGCTGGAAAAGTGTGGGCAAACAACGGTGTAAATGGACGAGCCGGAGTCGCTATTTTTGCTAAAGGAGATAAGATCAAAAATGTTAAGGAAATAGTGAAGGATGATGAGGGAAGGGTGATCGGTATTGAATTTATTTACAGGAATGTGCTTTACAAACTTTTGAATATTTATGCACCGAATGAGGACAACAAGCGTGGAATTTTCTTTGATCAACTAAAACCGCATTTGGGAGGGAACATTTGTGTAGTGGGGGATTTTAACTGTGCACTTATGAGATTGGATATATCAAGCAACAATACATACAAAAGTGATATAAGTAGGAAATCGCTAAATGAGCTTTTTGACTATTTCAACCTGGTAGATCTGTGGAGGGTGCGCAATATGGGAGAAAGGGGCTTTTCCAGACGACAGACGGTTCTGGGGAAACTTAAACAGTCCAGGATTGACTTATGTCTATTAGCATCTGGGCTGGAAAAAAAGATTTCAAAATGCTGGTATGAGTTCACAGGGTTTAGCGATCATGCAAGGTTATGGGTGGAGCTGGGGGAGAAAGAGCACAAAGGTGGAGGGTTATGGTGTTTAAATAACAGTGTTTTGCTGGATGGAAAATATAGGGAGAAAGTTGAAAATCTACTGAAAGAAAGAAAAAGAGAACTGCAGGGTGAGGGTTGTATAAATATGGGGGAGTGGTGGGAGGAGGTGAAATTGCACATCAAAAAAGTGACAATAAACTATTGTAAAAATAAAATGGAGAAGGAAAGAAGGACTGAGTATAGTTTAAGAGACCAGATTAATAAAGAGCTGGAAAGGTCGATTGCAGAGGAAAACTTCAACAATCTAAAATATCTCATGCTGAGAAAACAATTAGATGAGCTTGAGAAGAAACGGAGCAGAGGGGCAGCTATCAGATCGAGGATGAAGGATATTTTAGAAGGGGAAAAGAATACAAGTTTCTTTTTAGGGCTTGAAAAAAGACAGCAAAAGAAAGCTCATCTGCAAAACCTGAAAAATGAAGAGGGTAAGACAATGGAGAAGACAGAGGAAATGCTGGAGGTGGCTCATAAACATTTTAAAACACTTTTTTCAAAGATGGAGGTAAACTCTACAGACCACAGTGTTTTTGAAGGGATAGAAAAAAAATTAGGGGAAGATGACAGAGCAGACTGTGATAAAAACATAACAGAGGAAGAATTGGAAAGAGCAATAAATGGTTTGAATAAGAACAAAAGTCCAGGGCTGGATGGGTTATCGGGGGAATTTTACATCACCTTTAAACAGGTGATGAAGCCAATTCTCCTGAGAATCTTTCAATGCATGGAGCGGGAGGGGAAAGCATCTGGGGACTTCTTCACGGGGCAATCCGAGTGGTGTATAAGAATAAGGGTGACAAAGGTGATTTGAGGAATTATAGGCCAATTAGTCTGCTAAATACAGATTATAAAATACTGGCTAAAATCCTGGCAAACAGATTGAAGGAGGTGATAGGCACAGTGGTGAATCCCTGTCAGTGTTATGGTGTGGTAGGGAGAGTCATTAGTGACATCATCTTATCGATCCAGGACATCTTTGACAAAATGAATCAGAAGGGAGGGCTGTACATAGGGGTTGATTTAGAGAAGGCGTTTGATAGGGTGGATCATGATTTTTTGTTTAAAACACTGGAAAAGATGGGTTTCGGGGAAGGTTTCACTAAATGGATTAGGTTAATATATAGGAATGCCATCAGTAGGGTGAAAATAAACGGGAGGTTAACTGAGAGCTTCGCTCTGGAGAGGTCAATCAGGCAAGGATGCCCGCTTTCAGCTATGTTATACTCCATAGCGGCAGAACCCTTGTCTGCCCTCATTAGGAGGGACCCAGGGATTTTGGGGATTGAAATGGAAGATAAAACGGACACGAAAATCTACCAGTACGCAGATGACATAAGTATTACGGTTAGGGATGAGAGGAGTGTAGACAGGGTGCTGCAGCATGTAGAGTGCTATGAGAGGGCATCTGGGGCCAAAATCAATGGGGAAAAAACCGAGCTAATGGGCTTTGGTGATGGTTTCGATTGTGTAAATAAATGGAATTTTGTAAAGAGAAATGAAATGGTGAAGGTTTTGGGTGTATACGTAGGTAAGAATCGAGATGCAGCAACAAAACAAACGTGGGGTGAAATAGAGGGAAAAATCAAAATGCGATTGGATTTCTGGTCCGGGAGGAAATTGAATCTAAGGGGTAAAGTGATAGTAACTAACGCCCTCCTCCTGTCCAAGTGTCAGTATGCGCTAAGAGTCTGTGAAATGCCGGACAGGGTAATAGGAAAGCTGAATGACATGATGAGTGCTTTCATCTGGAATAAAAAACAGCATTTGATAGCCAGGAAGGTGCTCATCAATGGGCAGAAGGAGGGCGGTTTGAAATTGGTGGACCTGAAAAGTAAAAAGCTTAGTGCACGGATTCGACTGTTAGGGAAATTTATGGGAAACGCAAAGATTTACGCGTGGCAGAAGTGCCTCGACTCTTGCCTACAGGGGTGGGATAATAGAGGAGTGTTTAATCTATGTAGGGAAACGGAGCAAAGGGAAAGAGCACAGGTTAATGCATTTACAGGGGAAATACTTGAAGCGTGGAATATTTTACTGGGGGATTTAAAGTTTAGATGTGAGACTGCGGAGCAGGTGTTACACCAACCAGTTTTCAGAAATCCGGCAATAAGGTGTCAGGGGAAGGTTTTTTCAGGGAGGTACTTGGAGGAACCAGGTTTAAATCAGGTGAAGCACTTTATCCAAAGAGGTGGTGGATTTCTGCAGGAGGAAGTAATCCAGGAGGTCAGGGGAAGATTAGGGAAAGTGAGACCAATAGAGATCAAAAGACTATGCCAGAGAATTTTAGAGGGGTTACCTCGTAGCTGGGTGGCGCTGGTGAAGGGGAGGAGGGCAGAGAAGGCTCTGGAGTTGGTCAGTTTCTCCCTCATCCAAGGAGGGAAAGAGCATGACATACGATCAGTTAACTCCAAGATACTATATAGAGTGTTTTTGGGAAAGGAAAAGAAGAAAGCGGCAGCTGAGGAAGTATGGCTAAGGCAGTTCCATGGGCTTCAGAGGGAGCACATTTGGTCAGATCTAAATGTGAAGTTCATTTCATCAGAGTGCTTTGATACAAATTTCAGGCTCAGACACAATAGAATATTTGTCAATTTGGTGCTAAACCAGATAAATAGACTCAACAGCAAGGTTTGTGATATATGTGAGGTGGAAGTGGAGACATTTAGGCACTTTATTTTTGAATGTAAGGAGTTAAAAGTGTTTTTTGAGAAACTGGACCAATGCTTTCAAAAATGTAGAGTCACAATCACGGAAAAGGAAAAATGGGAGATGTTTTTTCTATTTGGGTATAAGGAAAGGAAAGCAGGGGTGAACAAATGGCTTATCAATTACATTCTGAGTTATGCCAAACATGTCATCAGACTTCGGAGAAACTATTCACATTTCGAGGACAAAAAAGTGAACATCTGGCGATTTTTCTGTAACTTTATGAAAAGGAATGTGAGTCTGCTGTGGGATGGTGGGGACAAGAACTTCAAACAAAAGGTGCTGGAAGATAACTGTCTATTTGTGAATGGAAATCAGGGTGGGGTGCAAATGTCAATAGGTCAAGGGTGAGGGGTGATGGGTGAAGGAAAAAAAAAAGAGAAAAAAAAAAAAAAAAAAGATGTGATGAATGGTGTTATAGATTGTTGGAAATAATTTGATTTGATTTGAAATGACTTGTATTTACTTGTGTAAAATGTATTTGTAAAAATATTTATGTTTCGATAATAAAAGAGAAAAAAAAAAAACACGCCCGATCTCGTCTGATCTCGGAAGCTAAGCAGCTTCGGGCCAGGTTAGTACTTGGATGGGAGACCGCCTGGGAATACCCGGTGCCGTAAGCATTTTGGCCCTCTGAGCAGCAGGCCTCACCTGGTCCTCCTCCCTCATGTTTCCCTCCCTCTGTCAACACCCAATGTCCCTCGGGAGAATAAAGTTGTATCTTATCTTATCTTATATGAAAGCATACATTCAGAAAATGAGTATTGCACATGGGCATAATATGAGAAGATTGAATGCACATGAGAAGTGAAGTACACGAGCCACTGTGTGACGATGATGATGATGATGATGATGAAGATGATGATGATGAAAGTGAGCGTCAGAGATGTTAGTGGTCCCTCTTTATGTTCTATGTGATGATCATCAGTTTCATTAGGTAAGACTTCATTATCCAGAAATGTGTGTTTCTGATGAAGGCATCATGTAAATTGTGATATACATGAACTTGAGTGTAGTCATGTGTACACGGTGACATGAACTGGGTCTGTCTCACCTATAAAGAGCCTCTGTGTGGCTGCTCTCCTCGTTTACGTCCATAACACTCTGAACACGCCCGATCTCGTCTGATCTCGGAAGCTAATCAGCGTCGGGCCAGGTAAGTACTTGGATGGGAGACCGCCTGGGAATACCCGGTGCCGTAAGCATTTTGGCCCTCTGAGCAGCAGGCCTCACCTGGTCCTCCTCCCTCATGTTTCACTCCCTCTGTCAACACGCAATTTCTCTCGGGAGAATAAAGTTGTATCTTATCTTATCTGAAATGTTAGTGTTCTTCTGATGAAGGTGTTGCACACTTGAAGAAAGTAATACTCTCAACGGCGTGCTGGGAAAAGTTTTTCGTTTAATCCAAAGTTTCCACAATACAGCTCACTTCACCATTTACATCTCCCGCCTTCCGTTCTCAGTGGCTACTTCTTCTCTCTCTCACCGTTATGCAACTGCATTATATCCCAGTACTACAGCGCCACTTCTGGCCAAAACATGCAACAACATCGTAACAAAAGAAAATAAAAGGCCACAACTTAATGGAAAAGGGACCAAAGAAAAGACTAAATGGGGGGTATGTCACACTCTCCCCTGCTTAACTAAATGTCGTCCCGACATTTCCCGTCTCAGTTCATCCTGTTTAAGACAATTTGATCACTTCCAGGTTAGAGTCCATTATTCAAGACACATATCTAATGACAGATTTCACATCACACTTATCTCCCCTTAATGTCATGTGTTAAACAGAGGAAGTCATTGTGCACTATGACAACTATCTATTTACTCCGCTGTGTTCACGGGCAGCTTGTCTTGACTGGAATAGGCGTGACCTTTGACCTGTAGCGAAATCACATAGAATCTCACACTTCATATATTCTAATAACTCTTTTCTTCATATCATTTCGTTATAAGAGTCTCTTTAAATTTAGTCTTTTCAACCTGCCTGCTGTCACAGTCACTTCATTTTCCAGTCCAGTCCCGATCTGTTCTTCTTGCTCTCTGTCTGTGTCTGATGTCCACAGGGTCTGTTCTCCCATCACATTGTCTCCCTCAGGTGCTGGTGTTGCAGCCCGTGGCTGAAACTCTGTAGCCTCTGGTCTGAGGTTCCTTCTGGTTTGTGCTGCGGAGTCTCCTTGGGGCCATCTGGACATGCATCGCCAGTCATCCTCTTCAGAGTCAGATGAACACTCGGGTTCTGCATTCTGTTTTGTCGGTGTCTTTTTCTCTTTGTGTGGTCTCTCACCTCTTTTCTTTTCAGGCTTGTGTGACTCAACTGGCAGGAAGTCACAGGGGAGCAGCAGATTTCGATGAAGCACTCTGGTGCGGCCCTGGCCATCCTCTGGTTGTACTTCATAAACTGGACTTTCTGGGTGTTTTCTCTTGACCACTACATGGACTTTGTCTTCCCAGAATGACCTGAGTTTTCCGGGTCCACCTCTTTCAGTCAAGTTCCTAATGAGAACTCTGCAGCCAGGATACAGCTCTGCACCTTGAACCTTCCGGTCATACAGGTTTTTCCCCCTCTCTCCGCTTGCCTTCGCAGCCTTGGAGGCTAACTGGTACGCCTCCTCCATCCTCTGTTTCCATTTCTTGGCATAGTCATCATGAGATGCACTGCCATCACTGTGGGGGATACTGAACATGATGTCAATAGGCAATCTGGGGTTACGACCAAAGAGCAGGTAATATGGTGCGTATCCAGTGGACTCATTGCGCGTGCAATTGTAGGCGTGTATTACTTTGGCAAGAGAATTCTTCCAATCTGCTTTAGCTTGGTCATCTAGGTTACGCAACATGGCCAGCAGGGTGCGGTTGAAGCGTTCCACTTGACCGTTCCCCTGGGGGTGGTACGGGGTGGTGCGAGAACCTTGGATGCCAGAGTATTTTTGGAGCTCTGCAAACAACTTATTCTCAAATTCTCTACCCTGATCATGGTGTAATTTCGTGGGGAAGCCGAATTTGAGGACAAAGTCACCGAATATCTTCTCAGCTGCAGTTCGAGCACTGTTGTTAGTACATGCATACGCCTGAGCGAATCGTGTAAAATGGTCCATGACCACCAGAATGTACTCATATCCTCCTTTACACTTCTCTAGGTGCATGAAGTCAATTGAGACCAGCTCAAAGGGGTATGTTGTCACAATACTGGTAAGTGGTGCTCTTACTGCTTTCTGTGGTCTTTTCCGTTTCACACAGCTACAGACCTTGTTGATGTGATGCTCAACGTCTCTCTGCATATGAGGCCAAAAGAAACGCTCACGGATCAGATGGAGTGTCCGTTCAACGCCCAAGTGTCCCATCTCTTCATGCAGCTCTCTCAGGATGAGGGGACGGAACTTTGGAGGCACAACCAGTTGTGTGCGTGTTGCTGTCTGTTGCCGGAGAACATCCTCAGCATCAATCACCAACTTCGCTTTCTCCCTTGCAAACACTGCCAACTCACTGTGAGTGTCTTTCACCCTCGGCCACTGCTGTTGTGCGACCTGCTGTTTCACCTGCTTCAGCAGTAGATCCTCGTCTTGAGCGGCTCTCAGTGCTTGAGGGGCGATCTGCTTTGCTGCGTTCATCCGCGGCTCACTGCTCAGCTCTGCGATGGCTGTGGTGATGGTCACTGGACACAGCAACTGCTCTCTCTCCACCTGGTGAACTGACAACCCTTTGGAGACACTGGCCAAGATCTCAGACTGTATCTTTTGTGAACAGGTTAGCATATACTTCTCTATGTCAAGGGGCATTCTCGATAGCCCGTCTGCGTCAGAGTTAGACTTCCCTGGCCTGTACTTAATTGAAAATCGGAAGTCTGCCAATTCAGCCACCCATCTCAGCAACGTGGCATTCCATTTAGCTGTTGTCAGCACATATGTCAGAGGGTTATTATCTGTATATACTACAAACGATGGAGTGTAATACAAATAATCCCTAAACCTCTCGCATATAGCCCATTTCATTGCTAAAAACTCTAGCTTACCAGAATGTAGATGGTAATTCTTCTCTGGAGCAGAGAGTGTGCGGGAGCCATACGCAATGACCTTTAACCTTCCCTCCTGTTTTTGATAGAGCACCGCTCCAAGTCCATCCTGGGACGCATCACAATGCATAATGAACGGTTCTTCAAAGTTTGGGTAGCCCAGCACAGGAGGACTGGAGAGGTAATCTATCAGCTGACTGAGAACTGTACTGTGTTCTTCTGTCCACCTGATACGTTGATGTGAGGGTACCTGGCTTTGCTTTGTCTTTCTCACCCCAGCCTTCTGCTTCTTTGTGCCTTTAGGGGTCTCACTGCCTGGTATCTCAGCGCACAGCAGTGCATAGAGAGGCTTAGCTATGCGAGAGAAGTTTGGGATATAGGCTCGGTAGTATGAGATGAATCCTAGCACTTTCCGCACCTCACCCACTGTCGCTGGCTTCCTCTGCTTCATCTCTTGCACTGGGGCTACTTCTGCAGGATCCATTGTGTAGCCTTCCTTCGATACGATCTTTCCCAGAAATCTGACCTGGTTCTTAAAGAGCTCACATTTCTTTGCAGTCAATTTCATCCCGTGCTGTTGGTAGCGCTGAAGCACTTTTCTCACATCTTTCAGGTGATTATCAAATGTTTGGCTATGAACCAGATTATCGTCTAGATATGGCTCGCAAATTTCATCTCTGAGTCCAGATAGACACTCCTCCATGCTGCGCTGGAATTCGGAGGGTGCTGTAGACAAGCCAAAAGGGATTCGGATCCACTCATATAGGCCCCAGGGTGTTATAAAAGCTGTGAGTGGTCTACTACTTTCTTCCACGAACCCCTGATGGTAGGCCTTGCCTTGATCTAACACTGAAAACCATGCACTCCCATGTAAACTATCTAGCATATCTTGAATGCGGGGAATAGGGTGGCGATCTGGCAGAGACTTACGGTTGAGTTCTCTGTAGTCACAGCACAGACGGAGGTTCCCATCTTTTTTCCGCACACAGACAATGGGAGATGAGTAATGTGACCTAGATTTTTGGATCCAGCCCCTATTTAACAAGTCTTCTAAGTACTGTTTTACTTCTTTGTGAAGTGGCTTAGGCACAGACACATAGGTACGTCTTACCGGTGTTGTATCTGTGAGTCTGATTTTCCGTTGTAGGGAAGGGATGTATCCCACATCATCATCGTCTCTGGCGAACGCTCTGCATTCCTCCCTCAACATCTGCTTCACTTGTCGCTGCTGAGCAAGGGGGAGGTGAATCAGTGTGATTGGTGGGTCCCACCTTTCCTCGTCCACCGCTGTCCTTCCATCAGGCTCAGGCTCATCCTCCCTGCTGACCTCTGGACGTTCGACTGGAGAAGCTGGTCGGGGAGTGACTGGCTTGGCGTCCACTGGATAGACAGCTTTGACCAGTTGAACCTGCCCCAACACTGTGCGTGGGCTCAGGGTGACATCATGACAGGTGTAATTGGTGATGGGCAGTGCTATGCGAGAATATGTCCCTTCGCTAAGAGTCATCATGCTCTCTGACATACTCAGGCCATCTGGCCAGGGGGCATGTTCATCAGGCAGAAAAAGGGCTTCTTGACTGGACAGTAGAGGACCTGTTCTCACAGCACATTTTATAGTTCTCACCTGACCTGCTGGGATCACTTCCTTCTGCCTGCCCACTCTCACTAGGCCGTCACTGCACTCAGGGTCACTGTTTTGAATAATTTTCACTAACATTTCAGTCTTTTTACAGCTAAAAGAGAAAGCTGTGCTCACAGCCTGTGTTATGGACCCTCCACACCATTCTTTAACAACAGTTCAATTACATTGTAACCAATGATTGGCTCTTCTGCTGCTCCTTTCTCACCTGTCACGAGCATGGGCACCTGAAGCGTGAACTCTGGAGCATGTGATGGGTCTAGGTGGAACGTGACCTCCACCCAGCCTAGGAAAGGGATGTCGGTCTGGTTGACAGCTTTCCCCACAAAAGGACCAGGGCCGAGGAGTTCTTCAGTGCTCCGTACCTTCACCTCTGGGATGCAGTTCTTCCTCCAGGTCTCATTGATAAGGCAGACTTGCGATCCAGTGTCCCATAAGGCTTGAGTCTTCACCCCATCTAGGTAGCAACTCACCATGCACTTCTTTCCAATAAGTCTCAGCAGCTGTGAATGGTGACGAGGGGAGATGTGGCTAATATAAGCAGAACCTGCCAATCTTCCACCTGGGGAACACCTTTCTGCTCGCAGTCTCTCTTCTAATTGTACAATGCTTTCTCTAAGAATAGTAGGGGTGTTGAGTGACCTGCTATGCTGTTCTTGAGTGTCAGGGGAGGTACATTCTACAGTCTGTCCTTTGATATTAGCTGAATCAGTGTTGCCTCTTGAGTTCCTTTGGCCTCTGCATCCTCTTGAGAGGTGTCCACTCAGGCCACATTTGAAGCAGTGGTCACACTGTTCCTCTTCACCCCGGTCTTGACATCCTCTGCATGCCCTCTTCCCTCTGTTTTGGAACTGGTGAGATGGTCGTGCTGAGTACTGAACATTCTTCCTAAGCTCAGCTACTTCCTCTCTCAGCTGTTTCACTGCATCCATCAGTTCAGTTTCTGAAGAGCTTTTTGGAGTTTTTATCTTCTGACTTTTAACACTGGCCTTGACTGAAGTGCTGTGTTCAGATGGCTGGTCATTGTCTGTTTCCCTGTCACTATACAGCTGGTAAGTAGTTGTTTCTGTTTTTAGCTCATTTATTCTGGCTGGCTTATTTGGGATACTTTTCTTCAAATTCTGCTGTGTCTCCCAATCAACAGCAGCAGCATCATTCATTTTCTCTATCAATATCTCGTCAGTCACTCCTAGATCATCTAGGTGAGGTTTCAGCTGCATTTTAACATTATCACTCAGTAGTCCTGTACTGACTGACCTAAGAAACTTTTTCTGAATGAGGTCTGGGCTATACTGTACATCTGAGCTGGCATCTTCTGCAGCCGCCAGTAGCTTCTCTTTGAGTTCAACTGCACGAAAAAGAAAATTCTGAGGGGATTCTTTTGCATCTTGAGTTATGTTAATGAGTCTGTGGAACATATCTGTAGTGTTGTTTTCTTTGAAATGGGCTTTAAGAATCGTCTTCAACTGCACGAGTGTCAAATTATTTTTGGCTTCCAGCATATCACGTAAACTGAGCCCTGGTGTAGCAGCTTTTACTACGGCTTCAACAATTTCTACATCACTGTGGCCTTTACGTTTTTCAGAGTCTATTTGGTACATGAATGATAACTTGTCTTTCTGCCCCAATTCACCTATCTGGCCATTAATCCGAAACTCGCGTCTGATAACCACTTCAGGGGCTCTGGAGAATGGGAGTTCTGGCGGGCTAGCCGTCCTGTTCATTTTTTCCCGAAGCCGACTCATTTCCTCCTCGAGCATTTTGGTCGACGTCTGGAATGTCAACTGCATTTCAGCATACTGTTTTTGTAGCTTTTGTAGCTCCTCTTCATTTTTATCATACCTCTCTGGTTTGGGCACGTTTTCTCTCAATCGCTTAGCTGTAGCTAACAACTCTTGCCCAAATGTCTCTGCTACATCTTGTTCCTCCACTTCAAAAGCATTCTCTACTGACTCATTAATTGCTCGGATCAACGTGTGTTTCTTCTCCTTGTCTGATGAAACTTTAGCTTGGATACACACTTCTTTTAGCTGTTCCACGTTTAGCCGACACAGTAGCTCCGTTAGCTGATCCTGTAACTGCTCCAGCTCCATTTTGCGTGTTCCAACGTTCGTTCTTTTTTTTTTTTCTTCAGACTTCTTTTTTGTATCACGTTGAGTCCCTGTTCGGGCGCCAATTTTGTTGCACACTTGAAGAAAGTAATACTCTCAACGGCGTGCTGGGAAAAGTTTTTCGTTTAATCCAAAGTTTCCACAATACAGCTCACTTCACCATTTACATCTCCCGCCTTCCGTTCTCAGTGGCTACTTCTTCTCTCTCTCACCGTTTTGCAACTGCATTATATCCCAGTACTACAGCGCCACTTCTGGCCAAAACATGCAACAACATCGTAACAAAAGAAAATAAAAGGCCACAACTTAATGGAAAAGGGACCAAAGAAAAGACTAAATGGGGGGTATGTCACAAAGGCATCATGTAAATTGTGATATACATGAACTTGAGTGTAGTCATGTGTACACGGTGACTTGAACTGGGTCTGTCTCGCCTATAAAGAGCCTCTGTGTGGCTCCTCTCCTCGTTTACGGCCATACCACTCTGAACACGCCCGATCTCTTCTGATCTCAGAAGCTAAGCAGCGTCCGGCCAGGTTAGTACTTGGATGGGAGACCGCCTGGGAATACCCGGTGCCGTTAGCATTTTGGCCCTCTGAGCAGCAGGCCTCACCTGGTCCTCCTTCCTCATGTTTCACTCCCTCTGTAAACACGCAATTTCCCTCGGGAGAATAAAGATGTATCTTATCTTATCTTATATGAAAGCATACATTCAGAAAATGAGTATTGCACATGGTCATAATATGAGAAGATTGAATGCACATGAGAAGTGAAGAACACGAGCCACTGTGTGACAATGATGATGATGAGGATGAAAGTGAGCGTCAGAGATGTAAGTGGTCCCTCTGTATGTTCTATGTGATGATTATCAGTTTCATTAGGTAAGACTTCATTATCCAGAAATGTGTGTTTCTGATGAAGGCATCATGTAAATTGTGATATACATGAACTTGAGTGTAGTCATGTGTACACGGTGACTTGAACTGGGTCTGTCTCACTTATAAAGAGCCTCTGTGTGGCTGCTCTCCTCGTTTACGGCCATACCACTCTGAACACGCCTGATCTCGTCTGATCTCGGAAGCTAAGCAGCGTCGGGCCAGGTTAGTACTTGGATGGGAGACCGCCTGGGAATACCCGGTGCCGTTAGCATTTTGGCCCTCTGAGCAGCAGGCCTCACCTGGTCCTCCTCCCTCATGTTTCACTCCCTCTGTCAACACCCAATGTCCCTCGGGAGAATAAAGTTGTATCTTATCTTATCTTATATGAAAGCATACAATCAGAAAATGAGTATTGCACATGGGCATAATATGAGATGATTGAATGCACATGAGAAGTGAAGTACACGAGCCACTGTGTGACAATGATGATGATGATGATGATGAAAGTGAGCGTCAGAGATGTTAGTGGTCCCTCTTTATGTTCTATATGATGATTATCAGTTTCATTAGGTAAGACTTCATTATCCAGAAATGTGTGTTTCTGATGAAGGCATCATGTAAATTGTGATATACATGAACTTGAGTGTAGTCATGTGTACACGGTGACTTGAACTGGGTCTGTCTCACTTATAAAGAGCCTCTGTGTGGCTGCTCTCCTCGTTTACGGCCAGACCACTCTGAACACGGAAGTAAGAGGAGGTGTGTGTGAGCTCCAGGCGTGCGTGTATTTTGACTGATCCTGTGCGGCAATTTTGATTTTGAGTTTGAACTGTGGCGTTTCTTTAAGCCCAGATTTTTCGTTTCTTTGATAGCTCGGTTTTTGGAGCCACCCCCAGCAGTTTTGACTGTCTGGGGGACACTTTAAGTTATTTATTTGTTTGTTTGGTTTGTGTTTTCCTGATGGAAAATAGTTTATACTGTGCTCCAAGTATGGTGAGAACCAGAGGAAAGGGAGCCAGAGTCGCTGCACCGGGCCCGGACCGGACGGCCGAGGCAAACGAGCCGATGGTGAAAGACGATCGGGCGTACAGGACCGTGGACGGTCAGAATATGACGGGAGAAAATGAGGACACACGTGCGGTGACAGCTCCTGACGTAGCCGAAAATGCGGAAGGAGGAAGAGGGCAGGAGAGAGAAATCATCAGAGAGGAAGAGATACGGATTATTAAGGATAAAGCTGAAGAGTTTCAGCAAAATTTAACGCTCGCCCTGGAGCTGATTGGAGAAGATAAAGTGACCGCAATGGAGCTGATCCAGGCAATACAAGACACTTGTGGGAAAATCATCGCCTGCCGGTACACGGGCAGAAATAAATATGAGATCACAATGAATCACCCGAAGGGGAAAGAAAGACTATTGGACGGCATAAAAATTGGACAGACCGCGATCATGTCAAAGGAGTTATGTAATGATGAGCTGGTGGTCTCGTTTCTGGGGCTGCCGGCGTATATCACGGACAGCGTCATTCTGGGCAAGCTGAACAGCTGGGGAGTAAGTGCAGTATCCCCGATCATCAGGAGAATGTGGCCGGGAACTAGAATTGCTGACGGAACAAGATACGTGAAAGTTAAATTCACGGAGACGGTCCAATCACTTCCATATTCGACCAAGTTTGAGACGGCTTTTGGAGCAGAGTTCTTCAGAGTTTTGCACGACAAACAGGTGAAAGTGTGCAGACAGTGCATACAGACTGGTCATATCCTGAGGGACTGTCCAGATTTCCTTTGTAGAAAATGTGGAGAGCAGGGGCACTATGCAAGGGAGTGCATGGGCAGAGGGAACAAATGCCAGAGCTGCAAAAAGGAGAGCAGCAGATGTGTTTGTGAGGACGTTGATCATGCTCCAGGGACGGGAGGAAAGCAACGTGAGGAGCAGGAAGAATCGAGAGAGAATATCTCTGAGAGGGAGGAGACCGAGAAGGATCGTGCGGAGGGGGAAGCGGAGAAAGGAAGAGACATACTGGAGTCGGACGGAGAGCAAGGAATGGAGGTGAGAGGATCGACAGCTGAGGTGCCGGGACATGGAGACGCAGCAGAGGGGCAGAGTGTGGATACATCGGAGAGAAAGGAGAGGAAGGTGAAAATTGTTCAACTTCAGCGGCCCCCAGAATCAGACTCAGAGATATGCTTGACGGGGTCTCAAGAGTCGGGGAACTCGGAGTCTGATATGGACCTCGGAAACAGCCAGGAGCTGGGGAAGAGAAGACTGCAATGGATGCTGAAGACAAGGGGATCAAAAAGAGGAAAAAGTAAGACGTGAACTGTAGCATAAAGATGATGGGCCTGATTTATCTCTATGTATTTACAATGTTAAAAATACTATCGCAAAACACAAACGGCTTAAGATGTATTAACAAGATGAGAGATGTCTTAAGGGTGGATACTTTTGACATCCTCTGTGTACAAGAGACTAAGTGGACAAGGGAGTGGAGAAGCTATCTGAGGGATACATGGGCTGGAAAAGTGTGGGCAAACAACGGTGTAAATGGACGAGCCGGAGTCGCTATTTTTGCTAAAGGAGATAAGATCAAAAATGTTAAGGAAATAGTGAAGGATGATGAGGGAAGGGTGATCGGTATTGAATTTATTTACAGGAATGTGCTTTACAAACTTTTGAATATTTATGCACCGAATGAGGACAACAAGCGTGGAATTTTCTTTGATCAACTAAAACCGCATTTGGGAGGGAACATTTGTGTAGTGGGGGATTTTAACTGTGCACTTACGAGATTGGATATATCAAGCAACAATACATACAAAAGTGATATAAGTAGGAAATCGCTAAATGAGCTTTTTGACTATTTCAACCTGGTAGATCTGTGGAGGGTGCGCAATATGGGAGAAAGGGGCTTTTCCAGACGACAGACGGTTCTGGGGAAACTTAAACAGTCCAGGATTGACTTATGTCTATTAGCATCTGGGCTGGAAAAAAAGATTTCAAAATGCTGGTATGAGTTCACAGGGTTTAGCGATCATGCAAGGTTATGGGTGGAGCTGGGGGAGAAAGAGCACAAAGGTGGAGGGTTATGGTGTTTAAATAACAGTGTTTTGCTGGATGGAAAATATAGGGAGAAAGTTGAAAATCTACTGAAAGAAAGAAAAAGAGAACTGCAGGGCGAGGGTTGTATAAATATGGGGGAGTGGTGGGAGGAGGTGAAATTGCACATCAAAAAAGTGACAATAAACTATTGTAAAAATAAAATGGAGAAGGAAAGAAGGACTGAGTATAGTTTAAGAGACCAGATTAATAAAGAGCTGGAAAGGTCGATTGCAGAGGAAAACTTCAACAATCTAAAATATCTCATGCTGAGAAAACAATTAGATGAGCTTGAGAAGAAACGGAGCAGAGGGGCAGCTATCAGATCGAGGATGAAGGATATTTTAGAAGGGGAAAAGAATACAAGTTTCTTTTTAGGGCTTGAAAAAAGACAGCAAAAGAAAGCTCATCTGCAAAACCTGAAAAATGAAGAGGGTAAGACAATGGAGAAGACAGAGGAAATGCTGGAGGTGGCTCATAAACATTTTAAAACACTTTTTTCAAAGATGGAGGTAAACTCTACAGACCACAGTGTTTTTGAAGGGATAGAAAAAAAATTAGGGGAAGAGGACAGAGCAGACTGTGATAAAAACATAACAGAGGAAGAATTGGAAAGAGCAATAAATGGTTTGAATAAGAACAAAAGTCCAGGGCTGGATGGGTTATCGGGGGAATTTTACATCACCTTTAAACAGGTGATGAAGCCAATTCTCCTGAGAATCTTTCAATGCATGGAGCGGGAGGGGAAAGCATCTGGGGACTTCTTCACGGGGCTAATCCGAGTGGTGTATAAGAATAAGGGTGACAAAGGTGATTTGGGGAATTATAGGCCAATTAGTCTGCTAAATACAGATTATAAAATACTGGCTAAAATCCTGGCAAACAGATTGAAGGAGGTGATAGGCACAGTGGTGAATCCCTGTCAGTGTTATGGTGTGGTAGGGAGAGTCATTAGTGACATCATCTTATCGATCCAGGACATCTTTGACAAAATGAATCAGAAGGGAGGGCTGTACATAGGGGTTGATTTAGAGAAGGCGTTTGATAGGGTGGATCATGATTTTTTGTTTAAAACACTGGAAAAGATGGGTTTCGGGGAAGGTTTCACTAAATGGATTAGGTTAATATATAGGAATGCCATCAGTAGGGTGAAAATAAACGGGAGGTTAACTGAGAGCTTCGCTCTGGAGAGGTCAATCAGGCAAGGATGCCCGCTTTCAGCTATGTTATACTCCATAGCGGCAGAACCCTTGTCTGCCCTCATTAGGAGGGACCCAGGGATTTTGGGGATTGAAATGGAAGATAAAACGGACACGAAAATCTACCAGTACGCAGATGACATAAGTATTACGGTTAGGGATGAGAGGAGTGTAGACAGGGTGCTGCAGCATGTAGAGTGCTATGAGAGGGCATCTGGGGCCAAAATCAATGGGGAAAAAGCGAGCTAATGGGCTTTGGTGATGGTTTCGATTGTGTAAATAAATGGAATTTTGTAAAGAGAAATGAAATGGTGAAGGTTTTGGGTGTATATGTAGGTAAGAATCGAGATGCAGCAACAAAACAAACGTGGGGTGAAATAGAGGGAAAAATCAAAATGCGATTGGATTTCTGGTCCGGGAGGAAATTGAATCTAAGGGGTAAAGTGATAGTAACTAACGCCCTCCTCCTGTCCAAGTGTCAGTATGCGCTAAGAGTCTGTGAAATGCCGGACAGGGTAATAGGAAAGCTGAATGACATGATGAGTGCTTTCATCTGGAATAAAAAACAGCATTTGATAGCCAGGAAGGTGCTCATCAATGGGCAGAAGGAGGGCGGTTTGAAATTGGTGGACCTGAAAAGTAAAAAGCTTAGTGCACGGATTCGACTGTTAGGGAAATTTATGGGAAACGCAAAGATTTACGCGTGGTAGAAGTGCCTCGACTCTTGCCTACAGGGGTGGGATAATAGAGGAGTGTTTAATCTATGTAGGGAAACGGAGCAAAGGGAAAAAGCACAGGTTAATGCATTTACAGGGGAAATACTTGAAGCGTGGAATATTTTACTGGGGGATTTAAAGTTTAGATGTGAGACTGCGGAGCAGGTGTTACACCAACCAGTTTTCAGAAATCCGGCAATAAGGTGTCAGGGGAAGGTTTTTTCAGGGAGGTACTTGGAGGAACCAGGTTTAAATCAGGTGAAGCACTTTATCCAAAGAGGTGGTGGATTTCTGCAGGAGGAAGTAATCCAGGAGGTCAGGGGAAGATTAGGGAAAGTGAGACCAATAGAGATCAAAAGACTATGCCAGAGAATTTTAGAGGGGTTACCTCGTAGCTGGGTGGCGCTGGTGAAGGGGAGGAGGGCAGAGAAGGCTCTGGAGTTGGTCAGTTTCTCCCTCATCCAAGGAGGGAAAGAGCATGACATACGATCAGTTAACTCCAAGATACTATATAGAGTGTTTTTGGGAAAGGAAAAGAAGAAAGCGGCAGCTGAGGAAGTATGGCTAAGGCAGTTCCATGGGCTTCAGAGGGAGCACATTTGGTCAGATCTAAATGTGAAGTTCATTTCATCAGAGTGCTTTGATACAAATTTCAGGCTCAGACATAATAGAATATTTGTCAATTTGGTGCTAAACCAGATAAATAGACTCAACAGCAAGGTTTGTGATATATGTGAGGTGGAAGTGGAGACATTTAGGCACTTTATTTTTGAATGTAAGGAGCTAAAAGTGTTTTTTGAGAAACTGGACCAATGCTTTCAAAAATGTAGAGTCACAATCACGGAAAAGGAAAAATGGGAGAGGTTTTTTCTATTTGGGTATAAGGAAAGGAAAGCAGGGGTGAACAAATGGCTTATCAATTACATTCTGAGTTATGCCAAACATGTCATTTCCCTTGGGAGAATAAAGTTGTATCTTATCTTATCTTATATGAAAGCATACATTCAGAAAATGAGTATTGCACATGGGCATAATATGAGAAGATTGAATGCACATGAGAAGTGAAGTACACAAGCCACTTTGTGACGATGATGATGATGATGATGATGATGATGATGATGAAAGTGAGCGTCAGAGATGTTAGTGGTCCCTCTTTATGTTCTATGTGATGATTATCAGTTTCATTAGGTAAGACTTCATTATCCAGAAATGTGTGTTTCTGATGAAGGCATCATGTAAATTGTGATATACATGAACTTGAGTGTAGTCATGTGTACACGGTGACTTGAACTGGGTCTGTCTCACCTATAAAGAGCCTCTGTGTGGCTGCTCTCCTCGTTTACGGCCATACCACTCTGAACACGCCCGATCTCGTCTGATCTCGGAAGCTAATCAGCGTCGGGCCAGGTTAGTACTTGGATGGGAGACCGCCTGGGAATACCCTGTGCCGTAAGCATTTTGGCCCTCTGAGCAGCAGGCCTCACCTGGTCCTCCTCCCTCATGTTTCACTCCCTCTGTCAACACGCAATTTCTCTCGGGAGAATAAAGTTGTATCTTATCTTATCTGAAATGTTAGTGTTCTTCTGATGAAGGTGTTGCACACTTGAAGAAAGTAATACTCTCAACGGCGTGCTGTGAAAAGTTTTTCGTTTAATCCAAAGTTTCCACAATACAGCTCACTTCACCATTTACATCTCCCGCCTTCCGTTCTCAGTGGCTACTTCTTCTCTCACCCAGCCTTCTGCTTCTTTGTGCCTTTAGGGGTCTCACTGCCTGGTATCTCAGCGCACAGCAGTGCATAGAGAGGCTTAGCTATGCGAGAGAAGTTTGGGATATAGGCTCGGTAGTATGAGATGAATCCTAGCACTTTCCGCACCTCACCCACTGTCGCTGGCTTCCTCTGCTTCATCTCTTGCACTGGGGCTACTTCTGCAGGATCCATTGTGTAGCCTTCCTTCGATACGATCTTTCCCAGAAATCTGACCTGGTTCTTAAAGAGCTCACATTTCTTTGCAGTCAATTTCATCCCGTGCTGTTGGTAGCGCTGAAGCACTTTTCTCACATCTTTCAGGTGATTATCAAATGTTTGGCTATGAACCAGATTATCGTCTAGATATGGCTCGCAAATTTCATCTCTGAGTCCAGATAGACACTCCTCCATGCTGCGCTGGAATTCGGAGGGTGCTGTAGACAAGCCAAAAGGGATTCGGATCCACTCATATAGGCCCCAGGGTGTTATAAAAGCTGTGAGTGGTCTACTACTTTCTTCCACGAACCCCTGATGGTAGGCCTTGCCTTGATCTAACACTGAAAACCATGCACTCCCATGTAAACTATCTAGCATATCTTGAATGCGGGGAATAGGGTGGCGATCTGGCAGAGACTTACGGTTGAGTTCTCTGTAGTCACAGCACAGACGGAGGTTCCCATCTTTTTTCCGCACACAGACAATGGGAGATGAGTAATGTGACCTAGATTTTTGGATCCAGCCCCTATTTAACAAGTCTTCTAAGTACTGTTTTACTTCTTTGTGAAGTGGCTTAGGCACAGACACATAGGTACGTCTTACCGGTGTTGTATCTGTGAGTCTGATTTTCCGTTGTAGGGAAGGGATGTATCCCACATCATCATCGTCTCTGGCGAACGCTCTGCATTCCTCCCTCAACATCTGCTTCACTTGTCGCTGCTGAGCAAGGGGGAGGTGAATCAGTGTGATTGGTGGGTCCCACCTTTCCTCGTCCACCGCTGTCCTTCCATCAGGCTCAGGCTCATCTGACCTCTGGACGTTCGACTGGAGAAGCTGGTCGGGGAGTGACTGGCTTGGCGTCCACTGGATAGACAGCTTTGACCAGTTGAACCTGCCCCAACACTGTGCGTGGGCTCAGGGTGACATCATGACAGGTGTAATTGGTGATGGGCAGTGCTATGCGAGAATATGTCCCTTCGCTAAGAGTCATCATGCTCTCTGACATACTCAGGCCATCTGGCCAGGGGGCATGTTCATCAGGCAGAAAAAGGGCTTCTTGACTGGACAGTAGAGGACCTGTTCTCACAGCACATTTTATAGTTCTCACCTGACCTGCTGGGATCACTTCCTTCTGCCTGCCCACTCTCACTAGGCCGTCACTGCACTCAGGGTCACTGTTTTGAATAATTTTCACTAACATTTCAGTCTTTTTACAGCTAAAAGAGAAAGCTGTGCTCACAGCCTGTGTTATGGACCCTCCACACCATTCTTTAACAACAGTTCAATTACATTGTAACCAATGATTGGCTCTTCTGCTGCTCCTTTCTCACCTGTCACGAGCATGGGCACCTGAAGCGTGAACTCTGGAGCATGTGATGGGTCTAGGTGGAACGTGACCTCCACCCAGCCTAGGAAAGGGATGTCGGTCTGGTTGACAGCTTTCCCCACAAAAGGACCAGGGCCGAGGAGTTCTTCAGTGCTCCGTACCTTCACCTCTGGGATGCAGTTCTTCCTCCAGGTCTCATTGATAAGGCAGACTTGCGATCCAGTGTCCCATAAGGCTTGAGTCTTCACCCCATCTAGGTAGCAACTCACCATGCACTTCTTTCCAATAAGTCTCAGCAGCTGTGAATGGTGACGAGGGGAGATGTGGCTAATATAAGCAGAACCTGCCAATCTTCCACCTGGGGAACACCTTTCTGCTCGCAGTCTCTCTTCTAATTGTACAATGCTTTCTCTAAGAATAGTAGGGGTGTTGAGTGACCTGCTATGCTGTTCTTGAGTGTCAGGGGAGGTACATTCTACAGTCTGTCCTTTGATATTAGCTGAATCAGTGTTGCCTCTTGAGTTCCTTTGGCCTCTGCATCCTCTTGAGAGGTGTCCACTCAGGCTACATTTGAAGCAGTGGTCACACTGTTCCTCTTCACCCCGGTCTTGACATCCTCTGCATGCCCTCTTCCCTCTGTTTTGGAACTGGTGAGATGGTCGTGCTGAGTACTGAACATTCTTCCTCAGCTCAGCTACTTCCTCTCTCAGCTGTTTCACTGCATCCATCAGTTCAGTTTCTGAAGAGCTTTTTGGAGTTTTTATCTTCTGACTTTTAACACTGGCCTTGACTGAAGTGCTGTGTTCAGATGGCTGGTCATTGTCTGTTTCCCTGTCACTATACAGCTGGTAAGTAGTTGTTTCTGTTTTTAGCTCATTTATTCTGGCTGGCTTATTTGGGATACTTTTCTTCAAATTCTGCTGTGTCTCCCAATCAACAGCAGCAGCATCATTCATTTTCTCTATCAATATCTCGTCAGTCACTCCTAGATCATCTAGGTGAGGTTTCAGCTGCATTTTAACATTATCACTCAGTAGTCCTGTACTGACTGACCTAAGAAACTTTTTCTGAATGAGGTCTGGGCTATACTGTACATCTGAGCTGGCATCTTCTGCAGCCGCCAGTAGCTTCTCTTTGAGTTCAACTGCACGAAAAAGAAAATTCTGAGGGGATTCTTTTGCATCTTGAGTTATGTTAATGAGTCTGTGGAACATATCTGTAGTGTTGTTTTCTTTGAAATGGGCTTTAAGAATCGTCTTCAACTGCACGAGTGTCAAATTATTTTTGGCTTCCAGCATATCACGTAAACTGAGCCCTGGTGTAGCAGCTTTTACTACGGCTTCAACAATTTCTACATCACTGTGGCCTTTACGTTTTTCAGAGTCTATTTGGTACATGAGGTTAGTGTATGATAACTTGTCTTTCTGCCCCAATTCACCTATCTGGCCATTAATCCGAAACTCGCGTCTGATAACCACTTCAGGGGCTCTGGAGAATGGGAGTTCTGGCGGGCTAGCCGTCCTGTTCATTTTTTCCCGAAGCCGACTCATTTCCTCCTCGAGCATTTTGGTCGACGTCTGGAATGTCAACTGCATTTCAGCATACTGTTTTTGTAGCTTTTGTAGCTCCTCTTCATTTTTATCATACCTCTCTGGTTTGGGCACGTTTTCTCTCAATCGCTTAGCTGTAGCTAACAACTCTTGCCCAAATGTCTCTGCTACATCTTGTTCCTCCACTTCAAAAGCATTCTCTACTGACTCATTAATTGCTCGGATCAACGTGTGTTTCTTCTCCTTGTCTGATGAAACTTTAGCTCGGATACACACTTCTTTTAGCTGTTCCACGTTTAGCCGACACAGTAGCTCCGTTAGCTGATCCTGTAACTGCTCCAGCTCCATTTTGCGTGTTCCAACGTTCGTTCTTTTTTTTTTTTCTTCAGACTTTTTTGTATCACGTTGAGTCCCTGTTCGGGCGCCAATTTTGTTGCACACTTGAAGAAAGTAATACTCTCAACGGCGTGCTGGGAAAAGTTTTTCGTTTAATCCAAAGTTTCCACAATACAGCTCACTTCACCATTTACATCTCCCGCCTTCCGTTCTCAGTGGCTACTTCTTCTCTCTCTCACCGTTTTGCAACTGCATTATATCCCAGTACTACAGCGCCACTTCTGGCCAAAACATGCAACAACATTGTAACAAAAGAAAATAAAAGGCCACAACTTAATGGAAAAGGGACCAAAGAAAAGACTAAATGGGGGGTATGTCACAAAGGCATCATGTAAATTGTGATATACATGAACTTGAGTGTAGTCATGTGTACACGGTGACTTGAACTGGGTCTGTCTCGCCTATAAAGAGCCTCTGTGTGGCTCCTCTCCTCGTTTACGGCCATACCACTCTGAACACGCCTGATCTCGTCTGATCTCGGGAGCTAAGCAGCGTCGGGCCAGGTTAGTACTTGGATGGGAGACCGCCTGGGAATACCCGGTGCCGTTAGCATTTTGGCCCTCTGAGCAGCAGGCCTCACCTGGTCCTCCTCCCTCATGTTTCACTCCCTCTGTCAACACCCAATGTCCCTCGGGAGAATAAAGTTGTATCTTATCTTATCTTATATGAAAGCATACAATCAGAAAATGAGTATTGCACATGGGCATAATATGAGAAGATTGAATGCACATGAGAAGTGAAGTACACGAGCCACTGTGTGACAATGATGATGATGATGATGATGAAAGTGAGCCTCAGAGATGTTAGTGGTCCCTCTTTATGTTCTATATGATGATTATCAGTTTCATTAGGTAAGACTTCATTATCCAGAAATGTGTGTTTCTGATGAAGGCATCATGTAAATTGTGATATACATGAACTTGAGTGTAGTCATGTGTACACGGTGACTTGAACTGGGTCTGTCTCACTTATAAAGAGCCTCTGTGTGGCTGCTCTCCTCGTTTACGGCCAGACCACTCTGAACACGGAAGTAAGAGGAGGTGTGTGTTAGCTCCAGGCGTGCGTGTATTTTGACTGATCCTGTGCGGCAATTTTGATTTTGAGTTTGAACTGTGGCGTTTCTTTAAGCCCAGATTTTTCGTTTCTTTGATAGCTCGGTTTTTGGAGCCACCCCCAGCAGTTTTGACTGTCTGGGGGACACTTTAAGTTATTTATTTGTTTGGTTTGTGTTTTCCTGATGGAAAATAGTTTATACTGTGCTCCAAGTATGGTGAGAACCAGAGGAAAGGGAGCCAGAGTCGCTGCACAGGGCCCGGACCGGATGGCCGAGGCAAACGAGCCGATGGTGAAAGACGATCGGGCGTACAGGACCGTGGACGGTCAGAATATGACGGGAGAAAATGAGGACACACGTGCGGTGACAGCTCCTGACGTAGCCGAAAATGCGGAAGGAGGAAGAGGGCAGGAGAGAGAAATCATCAGAGAGGAAGAGATACGGATTATTAAGGATAAAGCTGAAGAGTTTCAGCAAAATTTAACGCTCGCCCTGGAGCTGATTGGAGAAGATAAAGTGACCGCAATGGAGCTGATCCAGGCAATACAAGACACTTGTGGGAAAATCATCGCCTGCCGGTACACGGGCAGAAATAAATATGAGATCACAATGAATCACCCGAAGGGGAAAGAAAGACTATTGGACGGCATAAAAATTGGACAGACCGCGATCATGTCCAAGGAGTTATGTAATGATGAGCTGGTGGTCTCGTTTCTGGGGCTGCCGGCGTATATCACGGACAGCGTCATTCTGGGCAAGCTGAACAGCTGGGGAGTAAGTGCAGTATCCCCGATCATCAGGAGAATGTGGCCGGGAACTAGAATTGCTGACGGAACAAGATATGTGAAAGTTAAATTCACGGAGACGGTCCAATCACTTCCATATTCGACCAAGTTTGAGACGGCTTTTGGAGCAGAGTTCTTCAGAGTTTTGCACGACAAACAGGTGAAAGTGTGCAGACAGTGCATACAGACTGGTCATATCCTGAGGGACTGTCCAGATTTCCTTTGTAGAAAATGTGGAGAGCAGGGGCACTATGCAAGGGAGTGCATGGGCAGAGGGAACAAATGCCAGAGCTGCAAAAAGGAGAGCAGCAGATGTGTTTGTGAGGACGTTGATCATGCTCCAGGGACGGGAGGAAAGCAACGTGAGGAGCAGGAAGAATCGAGAGAGAATATCTCTGAGAGGGAGGAGACCGAGAAGGATCGTGCGGAGGGGGAAGCGGAGAAAGGAAGAGACATACTGGAGTCGGACGGAGAGCAAGGAATGGAGGTGAGAGGATCGACAGCTGAGGTGCCGGGACATGGAGACGCAGCAGAGGGGCAGAGTGTGGATACATCGGAGAGAAAGGAGAGGAAGGTGAAAATTGTTCAACTTCAGCGGCCCCCAGAATCAGACTCAGAGATATGCTTGACGGGGTCTCAAGAGTCGGGGAACTCGGAGTCTGATATGGACCTCGGAAACAGCCAGGAGCTGGGGAAGAGAAGACTGCAATGGATGCTGAAGACAAGGGGATCAAAAAGAGGAAAAAGTAAGACGTGAACTGTAGCATAAAGATGATGGGCCTGATTTATCTCTATGTATTTACAATGTTAAAAATACTATCGCAAAACACAAACGGCTTAAGATGTATTAACAAGATGAGAGATGTCTTAAGGGTGGATACTTTTGACATCCTCTGTGTACAAGAGACTAAGTGGACAAGGGAGTGGAGAAGCTATCTGAGGGATACATGGGCTGGAAAAGTGTGGGCAAACAACGGTGTAAATGGACGAGCCGGAGTCGCTATTTTTGCTAAAGGAGATAAGATCAAAAATGTTAAGGAAATAGTGAAGGATGATGAGGGAAGGGTGATCGGTATTGAATTTATTTACAGGAATGTGCTTTACAAACTTTTGAATATTTATGCACCGAATGAGGACAACAAGCGTGGAATTTTCTTTGATCAACTAAAACCGCATTTGGGAGGGAACATTTGTGTAGTGGGGGATTTTAACTGTGCACTTACGAGGTTGGATATATCAAGCAACAATACATACAAAAGTGATATAAGTAGGAAATCGCTAAATGAGCTTTTTGACTATTTCAACCTGGTAGATCTGTGGAGGGTGCGCAATATGGGAGAAAGGGGCTTTTCCAGACGACAGACGGTTCTGGGGAAACTTAAACAGTCCAGGATTGACTTATGTCTATTAGCATCTGGGCTGGAAAAAAAGATTTCAAAATGCTGGTATGAGTTCACAGGGTTTAGCGATCATGCAAGGTTATGGGTGGAGCTGGGGGAGAAAGAGCACAAAGGTGGAGGGTTATGGTGTTTAAATAACAGTGTTTTGCTGGATGGAAAATATAGGGAGAAAGTTGAAAATCTACTGAAAGAAAGAAAAAGAGAACTGCAGGGCGAGGGTTGTATAAATATGGGGGAGTGGTGGGAGGAGGTGAAATTGCACATCAAAAAAGTGACAATAAACTATTGTAAAAATAAAATGGAGAAGGAAAGAAGGACTGAGTATAGTTTAAGAGACCAGATTAATAAAGAGCTGGAAAGGTCGATTGCAGAGGAAAACTTCAACAATCTAAAATATCTCATGCTGAGAAAACAATTAGATGAGCTTGAGAAGAAACGGAGCAGAGGGGCAGCTATCAGATCAAGGATGAAGGATATTTTAGAAGGGGAAAAGAATACAAGTTTCTTTTTAGGGCTTGAAAAAAGACAGCAAAAGAAAGCTCATCTGCAAAACCTGAAAAATGAAGAGGGTAAGACAATGGAGAAGACAGGGGAAATGCTGGAGGTGGCTCATAAACATTTTAAAAAACTTTTTTCAAAGATGGAGGTAAACTCTACAGACCACAGTGTTTTTGAAGGGATAGAAAAAAAATTAGGGGAAGAGGACAGAGCAGACTGTGATAAAAACATAACAGAGGAAGAATTGGAAAGAGCAATAAATGGTTTGAATAAGAACAAAAGTCCAGGGCTGGATGGGTTATCGGGGGAATTTTACATCACCTTTAAACAGGTGATAAAGCCAATTCTCCTGAGAATCTTTCAATGCATGGAGCGGGAGGGGAAAGCATCTGGGGACTTCTTCATGGGGCTAATCCGAGTGGTGTATAAGAATAAGGGTGACAAAGGGGATTTGGGGAATTATAGGCCAATTAGTCTGCTAAATACAGATTATAAAATACTGGCTAAAATCCTGGCAAACAGATTGAAGGAGGTGATAGCCATAGTGGTGAATCCCTGTCAGTGTTATGGTGTGGTAGGGAGAGTCATTAGTGACATCATCTTATCGATCCAGGACATCTTTGACAAAATGAATCAGAAGGGAGGGCTGTACATAGGGGTTGATTTAGAGAAGGCGTTTGATAGGGTGGATCATGATTTTTTGTTTAAAACACTGGAAAAGATGGGTTTCGGGGAAGGTTTCACTAAATGGATTAGGTTAATATATAGGAATGCCATCAGTAGGGTGAAAATAAACGGGAGGTTAACTGAGAGCTTCGCTCTGGAGAGGTCAATCAGGCAAGGATGCCCGCTTTCAGCTATGTTATACTCCATAGCGGCAGAACCCTTGTCTGCCCTCATTAGGAGGGACCCAGGGATTTTGGGGATTGAAATGGAAGATAAAACGGACACGAAAATCTACCAGTACGCAGATGACATAAGTATTACGGTTAGGGATGAGAGGAGTGTAGACAGGGTGCTGCAGCATGTAGAGTGCTATGAGAGGGCATCTGGGGCCAAAATCAATGGGGAAAAAACCGAGCTAATGGGCTTTGGTGATGGTTTCGATTGTGTAAATAAATGGAATTTTGTAAAGAGAAATGAAATGGTGAAGGTTTTGGGTGTATACGTAGGTAAGAATCGAGATGCAGCAACAAAACAAACGTGGGGTGAAATAGAGGGAAAAATCAAAATGCGATTGGATTTCTGGTCCGGGAGGAAATTGAATCTAAGGGGTAAAGTGATAGTAACTAACGCCCTCCTCCTGTCCAAGTGTCAGTATGCGCTAAGAGTCTGTGAAATGCCGGACAGGGTAATAGGAAAGCTGAATGACATGATGAGTGCTTTCATCTGGAATAAAAAACAGCATTTGATAGCCAGGAAGGTGCTCATCAATGGGCAGAAGGAGGGCGGTTTGAAATTGGTGGACCTGAAAAGTAAAAAGCTTAGTGCACGGATTCGACTGTTAGGGAAATTTATGGGAAACGCAAAGATTTACGCGTGGCAGAAGTGCCTCGACTCTTGCCTACAGGGGTGGGATAATAGAGGAGTGTTTAATCTATGTAGGGAAACGGAGCAAAGGGAAAGAGCACAGGTTAATGCATTTACAGGGGAAATACTTGAAGCGTGGAATATTTTACTGGGGGATTTAAAGTTTAGATGTGAGACTGCGGAGCAGGTGTTACACCAACCAGTTTTCAGAAATCCGGCAATAAGGTGTCAGGGGAAGGTTTTTTCAGGGAGGTACTTGGAGGAACTAGGTTTAAATCAGGTGAAGCACTTTATCCAAAGAGCTGGTGGATTTCTGCAGGAGGAAGTAATCCAGGAGGTCAGGGGAAGATTAGGGAAAGTGAGACCAATAGAGATCAAAAGACTATGCCAGAGAATTTTAGAGGGGTTACCTCGTAGCTGGGTGGCGCTGGTGAAGGGGAGGAGGGCAGAGAAGGCTCTGGAGTTGGTCAGTTTCTCCCTCATCCAAGGAGGGAAAGAGCATGACATACGATCAGTTAACTCCAAGATACTATACAGAGTGTTTTTGGGAAAGGAAAAGAAGAAAGCGGCAGCTGAGGAAGTATGGCTAAGGCAGTTCCATGGGCTTCAGAGGGAGCACATTTGGTCAGATCTAAATGTGAAGTTCATTTCATCAGAGTGCTTTGATACAAATTTCAGGCTCAGACACAATAGAATATTTGTCAATTTGGTGCTAAACCAGATAAATAGACTCAACAGCAAGGTTTGTGATATATGTGAGGTGGAAGTGGAGACATTTAGGCACTTTATTTTTGAATGTAAGGAGCTAAAAGTGTTTTTTGAGAAACTGGACCAATGCTTTCAAAAATTTAGAGTCACAATCACGGAAAAGGAAAAATGGGAGAGGTTTTTTCTATTTGGGTATAAGGAAAGGAAAGCAGGGGTGAACAAATGGCTTATCAATTACATTCTGAGTTATGCCAAACATGTCATCAGACTTCGGAGAAACTATTCACATTTCGAGGACAAAAAAGTGAACATCTGGAGATTTTTCTGTAACTTTATGAAAAGGAATGTGAGTCTGCTGTGGGATGGTGGGGACAAGAATTTCAAACAAAAGGTGCTGGAAGATAACTGTCTATTTGTGTGTGGAAATCAGGGTGGGGTGCAAATGTCAATAGGTCAAGGGTGAGGGGTGATGGGTGAAGGAAAAAAAAAAAAAAAGATGTGATGAATGGTGTTATGGATTGTTGGAAATAATTTGATTTGATTTGAAATGACTTGTATTTACTTGTGTAAAATGTATTTGTAAAAATATTTATTTTTTGATAATAAAAGAGAAAAAAAAAGAAACACGCCCGATCTCGTCTGATCTCAGAAGCTAAGCAGCGTCGGGCCAGGTTAGTACTTGGATGGGAGACCGCCTGGGAATACCTGGTGCAGTAAGCATTTTGGCCATCTGAGCAGCAGGCCTCACCTGGTCCTCCTCCCTCATGTTTCACTCCCTCTGTGAACACGCAATTTCCCTCGGGAGAATAACGTTGTATCTTATCTTATCAGAAATGTTAGTGTTCTACTGATGAAGGCATCATGTAAATTGTGATATACATGAACTTGAGTGTAGTCATGTGTACACGGTGACTTGAACTGGGTCTGTCTCACCTATAAAGAGCCTCTGTGTGGCTGCTCTCCTCGTTTACGGCCATACCACTCTGAACACGCCCAATCTCATCTGATCTCGGAAGCTAAGCAGTGTCAGGCCAGGTTAGTACTTGGATGGGAGACCGCCTGGGAATACCTGGTGCAGTAAGCATTTTGGCCCTCTGAGCAGCAGGCCTCACCTGGTCCTCCTCCCTCATGTTTCACTCCCTCTGTGAACACGCAATTTCCCTCGGGAGAATAACGTTGTATCTTATCTTATCAGAAATGTTAGTGTTCTACTGATGAAGGCATCATGTAAATTGTGATATACATGAACTTGAGTGTAGTCATGTGTACACGGTGACTTGAACTGGGTCTGTCTCACCTATAAAGAGCCTCTGTGTGGCTGCTCTCCTCGTTTACGGCCATACCACTCTGAACACGCCCAATCTCATCTGATCTCGGAAGCTAAGCAGCGTCAGGCCAGGTTAGTACTTGGATGGGATACCGCTTGGGAAAACCCGCTGCCGTAAGCATTTTGGCCCTCTGAGCAGCAGGCCTCACCTGGTCCTCCTCCCTCATGTTTCACTCCCTTTGTCAACACGCAATTTCCCTCGGGAGAATAAAGTTGTGTCATTTCTTATCTGAAATGTTAGTGTTCTTCTGATGAAGGCATCATGTAAATTGTGATATACATGAACTTGAGTGTAGTCATGTGTACACGGTGACTTGAACTGGGTCTGTCTCACCTATAAAGAGCCTCTGTGTGGCTGCTCTCCTCGTTTACGGCCATACCACTCTGAACACGCCCGATCTCGTCTGATCTCGGAAGCTAAGCAGAGTCTGGCCAGGTTAGTACTTGCATGGGAGACCGCCTGGGAAAACCCGTTGCCGTAAGCATTTTGGCCCTCTGAGCAGCAGGCCTCACCTGGTCCTCCTCCCTCATGTTTCACTCCCTCTGTCAACACCCAATGTCCCTCGGGAGAATAAAGTTGTATCTTATCTTATCGTATATGAAAGCATACATTCAGAAAATGAGTATTGCACATGGGCATAATATGAGAAGATTGAATGCACATGAGAAGTGAAGTACACGAGCCACTGTGTGACGATGATGATAATGATGATGATGATGATGATAATCAGTGAGCGTCAGAGATGTTAGTGGTCCCTCTTTATGTTCTATGTGATGATTATCAGTTTCATTAGGTAAGACTTCATTATCCAGAAATGTGTGTTTCTGATGAAGGCATCATGTAAATTGTGATATACATGAACTTGAGTGTAGTCATGTGTACACGGTGACTTGAACTGGGTCTGTCTCACCTATAAAGAGCCTCTGTGTGGCTGCTCTCTTCGTTTACGGCCATACCACTCTGAACACGCCCGATCTCGTCTGATCTCGGAAGCTAAGCAGCGTCGGGCCAGGTTAGTACTTGGATGGGAGACCGCCTTGGAATACCCGGTGCAGTAAGCATTTTGGCCCTCTGAGCAGCAGGCCTCACCTGGTCCTCCTCCCTCATGTTTCACTCCCTCTGTCAACACGCAATTTCCCTCGGGAGAATAAAGTTGTATCTTATCTTATCTGAAATGTTAGTGTTCTTCTGATGAAGGCATCATGTAAATTGTGACATACATGAACTTGAGTGTAGTCATGTGTACACGGTGACTTGAACTGGGTCTGTCTCACCTATAAAGAGCCTCTGTGTGGCTGTTTTCCTCGTTTACGGCCATACCACTCTGAACAAGCCCGATCTCGTCTGATCTCGGAAGCTAAGCAGCGTCGGGCCAGGTTAGTACTTGGATGGGAGACCGCCTGGGAATACCCGGTGCCGTAAGCATTTTGGCCCTCTGAGCAGCAGGCCTCACCTGGTCCTCCTCCCTCATGTTTCACTCCCTCTGTCAACACGCAATTTTTCTCGGGAGAATAAAGTTGTATCTTATCTTATCTGAAATGTTAGTGTTCTTCTGATGAAGGCATCATGTTAATTGTGATATACATGAACTTGAGTGTAGTCATGTGTACACGGTGACTTGAACTGGGTCTGTCTCACCTATGAAGAGCCTCTGTGTGGCTGCTCTCCTCGTTTACCGCCATACCACTCTGAACACGCCCGATCTCGTCTGATCTCAGAAGCTAAGCAGCGTCGGGCCAGGTTAGTACTTGGATGGGAGACCGCCTGGGAATACCCGGTGCCGTAAGCATTTTGGCCCTCTGAGCAGCAGGCCTCACCTGGTCTTCCTCCCTCATGTTTCACTCCCTCTGTCAACACGCAATTTCCCTCGGGAGAATAAAGTTGTATCTTATCTTATCATATATGAAAGCATACATTCAGAAAATGAGTATTGCACATGGGCATAATATGAGAAGATTGAATGCACATGAGAAGTGAAGTACACGAGCCACTGTGTGACGATGATGATGATGAAAGTGAGCGTCAGAGATGTAAGTGGTCCCTCTGTATGTTCTATGTGATGATTATCAGTTTCATTAGGTAAGACTTCATTATCCAGAAATGTGTGTTTCTGATGAAGGCATCATGTAAATTGTGATATTGTGGTGATTATACATAATTCCCCCTCGGACTATGGTGTGGGTAGGTGTGTTCCCCACGGTGGTTAAAAGGACTTCCGGTCCGTAGGTGTTGTTGTTCTGCTGTATTGATTGTACGAGACGAGTGAATCCGCATGTCTATAAAGTGGACGTTGAAACTCAATACGCCGCCTCCGACTCCCGTCGTTCGGCACTACACTGGTGACCCTGACGCGAGTCTCGACGAAGTATCCGAGACTGGACTGAACATGGCCGTTTTTCTCAAATTGCCGGAGTTTTGGGAGACGTCCGCGGCGGCATGGTTTGCACAGACGGAAGCTCAATTCGCCCTCCGCGGGATAACGGATGACGACACACGCTATTTCCACGTCGTCTCCGCACTGGGGAGCTCTACAGCGGCCCGGACAGTGGGGTTTATTACTTCTCTTCCTGCCCTGGAGAAATATGCAGCATTCAAGACTCTCCTGCTCAAAACCTTCGAGCTGTCACGGCCGGAACGAGCCCGACGCCTGTTCGCTATTCACGGCCTCGGAGACAGTAAGCCCTCAGAGCACATGGAGATGATGCTGAACCTGCTAGGTAAAGAAGAGCCAAATTTCCTGTTCATGGAACTGTTCCTTCGGCACATGCCGCCACACGTGCAAACAGCCTTAACTAATACAACTATCACGGAGCCACGAGCTTTCGCCGAGGAGGCTGATCGCTTTTTCCTGGCTACCCAGCGTTTCGCCCCTGAGGTGCTAGCCCCGACGCGCAGCTACATGCCCCCCAGCAGAGGAATGCTAACTACAGGAGACCCTGTGACTGCTGACGGCCGCACAAATTCAGGCATGTGCTACTTCCATGCGCGTTTCGGCGCTAAAGCTAAGAGATGCCGGCCCCCTTGCAACTATGGACCGGCGGGAAACGACAGGGCCCACGTTCAGTTGTAGCCGTGAGCGTGGGTGCAACAAGCAGACTACTATTCATTAAGGACACCCTCTCCAGGCGTAACTTCCTCTGCGACACCGGAGCTAACAGGAGCGTTTTGCCGGCCACGAGGAGTGACACCGCCAGCGGAGGCTACGGCCCCCCATTGACGTCTGCTAACGACACCCCTATCCGCACCTATGGCACAAAGACTGTGAACCTGTGTCTCGAGGGCCGGCAGTTTACGTGGGATTTTGTTACGGCCGACATTTCCTTCCCCATCCTCGGTGCGGATTTCCTGTGCGCTCACGGACTACTAGTGGACGTCAAGACCAGCCGCTTGGTAGACGCATTGACATTCTCCTCGCTTGCTTGTGTCCGCGGTGAGGCAACATACGGCGGACTCTCCAGCTCTCTTGCTGAGGGGGACAGATATCAACGCCTACTTGGTGAGTTTCCCAGCCTGACGAAGCCCACCTTTTCCGCCACTACCATCAAGCACGGGGTTGAACACCACATTGACACTAAGGGCCCCCCGGTCTACGCTAGGGCCCGGCGGCTCAATCCTGTCAGGCTGGCAGTCGCCAGGTCAGAGTTTGCCAACATGGAGTGCCTGGGCATTATCCACCGCTCTGACAGCCCATGGGCCTCACCCCTCCACATCGTCCCTAAACCAGATGGCGGTTGTCGTCCGTGCGGAGACTACCGCCGCCTTAACGACGCTACCACACCGGACCGCTACCCGGTCCCCCACATCCAGGATTTCTCCGCACATCTGGCTGGCAAACTGGTTTTCTCCAAAGTGGATCTGGTGCGGGGCTACCACCAAGTCCCGGTGCACCCTGCAGACATCCCCAAAACGGCGGTGGTCACGCCGTTCGGACTGTTTGAGTTCCTGCGGATGCCGTTTGGACTTAAGAACGCTGCACAGTCTTTCCAGCGGTTGATGGATTCGGCGCTAAGAGACATGCCGTTCATTTTCGTTTACCTAGACGATATTCTCGTTGCCAGCTCCTCGGAGGGAGAGCACCAAGTACACCTCCTGGATCTCTTCAAAAGGCTCGACCAGCACGGCTTGATTATCAACCCTGCGAAGTGCGTGTTCGGGTTGCCCTCCATCCAATTCCTCGGACATCTGGTGAGCAAAGAGGGGGCTGCCCCCCTCCCTGCAAAGGTGGAGGCCGTGTCCGCCTTTCCAAGACCGCACACAGCTCGTGCACTCCGGGAGTTTCTGGGGATGGTAACCTTTTATCACCGGTTCATCCGCCGGGCCGCCCACACTATGCGCCCGCTATACGCGGCTCTTAAGGGTAAGTCCCCCGGTCAGGCCGTCGACTGGACGGCTGAGAGGGATGCCGCGTTCGATGCCACCAAAGCCTCCCTGAGCCAAGCCACCATGCTGGCCCACCCGTCGCACAAGGCCCCCATCGCTATCACCACGGACGCGTCTGATTATGCTGTGGGAGAGGTGCACGAGCAATTGGTCGACGGCGCCTGGCAGCCACTCGTCTTTTTCAGCCGCCAGTTGACCCCCAGGGAGCGCAAGTACAGTGCGTTTGACAGAGAGCTCCTCGGCCTCTGGTTGGCAGTCCGCCATTTCAGGTTCCTGCTTGAAGGTCGAGAGTTTACGACATTCGTGGACCATAAGCCGCTCACGTTCTGCATGTCCAATGTGGCCGAGCCTTGGTCGGCCCGCCAGCAGCGTCAGCTCTCCTTCATATCGGAATACACCACGGACATCCGACACGTCGCCGGAAAGGACAATGTGGTGCTCTGTGTGGCTGCTCTCCTCGTTTACGGCCATACCACTCTGAACACGCCTGATCTCGTCTGATCTCGGAAGCTAAGCAGCGTCGGGCCAGGTTAGTACTTGGATGGGAGACCGCCTGGGAATACCCGGTGCCGTAAGCATTTTGGCCCTCTGAGCAGCAGGCCTCACCTAATCCTCCTCCCTCATGTTTCACTCCCTCTGTCAACACGCAATTTCCCTCGGGAGAATAAAGTTGTATCTTATCTTATCTGAAATGTTAGTGTTCTTCTGATGAAGGCATCATGTAAATTGTGATATACATGAACTTGAGTGTAGTCATGTGTACACGGTGACTTGAACTGGGTCTGTCTCACCTATAAAGAGCCTCTGCGTGGCTGCTCTCTTCGTTTACGGCCATACCACTCTGAACACGCCCGATCTTGTCTGATCTCGGAAGCTAAGCAGCGTCGGGCCAGGTTAGTATTTGGATGGGAGACCGCCTGGGAATACCCGGTGCAGTAAGCATTTTGGCCCTCTGAGCAGCAGGCCTCACCTGGTCCTCCTCCCTCATGTTTCACTCCCTCTGTGAACACGCAATTTCCCTCAGGAGAATAAAGTTGTATCCTATCTTATCTTATATGAAAGAAAACATTCAGAAAATGAGTATTGCACATGGGCATAATATGAGAAGATTGAATGCACATGAGAAGTGAAGTACACGGGCCACTGTGTGACGATGATGATGATGATGATGATGATGATGATGATGATGATGAAAGTGAGCGTCAGAAATGTAAGTGGTCCCTCTGTTTGTTCTATGTGATGATTATCAGTTTCATTAGGTAAGACTTCATTATCCAGAAATGTGTGTTTCTGATGAAGGCATCATGTAAATTGTGATATACATGAACTTGAGTGTAGTCATGTGTACACGGTGACTTGAACTGGGTCTGTCTCACCTATAAAGAGCCTCTGTGTGGCTGCTCTCCTCGTTTACGGCCATACCACTCTGAACACGGAAGTAAGAGGAGGTGTGTGTGAGCTCCAGGCGTGCGTGTATTTTGACTGATCCTGTGCGGCAATTTTGATTTTGAGTTTGAACTGTGGCGTTTCTTTAAGCCCAGATTTTTCGTTTCTTTGATAGCTCGGTTTTTGGAGCCACCCCCAGCAGTTTTGACTGTCTGGGGGACACTTTAAGTTGTTTGTTTGTTTGGTTTGTGTTTTCCTGATGGAAAATAGTTTATACTGTGCTCCAAGTATGGTGAGAACCAGAGGAAAGGGAGCCAGAGTCGCTGCACCGGGCTCGGACCGGACGGCCGAGGCAAACGAGCCGATGGTGGAAGACGATCGGGCGTACAGGACCGTGGACGGTCAGAATATGACGGGAGAAATGGAGGACACACGTGCGGTGACAGCTCCTGACGTAGCCGAAAATGCGGAAGGAGGAAGAGGGCAGGAGAGAGAAATCATCAGAGAGGAAGAGATACGGATTATTAAGGATAAAGCTGAAGAGTTTCAGCAAAATTTAACGCTCGCCCTGGAGCTGATTGGAGAAGATAAAGTGACCGCAATGGAGCTGATCCAGGCAATACAAGACACTTGTGGGAAAATCATCGCCTGCCGGTACACGGGCAGAAATAAATATGAGATCACAATGAATCACCCGAAGGGGAAAGAAAGACTATTGGACGGCATAAAAATTGGACAGACCGCGATCATGTCAAAGGAGTTATGTAATGATGAGCTGGTGGTCTCGTTTCTGGGGCTGCCGGCGTATATCACGGACAGCGTCATTCTGGGCAAGCTGAACAGCTGGGGAGTGAGTGCAGTATCCCCGATCATCAGGAGAATGTGGCCGGGAACTAGAATTGCTGACGGAACAAGATACGTGAAAGTTAAATTCACGGAGACGGTCCAATCACTTCCATATTCGACCAAGTTTGAGACGGCTTTTGGAGCAGAGTTCTTCAGAGTTTTGCACGACAAACAGGTGAAAGTGTGCAGACAGTGCATACAGACTGGTCATATCCTGAGGGACTGTCCAGATTTCCTTTGTAGAAAATGTGGAGAGCAGGGGCACTATGCAAGGGAGTGCATGGGCAGAGGGAACAAATGCCAGAGCTGCAAAAAGGAGAGCAGCAGATGTGTTTGTGAGGACGTTGATCATGCTCCAGGGACGGGAGGAAAGCAACGTGAGGAGCAGGAAGAATCGAGAGAGAATATCTCTGAGAGGGAGGAGACCGAGAAGGATCGTGCGGAGGGGGAAGCGGAGAAAGGAAGAGACATACTGGAGTCGGACGGAGAGCAAGGAATGGAGGTGAGAGGATCGACAGCTGAGGTGCCGGGACATGGAGACGCAGCAGAGGGGCAGAGTGTGGATACATCGGAGAGAAAGGAGAGGAAGGTGAAAATTGTTCAACTTCAGCGGCCCCCAGAATCAGACTCAGAGATATGCTTGACGGGGTCTCAAGAGTCGGGGAACTCGGAGTCTGATATGGACCTCGGAAACAGCCAGGAGCTGGGGAAGAGAAGACTGCAATGGATGCTGAAGACAAGGGGATCAAAAAGAGGAAAAAGTAAGACGTGAACTGTAGCATAAAGATGATGGGCCTGATTTATCTCTATGTATTTACAATGTTAAAAATACTATCGCAAAACACAAACGGCTTAAGATGTATTAACAAGATGAGAGATGTCTTAAGGGTGGATACTTTTGACATCCTCTGTGTACAAGAGACTAAGTGGACAAGGGAGTGGAGAAGCTATCTGAGGGATACATGGGCTGGAAAAGTGTGGGCAAACAACGGTGTAAATGGACGAGCCGGAGTCGCTATTTTTGCTAAAGGAGATAAGATCAAAAATGTTAAGGAAATAGTGAAGGATGATGAGGGAAGGGTGATCGGTATTGAATTTATTTACAGGAATGTGCTTTACAAACTTTTGAATATTTATGCACCGAATGAGGACAACAAGCGTGGAATTTTCTTTGATCAACTAAAACCGCATTTGGGAGGGAACATTTGTGTAGTGGGGGATTTTAACTGTGCACTTACGAGATTGGATATATCAAGCAACAATACATACAAAAGTGATATAAGTAGGAAATCGCTAAATGAGCTTTTTGACTATTTCAACCTGGTAGATCTGTGGAGGGTGCGCAATATGGGAGAAAGGGGCTTTTCCAGACGACAGACGGTTCTGGGGAAACTTAAACAGTCCAGGATTGACTTATGTCTATTAGCATCTGGGCTGGAAAAAAAGATTTCAAAATGCTGGTATGAGTTCACAGGGTTTAGCGATCATGCAAGGTTATGGGTGGAGCTGGGGGAGAAAGAGCACAAAGGTGGAGGGTTATGGTGTTTAAATAACAGTGTTTTGCTGGATGGAAAATATAGGGAGAAAGTTGAAAATCTACTGAAAGAAGGAAAAAGAGAACTGCAGGGTGAGGGTTGTATAAATATGGGGGAGTGGTGGGAGGAGGTGAAATTGCACATCAAAAAAGTGACAATAAACTATTGTAAAAATAAAATGGAGAAGGAAAGAAGGACTGAGTATAGTTTAAGAGACCAGATTAATAAAGAGCTGGAATGGTCGATTGCAGAGGAAAACTTCAACAATCTAAAATATCTCATGCTGAGAAAACAATTAGATGAGCTTGAGAAGAAACGGAGCAGAGGGGCAGCTATCAGATCGAGGATGAAGGATATTTTAGAAGGGGAAAAGAATACAAGTTTCTTTTTAGGGCTTGAAAAAAGACAGCAAAAGAAAGCTCATCTGCAAAACCTGAAAAATGAAGAGGGTAAGACAATGGAGAAGACAGAGGAAATGCTGGAGGTGGCTCATAAACATTTTAAAACACTTTTTTCAAAGATGGAGGTAAACTCTACAGACCACAGTGTTTTTGAAGGGATAGAAAAAAAATTAGGGGAAGATGACAGAGCAGACTGTGATAAAAACATAACAGAGGAAGAATTGGAAAGAGCAATAAATGGTTTGAATAAGAACAAAAGTCCAGGGCTGGATGGGTTATCGGGGGAATTTTACATCACCTTTAAACAGGTGATGAAGCCAATTCTCCTGAGAATCTTTCAATGCATGGAGCGGGAGGGGAAAGCATCTGGGGACTTCTTCACGGGGCAATCCGAGTGGTGTATAAGAATAAGGGTGACAAAGGTGATTTGAGGAATTATAGGCCAATTAGTCTGCTAAATACAGATTATAAAATACTGGCTAAAATCCTGGCAAACAGATTGAAGGAGGTGATAGGCACAGTGGTGAATCCCTGTCAGTGTTATGGTGTGGTAGGGAGAGTCATTAGTGACATCATCTTATCGATCCAGGACATCTTTGACAAAATGAATCAGAAGGGAGGGCTGTACATAGGGGTTGATTTAGAGAAGGCGTTTGATAGGGTGGATCATGATTTTTTGTTTAAAACACTGGAAAAGATGGGTTTCGGGGAAGGTTTCACTAAATGGATTAGGTTAATATATAGGAATGCCATCAGTAGGGTGAAAATAAACGGGAGGTTAACTGAGAGCTTCGCTCTGGAGAGGTCAATCAGGCAAGGATGCCCGCTTTCAGCTATGTTATACTCCATAGCGGCAGAACCCTTGTCTGCCCTCATTAGGAGGGACCCAGGGATTTTGGGGATTGAAATGGAAGATAAAACGGACACGAAAATCTACCAGTACGCAGATGACATAAGTATTACGGTTAGGGATGAGAGGAGTGTAGACAGGGTGCTGCAGCATGTAGAGTGCTATGAGAGGGCATCTGGGGCCAAAATCAATGGGGAAAAAACCGAGCTAATGGGCTTTGGTGATGGTTTCGATTGTGTAAATAAATGGAATTTTGTAAAGAGAAATGAAATGGTGAAGGTTTTGGGTGTATACGTAGGTAAGAATCGAGATGCAGCAACAAAACAAACGTGGGGTGAAATAGAGGGAAAAATCAAAATGCGATTGGATTTCTGGTCCGGGAGGAAATTGAATCTAAGGGGTAAAGTGATAGTAACTAACGCCCTCCTCCTGTCCAAGTGTCAGTATGCGCTAAGAGTCTGTGAAATGCCGGACAGGGTAATAGGAAAGCTGAATGACATGATGAGTGCTTTCATCTGGAATAAAAAACAGCATTTGATAGCCAGGAAGGTGCTCATCAATGGGCAGAAGGAGGGCGGTTTGAAATTGGTGGACCTGAAAAGTAAAAAGCTTAGTGCACGGATTCGACTGTTAGGGAAATTTATGGGAAACGCAAAGATTTACGCGTGGCAGAAGTGCCTCGACTCTTGCCTACAGGGGTGGGATAATAGAGGAGTGTTTAATCTATGTAGGGAAACGGAGCAAAGGGAAAGAGCACAGGTTAATGCATTTACAGGGGAAATACTTGAAGCGTGGAATATTTTACTGGGGGATTTAAAGTTTAGATGTGAGACTGCGGAGCAGGTGTTACACCAACCAGTTTTCAGAAATCCGGCAATAAGGTGTCAGGGGAAGGTTTTTTCAGGGAGGTACTTGGAGGAACCAGGTTTAAATCAGGTGAAGCACTTTATCCAAAGAGGTGGTGGATTTCTGCAGGAGGAAGTAATCCAGGAGGTCAGGGGAAGATTAGGGAAAGTGAGACCAATAGAGATCAAAAGACTATGCCAGAGAATTTTAGAGGGGTTACCTCGTAGCTGGGTGGCGCTGGTGAAGGGGAGGAGGGCAGAGAAGGCTCTGGAGTTGGTCAGTTTCTCCCTCATCCAAGGAGGGAAAGAGCATGACATACGATCAGTTAACTCCAAGATACTATATAGAGTGTTTTTGGGAAAGGAAAAGAAGAAAGCGGCAGCTGAGGAAGTATGGCTAAGGCAGTTCCATGGGCTTCAGAGGGAGCACATTTGGTCAGATCTAAATGTGAAGTTCATTTCATCAGAGTGCTTTGATACAAATTTCAGGCTCAGACACAATAGAATATTTGTCAATTTGGTGCTAAACCAGATAAATAGACTCAACAGCAAGGTTTGTGATATATGTGAGGTGGAAGTGGAGACATTTAGGCACTTTATTTTTGAATGTAAGGAGTTAAAAGTGTTTTTTGAGAAACTGGACCAATGCTTTCAAAAATGTAGAGTCACAATCACGGAAAAGGAAAAATGGGAGATGTTTTTTCTATTTGGGTATAAGGAAAGGAAAGCAGGGGTGAACAAATGGCTTATCAATTACATTCTGAGTTATGCCAAACATGTCATCAGACTTCGGAGAAACTATTCACATTTCGAGGACAAAAAAGTGAACATCTGGCGATTTTTCTGTAACTTTATGAAAAGGAATGTGAGTCTGCTGTGGGATGGTGGGGACAAGAACTTCAAACAAAAGGTGCTGGAAGATAACTGTCTATTTGTGAATGGAAATCAGGGTGGGGTGCAAATGTCAATAGGTCAAGGGTGAGGGGTGATGGGTGAAGGAAAAAAAAAAGAGAAAAAAAAAAAAAAAAAGATGTGATGAATGGTGTTATAGATTGTTGGAAATAATTTGATTTGATTTGAAATGACTTGTATTTACTTGTGTAAAATGTATTTGTAAAAATATTTATTTTTTGATAATAAAAGAGAAAAAAAAAAAACACGCCCGATCTCGTCTGATCTCGGAAGCTAAGCAGCTTCGGGCCAGGTTAGTACTTGGATGGGAGACCGCCTGGGAATACCCGGTGCCGTAAGCATTTTGGCCCTCTGAGCAGCAGGCCTCACCTGGTCCTCCTCCCTCATGTTTCCCTCCCTCTGTCAACACCCAATGTCCCTCGGGAGAATAAAGTTGTATCTTATCTTATCTTATATGAAAGCATACATTCAGAAAATGAGTATTGCACATGGGCATAATATGAGAAGATTGAATGCACATGAGAAGTGAAGTACACGAGCCACTGTGTGACGATGATGATGATGATGATGATGAAGATGATGATGATGAAAGTGAGCGTCAGAGATGTTAGTGGTCTCTCTTTATGTTCTATGTGATGATCATCAGTTTCATTAGGTAAGACTTCATTATCCAGAAATGTGTGTTTCTGATGAAGGCATCATGTAAATTGTGATATACATGAACTTGAGTGTAGTCATGTGTACACGGTGACATGAACTGGGTCTGTCTCACCTATAAAGAGCCTCTGTGTGGCTGCTCTCCTCGTTTACGTCCATAACACTCTGAACACGCCCGATCTCGTCTGATCTCGGAAGCTAATCAGCGTCGGGCCAGGTAAGTACTTGGATGGGAGACCGCCTGGGAATACCCGGTGCCGTAAGCATTTTGGCCCTCTGAGCAGCAGGCCTCACCTGGTCCTCCTCCCTCATGTTTCACTCCCTCTGTCAACACGCAATTTCTCTCGGGAGAATAAAGTTGTATCTTATCTTATCTGAAATGTTAGTGTTCTTCTGATGAAGGTGTTGCACACTTGAAGAAAGTAATACTCTCAACGGCGTGCTGGGAAAAGTTTTTCGTTTAATCCAAAGTTTCCACAATACAGCTCACTTCACCATTTACATCTCCCGCCTTCCGTTCTCAGTGGCTACTTCTTCTCTCTCTCACCGTTATGCAACTGCATTATATCCCAGTACTACAGCGCCACTTCTGGCCAAAACATGCAACAACATCGTAACAAAAGAAAATAAAAGGCCACAACTTAATGGAAAAGGGACCAAAGAAAAGACTAAATGGGGGGTATGTCACACTCTCCCCTGCTTAACTAAATGTCGTCCCGACATTTCCCGTCTCAGTTCATCCTGTTTAAGACAATTTGATCACTTCCAGGTTAGAGTCCATTATTCAAGACACATATCTTATGACAGATTTCACATCACACTTATCTCCCCTTAATGTCATGTGTTAAACAGAGGAAGTCATTGTGCACTATGACAACTATCTATTTACTCCGCTGTGTTCACGGGCAGCTTGTCTTGACTGGAATAGGCGTGACCTTTGACCTGTAGCGAAATCACATAGAATCTCACACTTCATATATTCTAATAACTCTTTTCTTCATATCATTTCGTTATAAGAGTCTCTTTACATTTAGTCTTTTCAACCATACTCCTGTAAATACAATATCTTACAACCACCATTTCCTCTTCAGTTATATTTGTGCGATTCTAAATGTGAGAACTGACTTTGTGTGGGCCTATATAAACTAAAAGTATTTTTTTTCTTTTAAACAACACATTAACATTTTCCATCCATCATATGACTTTGACATGAACTAACAAATTGTATTCATCTTAAAACTGGATGGCTTGAACTTACAACTTTAAAGTGCATCATATAATCTCATAACTTTAATTCAATTAACTGTGGGCTGCCCCAACCTATCATATGCGAGTGTTTTGGGTGCAGGTCTATTTCTGAAAGGATATCGTCTCGCAGGTGGTGAAGATGATGGATACTCTTCTCCCTCATTGCTAGCGGTCTCCAGCTCAGCCTCTTCTATATCCTCACTCAGGCCTGCTGTCACAGTCACTTCATTTTCCAGTCCAGTCCCGATCTGTTCTTCTTGCTCTCTGTCCGTGTCTGATGTCCACAGGGTCTGTTCTCCCATCACATTGTCTCCCTCAGGTGCTGGTGTTGCAGCCCGTGGCTGAAACTCTGTAGCCTCTGGTCTGAGGTTCCTTCTGGTTTGTGCTGCGGAGTCTCCTTGGGGCCATCTGGACATGCATCGCCAGTCATCCTCTTCAGAGTCAGATGAACACTCGGGTTCTGCATTCTGTTTTGTCGGTGTCTTTTTCTCTTTGTGTGGTCTCTCACCTCTTTTCTTTTCAGGCTTGTGTGACTCAACTGGCAGGAAGTCACAGGGGAGCAGCAGATTTCGATGAAGCACTCTGGTGCGGCCCTGGCCATCCTCTGGTTGTACTTCATAAACTGGACTTTCTGGGTGTTTTCTCTTGACCACTACATGGACTTTGTCTTCCCAGAATGACCTGAGTTTTCCGGGTCCACCTCTTTCAGTCAAGTTCCTAATGAGAACTCTGCAGCCAGGATACAGCTCTGCACCTTGAACCTTCCGGTCATACAGGTTTTTCCCCCTCTCTCCGCTTGCCTTCGCAGCCTTGGAGGCTAACTGGTACGCCTCCTCCATCCTCTGTTTCCATTTCTTGGCATAGTCATCATGAGATGCACTGCCATCACTGTGGGGGATACTGAACATGATGTCAATAGGCAATCTGGGGTTACGACCAAAGAGCAGGTAATATGGTGCGTATCCAGTGGACTCATTGCGCGTGCAATTGTAGGCGTGTATTACTTTGGCAAGAGAATTCTTCCAATCTGCTTTAGCTTGGTCATCTAGGTTACGCAACATGGCCAGCAGGGTGCGGTTGAAGCGTTCCACTTGACCGTTCCCCTGGGGGTGGTACGGGGTGGTGCGAGAACCTTGGATGCCAGAGTATTTTTGGAGCTCTGCAAACAACTTATTCTCAAATTCTCTACCCTGATCATGGTGTAATTTCGTGGGGAAGCCGAATTTGAGGACAAAGTCACCGAATATCTTCTCAGCTGCAGTTCGAGCACTGTTGTTAGTACATGCATACGCCTGAGCGAATCGTGTAAAATGGTCCATGACCACCAGAATGTACTCATATCCTCCTTTACACTTCTCTAGGTGCATGAAGTCAATTGAGACCAGCTCAAAGGGGTATGTTGTCACAATACTGGTAAGTGGTGCTCTTACTGCTTTCTGTGGTCTTTTCCCTTTCACACAGCTACAGACCTTGTTGATGTGATGCTCAACGTCTCTCTGCATATGAGGCCAAAAGAAACGCTCACGGATCAGATGGAGTGTCCGTTCAACGCCCAAGTGTCCCATCTCTTCATGCAGCTCTCTCAGGATGAGGGGACGGAACTTTGGAGGCACAACCAGTTGTGTGCGTGTTGCTGTCTGTTGCCGGAGAACATCCTCAGCATCAATCACCAACTTCGCTTTCTCCCTTGCAAACACTGCCAACTCACTGTGAGTGTCTTTCACCCTCGGCCACTGCTGTTGTGCGACCTGCTGTTTCACCTGCTTCAGCAGTAGATCCTCGTCTTGAGCGGCTCTCAGTGCTTGAGGGGCGATCTGCTTTGCTGCGTTCATCCGCGGCTCACTGCTCAGCTCTGCGATGGCTGTGGTGATGGTCACTGGACACAGCAACTGCTCTCTCTCCACCTGGTGAACTGACAACCCTTTGGAGACACTGGCCAAGATCTCAGACTGTATCTTTTGTGAACAGGTTAGCATATACTTCTCTATGTCAAGGGGCATTCTCGATAGCCCGTCTGCGTCAGAGTTAGACTTCCCTGGCCTGTACTTAATTGAAAATCGGAAGTCTGCCAATTCAGCCACCCATCTCAGCAACGTGGCATTCAATTTAGCTGTTGTCAGCACATATGTCAGAGGGTTATTATCTGTATATACTACAAACGATGGAGTGTAATACAAATAATCCCTAAACCTCTCGCATATAGCCCATTTCATTGCTAAAAACTCTAGCTTACCAGAATGTAGATGGTAATTCTTCTCTGGAGCAGAGAGTGTGCGGGAGCCATACGCAATGACCTTTAACCTTCCCTCCTGTTTTTGATAGAGCACCGCTCCAAGTCCATCCTGGGACGCATCACAATGCATAATGAACGGTTCTTCAAAGTTTGGGTAGCCCAGCACAGGAGGACTGGAGAGGTAATCTATCAGCTGACTGAGAACTGTACTGTGTTCTTCTGTCCACCTGATACGTTGATGTGAGGGTACCTGGCTTTGCTTTGTCTTTCTCACCCCAGCCTTCTGCTTCTTTGTGCCTTTAGGGGTCTCACTGCCTGGTATCTCAGCGCACAGCAGTGCATAGAGAGGCTTAGCTATGCGAGAGAAGTTTGGGATATAGGCTCGGTAGTATGAGATGAATCCTAGCACTTTCCGCACCTCACCCACTGTCGCTGGCTTTCTCTGCTTCATCTCTTGCACTGGGGCTACTTCTGCAGGATCCATTGTGTAGCCTTCCTTCGATACGATCTTTCCCAGAAATCTGACCTGGTTCTTAAAGAGCTCACATTTCTTTGCAGTCAATTTCATCCCGTGCTGTTGGTAGCGCTGAAGCACTTTTCTCACATCTTTCAGGTGATTATCAAATGTTGGGCTATGAACCAGATTACCGTCTAGATATGGCTCGCAAATTTCATCTCTGAGTCCAGATAGACACTCCTCCATGCTGCGCTGGAATTCGGAGGGTGCTGTAGACAAGCCAAAAGGGATTCGGATCCACTCATATAGGCCCCAGGGTGTTATAAAAGCTGTGAGTGGTCTACTACTTTCTTCCACGAACCCCTGATGGTAGGCCTTGCCTTGATCTAACACTGAAAACCATGCACTCCCATGTAAACTATCTAGCATATCTTGAATGCGGGGAATAGGGTGGCGATCTGGCAGAGACTTACGGTTGAGTTCTCTGTAGTCACAGCACAGACGGAGGTTCCCATCTTTTTTCCGCACACAGACAATGGGAGATGAGTAATGTGACCTAGATTTTTGGATCCAGCCCCTATTTAACAAGTCTTCTAAGTACTGTTTTACTTCTTTGTGAAGTGGCTTAGGCACAGACACATAGGTACGTCTTACCGGTGTTGTATCTGTGAGTCTGATTTTCCGTTGTAGGGAAGGGATGTATCCCACATCATCATCGTCTCTGGCGAACGCTCTGCATTCCTCCCTCAACATCTGCTTCACTTGTCGCTGCTGAGCAAGGGGGAGGTGAATCAGTGTGATTGGTGGGTCCCACCTTTCCTCGTCCACCGCTGTCCTTCCATCAGGCTCAGGCTCATCCTCCCTGCTGACCTCTGGACGTTCGACTGGAGAAGCTGGTCGGGGAGTGACTGGCTTGGCGTCCACTGGATAGACAGCTTTGACCAGTTGAACCTGCCCCAACACTGTGCGTGGGCTCAGGGTGACATCATGACAGGTGTAATTGGTGATGGGCAGTGCTATGCGAGAATATGTCCCTTCGCTAAGAGTCATCATGCTCTCTGACATACTCAGGCCATCTGGCCAGGGGGCATGTTCATCAGGCAGAAAAAGGGCTTCTTGACTGGACAGTAGAGGACCTGTTCTCACAGCACATTTTATAGTTCTTACCTGACCTGCTGGGATCACTTCCTTCTGCCTGCCCACTCTCACTAGGCCGTCACTGCACTCAGGGTCACTGTTTTGAATAATTTTCACTAACATTTCAGTCTTTTTACAGCTAAAAGAGAAAGCTGTGCTCACAGCCTGTGTTATTACTTCATGTGGACCCTCCACACCATTCTTTAACAACAGTTCAATTACATTGTAACCAATGATTGGCTCTTCTGCTGCTCCTTTCTCACCTGTCACGAGCATGGGCACCTGAAGCGTGAACTCTGGAGCATGTGATGGGTCTAGGTGGAACGTGACCTCCACCCAGCCTAGGAAAGGGATGTCGGTCTGGTTGACAGCTTTCCCCACAAAAGGACCAGGGCCGAGGAGTTCTTCAGTGCTCCGTACCTTCACCTCTGGGATGCAGTTCTTCCTCCAGGTCTCATTGATAAGGCAGACTTGCGATCCAGTGTCCCATAAGGCTTGAGTCTTCACCCCATCTAGGTAGCAACTCACCATGCACTTCTTTCCAATAAGTCTCAGCAGCTGTGAATGGTGACGAGGGGAGATGTGGCTAATATAAGCAGAACCTGCCAATCTTCCACCTGGGGAACACCTTTCTGCTCGCAGTCTCTCTTCTAATTGTACAATGCTTTCTCTAAGAATAGTAGGGGTGTTGAGTGACCTGCTATGCTGTTCTTGAGTGTCAGGGGAGGTACATTCTACAGTCTGTCCTTTGATATTAGCTGAATCAGTGTTGCCTCTTGAGTTCCTTTTGGCCTCTGCATCCTCTTGAGAGGTGTCCACTCAGGCCACATTTGAAGCAGTGGTCACACTGTTCCTCTTCACCCCGGTCTTGACATCCTCTGCATGCCCTCTTCCCTCTGTTTTGGAACTGGTGAGATGGTCGTGCTGAGTACTGAACATTCTTCCTCAGCTCAGCCACTTCCTCTCTCAGCTGTTTCACTGCATCCATCAGTTCAGTTTCTGAAGAGCTTTTTGGAGTTTTTATCTTCTGACTTTTAACACTGGCCTTGACTGAAGTGCTGTGTTCAGATGGCTGGTCATTGTCTGTTTCCCTGTCACTATACAGCTGGTAAGTAGTTGTTTCTGTTTTTAGCTCATTTATTCTGGCTGGCTTATTTGGGATACTTTTCTTCAATTTCTGCTGTGTCTCCCAATCAACAGCAGCAGCATCATTCATTTTCTCTATCAATATCTCGTCAGTCACTCCTAGATCATCTAGGTGAGGTTTCAGCTGCATTTTAACATTATCACTCAGTAGTCCTGTACTGACTGACCTAAGAAACTTTTTCTGAATGAGGTCTGGGCTATACTGTACATCTGAGCTGGCATCTTCTGCAGCCGCCAGTAGCCTCTCTTTGAGTTCAACTGCACGAAAAAGAAAATTCTGAGGGGATTCTTTTGCATCTTGAGTTATGTTAATGAGTCTGTGGAACATATCTGTAGTGTTGTTTTCTTTGAAATGGGCTTTAAGAATCGTCTTCAACTGCACGAGTGTCAAATTATTTTTGGCTTCCAGCATATCACGTAAACTGAGCCCTGGTGTAGCAGCTTTTACTACGGCTTCAACAATTTCTACATCACTGTGGCCTTTACGTTTTTCAGAGTCTATTTGGTACATGAGGTTAGTGTATGATAACTTGTCTTTCTGCCCCAATTCACCTATCTGGCCATTAATCCGAAACTCGCGTCTGATAACCACTTCAGGGGCTCTGGAGAATGGGAGTTCTGGCGGGCTAGCCGTCCTGTTCATTTTTTCCCGAAGCCGACTCATTTCCTCCTCGAGCATTTTGGTCGACGTCTGGAATGTCAACTGCATTTCAGCATACTGTTTTTGTAGCTTTTGTAGCTCCTCTTCATTTTTATCATACCTCTCTGGTTTGGGCGCGTTTTCTCTCAATCGCTTAGCTGTAGCTAACAACTCTTGCCCAAATGTCTCTGCTACATCTTGTTCCTCCACTTCAAAAGCATTCTCTACTGACTCATTAATTGCTCGGATCAACGTGTGTTTCTTCTCCTTGTCTGATGAAACTTTAGCTCGGATACACACTTCTTTTAGCTGTTCCACGTTTAGCCGACACAGTAGCTCCGTTAGCTGATCCTGTAACTGCTCCAGCTCCATTTTGCGTGTTCCAACGTTCGTTCTTTTTTTTTGTCTTCAGACTTCTTTTTTGTATCACGTTGAGTCCCTGTTCGGGCGCCAATTTTGTTGCACACTTGAAGAAAGTAATACTCTCAACGGCGTGCTGGGAAAGCTTTTTCGTTTAATCCAAAGTTTCCACAATACAGCTCACTTCACCATTTACATCTCCCGCCTTCCGTTCTCAGTGGCTACTTCTTCTCTCTCTCACCGTTATGCAACTGCATTATATCCCAGTACTACAGCGCCACTTCTGGCCAAAACATGCAACAACATCGTAACAAAAGAAAATAAAAGGCCACAACTTAATGGAAAAGGGACCAAAGAAAAGACTAAATGGGGGGTATGTCACAAAGGCATCATGTAAATTGTGATATACATGAACTTGAGTGTAGTCATGTGTACACGGTGACTTGAACTGGGTCTGTCTCACCTATAAAGAGCCTCTGTGTTGCTGCTCTCCTCGTTCACGGCCATACCACTCTGAACACGCCCGATCTCTTCTGATCTCAGAAGCTAAGCAGCGTCGGGCCAGGTTAGTACTTGGATGGGAGACCACCTGGGAATACCCGGTGCCGTTAGCATTTTGGCCCTCTGAGCAGCAGGCCTCACCTGGTCCTCCTCCCTCATGTTTCACTCCCTCTGTCAACACCCAATGTCCCTCGGGAGAATAAAGTTGTATCTTATCTTATCTTATATGAAAGCATACATTCAGAAAATGAGTATTGCACATGGGCATAATATGACAAGATTGAATGCACATGAGAAGTGAAGTACACGAAACACTGTGTGACAATAATGATGATGATGATGAAAGTGAGCGTCAGAAATGTTAGTGGTCCCTCTTTATGTTCTATATGATGATTATCAGTTTCATTAGGTAAGACTTCATTATCCAGAAATGTGTGTTTCTGATGAAGGCATCATGTAAATTGTGATATACATGAACTTGAGTGTAGTCATGTGTACACGGTGACTTGAACTGGGTCTGTCTCACTTATAAAGAGCCTCTGTGTGGCTGCTCTCCTCGTTTACGGCCATACCACTCTGAACACGCCTGATCTCGTCTGATCTCGGAAGCTAATTAGCGTCGGGCCAGGTTAGTACTTGGATGGGAGACCACCTGGGAATACCCGGTGCCGTAAGCATTTTGGCCCTCTGAGCAGCAGGCCTCACCTGGTCCTCCTCCCTCATGTTTCACTCCCTCTGTGAACACGCAATTTCCCTCGGGAGAATAAAGTTGTATCTTATCTTATCTTATATGAAAGCATACATTCAGAAAATGAGTATTGCACAAGATCATAATATGAGAAGATTGAATGCACATGAGAAGTGAAGTACACGAGCCACTGTGTGAGATGATGATGATGATGATGATGATGATAATGATGATGAAAGTGAGCGTCAGAGATGTTAGTGGTCCCTCTGTATGTTCCATGTGATGATTATCAGTTTCATTAGGTAAGACTTCATTATCCAGAAATGTGTGTTTCTGATGAAGGCATCATGTAAATTGTGATATACATGAACTTGAGTGTAGTCATGTGTACACGGTGAGTTGAACTGAATCTGTCTCACCTATAAAGAGCCTCTGTGCGGCTGCTTTCCTTGTTTACGGCCATACCACTCTGAACACGCCCGATCTCGTCTGATCTCGGAAGCTAATCAGCGTCGGGCCAGGTTAGTACTTGGATGGGAGACCGCCTGGGAATACCCAGTGCCGTAAGCATTTTGGCCCTCTGAGCAGCAGGCCTCACCTGGTCCTCCTCCCTCATGTTTCACTCCCTCTGTCAACACGCAATTTCCCTCGGGAGAATAAAGTTGTATCTTATCTTATCTGAAATGTTAGTGTTCTTCTGATGAAGGCATCATGTAAATTGTGATATACATGAACTTGAGTGTAGTCATGCGTACACGGTGACTTGAACTGGGTCTGTCTCACCTATAAAGAGCCTCTGTGTGGCTGCTCTCCTCGTTTACGGCCATACCACTCTGAACACGCCTGATCTCGTCTGATCTCGGAAGCTAATTAGCGTCGGGCCAGGTTAGTACTTGGATGGGAGACCGCCTGGGAATACCCGGTGCCGTAAGCATTTTGGCCCTCTGAGCAGCAGGCCTCACCTGGTCCTCCTCCCTCATGTTTCACTCCCTCTGTGAACACGCAATTTCCCTCGGGAGAATAAAGTTGTATCTTATCTTATCTTATATGAAAGCATACATTCAGAAAATGAGTATTGCACAAGATCATAATATGAGAAGATTGAATGCACATGAGAAGTGAAGTACACGAGCCACTGTGTGAGATGATGATGATGATGATGATGATGATAATGATGATGAAAGTGAGCGTCAGAGATGTAAGTGGTCCCTCTGTATGTTCTATGTGATGATTATCAGTTTCATTAAGGTAAGACTTCATTATCCAGAAATGTGTGTTTCTGATGAAGGCATCATGTAAATTGTGATATACATGAACTTGAGTGTAGTCATGTGTACACGGTGACTTGAACTGGGTCTGTCTCACCTATAAAGAGCCTCTGTGTGGCTGCTCTCCTCGTTTACGGCCATACCACTCTGAACACGCCCGATCTCTTCTGATCTCAGAAGCTAAGCAGCGTCGGGCCAGGTTAGTACTTGGATGGGAGACCACCTGGGAATACCCGGTGCCGTTAGCATTTTGGCCCTCTGAGCAGCAGGCCTCACCTGGTCCTCCTCCCTCATGTTTCACTCCCTCTGTCAACACCCAATGTCCCTCGGGAGAATAAAGTTGTATCTTATCTTATCTTATATGAAAGCATACATTCAGAAAATGAGTATTGCACATGGGCATAATATGACAAGATTGAATGCACATGAGAAGTGAAGTACACGAGCCACTGTGTGACAATAATGATGATGATGATGAAAGTGAGCGTCAGAAATGTTAGTGGTCCCTCTTTATGTTCTATATGATGATTATCAGTTTCATTAGGTAAGACTTCATTATCCAGAAATGTGTGTTTCTGATGAAGGCATCATGTAAATTGTGATATACATGAACTTGAGTGTAGTCATGTGTACACGGTGACTTGAACTGGGTCTGTCTCACTTATAAAGAGCCTCTGTGTGGCTGCTCTCCTCGTTTACGGCCATACCACTCTGAACACGCCTGATCTCGTCTGATCTCGGAAGCTAATTAGCGTCGGGCCAGGTTAGTACTTGGATGGGAGACCGCCTGGGAATACCCGGTGCCGTAAGCATTTTGGCCCTCTGAGCAGCAGGCCTCACCTGGTCCTCCTCCCTCATGTTTCACTCCCTCTGTGAACACGCAATTTCCCTCGGGAGAATAAAGTTGTATCTTATCTTATCTTATATGAAAGCATACATTCAGAAAATGAGTATTGCACAAGATCATAATATGAGAAGATTGAATGCACATGAGAAGTGAAGTACACGAGCCACTGTGTGAGATGATGATGATGATGATGATGATGATAATGATGATGAAAGTGAGCGTCAGAGATGTTAGTGGTCCCTCTGTATGTTCCATGTGATGATTATCAGTTTCATTAGGTAAGACTTCATTATCCAGAAATGTGTGTTTCTGATGAAGGCATCATGTAAATTGTGATATACATGAACTTGAGTGTAGTCATGTGTACACGGTGAGTTGAACTGAATCTGTCTCACCTATAAAGAGCCTCTGTGCGGCTGCTTTCCTTGTTTACGGCCATACCACTCTGAACACGCCCGATCTCGTCTGATCTCGGAAGCTAATCAGCGTCGGGCCAGGTTAGTACTTGGATGGGAGACCGCCTGGGAATACCCAGTGCCGTAAGCATTTTGGCCCTCTGAGCAGCAGGCCTCACCTGGTCCTCCTCCCTCATGTTTCACTCCCTCTGTCAACACGCAATTTCCCTCGGGAGAATAAAGTTGTATCTTATCTTATCTGAAATGTTAGTGTTCTTCTGATGAAGGCATCATGTAAATTGTGATATACATGAACTTGAGTGTAGTCATGCGTACACGGTGACTTGAACTGGGTCTGTCTCACCTATAAAGAGCCTCTGTGTGGCTGCTCTCCTCGTTTACGGCCATACCACTCTGAACACGCCTGATCTCGTCTGATCTCGGAAGCTAATTAGCGTCGGGCCAGGTTAGTACTTGGATGGGAGACCGCCTGGGAATACCCGGTGCCGTAAGCATTTTGGCCCTCTGAGCAGCAGGCCTCACCTGGTCCTCCTCCCTCATGTTTCACTCCCTCTGTGAACACGCAATTTCCCTCGGGAGAATAAAGTTGTATCTTATCTTATCTTATATGAAAGCATACATTCAGAAAATGAGTATTGCACAAGATCATAATATGAGAAGATTGAATGCACATGAGAAGTGAAGTACACGAGCCACTGTGTGAGATGATGATGATGATGATGATGATGATAATGATGATGAAAGTGAGCGTCAGAGATGTAAGTGGTCCCTCTGTATGTTCTATGTGATGATTATCAGTTTCATTAAGGTAAGACTTCATTATCCAGAAATGTGTGTTTCTGATGAAGGCATCATGTAAATTGTGATATACATGAACTTGAGTGTAGTCATGTGTACACGGTGACTTGAACTGGGTCTGTCTCACCTATAAAGAGCCTCTGTGTGGCTGCTCTCCTCGTTTACGGCCATACCACTCTGAACACGCCCGATCTCTTCTGATCTCAGAAGCTAAGCAGCGTCCGGCCAGGTTAGTACTTGGATGGGAGACCGCCTGGGAATACCCGGTGCCGTTAGCATTTTGGCCCTCTGAGCAGCAGGCCTCACCTGGTCCTCCTTCCTCATGTTTCACTCCCTCTGTCAACACGCAATTTCCCTCTGGAGAATAAAGTTGTATCTTATCTTATCTGAAATGTTAGTGTTCTTTTGATGAAGGCATCATGTAAATTGTGATATACATGAACTTGAGTGTAGTCATGTGTACACGGTGACTTGAACTGGGTCTGTCTCACCTATAAAGAGCCTCTGTGTGGCTGCTCTCCTCGTTTACGGCCATACCACTCTGAACACGCCTGATCTCGTCTGATCTCGGAAGCTAAGCAGCGTCGGGCCAGTTTAGTACTTGGATGGGAGACCGCCTGGGAATACCCGGTGCAGTAAGCATTTTGGCCCTCTGAGCAGCAGGCCTCACCTGGTCCTCCTCCCTCATGTTTCACTCCCTCTGTCAACACCCAATGTCCCTCGGGAGAATAAAGTTGTATCTTATCTTATCTTATATGAAAGCATACATTCAGAAAATGAGTATTGCACATGGGCATAATATGAGATGATTGAATGCACATGAGAAGTGAAGAACACGAGCCACTGTCTGACAATGATGATGATGAGGATGATGATGATGATGATGATGAAAGTGAGCGTCAGAGATGTAAGTGGTCCCTCTGTATGTTCTATGTGATGATTATCAGTTTCATTAAGGTAAGACTTCATTATCCAGAAATGTGTGTTTCTGATGAAGGCATCATGTAAATTGTGATATACATGAACGTGAGTGTAGTCATGTGTACACGGTGACTTGAACCTGGTCTGTCTCACCTATAAAGTGCCTCTGTGTGGCTGCTCTCCTCGTTTATGGCCATACCACTCTGAACACGCCTGATCTCGTCTGATCTCGGAAGCTAAGCAGTGTCGGGCCAGGTTAGTACTTGGATGGGAGACCGCCTGGGAATACCCGGTGCCGTAAACATTTTGTCCCTCTGAGCAGCAGGCCTCACCTGGTCCTCCTCCCTCATGTTTCACTTCCTCTGTCAACACCCAATTTCCCTCAGGAGAATAAAGTTGTATCTTATCTTATCTTATATGAAAGCATACATTCAGAAAATGAGTATTGCACAAGGGCATAATATGAGAAGATTGAATGCACATGAGAAGTGAAGTACACGAGCCACTGTGTGACGATGATGATGATGATGATGATGATGATGATGAAAGTGTGCAGCATCCAGGCAGAAATGCCATCAATGTGTGTAAACTTGGGGCAAATTGGGGAATATTGAAAATTTTCTAAAAATGTTGACCCTCGGGTCATCGATTCTTGTAACTAGAGAAAACTTGAAAAGCCCATGTCTGTGACAAGGAAGGAGATAGAGAGCTACAATTTCAGACGCAGCATCCAGGCACAAATGCCATCAATGTGTGTAAATTTGGGGCAAATTGGGGAATATTGAAAATTTTCTAAAAATGTTGACCCGGGTCATCAATTTTTGAAACTGGAGAAAACTTGAAAAGCCCATATCTGTGACAAGGAAGGAGATAGAGAGCTAAAATTTCAGACGCAGCATCCAGGCAGAAATGCCATCAATGTGTGTAAATTTGGGGCAAATTGGGGAATATTGAAAATTTTCTAAAAATGTTGACCCGGGTCATCAATTTTTGAAACTGGAGAAAACTTTAAAAGCCAATATCTGTGACAAGGAAGGAGATAGAGAGCTAAAATTTCAGACGCAGCATCCAGGCAGAAATGCCATCAATGTGTGTAAATTTGGGGCAAATTGGGGAATATTGAAAATTTTCTAAAAATGTTGACCCGCGGGTCATCGATTTTTGAAACTGGAGAAAACTTGAAAAGCCCATATCTGTGACAAGGAAGGAGATAGAGAGCTAAAATTTCAGACGCAGCATCCAGACAGAAATGCCATCAATTTGTGTAAATTTGGGACAAATTGGGGAATATTGAAAATTTTCTAAAAATGTTGACCCGCGGATCATTGATTCTTGAAACTAGAAAAAACTTGAAAAGCCCATATCTGTGACAAGGAAGGAGATAGAGAGCTAAAATTTCAGACGCAGCATCCAGACAGAAATGCCATCAATTTATGTAAATTTGGGACAAATTGGGGAATATTGAAAATTTTCTAAAAATGTAGATCCGCGGGTCATCAATTTTTGAAACTGGAGAAAACTTGAAAAGCCCATATCTGTGACAAGGAAGGAGATAGAGAGCTTAAATTTCAGACACAGCATCCAGGCAGAAATGCCATCAATGTGTGTAAATTTGGGGCAAATTGGGGAATATTAAGAAATTTTCTAAAAATGTTGACCCGGGTCATCAATTTTTGAAACTGGAGAAAACTTGAAAAGCCCATATCTGTGACAAGGAAGGAGATAGAGAGCTACAATTTCAGACGCAGCATCCAGGCAGAAATGCCATCAATGTGTGTAAATTTGGGGCAAATTGGGGAATATTGAAAATTTTCTAAAAATGTTGACCCGCGGGTTATCGATTCTTGTAACAAGAGAAAACTTTAAAAGCCCATGTCTGTGACAAGGAAGGAGATAGAGAGCTACAATTTCAGACACAGCATCCAGACAGAGATGCCATCAATTTGTGTAAATTTGGGACAAATTGGGGAATATTGAAAATTTTCTCAAAATGTTGACCCGCGGGTCATCGATTCTTGTAACTAGAGAAAACTTGAAAAGCCCATGTCTGTGACAAGGAAGGAGATAGAGAGCTACAATTTCAGACGCAGCATCCAGGCAGAAATGCCATCAATGTGTGTAAATTTGGGGCAAATTGGGGAATATTGAAAATTTTCTAAAGATGTTGACCCGGGTCATCAATTTTTGAAACTGGAGAAAACTTGAAAAGCCCATATCTGTGACAAGGAAGGAGATAGATAGCTAAAATTTCAGACGCAGCATCCAGACAGAAATGCCATCAATTTGTGTAAATTTGGGACAAATTGGGGAATATTGAAAATTTTCTAAAAATGTTGACCCGCGGGTCATTGATTCTTGAAACTAGAGAAAACTTGAAAAGCCCATATCTGTGACAAGGAAGGAGATAGAGAGCTACAATTTCAGACGCAGCATCCAGACAGAAATGCCATCAATGTGTGTAAATTTGGGGCAAATTGGGGAATATTGAAAATTTTGGAAAATAGTTGACCCCCGGGTCATCGATTTTTGAAACTGGAGAAAACTTGAAAAGCCCATATCTGTGACAAGGAAGGAGATAGAGAGCTAAAATTTTAGACGCAGCATCCAGGCAGAAATGCCATCAATGTGTGTAAATTTGGGGCAAATTGGGGAATATTGAAAATTTTCTAAAAATGTTGACCCGGGTCATCAATTTTTGAAACTGGAGAAAACTTGAAAAGCCCATATCTGTGACAAGGAAGGAGATAGAGAGCTAACATTTCAGACGCAGCATCCAGACAGAAATGCCATCAATGTGTGTAAATTTGGGACAAATTGGGGAATATTGAAAATTTTCTAAAAATGTTGACCCGCGGGTCATCGATTCTTGTAACTTGAGAGAACTTGAAAAGCCCTTATCTGTGACAAGGAAGGAGATAGAGAGCTAAAATTTCAGACGCAGCATCCAGGCAGAAATGCCATCAATGTGTGTAAATTTGGGGCAAATTGGGGAATATTGAAAATTTTGGAAAATAGTTGACCCCCGGGTCATCGATTTTTGAAACTGGAGAAAACTTGAAAAGCCCATATCTGTGACAAGGAAGGAGATAGATAGCTAAAATTTCAGACGCAGCATCCAGACAGAAATGCCATCAATTTGTGTAAATTTGAGACAAATTGGGGAATATTGAAAATTTTCTAAAAATGTTGACCCGCGGGTCATTGATTCTTGAAACTAGAGAAAACTTGAAAAGCCCATATCTGTGACAAGGAAGGAGATAGAGAGCTACAATTTCAGACGCAGCATCCAGACAGAAATGCCATCAATGTGTGTAAATTTGGGGCAAATTGGGGAATATTGAAAATTTTCTAAAAATGTTGACCCGGGTCATCAATTTTGAAAACTGGAGAAAACTTGAAAAGCCCATATCTGTGACAAGGAAGGAGATAGAGAGCTTAAATTTCAGGCGCAGCATCCAGGCAGAAATGCCATCAATTTGTGTAAATTTGGGACAAATTGGGGAATATTGAAAATTTTCTAAAAATGTTGACCCGCGGGTCATCGATTCTTGTAACTAGAGAAAACTTGAAAAGCCCATGTCTGTGACAAGGAAGGAGATAGAGAGCTACAATTTCAGACGCAGCATCCAGGCAGAAATGCCATCAATGTGTGTAAATTTGGGACAAATTGGGGAATATTGAAAATTTTCTAAAAATGTTGACCAGGGTCATCAATTTTTGAAACTGGAGAAAACTTGAAAAGCCCATATCTGTGACAAGGAAGGAGATAGAGAGCTACAATTTCAGGCACCGCATCCAGGCAGAAATGCCATCAATGTGTGTAAATTTGGGGCAAATTGGGGAATATTGAAAATTTTCTAAAAATGTTGACCAGGGTCATCAATTTTTGAAACTGGAGAAAACTTGAAAAGCCCATATCTGTGACAAGGAAGGAGATAGAGAGCTAAAATTTCAGGCGCAGCATCCAGGCAGAAATGCCATCAATGCGTGTACATTTGGGGCAAATTGGGGAATATAGAAAATTTTGGAAAAAAGTTGACCCCCGGGTCATCGATTTTTGAAACTGGAGAAAATTTGCAAAGCCCATATCTGTGACAAAGAAGGAGATAGAGAGCTAAAATTTCAGACGCAGCATCCAGGCAGAAATGCCATCAATGTGTGTAAATTTGGGGCAAATTGGGGAATATTGAAAATTTTCTAAAAATGTTGACCCGGGTCATCAATTTTTGAAACTGGAGAAAACTTGAAAAGCCCATATCTGTGACAAGGAAGGAGATAGAGAGCTAACATTTCAGACGCAGCATCCAGGCAGAAATGCCATCAATTTGTGTAAATTTGGGGCAAATTGGGGAATATTGAAAATTTTCTAAAAATGTTGACCCGCGGGTCATTGATTCTTGAAACTAGAGAAAACTTGAAAAGCCCATATCTGTGACAAGGAAGGAGATAGAGAGCTACAATTTCAGACGCAGCATCCAGGCAGAAATGCCATCAATGTGTGTAAATTTGGGGCAAATTGGGGAATATTGAAAATTTTCTAAAAATGTTGACCTGGGTCATCAATTTTTGAAACTGGAGAAAACTTGAAAAGCCCATATCTGTGACAAGGAAGGACATAGAGAGCTAAAATTTCAGGCGCAGCATCCAGGCAGAAATGCCATCAATGCGTGTACATTTGGGGCAAATTGGGGAATATTGAAAATTTTGGAAAAAAGTTGACCCCCGGGTCATCGATTTTTGAAACTGGAGAAAATTTGCAAAGCCCATATCTGTGACAAAGAAGGAGATAGAGAGCTAAAATTTCAGACGCAGCATCCAGGCAGAAATGCCATCAATGTGTGTAAATTTGGGGCAAATTGGGGAATATTGAAAATTTTGGAAAATAGTTGACCCCCGGGTCATCGATTTTTAAAACTGGAGAAAACTTGAAAAGCCCATATCTGTGACAAGGAAGGACATAGAGAGCTAAAATTTCAGGCACCGCATCCAGGCAGAAATGCCATCAATGTGTGTAAATTTGGGGCAAATTGGGGAATATTGAAAATTTTCTAAAAATGTTGACCAGGGTCATCAATTTTTGAAACTGGAGAAAACTTGAAAAGCCCATATCTGTGACAAGGAAGGAGATAGAGAGCTACAATTTCAGACGCAGCATCCAGGCAGAAATGCCATCAATGTGTGTAAATTTGGTGCAAATTGGGGAATATTGAAAATTTTGGAAAAAAGTTGACCCCCGGGTTATCGATTTTTGAAACTGGAGAAAACTTTAAAAGCCCATATCAGTGACAAGGAAGGAGATAGAGAGCTTAAATTTCAGACGCAGCATCCAGACAGAAATGCCATCAATGTGTGTAAATTTGGGGCAAATTGGGGAATATTGAAAATTTTGTAAAGATGTTGACCAGGGTCATCAATTTTTGAAACTGGAGAAAACTTGAAAAGCCCATATCTGTGACAAGGAAGGAGATAGAGAGCTACAATTTCAGACGCAGCATCCAGGCAGAAATGCCATCAATGTGTGTAAATTTGGTGCAAATTGGGGAATATTGAAAATTTTGGAAAAAAGTTGACCCCCGGGTTATCGATTTTTGAAACTGGAGAAAACTTTAAAAGCCCATATCAGTGACAAGGAAGGAGATAGAGAGATTAAATTTCAGACGCAGCATCCAGACAGAAATGCCATCAATGTGTGTAAATTTGGGGCAAATTGGGGAATATTGAAAATTTTCTAAAAATGTTGACCCGGGAAATCAATTTTTGAAACTGGAGAAAACTTGAAAAGCCCATATCTGTGACAAGGAAGGAGATAGAGAGCTGAAATTTCAGGCGCAGCATCCAGGCAGAAATGCCATCAATTTGTGTAAATTTGGGACAAATTGGGGAATATTGAAAATTTTCTAAAAATGTTGACCCGCGGGTCATCGATTCTTGTAAGTAGAGAAAACTTGAAAAGCCCATGTCTGTGACAAGGAAGGAGATAGAGAGCTACAATTTCAGACGCAGCATCCAGGCAGAAATGCCATCAATGTGTGTAAATTTGGGACAAATTGGGGAATATTGAAAATTTTCTAAAAATGTTGACCAGGGTCATCAATTTTTGAAACTGGAGAAAACTTGAAAAGCCCATATCTGTGACAAGGAAGGAGATAGAGAGCTACAATTTCAGGCACCGCATCCAGGCAGAAATGCCATCAATGTGTGTAAATTTGGGGCAAATTCGGGAATATTGAAAATGTTCTAAAAATGTTGTCCCGAGTTATCAATTTTTGAAACTGGTGAAAACTTGAAAAGCCCATATCTGTGACAAGGAAAGAGATAGAGAGCTAAAATTTCAGGCGCAGCATCCAGGCAGAAATGCCATCAATGCGTGTACATTTGGGGCAAATTGGGGAATATTGAAAATTTTGGAAAAAAGTTGAGCCCCGGGTCATCGATTTTTGAAACTGGAGAAAATTTGCAAAGCCCATATCTGTGACAAAGAAGGAGATAGAGAGCTAAAATTTCAGACGCAGCATCCAGGCAGAAATGCCATCAATGTGTGTAAATTTGGGGCAAATTGGGGAATATTGAAAATTTTGGAAAATAGTTGACCCCCGGGTCATCGATTTTTGAAACTGGAGAAAACTTGAAAAGCCCATATCTGTGACAAGGAAGGAGATAGAGAGCTAAAATTTTAGACGCAGCATCCAGGCAGAAATGCCATCAATGTGTGTAAATTTGGGACAAATTGGGGAATATTGAAAATTTTCTAAAAATGTTGACCCGCGGGTCATTGATTCTTGAAACTAGAGAAAACTTGAAAAGCCCATATCTGTGACAAGGAAGGAGATAGAGAGCTACAATTTCAGACGCAGCATCCAGGCAGAAATGCCATCAATGTGTGTAAATTTGGGGCAAATTGGGGAATATTGAAAATTTTCTAAAAATGTTGACCCGCGGGTCATCGATTTTTGTAACTAGAGAAAACTTGAAAAGCCCATGTCTGTGACAAGGATGGAGATAGAGAGCTAAAATTTTAGGCGCAGCATCCAGGCAGAAATGCCATCAATGTGTGTAAATTTGGGGCAAATTGGGGAATATTGAAAATTTTCTAAAAATGTTGACCCGGGTCATCAATTTTTGAAACTGGAGAAAACTTGAAAAGCCCATATCTGTGACAAGGAAGGACATAGAGAGCTAAAATTTCAGGCACCGCATCCAGGCAGAAATGCCATCAATGTGTGTAAATTTGGGGCAAATTGGGGAATATTGAAAATTTTCTAAAAATGTTGACCAGGGTCATCAATTTTTGAAACTGGAGAAAACTTGAAAAGCCCATATCTGTGACAAGGAAGGAGATAGAGAGCTACAATTTCAGGCACCGCATCCAGGCAGAAATGCCATCAATGTGTGTAAATTTGGGGCAAATTCGGGAATATTGAAAATGTTCTAAAAATGTTGTCCCGAGTTATCAATTTTTGAAACTGGTGAAAACTTGAAAAGCCCATATCTGTGACAAGGAAAGAGATAGAGAGCTAAAATTTCAGGCGCAGCATCCAGGCAGAAATGCCATCAATGCGTGTACATTTGGGGCAAATTGGGGAATATTGAAAATTTTGGAAAAAAGTTGACCCCCGGGTCATCGATTTTTGAAACTGGAGAAAATTTGCAAAGCCCATATCTGTGACAAAGAAGGAGATAGAGAGCTAAAATTTCAGACGCAGCATCCAGGCAGAAATGCCATCAATGTGTGTAAATTTGGGGCAAATTGGGGAATATTGAAAATTTTGGAAAATAGTTGACCCCCGGGTCATCGATTTTTGAAACTGGAGAAAACTTGAAAAGCCCATATCTGTGACAAGGAAGGAGATAGAGAGCTAAAATTTTAGACGCAGCATCCAGGCAGAAATGCCATCAATGTGTGTAAATTTGGGACAAATTGGGGAATATTGAAAATTTTCTAAAAATGTTGACCCGCGGGTCATTGATTCTTGAAACTAGAGAAAACTTGAAAAGCCCATATCTGTGACAAGGAAGGAGATAGAGAGCTACAATTTCAGACGCAGCATCCAGGCAGAAATGCCATCAATGTGTGTAAATTTGGGGCAAATTGGGGAATATTGAAAATTTTCTAAAAATGTTGACCCGCGGGTCATCGATTTTTGTAACTAGAGAAAACTTGAAAAGCCCATGTCTGTGACAAGGATGGAGATAGAGAGCTAAAATTTTAGGCGCAGCATCCAGGCAGAAATGCCATCAATGTGTGTAAATTTGGGGCAAATTGGGGAATATTGAAAATTTTCTAAAAATGTTGACCCGGGTCATCAATTTTTGAAACTGGAGAAAACTTGAAAAGCCCATATCTGTGACAAGGAAGGAGATAGAGAGCTAAAATTTCAGACGCAGCATCCAGACAGAAATGCCATCAATTTGTGTAAATTTGGGACAAATTGGGGAATATTGAAAATTTTCTAAAAATGTTGACCCGCGGGTCATCGATTCTTGAAGCTAGAGAAAACTTGAAAAGCCCATATCTGTGACATGGAAAGAGATAGAGAGCTAAAATTTCAGGCACAGCATCCAGGCAGAAATGCCATCAATGTGTGTAAATTTGGGGCAAATTGGGGAACATTGAAAATTTTGTAAAAAACTTGACCCCCCGGGTCATCGATTTTTAAAACTGGAGAAAACTTGAAAAGCCCATATCTGTGACAAGGAAGGACATAGAGAGCTAAAATTTCAGGCACCGCATCCAGGCAGAAATGCCATCAATGTGTGTAAATTTGGGGCAAATTGGGGAATATTGAAAATTTTCTAAAAATGTTGACCAGGGTCATCAATTTTTGAAACTGGAGAAAACTTGAAAAGCCCATATCTGTGACAAGGAAGGAGATAGAGAGCTAAAATTTCAGACGCAGCATCCAGGCAGAAATGCCATCAATGTGTGTAAATTTGGTGCAAATTGGGGAATATTGAAAATTTTGGAAAAAAGTTGACCCCCGGGTTATCGATTTTTGAAACTGGAGAAAACTTTAAAAGCCCATATCAGTGACAAGGAAGGAGATAGAGAGCTTAAATTTCAGACGCAGCATCCAGACAGAAATGCCATCAATGTGTGTAAATTTGGGGCAAATTGGGGAATATTGAAAATTTTCTAAAAATGTTGACCCGGGTCATCAATTTTTGAAACTGGAGAAAACTTGAAAAGCCCATATCTGTGACAAGGAAGGAGATAGAGAGCTGAAATTTCAGGCGCAGCATTCAGGCAGAAATGCCATCAATTTGTGTAAATTTGGGACAAATTGGGGAATATTGAAAATTTTCTAAAAATGTTGACCCGCGGGTCATCGATTCTTGTAAGTAGAGAAAACTTGAAAAGCCCATGTCTGTGACAAGGAAGGAGATAGAGAGCTACAATTTCAGACGCAGCATCCAGGCAGAAATGCCATCAATGTGTGTAAATTTGGGACAAATTGGGGAATATTGAAAATTTTCTAAAAATGTTGACCAGGGTCATCAATTTTTGAAACTGGAGAAAACTTGAAAAGCCCATATCTGTGACAAGGAAAGAGATAGAGAGCTAAAATTTCAGGCGCAGCATCCAGGCAGAAATGCCATCAATGCGTGTACATTTGGGGCAAATTGGGGAATATTGAAAATTTTGGAAAAAAGTTGACCCCCGGGTCATCGATTTTTGAAACTGGAGAAAATTTGCAAAGCCCATATCTGTGACAAAGAAGGAGATAGAGAGCTAAAATTTCAGACGCAGCATCCAGGCAGAAATGCCATCAATGTGTGTAAATTTGGGGCAAATTGGGGAATATTGAAAATTTTGGAAAATAGTTGACCCCCGGGTCATCGATTTTTGAAACTGGAGAAAACTTGAAAAGCCCATATCTGTGACAAGGAAGGAGATAGAGAGCTAAAATTTTAGACGCAGCATCCAGGCAGAAATGCCATCAATGTGTGTAAATTTGGGGCAAATTGGGGAATATTGAAAATTTTCTAAAAATGTTGACCCGGGTCATCAATTTTGAAAACTGGAGAAAACTTGAAAAGCCCATATCTGTGACAAGGAAGGAGATAGAGAGCTGAAATTTCAGGCGCAGCATCCAGGCAGAAATGCCATCAATTTGTGTAAATTTGGGACAAATTGGGGAATATTGAAAATTTTCTAAAAATGTTGACCCGCGGGTCATCGATTCTTGTAACTAGAGAAAACTTGAAAAGCCCATGTCTGTGACAAGGAAGGAGATAGAGAGCTACAATTTCAGACGCAGCATCCAGGCAGAAATGCCATCAATGTGTGTAAATTTGGGGCAAATTGGGGAATATTGAAAATTTTGGAAAATAGTTGACCCCCGGGTCATCGATTTTTGAAACTGGAGAAAACTTGAAAAGCCCATATCTGTGACAAGGAAGGAGATAGAGAGCTAAAATTTTAGACGCAGCATCCAGGCAGAAATGCCATCAATGTGTGTAAATTTGGGGCAAATTGGGGAATATTGAAAATTTTCTAAAAATGTTGACCCGGGTCATCAATTTTTGAAACTGGAGAAAACTTGAAAAGCCCATATCTGTGACAAGGAAGGAGATAGAGAGCTAAAATTTCAGGTGCAGCATCCAGGCAGAAATGCCATCAATGTGTGTAAATTTGGGGCAAATTGGGGAATATTGAAAATTTTCTCAAAATGTTGACCCGGGTCATCAATTTTTGAAACTGGAGAAAACTTGAAAAGCCCATATCTGTGACAAGGAAGGAGATAGAGAGCTAAAATTTCAGGCGCAGCATCCAGGCAGAAATGCCATCAATTTGTGTAAATTTGGGACAAATTGGGGAATATTGAAAATTTTCTAAAAATGTTGTTCTGCGTGTCATCGATTCTTGTAACTAGAGAAAACTTGAAAAGCCCATGTCTGTGACAAGGAAGGAGATAGAGAGCTACAATTTCAGACGCAGCATCCAGGCAGAAATGCCATCAATGTGTGTAAATTTGGGGCAAATTGGGGAATATTGAAAATTTTGTAAAAATGTTGACCCGGGTCATCAATTTTTGAAACTGAAGAAAACTTTCAAAGCCCATATCTGTGACAAGGAAGGAGATAGAGAGCTACAATTTCAGACGCAGCATCCAGGCAGAAATGCCATCAATGTGTGTAAATTTGGGGCAAATTGGGGAATATTGAAAATTTTGGGAAAAAGTTGAACCCCGGGTTATCGATTTTTGAAACTGGAGAAAACTTGAAAAGCCCATATCTGTGACAAGGAAGGAGATAGAGAGCTAAAATTTCAGACGCAGCATCCAGACAGAAATGCCATCAATTTGTGTAAATTTGGGACAAATTGGGGAATATTGAAAATTTTCTAAAAATGTTGACCCGCGGGTCATCGATTCTTGAAACTAGAGAAAACTTGAAAAGCCCATATCTGTGACATGGAAAGAGATAGAGAGCTAAAATTTCAGGCACAGCATCCAGGCAGAAATGCCATCAATGTGTGTAAATTTGGGGCAAATTGGGGAATATTGAAAATTTTGTAAAAAACTTGACCCCCCGGGTCATCGATTTTTAAAACTGGAGAAAACTTGAAAAGCCCATATCTGTGACAAGGAAGGACATAGAGAGCTAAAATTTCAGGCACCGCATCCAGGCAGAAATGCCATCAATGTGTGTAAATTTGGGGCAAATTGGGGAATATTGAAAATTTTCTAAAAATGTTGACCAGGGTCATCAATTTTTGAAACTGGAGAAAACTTGAAAAGCCCATATCTGTGACAAGGAAGGAGATAGAGAGCTACAATTTCAGACGCAGCATCCAGGCAGAAATGCCATCAATGTGTGTAAATTTGGTGCAAATTGGGGAATATTGAAAATTTTCATCGATTTTTGAAACTGGAGAAAACTTGAAAAGCCCATATCTGTGACAAGGAAGGAGATAGAGAGCTGAAATTTCAGGCGCAGCATCCAGGCAGAAATGCCATCAATGTGTGTAAATTTGGGACAAATTGGGGAATATTGAAAATTTTCTAAAAATGTTGACCCGCGGGTCATCGATTCTTGTAAGTAGAGAAAACTTGAAAAGCCCATGTCTGTGACAAGGAAGGAGATAGAGAGCTACAATTTCAGACGCAGCATCCAGGCAGAAATGCCATCAATGTGTGTAAATTTGGGACAAATTGGGGAATATTGAAAATTTTCTAAAAATGTTGACCAGGGTCATCAATTTTTGAAACTGGAGAAAACTTGAAAAGCCCATATCTGTGACAAGGAAGGAGATAGAGAGCTAACATTTCAGACGCAGCATCCAGACAGAAATGCCATCAATGTGTGTAAATTTGGGAGAAATTGGGGAATATTGAAAATTTTCTAAAAATGTTGACCCGCGGGTCATCGATTCTTGTAACTTGAGAGAACTTGAAAAGCCCTTATCTGTGACAAGGAAGGAGATAGAGAGCTAAAATTTCAGTTGAGCATCCAGACAGAAATGCCATCAATTTGTGTAAATTTGGGGCAAATTGGGGAATATTGAAAATTTTCCAAAAATATTGACCCGGGTCATCAATTTTTGAAACTGGAGAAAACTTGAAAAGCCCATATCTGTGACAAGGAAGGAGATAGAGAGCTACAATTTCAAACGCAGCATCCAGGCAGAAATGCCATCAATGTGTGTAAATTTGGGGCAAATTGGGGAATATTGAAAATGTTCTAAAAATGTTGACCCGCGGATCATCGATTTTTGAAACTGGAGAAAACTTGAAAAGCCCACATCTGTGACAAGGAAGGAGATAGAGAGCTAAAATTTCAGACGCAGCATCCAGGCAGAAATGCCATCAATGTGTGTAAATTTGGGGCAAATTGGGGAATATTGAAAATTTTCTAAAAATGTTGACCCGCGGGTCATTTATTTTTGAAACTGGAGAAAACTTTAAAAGCCCATATCTGTGACAAGGAAGGAGATAGAGAGCTACAATTTCAGATGCAGCATCCAGGCAGAAATGCCATCAATGTGTGTAAATTTGGGAAAAATTGGGGAATATTGAAAATTTTCTAAAAATGTTTACCCGGGTTATCAATTTTTGAAACTAGAGAAAACTTTAAAAGCCAATATCTGTGACAAGGAAGGAGATAGAGAGCTACAATTTCAGACGCAGCATCCAGGCAGAAATGCCATCAATGTGTGTAAATTTGGGGCAAATTGGGGAATATTGAAAATTTTGTAAAAATTTTGACCCGGGTCATCAATTTTTGAAACTGAAGAAAACTTTCAAAGCCCATATCTGTGACAAGGAAGGAGATAGAGAGCTACAATTTCAGACGCAGCATCCAGGCAGAAATGCCATCAATGTGTGTAAATTTGGGGCAAATTGGGGAATATTGAAAATTTTGGGAAAAAGTTGAACCCCGGGTTATCGATTTTTGAAACTGGAGAAAACTTGAAAAGCCCATATCTGTGACAAGGAAGGAGATAGAGAGCTAAAATTTCAGACGCAGCATCCAGACAGAAATGCCATCAATTTGTGTAAATTTGGGACAAATTGGGGAATATTGAAAATTTTCTAAAAATGTTGACCCGCGGGTCATCGATTCTTGAAACTAGAGAAAACTTGAAAAGCCCATATCTGTGACATGGAAAGAGATAGAGAGCTAAAATTTCAGGCACAGCATCCAGGCAGAAATGCCATCAATGTGTGTAAATTTGGGGCAAATTGGGGAATATTGAAAATTTTGTAAAAAACTTGACCCCCCGGGTCATCGATTTTTAAAACTGGAGAAAACTTGAAAAGCCCATATCTGTGACAAGGAAGGACATAGAGAGCTAAAATTTCAGGCACCGCATCCAGGCAGAAATGCCATCAATGTGTGTAAATTTGGGGCAAATTGGGGAATATTGAAAATTTTCTAAAAATGTTGACCAGGGTCATCAATTTTTGAAACTGGAGAAAACTTGAAAAGCCCATATCTGTGACAAGGAAGGAGATAGAGAGCTACAATTTCAGACGCAGCATCCAGGCAGAAATGCCATCAATGTGTGTAAATTTGGTGCAAATTGGGGAATATTGAAAATTTTCATCGATTTTTGAAACTGGAGAAAACTTGAAAAGCCCATATCTGTGACAAGGAAGGAGATAGAGAGCTGAAATTTCAGGCGCAGCATCCAGGCAGAAATGCCATCAATTTGTGTAAATTTGGGACAAATTGGGGAATATTGAAAATTTTCTAAAAATGTTGACCCGCGGGTCATCGATTCTTGTAAGTAGAGAAAACTTGAAAAGCCCATGTCTGTGACAAGGAAGGAGATAGAGAGCTACAATTTCAGACGCAGCATCCAGGCAGAAATGCCATCAATGTGTGTAAATTTGGGACAAATTGGGGAATATTGAAAATTTTCTAAAAATGTTGACCAGGGTCATCAATTTTTGAAACTGGAGAAAACTTGAAAAGCCCATATCTGTGACAAGGAAGGAGATAGAGAGCTAACATTTCAGACGCAGCATCCAGACAGAAATGCCATCAATGTGTGTAAATTTGGGAGAAATTGGGGAATATTGAAAATGTTCTAAAAATGTTGACCCGCGGGTCATCGATTCTTGTAACTTGAGAGAACTTGAAAAGCCCTTATCTGTGACAAGGAAGGAGATAGAGAGCTAAAATATCAGACGCAGCATCCAGACAGAAATGCCATCAATTTGTGTAAATTTGGGGCAAATTGGGGAATATTGAAAATTTTCCAAAAATATTGACCCGGGTCATCAATTTTTGAAACTGGAGAAAACTTGAAAAGCCCATATCTGTGACAAGGAAGGAGATAGAGAGCTACAATTTCAAACGCAGCATCCAGGCAGAAATGCCATCAATGTGTGTAAATTTGGGGCAAATTGGGGAATATTGAAAATGTTCTAAAAATGTTGACCCGCGGATCATCGATTTTTGAAACTGGAGAAAACTTGAAAAGCCCACATCTGTGACAAGGAAGGAGATAGAGAGCTAAAATTTCAGACGCAGCATCCAGGCAGAAATGCCATCAATGTGTGTAAATTTGGGGCAAATTGGGGAATATTGAAAATTTTCTAAAAATGTTGACCCGCGGGTCATTTATTTTTGAAACTGGAGAAAACTTTAAAAGCCCATATCTGTGACAAGGAAGGAGATAGAGAGCTACAATTTCAGATGCAGCATCCAGGCAGAAATGCCATCAATGTGTGTAAATTTGGGAAAAATTGGGGAATATTGAAAATTTTCTAAAAATGTTTACCCGGGTTATCAATTTTTGAAACTAGAGAAAACTTTAAAAGCCAATATCTGTGACAAGGAAGGAGATAGAGAGCTACAATTTCAGACGCAGCATCCAGGCAGAAATGCCATCAATGTGTGTAAATTTGGGGCAAATTGGGGAATATTGAAAATGTTCTAAAAATGTCGACCCGGGTCATCAATTTTTTAAACTGGAGAAAACTTGAAAAGCCCATATCTGTGACAAGGAAAGAGATAGAGAGCTAAAATTTCAGACGCAGCATCCAGGCAGAAATGCCATCGATGTGTGTAAATTTGGGGCAAATTGGGGAATATTGAAAATTTTGGAAAAAAGTTGACCCGCGGGTCAGCGATTTTTGAAACTGGAGAAAACTTGAAAAGCCCATATCTGTGACAAGGAAGGAGATAGAGAGCTAAAATTTTAGACGCAGCATCCAGGCAGAAATGCCATCAATGTGTGTAAATTTGGGACAAATTGGGGAATATTGAAAATTTTCTAAAAATGTTGACCCGCGGGTCATCGATTCTTGTAACTTGATAGAACTTGAAAAGCCCATATCTGTGACAAGGAAGGAGATAGAGAGCTAAAATTTCAGACGCAGCATCCAGACAGAAATGCCATCAATTTGTGTAAATTTGGGGCAAATTGGGGAATATTGAAAATTTTCCAAAAATATTGACCCGGGTCATCAATTTTTGAAACTGGAGAAAACTTGAAAAGCCCATATCTGTGACAAGGAAGGAGATAGAGAGCTAAAATTTCAGGCACCGCATCCAGGCAGAAATGCCATCAATTTGTGTAAATTTGGGGCAAATTGGGGAATATTGAAAATTTTGGAAAATAGTTGACCCCCGGGTCATCGATTTTTGAAACTGGAGAAAACTTGAAAAGCCCATATCTGTGACAAGGAAGGAGATAGAGAGCTAACATTTCAGACGCAGCATCCAGGCAGAAATGCCATCAATGTGTGTAAATTTGGGACAAATTGGGGAATATTGAAAATTTTCTAAAAATGTTGACCAGGGTCATCAATTTTTGAAACTGGAGAAAACTTGAAAAGCCCATATCTGTGACAAGGAAGGAGATAGAGAGCTACAATTTCAGGCACCGCATCCAGACAGAAATGCCATCAATGTGTGTAAATTTGGGGCAAATTCGGGAATATTGAAAATGTTCTAAAAATGTTGTCCCGAGTTATCAATTTTTGAAACTGGTGAAAACTTGAAAAGCCCATATCTGTGACAAGGAAAGAGATAGAGAGCTAAAATTTCAGGCGCAGCATCCAGGCAGAAATGCCATCAATGCGTGTACATTTGGGGCAAATTGGGGAATATTGAAAATTTTGGAAAATAGTTGACCCCCGGGTCATCGATTTTTGAAACTGGAGAAAACTTGAAAAGCCCATATCTGTGACAAGGAAGGAGATAGAGAGCTAAAATTTTAGACGCAGCATCCAGGCAGAAATGCCATCAATGTGTGTAAATTTGGGGCAAATTGGGGAATATTGAAAATTTTCTAAAAATGTTGACCCGGGTCATCAATTTTTGAAACTGGAGAAAACTTGAAAAGCCCATATCTGTGACAAGGAAGGAGATAGAGAGCTGAAATTTCAGGCGCAGCATCCAGGCAGAAATGCCATCAATTTGTGTAAATTTGGGACAAATTGGGGAATATTGAAAATTTTCTAAAAATGTTGACCCGCGGGTCATCGATTCTTGTAACTAGAGAAAACTTGAAAAGCCCATGTCTGTGACAAGGAAGGAGATAGAGAGCTACAATTTCAGACGCAGCATCCAGGCAGAAATGCCATCAATGTGTGTAAATTTGGGACAAATTGGGGAATATTGAAAATTTTCTAAAAATGTTGACCAGGGTCATCAATTTTTGAAACTGGAGAAAACTTGAAAAGCCCATATCTGTGACAAGGAAGGAGATAGAGAGCTACAATTTCAGGCACCGCATCCAGGCAGAAATGCCATCAATGTGTGTAAATTTGGGGCAAATTCGGGAATATTGAAAATTTTCTAAAAATGTTGACCAGGGTCATCAATTTTTGAAACTGGAGAAAACTTGAAAAGCCCATATCTGTGACAAGGAAGGAGATAGAGAGCTAAAATTTCAGACGCAGCATCCAGGCAGAAATGCCATCAATGTGTGTAAATTTGGGGCAAATTGGGGAATATTGAAAATTTTGGAAAATAGTTGACCCCCGGGTCATCGATTTTTGAAACTGGAGAAAACTTGAAAAGCCCATATCTGTGACAAGGAAGGAGATAGAGAGCTAAAATTTTAGACGCAGCATCCAGGCAGAAATGCCATCAATGTGTGTAAATTTGGGGCAAATTGGGGAATATTGAAAATTTTCTAAAAATGTTGACCCGGGTCATCAATTTTTGAAACTGGAGAAAACTTGAAAAGCCCATATCTGTGACAAGGAAGGAGATAGAGAGCTAAAATTTCAGGTGCAGCATCCAGGCAGAAATGCCATCAATGTGTGTAAATTTGGGGCAAATTGGGGAATATTGAAAATTTTCTCAAAATGTTGACCCGGGTCATCAATTTTTGAAACTGGAGAAAACTTGAAAAGCCCATATCTGTGACAAGGAAGGAGATAGAGAGCTAAAATTTCAGGCGCAGCATCCAGGCAGAAATGCCATCAATTTGTGTAAATTTGGGACAAATTGGGGAATATTGAAAATTTTCTAAAAATGTTGTTCTGCGTGTCATCGATTCTTGTAACTAGAGAAAACTTGAAAAGCCCATGTCTGTGACAAGGAAGGAGATAGAGAGCTACAATTTCAGACGCAGCATCCAGGCAGAAATGCCATCAATGTGTGTAAATTTGGGGCAAATTGGGGAATATTGAAAATTTTGTAAAAATGTTGACCCGGGTCATCAATTTTTGAAACTGAAGAAAACTTTCAAAGCCCATATATGTGACAAGGAAGGAGATAGAGAGCTACAATTTCAGACGCAGCATCCAGGCAGAAATGCCATCAATGTGTGTAAATTTGGGGCAAATTGGGGAATATTGAAAATTTTGGGAAAAAGTTGAACCCCGGGTTATCGATTTTTGAAACTGGAGAAAACTTGAAAAGCCCATATCTGTGACAAGGAAGGAGATAGAGAGCTAAAATTTCAGACGCAGCATCCAGACAGAAATGCCATCAATTTGTGTAAATTTGGGACAAATTGGGGAATATTGAAAATTTTCTAAAAATGTTGACCCGCGGGTCATCGATTCTTGAAACTAGAGAAAACTTGAAAAGCCCATATCTGTGACATGGAAAGAGATAGAGAGCTAAAATTTCAGGCGCAGCATCCAGGCAGAAATGCCATCAATGTGTGTAAATTTGGGGCAAATTGGGGAATATTGAAAATTTTGTAAAAAACTTGACCCCCCGGGTCATCGATTTTTAAAACTGGAGAAAACTTGAAAAGCCCATATCTGTGACAAGGAAGGACATAGAGAGCTAAAATTTCAGGCACCGCATCCAGGCAGAAATGCCATCAATGTGTGTAAATTTGGGGCAAATTGGGGAATATTGAACATTTTCTAAAAATGTTGACCAGGGTCATCAATTTTTGAAACTGGAGAAAACTTGAAAAGCCCATATCTGTGACAAGGAAGGAGATAGAGAGCTACAATTTCAGACGCAGCATCCAGGCAGAAATGCCATCAATGTGTGTAAATTTGGTGCAAATTGGGGAATATTGAAAATTTTGGAAAAAAGTTGACCCCCGGGTTATCGATTTTTGAAACTGGAGAAAACTTTAAAAGCCCATATCAGTGACAAGGAAGGAGATAGAGAGCTTAAATTTCAGATGCAGCATCCAGACAGAAATGCCATCAATGTGTGTAAATTTGGGGCAAATTGGGGAATATTGAAAATTTTCTAAAAATGTTGACCCGGGTCATCAATTTTTGAAACTGGAGAAAACTTGAAAAGCCCATATCTGTGACAAGGAAGGAGATAGAGAGCTACAATTTCAGACGCAGCATCCAGGCAGAAATGCCATCAATGTGTGTAAATTTGGGACAAATTGGGGAATATTGAAAATTTTCTAAAAATGTTGACCAGGGTCATCAAATTTTGAAACTGGAGAAAACTTGAAAAGCCCATATCTGTGACAAGGAAGGAGATAGAGAGCTAAAATTTCAGACGCAGCATCCAGGCAGAAATGCCATCAATGTGTGTAAATTTGGGGCAAATTGGGGAATATTGAAAATTTTCTAAAAATGTTGACCCGCGGGTCATTTATTTTTGAAACTGGAGAAAACTTTAAAAGCCCATATCTGTGACAAGGAAGGAGATAGAGAGCTACAATTTCAGATGCAGCATCCAGGCAGAAATGCCATCAATGTGTGTAAATTTGGGAAAAATTGGGGAATATTGAAAATTTTCTAAAAATGTTTACCCGGGTTATCAATTTTTGAAACTAGAGAAAACTTTAAAAGCCAATATCTGTGACAAGGAAGGAGATAGAGAGCTACAATTTCAGACGCAGCATCCAGGCAGAAATGCCATCAATGTGTGTAAATTTGGGGCAAATTGGGGAATATTGAAAATTTTCTAAAAATGTTGACCAGGGTCATCAATTTTTGAAACTGGAGAAAACTTGAAAAGCCCATATCTGTGACAAGGAAGGAGATAGAGAGCTACAATTTCAGACGCAGCATCCAGACAGAAATGCCATCAATGTGTGTAAATTTGGGAGAAATTGGGGAATACTGAAAATTTTCTAAAAATGTTGACCCGCGGGTCATCGATTCTTGTAACTTGAGAGAACTTGAAAAGCCCTTATCTGTGACAAGGAAGGAGATAGAGAGCTAAAATTTCAGACGCAGCATCCAGACAGAAATGCCATCAATTTGTGTAAATTTGGGGCAAATTGGGGAATATTGAAAATTTTCCAAAAATATTGACCCGGGTCATCAATTTTTGAAACTGGAGAAAACTTGAAAAGCCCATATCTGTGACAAGGAAGGAGATAGAGAGCTACAATTTCAAACGCAGCATCCAGGCAGAAATGCCATCAATGTGTGTAAATTTGGGGCAAATTGGGGAATATTGAAAATGTTCTAAAAATGTTGACCCGGGTCATCAATTTTTGAAACTGGAGAAAACTTGAAAAGCCCATATCTGTGACAAAGAAAGAGATAGAGAGCTAAAATTTCAGACGCAGCATCCAGGCAGAAATGCCATCAATGTGTGTAAATTTGGGGCACATTGGGGAATATTGAAAATTTGGGAAAAAAGTTGACCCGGGTCATCAATTTTTGAAACTGGAGAAAACTTTAAAAGCCCATAACTGTGACAAGGAAGGAGATAGAGAGCTAAAATTTCAGACGCAGCATCCAGACAGAAATGCCATCAATTTGTGTAAATTTGGGGCATTGGGGAATATTGAAAATGTTCTAAAAATGTTGACCCGGGTCATCAATTTTTGAAACTGGAGAAAACTTGAAAAGCCCATATCTGTGACAAAGAAAGAGATAGAGAGCTAAAATTTCAGACGCAGCATCCAGGCAGAAATGCCATCAATGTGTGTAAATTTGGGGCACATTGGGGAATATTGAAAATTTTGGAAAAAAGTTGACCCCCGGGTCATCAATTTATGGAACTGGAGAAAACTTGAAAAGCCCATAACTGTGACAAGGAAGGAGATAGAGAGCTAAAATTTCAGACGCAGCATCCAGACAGAAATGCCATCAATTTGTGTAAATTTGGGGCATTGGGGAATATGGAAAATTTTCTAAAAATGTTGACCCGGGTCATCGATTTTTGAACCTGGAGAAAACTTGTAAAGCCCATATCTGTGACAAGGAAGGAGATAGAGAGCTACAATTTCAGACGCAGCATCCAGGCAGAAATGTCATCAATGTGTGTAAATTTGGGGCAAATTGGGGAATATTGAAAATTTTGGAAAAAAGTTGAACCCCGGGTCATCAATTTTTGAAACTGGAGAAAAATTGAAAAGCCCATATCTGTGACAAGGAAGGAGATAGAGAGCTAAAATTTCAGACGCAGCATCCAGACAGAAATGCCATCAATGTGTGTAAATTTGGGGCAAATTGGGGAATATTGAAAATTTTCTAAAAATGTTGACCCGGGTCATCAATTTTTGGAACTGGAGAAAACTTGAAAAGCCCATAACTGTGACAAGGAAGGAGATAGAGAGCTAAAATTTCAGACGCAGCATCCAGACAGAAATGCCATCAATTTGTGTAAATTTGGGACAAATTGGGGAATATTGAAAATTTTCTAAAAATGTTGACCCACGGGTCATCGATTCTTGAAACTAGAGAAAACTTGAAAAGCCCATATCTGTGACAAGGAAGGAGATAGAGAGCTACAATTTCAGACGCAGCATCCAGGCAGAAATGCCATCAATGTGTGTAAATTTGGGGCAAATTGGGGAATATTGAAAATTTTGGAAAATAGTTGACCCACGGGTCATCGATTTTTGAAACTGGAGAAAACTTGAAAAGCCCATATCTGTGACAAAGAAGGAGAAAGAGAGCTAAAATTTTAGACGCAGCATCCAGGCAGAAATGCCATCAATGTGTGTAAATTTGGGGCAAATTGGGGAATATTGAAAATTTTGGAAAAAAGTTGACCCCCGGGTCATCGATTCTTGTAACTAGAGAAAACTTGAAAAGCCCATGTCTGTGACAATGAAGGAGATAGAGAGCTAAAATTTCAGACGCAGCATCCAGACAGAAATGCCATCAATTTATGTAAATTTGGGACAAATTGGGGAATATTGAAAATTTTTGAAAAAAGTTGACCCCCGGGTCATCGATTTTTGAAACTGGAGAAAACTTAAAAAGCCCATATCTGTGACAAGGAAGGAGATAGAGAGCTACAATTTCAGACGCAGCATCCAGACAGAAATGCCATCAATGTGTGTAAATTTTGGGCAAATTGGGGAATATTGAAAATTTTCTAAAAATGTTGACCCCCGGGTCATCGATTCTTGTAACTAGAGAAAACTTGAAAAGCCCATGTCTGTGACAATGAAGGAGATAGAGAGCTACAATTTCAGACGCAGCATCCAGGCAGAAATGCCATCAATGTGTGTAAATTTGGGGCAAATTGGGGAATATTGAAAATTTTGGAAAAAAGTTGACCCCCGGGTCATCAATTTTTGAAACTGGAGAAAACTTGAAAAGCCCATATCTGTGACAAGGAAGGAGATAGAGAGCTTAAATTTCAGACATTGCATCCAGACAGAAATGCCATCAATGTGTGTAAATTTGGGGCAAATTGGGGAATATTGAAAATGTTCTGAAAATGTTGACCCGGGTCATCAATTTTTAAAAATGGAGAAAACTTTAAAAGCCCATAACTGTGACAAGGAAGGAGATAGAGAGCTTAAATTTCAGATGTTGCATCCAGACAGAAATGCCATCAATTTGTGTAAATTTGGAGCAAATTGGGGAATATTGAAAATTTTCTAAAAATGTTGACCCGGGTCATCAATTTTTGAAACTGGGAAAAAATTGAAAAGCCAATATCTGTGACAAGGAAGGAGATAGAGAGCTACAATTTCAGACGCAGCATCCAGGCAGAAATGCCATCAATGTGTGTAAATTTGGGGCAAATTGGGGAATATTGAAAATTTTGGAAAAAAGTTGACCCCCGGGTCATCAATTTTTGAAACTGGAGAAAACTTGAAAAGCCCATATCTGTGACAAAGAAAGAGATAGAGAGCTAAAATTTCAGACGCAGCATCCAGGCAGAAATGCCATCAATGTGTGTAAATTTGGGGCACATTGGGGAATATTGAAAATTTGGGAAAAAAGTTGACCCGGGTCATCAATTTTTGAAACTGGAGAAAACTTTAAAAGCCCATAACTGTGACAAGGAAGGAGATAGAGAGCTAAAATTTCAGACGCAGCATCCAGACAGAAATGCCATCAATTTGTGTAAATTTGGGGCATTGGGGAATATTGAAAATGTTCTAAAAATGTTGACCCGGGTCATCAATTTTTGAAACTGGAGAAAACTTGAAAAGCCCATATCTGTGACAAAGAAAGAGATAGAGAGCTAAAATTTCAGACGCAGCATCCAGGCAGAAATGCCATCAATGTGTGTAAATTTGGGGCACATTGGGGAATATTGAAAATTTTGGAAAAAAGTTGACCCCCGGGTCATCAATTTATGGAACTGGAGAAAACTTGAAAAGCCCATAACTGTGACAAGGAAGGAGATAGAGAGCTAAAATTTCAGACGCAGCATCCAGACAGAAATGCCATCAATTTGTGTAAATTTGGGGCATTGGGGAATATGGAAAATTTTCTAAAAATGTTGACCCGGGTCATCGATTTTTGAACCTGGAGAAAACTTGTAAAGCCCATATCTGTGACAAGGAAGGAGATAGAGAGCTACAATTTCAGACGCAGCATCCAGGCAGAAATGTCATCAATGTGTGTAAATTTGGGGCAAATTGGGGAATATTGAAAATTTTGGAAAAAAGTTGAACCCCGGGTCATCAATTTTTGAAACTGGAGAAAAATTGAAAAGCCCATATCTGTGACAAGGAAGGAGATAGAGAGCTAAAATTTCAGACGCAGCATCCAGACAGAAATGCCATCAATGTGTGTAAATTTGGGGCAAATTGGGGAATATTGAAAATTTTCTAAAAATGTTGACCCGGGTCATCAATTTTTGGAACTGGAGAAAACTTGAAAAGCCCATAACTGTGACAAGGAAGGAGATAGAGAGCTAAAATTTCAGACGCAGCATCCAGACAGAAATGCCATCAATTTGTGTAAATTTGGGACAAATTGGGGAATATTGAAAATTTTCTAAAAATGTTGACCCACGGGTCATCGATTCTTGAAACTAGAGAAAACTTGAAAAGCCCATATCTGTGACAAGGAAGGAGATAGAGAGCTACAATTTCAGACGCAGCATCCAGGCAGAAATGCCATCAATGTGTGTAAATTTGGGGCAAATTGGGGAATATTGAAAATTTTGGAAAATAGTTGACCCACGGGTCATCGATTTTTGAAACTGGAGAAAACTTGAAAAGCCCATATCTGTGACAAAGAAGGAGAAAGAGAGCTAAAATTTTAGACGCAGCATCCAGGCAGAAATGCCATCAATGTGTGTAAATTTGGGGCAAATTGGGGAATATTGAAAATTTTGGAAAAAAGTTGACCCCCGGGTCATCGATTCTTGTAACTAGAGAAAACTTGAAAAGCCCATGTCTGTGACAATGAAGGAGATAGAGAGCTAAAATTTCAGACGCAGCATCCAGACAGAAATGCCATCAATTTATGTAAATTTGGGACAAATTGGGGAATATTGAAAATTTTTGAAAAAAGTTGACCCCCGGGTCATCGATTTTTGAAACTGGAGAAAACTTAAAAAGCCCATATCTGTGACAAGGAAGGAGATAGAGAGCTACAATTTCAGACGCAGCATCCAGACAGAAATGCCATCAATGTGTGTAAATTTTGGGCAAATTGGGGAATATTGAAAATTTTCTAAAAATGTTGACCCCCGGGTCATCGATTCTTGTAACTAGAGAAAACTTGAAAAGCCCATGTCTGTGACAATGAAGGAGATAGAGAGCTACAATTTCAGACGCAGCATCCAGGCAGAAATGCCATCAATGTGTGTAAATTTGGGGCAAATTGGGGAATATTGAAAATTTTGGAAAAAAGTTGACCCCCGGGTCATCAATTTTTGAAACTGGAGAAAACTTGAAAAGCCCATATCTGTGACAAGGAAGGAGATAGAGAGCTTAAATTTCAGACATTGCATCCAGACAGAAATGCCATCAATGTGTGTAAATTTGGGGCAAATTGGGGAATATTGAAAATGTTCTGAAAATGTTGACCCGGGTCATCAATTTTTAAAAATGGAGAAAACTTTAAAAGCCCATAACTGTGACAAGGAAGGAGATAGAGAGCTTAAATTTCAGATGTTGCATCCAGACAGAAATGCCATCAATTTGTGTAAATTTGGAGCAAATTGGGGAATATTGAAAATTTTCTAAAAATGTTGACCCGGGTCATCAATTTTTGAAACTGGGAAAAAATTGAAAAGCCAATATCTGTGACAAGGAAGGAGATAGAGAGCTACAATTTCAGACGCAGCATCCAGGCAGAAATGCCATCAATGTGTGTAAATTTGGGGCAAATTGGGGAATATTGAAAATTTTGGAAAAAAGTTGACCCCCGGGTCATCAATTTTTGAAACTGGAGAAAACTTGAAAAGCCCATATCTGTGACAAGGAAGGAGATAGAGAGCTAACATTTCAGACGCAGCATCCAGACAGAAATGCCATCAATGTGTGTAAATTTGGGACAAATTGGGGAATATTGAAAATTTTCTAAAAATGTTGACCCGCGGGTCATTTATTTTTGAAACTAGAGAAAACTTGAAAAGCCCATATCTGTGACAAGGAAGGAGATAGAGAGCTAAAATTTCAGACGCAGCATCCAGGCAGAAATGTCATCAATGTGTGTAAATTTGGGGCAAATTGGGGAATATTGAAAATTTTGGAAAAAAGTTGAACCCCGGGTCATCAATTTTTGAAACTGGAGAAAAATTGAAAAGCCCATATCTGTGACAAGGAAGGAGATAGAGAGCTAAAATTTCAGACGCAGCATCCAGACAGAAATGCCATCAATGTGTGTAAATTTGGGGCAAATTGGGGAATATTGAAAATTTTCTAAAAATGTTGACCCGGGTCATCAATTTTTGGAACTGGAGAAAACTTGAAAAGCCCATAACTGTGACAAGGAAGGAGATAGAGAGCTAAAATTTCAGACGCAGCATCCAGACAGAAATGCCATCAATTTGTGTAAATTTGGGACAAATTGGGGAATATTGAAAATTTTCTAAAAATGTTGACCCACGGGTCATCGATTCTTGAAACTAGAGAAAACTTGAAAAGCCCATATCTGTGACAAGGAAGGAGATAGAGAGCTACAATTTCAGACGCAGCATCCAGGCAGAAATGCCATCAATGTGTGTAAATTTGGGGCAAATTGGGGAATATTGAAAATTTTGGAAAATAGTTGACCCACGGGTCATCGATTTTTGAAACTGGAGAAAACTTGAAAAGCCCATATCTGTGACAAAGAAGGAGAAAGAGAGCTAAAATTTTAGACGCAGCATCTAGGCAGAAATGCCATCAATGTGTGTAAATTTGGGGCAAATTGGGGAATATTGAAAATTTTGGAAAAAAGTTGACCCCCGGGTCATCGATTCTTGTAACTAGAGAAAACTTGAAAAGCCCATGTCTGTGACAATGAAGGAGATAGAGAGCTAAAATTTCAGACGCAGCATCCAGACAGAAATGCCATCAATTTATGTAAAGTTGGGACAAATTGGGGAATATTGGAAATTTTTGAAAAAAGTTGACCCCCGGGTCATCGATTTTTGAAACTGGAGAAAACTTAAAAAGCCCATATCTGTGACAAGGAAGGAGATAGAGAGCTACAATTTCAGACGCAGCATCCAGACAGAAATGCCATCAATGTGTGTAAATTTTGGGCAAATTGGGGAATATTGAAAATTTTCTAAAAATGTTGACCCCCGGGTCATCGATTCTTGTAACTAGAGAAAACTTGAAAAGCCCATGTCTGTGACAATGAAGGAGATAGAGAGCTACAATTTCAGACGCAGCATCCAGGCAGAAATGCCATCAATGTGTGTAAATTTGGGGCAAATTGGGGAATATTGAAAATTTTGGAAAAAAGTTGACCCCCGGGTCATCAATTTTTGAAACTGGAGAAAACTTGAAAAGCCCATATCTGTGACAAGGAAGGAGATAGAGAGCTTAAATTTCAGACATTGCATCCAGACAGAAATGCCATCAATGTGTGTAAATTTGGGGCAAATTGGGGAATATTGAAAATGTTCTGAAAATGTTGACCCGGGTCATCAATTTTTGGAAATGGAGAAAAATTTAAAAGCCCATAACTGTGACAAGGAAGGAGATAGAGAGCTTAAATTTCAGATGTTGCATCCAGACAGAAATGCCATAAATTTGTGTAAATTTGGAGCAAATTGGGGAATATTGAAAATTTTCTAAAAATGTTGACCTGGGTCATCAATTTTTGAAACTGGGAAAAAATTGAAAAGCCAATATCTGTGACAAGGAAGGAGATAGAGAGCTACAATTTCAGACGCAGCATCCAGGCAGAAATGCCATCAATGTGTGTAAATTTGGGGCAAATTGGGGAATATTGAAAATTTTGGAAAAAAGTTGACCCCCGGGTCATCAATTTTTGAAACTGGAGAAAACTTGAAAAGCCCATATCTGTGACAAGGAAGGAGATAGAGAGCTAACATTTCAGACGCAGCATCCAGACAGAAATGCCATCAATGTGTGTAAATTTGGGACAAATTGGGGAATATTGAAAATTTTCTAAAAATGTTGACCCGCGGGTCATTTATTTTTGAAACTAGAGAAAACTTGAAAAGCCCATATCTGTGACAAGGAAGGAGATAGAGAGCTCCAATTTCAGACGCAGCATCCAGGCAGAAATGCCATCAATGTGTGTAAATTTGGGGCAAATTGGGGAATATTGAAAATGTTCTAAAAATGTTGACCCGGGTCATCAATTTTTGGAACTGGAGAAAACTTTAAAAGCCCATAACTGTGACAAGGAAGGAGATAGAGAGCTAAAATTTCAGACGCAGCATCCAGACAGAAATGCCATCAATGTGTGTAAATTTTGGGCAAATTGGGGAATATTGAAAATTTTCTAAAAATGTTGACCTGGGTCATCAATTTTTGAAACTGGAGAAAACTTGAAAAGCCCATATCTGTGACAAGGAAGGAGATAGAGAGCTACAATTTCAGACGCAGCATCCAGGCAGAAATGCCATCAATGTGTGTAAATTTGGGGCAAATTGGGGAATATTGAAAATTTTCTAAAAATGTTGACCCGCGGGTCATCGATTCTTGTAACTAGAGAAAACTTGAAAAGCCCATGTCTGTGACAAGGAAGGAGATAGAGAGCTAAAATTTCAGGCACCGCATCCAGGCAGAAATGCCATCAATGTGTGTAAATTTGGGGCAAATTGGGGAATATTAAAAATTTTGGAAAAAATTGACCCCCGGGTCATCGATTTTTGAAACTGGAGAAAACTTTAAAAGCCCATATCTGTGACAAGGAAGGAGATAGAGAGCTCCAATTTCAGACGCAGCATCCAGGCAGAAATGCCATCAATGTGTGTAAATTTGGGGCAAATTGGGGAATATTGAAAATTTTCTAAAAATGTTGACCCGGGTCATCAATTTTTGAAACTGGAGAAAACTTTAAAAGCCAATATCTGTGACAAGGAAGGAGATAGAGAGCTACAATTTCAGACGCAGCATTCAGGCAGAAATGCCATCAATGTGTGTAAATTTGGGGCAAATTGGGGAATATTGAAAATTTTCTAAAAATGTTGACCCGCGGGTCATTTATTTTTGAAACTGGAGAAAACTTTAAAAGCCCATATCTGTGACAAGGAAGGAGATAGAGAGCTAAAATTTCAGACGCAGCATCCAGACAGAAATGCCATCAATTTGTGTAAATTTGGGACAAATTGGGGAATATTGAAAATTTTCTAAAAATGTTGACCCCCGGGTCATCAATTTTTGAAACTGGAGAAAACTTGAAAAGCGCATATCTGTGACAAGGAAGGAGATAGAGAGCTCCAATTTCAGACGCAGCATCCAGACAGAAATGCCATCAATTTGTGTAAATTTGGGACAAATTGGGGAATATTGAAAATTTTCTAAAAATGTTGACCCGCGGGTCATCGATTCTTGAAACTAGAGAAAACTTGAAAAGCCCATATCTCTGACAAGGAAGGAGATAGAGAGCTACAATTTCAGACGCAGCATCCAGGCAGAAATGCCATCAATGTGTGTAACTTTGGGGCAAATTGGGGAATATTAAAAATTTTGGAAAAAATTGACCCCCGGGTCATCGATTTTGAAACTGGAGAAAACTTTAAAAGCCCATAACTGTGACAAGGAAGGAGATAGAGAGCTTAAATTTCAGATGTTGCATCCAGACAGAAATGCCATCAATTTGTGTAAATTTGGAGCAAATTGGGGAATATTGAAAATTTTCTAAAAATGTTGACCCGGGTCATCAATTTTTGAAACTGGGAAAAAATTGAAAAGCCAATATCTGTGACAAGGAAGGAGATAGAGAGCTACAATTTCAGACGCAGCATCCAGGCAGAAATGCCATCAATGTGTGTAAATTTGGGGCAAATTGGGGAATATTGAAAATTTTGGAAAAAAGTTGACCCCCGGGTCATCAATTTTTGAAACTGGAGAAAACTTGAAAAGCCCAAATCTGTGACAAGGAAGGAGATAGAGAGCTTAAATTTCAGACATTGCATCCAGACAGAAATGCCATCAATGTGTGTAAATTTGGGGCAAATTGGGGAATATTGAAAATGTTCTGAAAATGTTGACCCGGGTCATCAATTTTTAAAAATGGAGAAAACTTTAAAAGCCCATAACTGTGACAAGGAAGGAGATAGAGAGCTTAAATTTCAGATGTTGCATCCAGACAGAAATGCCATCAATTTGTGTAAATTTGGAGCAAATTGGGGAATATTGAAAATTTTCTAAAAATGTTGACCCGGGTCATCAATTTTTGAAACTGGGAAAAAATTGAAAAGCCAATATCTGTGACAAGGAAGGAGATAGAGAGCTACAATTTCAGACGCAGCATCCAGGCAGAAATGCCATCAATGTGTGTAAATTTGGGGCAAATTGGGGAATATTGAAAATTTTGGAAAAAAGTTGACCCCCGGGTCATCAATTTTTGAAACTGGAGAAAACTTGAAAAGCCCATATCTGTGACAAGGAAGGAGATAGAGAGCTAACATTTCAGACGCAGCATCCAGACAGAAATGCCATCAATGTGTGTAAATTTGGGACAAATTGGGGAATATTGAAAATTTTCTAAAAATGTTGACCCGCGGGTCATTTATTTTTGAAACTAGAGAAAACTTGAAAAGCCCATATCTGTGACAAGGAAGGAGATAGAGAGCTAAAATTTCAGACGCAGCATCCAGGCAGAAATGTCATCAATGTGTGTAAATTTGGGGCAAATTGGGGAATATTGAAAATTTTGGAAAAAAGTTGAACCCCGGGTCATCAATTTTTGAAACTGGAGAAAAATTGAAAAGCCCATATCTGTGACAAGGAAGGAGATAGAGAGCTAAAATTTCAGACGCAGCATCCAGACAGAAATGCCATCAATGTGTGTAAATTTGGGGCAAATTGGGGAATATTGAAAATTTTCTAAAAATGTTGACCCGGGTCATCAATTTTTGGAACTGGAGAAAACTTGAAAAGCCCATAACTGTGACAAGGAAGGAGATAGAGAGCTAAAATTTCAGACGCAGCATCCAGACAGAAATGCCATCAATTTGTGTAAATTTGGGACAAATTGGGGAATATTGAAAATTTTCTAAAAATGTTGACCCACGGGTCATCGATTCTTGAAACTAGAGAAAACTTGAAAAGCCCATATCTGTGACAAGGAAGGAGATAGAGAGCTACAATTTCAGACGCAGCATCCAGGCAGAAATGCCATCAATGTGTGTAAATTTGGGGCAAATTGGGGAATATTGAAAATTTTGGAAAATAGTTGACCCACGGGTCATCGATTTTTGAAACTGGAGAAAACTTGAAAAGCCCATATCTGTGACAAAGAAGGAGAAAGAGAGCTAAAATTTTAGACGCAGCATCTAGGCAGAAATGCCATCAATGTGTGTAAATTTGGGGCAAATTGGGGAATATTGAAAATTTTGGAAAAAAGTTGACCCCCGGGTCATCGATTCTTGTAACTAGAGAAAACTTGAAAAGCCCATGTCTGTGACAATGAAGGAGATAGAGAGCTAAAATTTCAGACGCAGCATCCAGACAGAAATGCCATCAATTTATGTAAAGTTGGGACAAATTGGGGAATATTGGAAATTTTTGAAAAAAGTTGACCCCCGGGTCATCGATTTTTGAAACTGGAGAAAACTTAAAAAGCCCATATCTGTGACAAGGAAGGAGATAGAGAGCTACAATTTCAGACGCAGCATCCAGACAGAAATGCCATCAATGTGTGTAAATTTTGGGCAAATTGGGGAATATTGAAAATTTTCTAAAAATGTTGACCCCCGGGTCATCGATTCTTGTAACTAGAGAAAACTTGAAAAGCCCATGTCTGTGACAATGAAGGAGATAGAGAGCTACAATTTCAGACGCAGCATCCAGGCAGAAATGCCATCAATGTGTGTAAATTTGGGGCAAATTGGGGAATATTGAAAATTTTGGAAAAAAGTTGACCCCCGGGTCATCAATTTTTGAAACTGGAGAAAACTTGAAAAGCCCATATCTGTGACAAGGAAGGAGATAGAGAGCTTAAATTTCAGACATTGCATCCAGACAGAAATGCCATCAATGTGTGTAAATTTGGGGCAAATTGGGGAATATTGAAAATGTTCTGAAAATGTTGACCCGGGTCATCAATTTTTGGAAATGGAGAAAAATTTAAAAGCCCATAACTGTGACAAGGAAGGAGATAGAGAGCTTAAATTTCAGATGTTGCATCCAGACAGAAATGCCATAAATTTGTGTAAATTTGGAGCAAATTGGGGAATATTGAAAATTTTCTAAAAATGTTGACCTGGGTCATCAATTTTTGAAACTGGGAAAAAATTGAAAAGCCAATATCTGTGACAAGGAAGGAGATAGAGAGCTACAATTTCAGACGCAGCATCCAGGCAGAAATGCCATCAATGTGTGTAAATTTGGGGCAAATTGGGGAATATTGAAAATTTTGGAAAAAAGTTGACCCCCGGGTCATCAATTTTTGAAACTGGAGAAAACTTGAAAAGCCCATATCTGTGACAAGGAAGGAGATAGAGAGCTAACATTTCAGACGCAGCATCCAGACAGAAATGCCATCAATGTGTGTAAATTTGGGACAAATTGGGGAATATTGAAAATTTTCTAAAAATGTTGACCCGCGGGTCATTTATTTTTGAAACTAGAGAAAACTTGAAAAGCCCATATCTGTGACAAGGAAGGAGATAGAGAGCTCCAATTTCAGACGCAGCATCCAGGCAGAAATGCCATCAATGTGTGTAAATTTGGGGCAAATTGGGGAATATTGAAAATGTTCTAAAAATGTTGACCCGGGTCATCAATTTTTGGAACTGGAGAAAACTTTAAAAGCCCATAACTGTGACAAGGAAGGAGATAGAGAGCTAAAATTTCAGACGCAGCATCCAGACAGAAATGCCATCAATTTGTGTAAATTTGGGGCAAATTGGGGAATATTGAAAATTTTGGAAAAAAGTTGACCCCCGGGTCATCGATTCTTGTAACTAGAGAAAACTTGAAAAGCCCATGTCTGTGACAATGAAGGAGATAGAGAGCTAAAATTTCAGACGCAGCATCCAGACAGAAATGCCATCAATTTATGTAAATTAAGACAAATTGGGGAATATTGAAAATTTTCTAAAAATGTTGACCCGCGGGTCATCGATTCTTGAAACTAGAGAAAACTTGAAAAGCCCATATCTGTGACAAGGAAGGAGATAGAGAGCTACAATTTCAGACGCAGCATCCAGGCAGAAATGCCATCAATGTGTGTAAATTTGGGGCAAATTGGGGAATATTGAAATTGTTCTAAAAATGTTGACCCGGGTCATCAATTTTTGGTACTGGAGAAAACTTTAAAAGCCCATAACTGTGACAAGGAAGGAGATAGAGAGCTAAAATTTCAGACGCAGCATCCAGACAGAAATGCCATCAATGTGTGTAAATTTTGGGCAAATTGGGGAATATTGAAAATTTTCTAAAAATGTTGACCTGGGTCATCAATTTTTGAAACTGGAGAAAACTTGAAAAGCCCATATCTGTGACAAGGAAGGAGATAGAGAGCTACAATTTCAGACGCAGCATCCAGGCAGAAATGCCATCAATGTGTGTAAATTTGGGGCAAATTGGGGAATATTGAAAATTTTCTAAAAATGTTGACCCGCGGGTCATCGATTCTTGTAACTAGAGAAAACTTGAAAAGCCCATGTCTGTGACAAGGAAGGAGATAGAGAGCTAAAATTTCAGGCACCGCATCCAGGCAGAAATGCCATCAATGTGTGTAAATTTGGGGCAAATTGGGGAATATTAAAAATTTTGGAAAAAATTGACCCCCGGGTCATCGATTTTTGAAACTGGAGAAAACTTTAAAAGCCAATATCTGTGACAAGGAAGGAGATAGAGAGCTACAATTTCAGACGCAGCATTCAGGCAGAAATGCCATCAATGTGTGTAAATTTGGGGCAAATTGGGGAATATTGAAAATTTTCTAAAAATGTTGACCCGCGGGTCATTTATTTTTGAAACTGGAGAAAACTTTAAAAGCCCATATCTGTGACAAGGAAGGAGATAGAGAGCTAAAATTTCAGACGCAGCATCCAGACAGAAATGCCATCAATTTGTGTAAATTTGGGACAAATTGGGGAATATTGAAAATTTTCTAAAAATGTTGACCCCCGGGTCATCAATTTTTGAAACTGGAGAAAACTTGAAAAGCGCATATCTGTGACAAGGAAGGAGATAGAGAGCTCCAATTTCAGACGCAGCATCCAGACAGAAATGCCATCAATTTGTGTAAATTTGGGACAAATTGGGGAATATTGAAAATTTTCTAAAAATGTTGACCCGGGTCATCAATTTTTGAAACTGGAGAAAACTTTAAAAGCCAATATCTGTGACAAGGAAGGAGATAGAGAGCTACAATTTCAGACGCAGCATTCAGGCAGAAATGCCATCAATGTGTGTAAATTTGGGGCAAATTGGGGAATATTGAAAATGTTCTAAAAAAGTTGACCTGCGGGTCATTTATTTTTGAAACTGGAGAAAACTTTAAAAGCCCATATCTGTGACAAGGAAGGAGATAGAGAGCTAAAATTTCAGACGCAGCATCCAGACAGAAATGCCATCAATTTGTGTAAATTTGGGACAAATTGGGGAACATTGAAAATTTTCTAAAAATGTTGACCCCCGGGTCATCAATTTTTGAAACTGGAGAAAACTTGAAAAGCGCATATCTGTGAAAAGGAAGGAGATAGAGAGCTCCAATTTCAGACGCAGCATCCAGGCAGAAATGCCATCAATGTGTGTAAATTTGGGGCAAATTGGGGAATATTGATAATTTTGGAAAAAAGTTGACCCGCGGGTCATCGATTTTTGAAACTGGAGAAAACTTTAAAAGCCCATATCTGTGACAAGGAAGGAGATAGAGAGCTAAAATTTCAGACGCAGCATCCAGGCAGAAATGCCATCAATGTGTGTAACTTTGGGGCAAATTGGGGAATATTGAAAATTTTCTAAAAATGTTGACCCGCGGGTCATCGATTTTTGAAACTGGAGAAAACTTGAAAAGCCCATATCTGTGACAAGGAAGGAGATAGAGAGCTACAATTTCAGACGCAGCATCCAGGCAGAAATGCCATCAATGTGTGTAAATTTGGGGCAAATTGGGAAATATTGAAAATGTTCTAAAAATGTTGACCCGGGTCATCAATTTTTGGAACTGGAGAAAACTTTAAAAGCCCATAACTGTGACAAGGAAGGAGATAGAGAGCTAAAATTTCAGACGCAGCATCCAGACAGAAATGCCATCAATTTGTGTAAATTTGGGACAAATTGGGGAATATTGAAAATTTTCTAAAAATGTTGACCCGCGGGTCATCGATTCTTGAAACTAGAGAAAACTTGAAAAGCCCATATCTCTGACAAGGAAGGAGATAGAGAGCTACAATTTCAGACGCAGCATCCAGGCAGAAATGCCATCAATGTGTGTAACTTTGGGGCAAATTGGGGAATATTGAAAATTTTCTAAAAATGTTGACCCGCGGGTCATCAATTTTTGAAACTGGAGAAAACTTGAAAAGCCCATATCTGTGACAAGGAAGGAGATAGAGAGCTAAAATTTCCGACGCAGCATCCAGACAGAAATGCCATCAATGTGTGTAAATTTGGGGCAAATTGGGGAATATTGAAAATTTTCTAAAAATGTTGACCCGCGGGTCATCGATTCTTGTAACTAGAGCCAACTTGAAAAGCCCATGTCTGTGACAAGGAAGGAGATAGAGAGCTAAAATTTCAGACGCAGCATCCGGACAGAAATGCCATCAATTTGTGTAAATTTGGGGCAAATTGGGGAATATTGAAAATTTTCTAAAAATGTTGACCCGCGGGTCATCGATTCTTGTAACTAGAGAAAACTTGAAGGCCCATGTCTGTGACAAGGAAGGAGATAGAGAGGTACAATTTCAGACGCAGCATCCAGACAGAAATGCCATCAATGTGTGTAAATTTGGGGCACATTGGGGAATATTGAAAATTTTCTAAAAATGTTGACCCGCGGGTCATCGATTCTTGTAACTAGAGAAAACTTGAAAAGCCCATGTCTGTGACAAGGAAGGAGATAGAGAGCTACAATTTCAGACGCAGCATCCAGACAGAAATGCCATCAATTTGTATACATTTGGGGCAAATTGGGGAATATAGTAAATTTTCTAAAAATGTTGACCCGGGTCATCAATTTTTGAAACTGGAGAAAACTTTAAAAGCCCATATCTGTGACAAGGAAGGAGATAGAGAGATAAAATTTCAGACGCAGCATCCAGACAGAAATCCCATCAATTTGTATACATTTGGGGCAAATTGGGGAATATAGTAAATTTTCTAAAAATGTTGACCCGGGTCATCAATTTTTGAAACTGGAGAAAACTTTAAAAGCCCATATCTGTGACAAGGAAGGAGATAGAGAGCTAAAATTTCAGACGCAGCATCCAGACAGAAATGCCATCAATGTGTGTAAATTTGGGGCAAATTGGGGAATATTTAAAATTTTGGAAAAAAGTTAACCCCCGGGTCATCAATTTTTGAAACTGGAGAAAACTTTAAAAGCCCATATCTGTGACAAGGAAGGAGATAGAGAGCTAAAATTTCAGACGCAGCATCCAGACAGAAATGCCATCAATGTGTGTAAATTTGGGGCAAATTGGGGAATATTGAAAATTTTCTAAAAATGTTGACCTGGGTCATCAATTTTTGAAACTGGAGAAAACTTGAAAAGCCCATATCTGTGACAAGGAAGGAGATAGAGAGCTACAATTTCAGACGCAGCATCCAGGCAGAAATGCCATCAATGTGTGTAAATTTGGGGCAAATTGGGGAATATTGGAAATTTTCTAAAAATGTTGACCCGGGTCTTCAATTTTTGAAACTGGAGAAAACTTGAAAAGCCCATATCTGCGACAAGGAAGGAGATAGAGAGCTAAAATTTCAGACGCAGCATCCAGACAGAAATGCCATCAATATGTGTAAATTTGGGGCAAATTGGGGAATATTGAAAATTTTGGAAAAAAGTTGACCCCCGGGTCATCGATTTTTGAAACTGGAGAAAACTTTAAAAGCCCATATCTGTGACAAGGAAGGAGATAGAGAGCTAAAATTTCAGACGCAGCATCCAGACAGAAATCCCATCAATTTGTATACATTTGGGGCAAATTGGGGAATATAGTAAATTTTCTAAAAATGTTGACCCGGGTCATCAATTTTTGGAACTGGAGAAAACTTTAAAATCCCATATCTGTGACAAGGAAGGAGATAGAGAGATAAAATTTCAGACGCAGCATCCAGACAGAAATGCCATCAATTTGTATACATTTGGGGCAAATTGGGGAATATTGAAAATTTTCTAAAAAAGTTGACCCCCGGGTCATCAATTTTTGAAACTGGAGAAAACTTGAAAAGCCCATATCTGTGACAAGGAAGGAGATAGAGAGCTAAAATTTCAGACGCAGCATCCAGACTGAAATCCCATCAATTTGTATACATTTGGGGCAAATTGGGGAATATAGTAAATTTTCTAAAAATGTTGACCCGGGTCATCAATTTTTGAAACTGGAGAAAACTTTAAAAGCCCATATCTGTGACAAGGAAGGAGATAGAGAGCTAAAATTTCAGACGCAGCATCCAGACTGAAATCCCATCAATTTGTATACATTTGGGGCAAATTGGGGAATATAGTAAATTTTCTAAAAATGTTGACCCGGGTCATCAATTTTTGAAACTGGAGAAAACTTTAAAAGCCCATATCTGTGACAAGGAAGGAGATAGAGAGCTAAAATTTCAGACGCAGCATCCAGACAGAAATGCCATCAATGTGTGTAAATTTGGGGCAAATTGGGGAATATTGAAAATTTTCTAAAAAAGTTGACCCCCGGGTCATCAATTTTTGAAACTGGAGAAAACTTGAAAAGCCCATATCTGTGACAAGGAAGGAGATAGAGAGCTACAATTTCAGACGCAGCATCCAGGCAGAAATGCCATCAATGTGTGTAAATTTGGGGCAAATTGGGGAATATTGAAAATTTGGGAAAAACGTTGACCCCCGGGTCATCGATTTTTGAAAATGGAGAAAACTTGAAAAGCCCATATCTGTGACAAGGAAGGAGATAGAGAGCTAAAATTTCAGACGCAGCATCCAGACAGAAATCCCATCAATTTGTATAAATTTGGGGCAAATTGGGGAATATTGAAAATGTTCTAAAAATGTTGACCCGGGTCATCAATTTTTGAAACTGGACAAAACTTTAAAAGCCCATATCTGTGACAAGGAAGGAGATAGAGGGCTAAAATTTCAGACGCAGCATCCAGACTGAAATCCCATCAATTTGTGTAAATTTGGAACAAATTGGGGAATATTGAAAATTTTCTAAAAATGTTGACCCGCGGGTCATCGATTCATGTAACCACAGAAAACTTGAAAAGCCCATGTCTGTGACAAGGAAGGAGATAGAGAGCTACAATTTCAGACGCAGCATCCAGACAGAAATCCCATCAATGTGTGTAAATTTGGGGCAAATCGGGGAATATTGAAAATTTTGGAAAAAAGTTGACCCCCGGGTCATCGATTTTTGAAACTGGAGAAAACTTTAAAAGCCCATATCTGTGACAAGGAAGGAGATAGAGAGCTAAAATTTCAGACGCAGCATCCAGACAGAAATCCCATCAATTTGTATACATTTGGGGCAAATTGGGGAATATAGTAAATTTTCTAAAAATGTTGACCCGGGTCATCAATTTTTGAAACTGGAGAAAACTTTAAAATCCCATATCTGTGACAAGGAAGGAGATAGAGAGATAAAATTTCAGACGCAGCATCCAGACAGAAATGCCATCAATTTGTGTAAATTTGGGGCAAATTGGGGAATATTGAAAATTTTCTAAAAAAGTTGACCCCCGGGTCATCAATTTTTGAAACTGGAGAAAACTTGAAAAGCCCATATCTGTGACAAGGAAGGAGATAGAGAGCTAAAATTTCAGACGCAGCATCCAGACTGAAATCCCATCAATTTGTATACATTTGGGGCAAATTGGGGAATATAGTAAATTTTCTAAAAATGTTGACCCGGGTCATCAATTTTTGAAACTGGAGAAAACTTTAAAAGCCCATATCTGTGAAAAGGAAGGAGATAGAGAGATAAAATTTCAGACGCAGCATCCAGACTGAAATCCCATCAATTTGTATACATTTGGGGCAAATTGGGGAATATAGTAAATTTTCTAAAAATGTTGACCCGGGTCATCAATTTTTGAAACTGGAGAAAACTTTAAAAGCCCATATCTGTGACAAGGAAGGAGATAGAGAGCTAAAATTTCAGACGCAGCATCCAGACAGAAATGCCATCAATGTGTGTAAATTTGGGGCAAATTGGGGAATATTGAAAATTTTGGAAAAAAGTTGACCCCCGGGTCATCGATTTTTGAAACTGGAGAAAACTTGAAAAGCCCATATCTGTGACAAGGAAGGAGATAGAGAGCTAAAATTTCAGACGCAGCATCCAGACAGAAATGCCATCAATGTGTGTAAATTTGGGGCAAATTGGGGAATATTGAAAATTTTCTAAAAGTGTTGACCAGGGTCATCAATTTTTGAAACTGGAGAAAACTTTGAAAGCTTATATCTGTGACAAGGAAGGAGATAGAGAGCTAAAAGTTCAGACGCAGCATCCAGGCAGAAAATGCCATCAATGTGTGTAAATTTGGGGCAAATTGGGGAATATTGAAAATTTTGGAAAAAAGTTGACCCCCGGGTCATCGATTTTTGAAACTGGAGAAAACTTTAAAAGCCCATATCTGTGACAAGGAAGGAGATAGAGAGATAAAATTTCAGACGCAGCATCCAGACAGAAATGCCATCAATGTGTGTAAATTTGGGGCAAATTGGGGAATATTGAAAATTTTCTAAAAGTGTTGACCAGGGTCATCAATTTTTGAAACTGGAGAAAACTTTAAAAGCTTATATCTGTGACAAGAAAGGAGATAGAGAGCTAAAAGTTCAGACGCAGCATCCAGGCAGAAATGCCATCAATGTGTGTAAATTTGGGGCAAATTGGGGAATATTGAAAATTTTCTAAAAATGTTGACCCGCGGGACATCGATTCATGTAACTAGAGAAAACTTGGAAAGCCCATGTCTGTGACAAGGAAGGAGATAGAGAGCTACAATTTCAGACGCAGCATCCAGGCAGAAATGCCATCAATGTGTGTAAATTTGGGGCAAATTGGGGAATATTGGAAATTTTCTAAAAATGTTGACCCGGGTCATCAATTTTTGAAACTGGAGAAAACTTGAAAAGCCCATATCTGTGACAAGGAAGGAGATAGAGAGCTAAAAGTTCAGACGCAGCATCCAGGCAGAAATGCCATCAATGTGTGTAAATTTGGGGCAAATTGGGGAATATTGAAAATTTTGGAAAAACGTTGACCCCCGGGTCATCGATTTTTGAAACTGGAGAAAACTTTAAAAGCCCATATCCGTGACAAGGAAGGAGATAGAGAGCTAAAATTTCAGACGCAGCATCCAGGCAGAAATGCCATCAATGTGTGTAAATTTGGGGCAAATTGGGGAATATTGAAAATTTTCTAAAAATGTGGACCCGGGTCATCAATTTTTGAAACTGGAGAAAACTTTAAAAGCCCATATCTTGGACAAGGAAGAAGCTAAAGAGCTCAAAAAATCCCCACACACGCTCTGGGGGGCACGATGATTCATTGGTATGAGTTTAAAGAAAATTTAAATTTTGGTCATTTTTTTCAGAGGAGGTAAGGGGGGACCCTTATCCACTTTGACTTTTTTTTGGATGGGCCATATCTTGGCCTAGGAAACATACAAAAAGCCCCAAATTCACACGCAACATCCCCATGGCACCAGGATTCTTTGGTGCAAGTTTGGAGACATTTTGACAATTTTGGCCCGAAATCCAATTCCTTTAAAATCCCAAATCTTGGACAAGGAAGAAACTTAAGAGCTCAAAAAATCCCCACACACACATTTTGGGGGGCACGATGATTCATTGGTATGAGTTTAAAGAAAATTTAAATTTTGGTAATTTTTTTCAGAGGAGGTAAGGGGGGACCCTTATCCACTTTGACTTTTTTTTGGATGGGCCATATCTTGGCCTAGGAAACATACAAAAAGCCCCAAATTCACACGCAACATCCCCATGGCACCAGGATTCTTTGGTGCAAATTTGGAGTCATTTTGACAATTTTGACTGAAATCCAATTCCTTTAAAAGCCCATATCTTGGTCAAGGAAGAAGCTAAAGAGCTCAAAAAATCCACACACACACTCTGGGGGGCACGATGATTCATTGGTATGAGTTTAAAGAAAATTTAAATTTTGGTCATTTTTTTCAGAGGAGGTAAGGGGGGACCCTTATCCACTTTGACTTTTTTTTGGATGGGCCATATCTTGGCCTAGGGAACACACAAAATGCCCCAAATTCACACACAACATCCCCATTGCACCAGGATTCTTTGGTGCAAGTTTGGAGTCATTTTGACAATTTTGACTGAAATCCAATTTCTTTAAAAGCCCATATCTTGTACAAGGAAGAAGCTAAAGAGCTCAAAAAATCCCCACACACACTCTTGGGGGCACGATGATTCATTGGTATGAATTTAAAGAAAATTTAAATTTTGGTTTTTTTTTTGGGAGGAAATAAGGGGGGACCCTTATCCACTTTGACTTTTTTTGGATGGGCCATATCTTGGCCTAGGGAACACACAAAAAGCCCAAATTTCACACACAGCATCCCCATGGCACCAGGATTCTTTGGTGCAAGTTTGGAGTCATTTTGACAATTTTGACCGAAATCCAATTCCTTTAAAAGCCATATCTTGGACAAGGAAGAAGCTAAAGAGCTCAAAAAATCCACACACACACACTTATGGGGGCACGATGATTCATTGGTATGATTTTATAGAAAATTTAAATTTTGGTCATTTTTTTAAGAGGCGGTAAGGGGGGACCCTTATCCACTTTGACTTTTTTGGATGGGCCATATCTTGGCATAGGGAAAACACAAAAAGCCCCAAATTCACACACAACATCCCCATGGCACCAGGATTCTTTGGTGCAAGTTTGGAGTCATTTTGGCAATTTCGACTGAAATCCAATTCCTTTAAAAGCCCATATCTTGGACAAGGAAGAAGCTAAAGAGCTCAAAAAATCCACACACACACTTATGGGGGCACGATGATTCATTGGTATGAGTTTAAAGAAAATTTAAATGTTGGTCATTTTTTTCAGAGGAGGGACCCTTATCCACTTTGACTTTTTTTTGGATGGGCCATATCTTGGCCTAGGAAACACATAAAAAGCCCCAAATTCACACAGAACATCCCCATGGCACCAGGATTGTTTGGTGCAAGTTTGGAGTCATTTTGACAATTTTGTCCAAATTCCAATTCCTTTAAAAGCCCATATCTTGGACAAGGAAGAAGCTAAAGAGCTCAAAAAATACACACACACACTCTGGGGGGCACGATGATTCATTGGCATGAGTTTAAAGAAAATTTAAATTTTGGTCATTTTTTTCAGAGGAGGTAAGGGGGGACCCTTATCCACTTTGACCTTTTTTTGGATGGGCCATATCTTGGCATAGGAAACACATAAAAAGCCCCAAATTCACAGACAACATCCCCATGGCACCAGGATTGTTTGGTGCAAGTTTGGTGTCATTTTGACAATTTTGACCGAAATCCAATTCCTTTAAAAGCCCATATCTTGGACAAGGAAGAAGCTAAAGAGCTCAAAAAATCCCCACACACACTCTGGGGGGCAAGATGATTCATTGGCATGAGTTTAAAGAAAATTTAAATTTTGGTCATTTTTTTCAGAGGAGGCACCCTTATCCACTTTGACTTTTTTTTGGATGGGCCATATCTTGGCCTAGGAAACACACAAAAAGCCCCAAATTCACACAGAACATCCCCATGGCACCAGGATTGTTTGGTGCAAGTTTGGAGTCATTTTGACAATTTTGACCGAAATCCAATTCCTTTAAAAGCCCATATCTTGGACAAGGAAGAAGCTAAAGAGCTCAAAAAATCCACACACACACTCTGGGGGCACGATGATTCATTGGTATGAGTTTAAAGAAAATTTAAATTTTGGTCATTTTTTCAGAGGAGGTAAGGGGGGACCCTTATCCACTTTGACTTTTTTTGGATGGGCCATATTTTGGCCTAGGGAACACACAAAAGGCCCCAAATTCACACACAACATCCCCATGACACCAGGATTCTTTGGTGCAAGTTTGGAGTCATTTTGACAATTTTGTCCAAATTCCAATTCCTTTAAAAGCCCATATCTTGGACAAGGAAGAAGCTAAAGAGCTCAAAAAATCCACACACACACTCTGGGGGGCACGATGATTCATTGGTATGAGTTTAAAGAAAATTTAAATTTTGGTCATTTTTTTCAGAGGAGGTAAGGGGGGACCCTTATCCACTTTGACTTTTTTTGGATGGGCCATATCTTGGCCTAGGGAACACATAAAAAGCCCAAAATTCACACACAACATCCCCATGGCACCAGGATTCTTTGGTACAAGTTTGGAGTCATTTTGACAATTTTGACCGAAATCCAATTCCTTTAAAAGCCCATATCTTGGACAAGGAAGAAGCTAAAGAGCTCAAAAAATCCACACACACACTCTGGGGGGCACGATGATTCATTGGTATGAGTTTAAAGAAAATTTAAATTTTGGTCATTTTTTTCAGAGGATGTAAGGGGGGACCCTTATCCACTTTGACTTTTTTTTGGATGGGCCATATCTTGGCATAGGAAACACATAAAAAGCCCCAAATTCACACACAACATCCCCATGGCACCAGGATTCTTTGGTACAAGTTTGGAGTCATTTTGACAATTTTGACCGAAATCCAATTCCTTTAAAAGCCCATATCTTGGACAAGAAAGAAGCTAAAGAGCTCAAAAAATCCACACACACACTCTGGGGGGCACGATGATTCATTGGTATGAGTTTAAAGAAAATTAAAATTTTGGTCATTTTTTTCAGAGGATGTAAGGGGGGACCCTTATCCACTTTGACTTTTTTTTGGATGGGCCATATCTTGGCATAGGAAACACATAAAAAGCCCCAAATTCACACACAACATCCCCATGGCACCAGGATTCTTTGGTACAAGTTTGGAGTCATTTTGACAATTTTGACCGAAATCCAATTCCTTTAAAAGCCCATATCTTGGACAAGGAAGAAGCTAAAGAGCTCAAAAAATACACACACACACTCTGGAGGGCACGATTATTCATTTGTCAGAGTTTAAAAAAAAATTAAATTTTGGTCATTTTTTCAGAGGAGGTAAGGGGGGACCCTTATCCACTTTGACTTTTTTTTGGATGGGCCATATCTTGGCATAGGAAACACATAAAAAGCCCCAAATTCCCACACAACATCCCCATTGCACCAGGATTCTTTGGTACAAGTTTGGAGTCATTTTGACAATTTTGACCGAAATCCAATTCCTTTAAAAGCCCATGTCTTGGACAAGGAAGAAGCTAAAGAGCTCAAAAAATACACACACACACTCTGGAGGGCACGATTATTCATTGGTATGAGTTTAAAAAAAAATTAAATTTTGGTCATTTTTTCAGAGGAGGTAAGGGGGGACCCTTATCCACTTTGACTTTTTTTTGGATGGGCCATATCTTGGCATAGGAAACACATAAAAAGCCCCAAATTCACACACAACATCCCCATTGCACCAGGATTCTTTGGTACAAGTTTGGAGTCATTTTGACAATTTTGACCGAAATCCAATTCCTTTAAAAGCCCATATCTTGGACAAGGAAGAAGCTAAAGAGCTCAAAAAATACACACACACACTCTGGAGGGCACGATTATTCATTGGTATGAGTTTAAAAAAAATGTAAATTTTGGTCATTTTTTCAGAGGAGGTAAGGGGGGACCCTTATCCACTTTGACTTTTTTTGGATGGGCCATATCTTGACATAGGAAACACATAAAAAGCCCCAAATTCACACACAACATCCCCATTGCACCAGGATTCTTTGGTGCAAGTTTGGAGTCATTTTGACAATTTTGACCGAAATCCAATTCCTTTAAAAGCCCATATCTTGGACAAGGAAGAAGCTAAAGAGCTCAAAAAATCCACACACACACTCTGGGGGGCACGATGATTCATTGGTATGAGTTTAAAGAAAATTTAAATTTTGGTCATTTTTTTCAGAGGAGGTAAGGGGGGACCCTTATCCACTTTGACTTTTTTTTGGATGGGCCATATCTTGGCATAGGAAACACATAAAAAGCCCCAAATTCACACACAACATCCCCATTGCACCAGGATTCTTTGGTACAAGTTTGGAGTCATTTTGACAATTTTGACCGAAATCCAATTCCTTTAAAAGCCCATGTCTTGGACAAGGAAGAAGCTAAAGAGCTCAAAAAATACACACACACACTCTGGAGGGCACGATTATTCATTGGTATGAGTTTAAAAAAAAATTAAATTTTGGTCATTTTTTCAGAGGAGGTAAGGGGGGACCCTTATCCACTTTGACTTTTTTTTGGATGGGCCATATCTTGGCATAGGAAACACATAAAAAGCCCCAAATTCACACACAACATCCCCATTGCACCAGGATTCTTTGGTACAAGTTTGGAGTCATTTTGACAATTTTGACCGAAATCCAATTCCTTTAAAAGCCCATATCTTGGACAAGGAAGAAGCTAAAGAGCTCAAAAAATACACACACACACTCTGGAGGGCACGATTATTCATTGGTATGAGTTTAAAAAAAAATTAAATTTTGGTCATTTTTTCAGAGGAGGTAAGGGGGGACCCTTATCCACTTTGACTTTTTTTTGGATGGGCCATATCTTGGCATAGGAAACACATAAAAAGCCCCAAATTCACACACAACATCCCCATTGCACCAGGATTCTTTGGTACAAGTTTGGAGTCATTTTGACAATTTTGACCGAAATCCAATTCCTTTAAAAGCCCATATCTTGGACAAGGAAGAAGCTAAAGAGCTCAAAAAATACACACACACACTCTGGAGGGCACGATGATTCATTGGTATGAGTTTAAAAAAAATTTAAATTTTGGTCATTTTTTCAGAGGAGGTAAGGGGGGACCCTTATCCACTTTGACTTTTTTTGGATGGGCCATATCTTGACATAGGAAACACATAAAAAGCCCCAAATTCACACACAACATCCCCATTGCACCAGGATTCTTTGGTGCAAGTTTGGAGTCATTTTGACAATTTTGACCGAAATCCAATTCCTTTAAAAGCCCATATCTTGGACAAGGAAGAAGCTAAAGAGCTCAAAAAATCCACACACACACTCTGGGGGGCACGATGATTCATTGGTATGAGTTTAAAGAAAATTTAAATTTTGGTCATTTTTTTCAGAGGAGGTAAGGGGGGACCCTTATCCACTTTGACTTTTTTTTGGATGGGCCATATCTTGGCATAGGAAACACATAAAAAGCCCCAAATTCACACACAACATCCCCATGGCACCAGGATTCTTTGGTACAAGTTTGGAGTCATTTTGACAATTTTGACCGAAATCCAATTCCTTTAAAAGCCCATATCTTGGACAAGGAAGAAGCTAAAGAGCTCAAAAAATACACACACACACTCTGGAGGGCACGATTATTCATTGGTATGAGTTTAAAAAGAATTTAAATTTTGGTCATTTTTTCAGAGCAGGTAAGGGGGGACCCTTATCCACTTTGACTTTTTTTTGGATGGGCCATATATTGGCATAGGAAACACATAAAAAGCCCCAAATTCACACACAACATCCCCATGGCACCAGGATTCTTTGGTACAAGTTTGGAGTCATTTTGACAATTTTGACCGAAATCCAATTCCTTTAAAAGCCCATATCTTGGACAAGGAAGAAGCTAAAGAGCTCAAAAAATACACACACACTCTCTGGAGGGCACGATTATTCATTGGTATGAGTTTAAAAAAAAATTAAATTTTGGTCATTTTTTCAGAGGAGGTAAGGGGGGACCCTTATCCACTTTGACTTTTTTTGGATGGGCCATATCTTGGCATAGGAAACACATAAAAAGCCCCAAATTCACACACAACATCCCCATTGCACCAGGATTCTTTGGTGCAAGTTTGGAGTCATTTTGACAATTTTGACCGAAATCCAATTCCTTTAAAAGCCCATATCTTGGACAAGGAAGAAGCTAAAGAGCTCAAAAAATCCACACACCCACTCTGGGGGGCACGATAATTCATTGGTATGAGTTTAAAGAAAATTTAAATTTTGGTCATTTTTTTCAGAGGAGGTAAGGGGGGACCCTTATCCACTTTGACTTTTTTTTGGATGGGCCATATCTTGGCATAGGAAACACATAAAAAGCCCCAAATTCACACACAACATCCCCATGGCACCAGGATTCTTTGGTACAAGTTTGGAGTCATTTTGACAATTTTGACCGAAATCCAATTCCTTTAAAAGCCCATATCTTGGACAAGGAAGAAGCTAAAGAGCTCAAAAAATACACACACACACTCTGGAGGGCACGATTATTCATTGGTATGAGTTTAAAAAAATTTTAAATTTTGGTCATTTTTTTCAGAGGAGGTAGGGGGGACCCTTATCCACTTTGACTTTTTTTTGGATGGGCCATATATTGGCATAGGAAACACATAAAAAGCCCCAAATTCACACACAACATCCCCATGGCACCAGGATTCTTTGGTACAAGTTTGGTGTCATTTTGACAATTTTGACCGAAATCCAATTCCTTTAAAAGCCCATATCTTGGACAAGGAAGAAGCTAAAGAGCTCAAAAAATACACACACACACTCTGGAGGGCACGATTATTCATTGGTATGAGTTTAAAAAAAATTTAAATTTTGGTCATTTTTTCAGAGGAGGTAAGGGGGGACCCTTATCCACTTTGACTTTTTTTTGGATGGGCCATATATTGGCATAGGAAACACATAAAAAGCCCCAAATTCACACACAACATCCCCATTGCACCAGGATTCTTTGGTGCAAGTTTGGAGTCATTTTGACAATTTTGACCGAAATCCAATTCCTTTAAAAGCCCATATCTTGGACAAGGAAGAAGCTAAAGAGCTCAAAAAATCCACACACACACTCTGGGGGGCACGATGATTCATTGGTATGAGTTTAAAGAAAATTTAAATTTTGGTCATTTTTGTCAGAGGAGGTAAGGGGGGACCCTTATCCACTTTGACTTTTTTTGGATGGGCCATATCTTGGCCTAGGGAACACACAAAAAGCCCCAAATTCACACACAACATCCCCATTGCACCAGGATTCTTTGGTGCAAGTTTGGAGTCATTTTGACAATTTTGACTGAAATCCAATTCCTTTAAAAGCCCATATCTTGGACAAGGAAGAAGCTAAAGAGCTCAAAAAATCCACACACACACTCTGGGGGGCACGATGATTCATTGGTATGAGTTTAAAGAAAATTTAAATTTTGGTCATTTTTTTCTGAGGAGGTAAGGGGGGACCCTTATCCACTTTGACTTTTTTTTGGATGGGCCATATCTTTGCCTAGGAAAAACACAAAATGCCCCAAATTCACACACAACATCCCCATGGCACCAGGATTCTTTGGTGCAAGTTTGGAGTCATTTTGACAATTTTGACCGAAATCCAATTCCTTTAAAAGCCATATCTTGGACAAGGAAGAAGCTAAAGAGCTCAAAAAATCCACACACACACTTATGGGGGCACGATGATTCATTGGTATGAGTTTAAAGAAAATTTAAATTTTGGTCATTTTTTCCAGAGGAGGTAAGGGGGACCCTTATCCACTTTGACTTTTTTTTGGATGGGCCATATCTTGGCATAGGAAACACATAAAAAGCCCCAAATTCACACACAACATCCCCATGGCACCAGGATTCTTTGGTACAAGTTTGGAGTCATTTTGACAATTTTGACCGAAATCCAATTCTTTTAAAAGCCCATATCTTGTACAAGGAAGAAGCTAAAGAGCTCAAACAATCCATACATACACTCTGGGGGGCACGATGATTCATTGGTATGAGTTTAAAGAAAATTTAAATTTTGGTATTTTTTTTCAGAGGAGGTAAGCGGGGGATCCTTATCCACTTTGACTTTTTTTTGGATGGGCCATATCTTGGCCTAGGGAACACATAAAAAGCCCCAAATTCACACACTACATCCCCATGGCACCAGGATTCTTTGGTGCAAGTTTGGAGTCATTTTGACAATTTTGACCGAAATCCAATTTCTTTAAAAGCCCATATATTGGACAAGGAAGAAGTTAAAGAGCTCAAAAATCCACACACACACTCTGGGGGGCACGATTATTCATTGGTATGAGTTTAAAAAAATTTTGATTTTTTGTCATTTTTTCAGAGGAGGTAAGGGGGGACCCTTATCCACTTTGACTTTTTTTTGGATGGGCCATATCTTGGCCTAGGGAACACACAAAAAGCCCCAAATTCACACACAACATCCCCATGGCACCAGGATTCTTTGGTGCAAGTTTGGAGTCATTTTGACAATTTTGACTGAAATCCAATTCTTTTAAAAGCCCATATCTTGGACAAGGAAGAAGCTAAAGAGCTCAAAAAATCCACACACACACTCTGGGGGGCACGATTATTCATTGGTATGAGTTTAAAAAAAATTTAAATTTTGGTCATTTTTTTCAGAGGAGGTAAGGGGGGAACTTTGATTCTTTTTTGGATGGGCCAAATCTTGGCCTAGGAAACACACAAAAAGCCCAAAGTTCCCACACAACATCCCCATGTCACCAGGATTCTTTGGTGCAAGTTTGGAGTCATTTTGACAATTTTGACTGAAATCCAATTCCTTTAAAAGCCATATCTTTGACAAGGAAGAAGCGAAAGAGCTCAAAAAATCCACACACACACTCTGGGGGGGATGATTATTCATTGGTATGAGTTTGAAGAAAATTTAAATTTTTGTCATTTTTTTCAGAGGAGGTAAGGGGGACCCTTATCCACTTTGACTTTTTTTTGGATGGGCCATATCTTGGCCTAGGAAACACACAACAAGCCCCAAATTCATACACAACATCCCCATGGCACCAGGATTCTTTGGTGCAAGTTTGGAGTCATTTTGACAATTTTGACCGAAATCCAATTTACTTAATAAGCCCATATCTTGGACAAGGAAGAAGCTAAAGAGCTCAAAAAATCCACACACACACCCTGGGGGGCACCATGATTCATTGGTATGAGTTTAAAGAAAATTTAAATTTTGGTAATTTTTTTCAGAGGAGGTAAGGGGGGACCCTTATCCACTTTGACTTTTTTTTGGATGGGCCATATCTTGGCCTAGGGAACACACAAAAAGCCCCAAATTCACACACAACATCCCCATGGCACCAGGATTCTTTAATGCAAGTTTGGAGTCATTTTGACAATTTTGACCGAAATCCAATTCCTTTAAAAGCCATATCTTGGACAAGGAAGAAGCGAAAGAGCTCAAAAAATCCACACACACACTCTGGGGGGCACGATTATTCATTGGTATGAGTTTGAAGAAAATTTAAATTTTGGTCATTTTTTTCAGAGGAGGTAAGGGGGGACCCTTATCCACTTTGACTTTTTTTTGGATGGGCCATATCTTGGCCTAGGGAACACACAAAAAGCCCCAAATTCACACAAAACATCCCCATTGCACCAGGATTCTTTGGTGCAAGTTTGGAGTCATTTTGACAGTTTTGACCGAAATCCAATTCCTTTAAAAGCCCATATCTTGGACAAGGAAGAAGCTGAAGAGCTCAAAAAATCCACACACACAGTCTGGGGGGCACGATGATTCATTGGTATGAGTTTGAAGAAAATCTAAATTTTGGTAATTTTTTTCAGAGGAGGTAAGGGGGGACCCTTATCCACTTTGACTTTTTTTTGGATGGGCCATATCTTGGCCTAGGGAACACACAAAAAGCCCCAAATTGCCTTGGTGTTCCTTTGTTCCTTTGCGGCCTCTTCCTGGCGTGGCCTTGGAGCTCTGATCCTCTTGATCCACGGAGTTTTGAAAATCCATAAGCACACAGCTTTTGACTAATATAGTGACCGTTTATACCAAAAAGCTGTCCCTTTGTTGGTCACATTGTTGGTGGTGACTGGGGGTTCTTAGATGCTTGCTGAATTGCAAAAAAGGAAATCCAAAGAGGTCCAGGCAAAGATCAAATAATAATGATGGTTTATTAATAAATAGGTCTTATGCATACATTACAATAATCAATAAAAGGCTGAAACTTGATTTATGATCAGAGGCTTGAACCTATGTCAATCCTGGCCTACAGCAAGCCAGCAAGGTCAAATGCTGTGTGCTCCTAGTCAACCACGCCTCCTACTGGTCAAGCTCCTATTTAATAACCTTTTGACCTGTAGAGGGCACAAATTCTTGGAAAATGGAAATAAAGACGATGATTAGAATAACTTATGATGAATAGCAAAATTGCTCCTACAGAGAGTATAATCATTCTGGGTTGATTTAATCAGTGTTACATATTGGCAACATACACAAATCTATTCCCATGTCTGAAGAAACACTAAGCAGTGTATTGGATAAGAAAGAAATTGCAGTATCCAGACGTGCAAGCCTGAAAAAAAGACCTCTCCACACAGACTCAGTGCTGTGATTGCAGCCAAAGGTGCATGTACTAATTGGCTTGTACCTGTACTCTGCTCAATGACAATGAAGTTGAATCAAATCTAATTCACTGGTGTAGCCTTACTGACACCTACTGGAAGTTTGCAGATATTGCTGCATAGTAATGACTAGTGATCAAAACACATCACACACAATATTAAACCCAAATAACACAAAAAAAGAATATAAAGGAACCCTCTTATTAACATCCTTTCAATGGAAATACGTTTGTCTACCCTAAACATGACATCTACGCCACATTGAGGACACAGACATTCCTTATGTCACCCTTTGTCCTTTTGTCACCATCGAGAGAATTATCATTTTGGGTTAATTTAATCAGTGTTACATATTGGCAACATACACAAATCTATTCCCATGTCTGAAGAAACACTAAGCAGTGTATTGGGTACACAGCAACATGACTTCATCCAGGGTCATGGGTGGCTTCATCACTTTCTTCTAAACACTGTAAAACGGCACCTTGTCCTCACATCTCATCTTTACTTCATGTATAAATTTGCTCTTGGCCACACCCAGAATCGGCCTCAGCTCACACATCACCTTCAATGCAAGTAAGTGTTAAAACTTGCAACAATGCTTGCTGAGTGGATAAGCCAAAATTATGAATTAATCACTGGCATTATGAAGATCCTTGAAACATGGCTATGCATCAGGGATCATTGTTAGCTTTTCCTCTTCTTTCAGGACGTTACTGTTGATGAAGGCTCTTCTAATCACCTTCAAACTACACCTAGTCACCCCATCTCAATTCCATCGAGTGCAGTTAATGTGTCTCAAGTGATTGTAGTATAACGACACCTGTGTCTGGGAGGTCCAGTCACTGGTTCAGAAGTATTCCTGCTAGAATTACACAATGAAGACAGAAGAACACTCCAAGCAACTCAGAGAAAAGATATTTAAAAAGAATAAGTCAGGGGATGGCTACAAAACCAATTCCAACTCACTGCGCATCCCCCCGGAGTTCATTTCAATCCATCATCAAGAAATGGAAGGAGTATGGCCAGCCTCACAAACTGAGTGACTGGGCAAGAGGGAGACTGGTGAGGGAGACCACCAAGACACCTACGACCTCTATGAAGGAGTTAAAACCTTCAGTGGCTGAAATTGGAGAGACTGTGCATACAACTGTTGCCCGAGTTCTTCACTAGTCAAAGCTGTATGGGAGAGTGGCAAAGACAAAGCCACTGTTGAAAAATCTCGAACTGGAGTTCTCCCAAAGGCATGTGGGAGACTCCAAGGTCAATTTGGAAGAAGGTTATTTGATCTGATGAGACAAAAATGTAGCTTTTGGGTCATCAGATTATTCGCTCTGTTTGGCCAACACGTAAACACTGCACATCTCCACAAACACACCATCCCCACATTGAAGCATGGTGGTGGCAGCATCATGGTGTGGGATGCTTCTTGGCAGCAGGCCCTGGAAGGCTTGTAAAGATACAGGGGAAAATGAATGCAGCAACATTTTGTGAAATCCTGGAGGACATTATGACTCAGTATGCAAGAGAGCTACAACCTTGGAGAAGAGCTGTTCACACCCGATCCCGAAGCAAGCTTACAGAGCTTGTGCTTTTTTGCAAGGAAGAATGGACAGAAATTTCAGTATCCAGACGTGTAAGCCTGATAGAGACCTCTCCACACAGACTCAGTGCTGTGATTGCAGCCAAAGGTGAATGTACTAATTGGCTTGTACCTGTACTCTGCTCAATGACAATGAAGTTGAATCAAATCTAATTCACTGGTGTAGTTTTACTGACACCTACTGGAAGTTTGCAGATATTGCTGCATAGTAATGACTAGTGATCAAAACACATCACACACAATATTAAATCCAAATAACACAAAAAAGAATATATAGGAACCCTCTTATTAACATTCTTTCAAAGGAAAGACATTTGTCTACCCTAAACATGACATCTACGCCACATTGAGGTCACAGACATTCCTTATGTCACCCTTTGTCCTTTTGTCACCATCGAGAGAATTATCATTTTGGGTTAATTTAATCAGTGTTACATATTGGCAACATACACAAATCTATTCCCATGTCTGAAGAAACACTAAGCAGTGTATTGGATACACAGCAACATGGCTTCATCCAGGGTCATGGGTGGCTTCATCACTTTCTTCTAAACACTGTAAAACGGCACCTTGTCCTCACATCTTGTCTTTACTTCATTTATAGATTTGCTCTTGGCCACATCCAGAATCGGCCTCAGCTCACACATCACCTATAATGCAAGTAAGTTTTAAAACTTGCAACAATGCTTGCTGAGTAGATAAGCCAAAATTATGAATTAATCGCTGGCATTATGAAGATACTTGAAACATGGCTTGTGGAAGAAAATGTACTATATTCAGGACAATAGCATGCAAGTTTACCGTGTTTTCTTGGCAATCATTTAATATTATGTAACTGTTCAATATCAGAAAGGAAGTACACAAGTTGTTTTTAACTTTGTGTGTTTTACCAGAATCGTTCATCCATCATCAGCGAGGAAGCGACATTGTGTCTTGCCATGTCACCGTGACATGGTTACTAAGGTAGCCAGGGCCAACAATAGAACAATGGAAAGGCCCCCCCCTGTAACTCCTTTATATAAACTGATGTTGGCTCTATGAGGAGCCAGTGCCTATATTCACTATGATGTGTAAGATAGCACTCATGTGTGAATGATTAAACGAAGATACGCAGCCTCAACTGTCTCCGCAAATTGATATATTGAATTATACTATATAAATTGTCGTCACGTACACGGGATTGGCAAGAGAAAACCTGCTGGACTGCCACACCGGGGATGGAACTCAGGTGCGTCTCCCCACACAGACATGGCCATAAAGAGGTGAGCAGATTTGCTTTTTTAACTAGTATAGTATTCTGTCTGAGGGGGCTGCCTGGAGGTCCGTCGTCTGGTTGGTAAGTTCAGTAGAGTTAAAACTCACAACAAAGAATCTGATTAGAGAAGAGGGAGAATCGAGGCTGAGGGTTTGTGTGTGTGAGTGTGAAAGAGAAGAGAAGAGATTGCGCAACAAAATGCTGGGAGGTCCCAGTTGTCTTTAACCCGAAGACTCTAGTAGTCAAGTGATGGCTAAAATGTTGAAACTGCTCATTCATGAGATCTTGAATGATTTTGACAAGGTTGTCAAACATTCCATAAATTAGACTTTGGAATGCTGAAACTATTTCTTATTTGCCAGAAACCTCAAGGAGCTCGGGGGTACTGAACGACTATATAAGAGATTTTTCTAGAAAAACTATATGAGCACTCTGCGGCTCACTAGGAGAGTAAGATCAGATTAGCTGGCTCACAGGAAGACCACGAGAGAAACGGGTCTCCTGTGAAAAGGTCGGTTTGCATCTTCGAAAATACATTGCAGTTTCCATATAAGCAGGTCCGATTAATCTATAGCAGTATTAAATATATAACAACAATACAACTGGAGGAGAGGAAGTTGAGGAGAAGTTCTGTAGGTAAAATCAATCAAAAGAGAATTCAACAGAAGTAAAACATATAAGTGTACTTACAGAATTAAAACTACAGGAATTGGAGCATTTGAGAAGTGGTAATTTGCTGTATTTCTGCATAATTGAAATTGACTTCTAAATGCACTAAAGTAATTTTCAAAAATCTAAAAGTTGATGTTAAAAGTTGAAGAATTAGAGGTCAATAAGAGGAGATAACAGATAATGCATAAGAGGTCCCGTTAAAGTACTTGAGCTTGGGTGTTGTCTCCTGAGATTCCGAGAAACAGAGAGACACACACCAGGACAATCACACCTTGCCCACTTCTCAATGAGACCTAACTAAAGTTATAATTCAGAGAAACATAGATCAGAGATATATAGATCAGAGTAAACTATTAAATAATTTGGACAAATAGAGAGATAGGTGAATTCAGAAGAACAGAAATCTTAGAACTGCCATATAAGCTGTTGTTAATTGTTACAATTGCTGTCCCCTCAATATTTAAATTGACAATAGCAGTGTGTGTGGGTGTGTGTGTTTGTGCACAAGTGCAGCCAGCGCTGAGGTTTGAATGCATGTGTGCCGTGAGGAAGGATGTGTTTCCTATGAGTGTGACTGCGAGAACAAAAGGGAGCCGTGTGTGTGTCCAGTTTGGGCTCCATTGCAAATACGAAGTACATAAACTCTGAAATTTGAAGCTGAAAATTGTAGAAGAAGTACAACTACTAAAAACTTGTACATAAAGTAGTGGTCAAAATTGATGGTTGAATGTTCCTTCTGGCAATATAATCGGTTAAAAACCTGTTGCAGTGTTGGTTTGTTGTGTGCTGAGCACTGCTGTTACGGTGTTGAAAAATAGCTGAAACTTAACTGTTGCTATATTACGTGCTGTATTGCTATATTCACCCAGTGTGTTGAGACAGATGTGTACGCAGCGCTGTCCTGTGCCCTACTGAAGCATAGGAGGGGCGTATACCACCGAGTGGGCGTGCCTAGACCTCACACACTCGGGCCTGCTAAACAGGAAGAAAGGAGAGAGGCTGACTTCCCTCCTCCCCATCCGAGACTCTCTGGAGTCAGGTCTGACCACTTAATATTATTTGGCTTACACCACATTTTCTGTACATAAACTGAGAGCTGCAATACAGTATTGGCATATATTGTTGCATTGTTTGATTTAACTGTATTACCAGACGCTGAATTCAGAATAAGTGCTTAAGAAGAGGTGACGTAGGACATATAACAACTATAACTTGTGCTTGAAACAAGTATGTTGCTTAACTTAGTTAATAAGACCAAATTGCAATTATTGCCATTCTAAAACTACGCAATTGAGCCTATCCAGGTATAAAAACATCAAAAGACAATATTCAAATTGTTGATACGCACAGCAGAAATGGACGGATACCGGTAACCCTCTTGGGAATTGAATATCCCCTGAGCAAAAAAGACATAGAGAAAACATCTGAAAAATGGGAGAAGCGAACTAAAAACTTATGCAAGAAAAGACAACAGAAAAGAGAGAAAGAGGAAGAGATAATTAAACTGTTCAAAGATGAAGGCACAAATTACAGGAACAGGTTGAGAGAAATCCGAGAGAATTTAAGAGCTAAAAAGGTGCGAGCGGAGGGGAAACAGACCGTGTCAACAGACACTGCAGGAATATATCCAAATCTGGCAGGGGTCGTTCAAATTTCAGGAGACATTGAATTTGATCCTTACAGAGCATCTCATGTCCAGTATAAAGATTTGACTCCAAAAGTTTACAGCAGAGAAAGGAACAAGGAAGTTGTAAAGGACCATCCAAAAGTCTTAGATTGTTTTGCAGAGAGAAACCAGGCTCTGAAAGAGAAAGAGGCAGAGGCATATTGGTGGAAGTTTGACCAACTAGGTGAAGAAAACCTGGAACATACTAAGTATCAAGAGATAGAAGTAGAGGCAGAACAGGAAAAAGGGCGAAGAGATGTTAAGGGAGAAGAGAGGGCACACGATATGAGAGAGCAGGGCAAAGTATGTGAAGCTCGAGCAAATTACACTGAAGGACCTCGGGAAGTAGAACAGAGAGATATTGTGGCAGGAAGTCTTACATTTGCTGCAGGAAGCCAACAGGGGGCCAAAAGCAAGGAGAAAGATTATGACCTTAGATACAGACCTGCAATAAGGCCTCCAGACAGATATGACCCTGGGCAATATCCAATATTGATAAAGGGGGCACAGGGACAGTATATCCCATGGCAAACACTCAACCTTGAGGGGCTGATTGCTCGACTTCCTAACGTCCATGAGGGGGCCAGCAAATGGATAAAAGCATTCAAGGAAGAGACAGTGGGCAAAATATTGGCTCTTGGCGACATTAAGGCACTGTGGGCCCGAACCATGGGGGTGCCAACGATGGAAAATGTCTTGCACATGAGTGGCGCACACTGGATGGTTGATCCACTAGCCGATGAAACTGAATTCAATCCATATCGAGCTGGCTTATGGGGGGCCCTGAGGAAAGAATATCCGCTCAAGATTGACCCCAAGGCACTGAAGGGTGAGCTTCTTACTGATACAGAGAATCCAGCTGCCTACATCAGTCGTCAACTGAAAAGATGGAGGCAGGAAACTGAGGAGGAAGCTGAGAGAAGCCCTCTCCTAAGCACACTGTTCAGAACATCAGTGATCGAGGCCATGCCAAGCCCAGTAAAAAGCAGATTGGAGGACGTTGTGGGACTGACATCAAAGTCGCACAGAGAATTCTGTGACCATGTGGTACATGCCATAGAAAAATACAGAAAGGACGAGGAGAGAATGAGGGCGCAGGAGAAAGACATTCAAAGGAAAGTTGCTCAGCTACAACTTAGTGAACTGACTAACAAATATAACAACAAGTTTCAAGCCCCAGTTCTGAACAATCAGTCCGGTGAAGAGACACCTGTCACTCAAACCTCTGCTCCATCTCCTGTCCAACTCCCTCCTATCATCAATGTCTATTCCCAATAGCAACGAATACGACAACACGCTCCAAAGATGAGGAGACCACCTGCATCGCACCGCAGAGGAGGCAAGGGGGGACGACCTCTAAGCCAAGGACCTCCAAGTCTCTGCTGGGGATGCGGGCAGCCCGGACACAATCCCCAAAGTTGCCCATCAAACCCGTGGCCAGCTCCCAATTGGACCGAACGGGGTTCTGGTGATCAGCCACCCCAACGAAGACTAACGGAAGACAAACTGTTCTAAAATTCACGGAAATTTGTTAGGGAGAGATGGATTATGTAAATTAAAAGTAAAGAGCTGGTGTTCACCACAATGACAATTCTGGAATCAATCTTCAAATGAGCGTAACATAAAAAAGAACAAATGTTTATTGACTGGGGGATATAACTGAACAAATGACTAAAATTCTACAGAAGTGGGAACATTTTAAATTTAATCTAATACATAATAGGAAAACAGGGAGCAGCCATAAATATTGACCCCAATCCTTTCATTTTCAGAGTGATACAATGTTCCTGAATCTATAACATACATGACTTTGCGGGTAAATCTTAATTTGGAATCAAAAGACTTGAGAGGTACTTTTAGGGCGCTGCTAGTTTACTGTTTTATTTTTACTATTTGTATTATTGAGTTGTTTACGCATCTGAAGGTTAAAAGCTCCAGAGTGCCTGTGTGGGCGTACATGTGTTACATGCTCTGTACGATGGTAAGGTTGATTTTGTTTATTTTCTTATTAAATTGTTAGTTGCAGCTGTGGCATTGCTAACCATGTTGATTTCTGATTTGCACAGTGTAGATACACTGTGCAAGGGGGGAAGTGGTGAGAGAAATTAAACAGGGATGTTGGTCGCCATTTTTGCAGACAATGGTGGATGATGTGCTAGGACAATGGGAAATTTGTGCCCAAAATAATGCAAGAAAAGGAATATTAGCCATATTCCAGTGCCAGAAGGACCATTCAAACATCTAGTCATAGACTATGTTGACATGAGAAAATCAGTGCATGGAAAGCATTGCATGGTAGTAATAATTGATCGCTTTAGTCGTTGGGTTGAAGAAATAGCATCAAAAGGCCTAGGGTCAGAAACTGTTGTTAAGTTCTTGGTAAAAGAAGTAATTCGACGTTTTGGTATACATTCAGAAATAAGTTCAGATAATGGATCAGCATTTGTGCAGAACGTAGCTCGAGGAATCTTATAACAGTTAAGAAGCAGACAAAGGTTGGTAAGTGTATATCATCATGAGTCTCAAGGGACAGTCAAAAGAGTTAATGGGACTCTAAAAGGCAAAGAAGCACAAAGCTCAATTGCAATGATGCTTTACCACTTGCACTAATGAGTTATCGCATGCAAACTAACAGAAGCAGACATTTAACCCTGCATGAGAGGCTGACTGGTCGACTCATGCCACACCGCATTTGAGAGGACCCTATAAGGGACCTCCGCTTGAGCAGTTGCAAATGCAGTTGAAGGAATATATGAGGTGGCTAACTGCCATACATGAAGTCATCTATTTACAGGAAAAAAACAGGGTTCCTGATTCTAGTTCAGTAGCAGAGAGCCCGGTGGTGCCAGGAGACCAGGTCCACATTCAGGTCCAGAGAAAGTGATGCGAAGGGCCGTACACAGGGCAACACCAACTGCTGTCCAGGTGGAGGGAAGAACTACATGGTACCATCCAAACCACTTCACCACTGTCCATAGAGCTGAAGCAGACATCTAGCATTGCCACGCATGAGGACATCTATATCAACATATATGAACTTTGCACTTCCTGTATCAGTGATATATGTATACTCTGTATCAGCATATTAACATGCATTTGTTACTCATGGTGTTTGCATCTGTATTGGTAAATGCAGGAACTACAATATTCCTATAGGAAGAACTCTTGATTGTGTAAGTTAATGCAAATCTCATTTTGATCTTATTTTCAGTTAAATAGGTGATTCATTTACTCAGTAATCACAGTTAAGCAATTCATATTTCAGTTTTACATTGTTGGTTTATGTTTATGATCTACACACAACTGGGCATTGCAGGCAAAATGCTGACTTGACAAGATCTGCCAGGCTTACATTCCATTTATAACCTATTTTTATGTATGTAACCTATTTTTATGTATGTATTGTTATAAAAACCACATCCAGCGCGAAAGCGTGATCGCCCATGATTAAGCTGAGAGGCAAGGGGGTTGTGAGGGCATTTTTCTAGCATATTGATGCTAGTTATTGCCCGTCACTGGTTGTTTGGTTCCAGCTAAAATATGTATATCATCATGTTGGCGATATTGAAATCGCCAAAGGGGGAATTATGTGGAAGAAAATGTACTATATTCAGGACAATAGTATGCAAGTGAACTGTGTGTTCTTAGCAATCATTTAATATTATCTAACTGTTCAATATCAGAAAGGAAGTACAAAATATGTTTTTTAACCTTGAGTGTTATACCAGAAATGTTCATCCATCATCAGCGAGGAAGCGACATTGTGTATAGCCAGGTCACCGTGACATGGTTACTAAGGTAGCCAGGGCCAACAATAGAACAAAGGAAAGTTCTAGTTTGGGTTTGTGAGGGCTGGGGTGAGGTTCTGGGGCTCCTTGATATAAACTGATGTTGGCTCTATGAGGAGCCAGTGCCTATATTCACGATGATGTGTAAGATAGCACTCATGTGTGAATGAATAAACGAAGATACACAGCCTCAACTGTCTCCGCAAATTGATATATAGAATTAACCTATTGTATATTGTTCTTCTAAACACCTTCAAACTGCACCTAGTCACCCCATCTCAATTCCATTGAGTGCAGTTAATGTGTCTCAAGTGATTGTAGTATAACGACACCTGTGTCTGGGAGGTCCAGTCAATGGTTCAGAAGTATTCCTGCTAGAATTACACAATACAGACAAAAGAACACTCCAAGCAACTCAGAGAAAAGATATTTAAAAAGGATAAGTCAGGGGATGGCTACAAAAACCAATTCCAACTCACTGCGCATCCCCCGGAGTTCATTTAAATCCATCATCAAGAAATTGAAGGAGTATGGCCATCCTCACAAACTGAGTGACTGGGCAAGAGGGAGACTGGTGAGGGAGACCACCAAGGCACCTACGACCTCTCTGAAGGAGTTAAAACCTTCAGTGGCTGAGATTGGAAAGACTGTGCATACAACTGTTGCCCGAGTTCTTCACTAGTCAAAGCTGTATTGGGGAGTGGCAAAGAGAAGCGACTGTTGAAAAATCTCGAACTGGAGATCGCCCAAAGGCATGTGGGAGACTCAAAGGTCAATTTGGAGGAGGGTTATTTGATCTGATGAGACAAAGATTCAGCTTTTGGGTCATAAGATTACTCGCTCTGTTTGGCCAACACGTAAACACTGCACATCTCCACAAAGTCACCATCCCCACTTTGAAGCATGGTGGTGCGGCCATGACAATGCCTAATTAATGTATGCATTTGAGATTTGATACTCGTTTCCAAAGTGCTCATGGTGCAATTATTTGGCTCTTGCAAAGCCTAAGTCTGCATTCAAGAAGAGACAATGTTTTAACCAGCTCTCTGGACTAACAGGATGTATATTGCTCCAGAAAGTACAATTTATCTTTTGTGTCCTCAATTTTGCTTTCTACTTTATGTTCAAATGCTGTTTATGATGTATGAAAACTAATAAATGATCTGTATTGCATCGGGTCATACCTTCATTTCCTTTCGTGGCAAAAATGATTTGTCCTGTTGCTTTATCAGTGATGCAGTGATGTCGTTTTGCCTCTGCAGAATGTTGTAGAGCTGAGCAGTGGCTGGTTCTCCAGGGAGGCTCCAGTTGCATCACCGTGAGAGTGTCTTCCTGAGTGGGATCCTGAGTTTGGTGATGGGCCCTGGGTGTGTAAAGTAGTTTGAAAGTGCAGTGATGGTGTTAGATCAGAGGACCTGCTGAGGCGTTGTAGCTCATACGTATGGCCAGTGGGTTGTGGATGGGCTTGACTTTTCTTTGGCTGCGCCGAGGCCTTGTAGAGAGATGGATCTGGCCAGATGCGGTCCGCACAGAAGGTAGAAACTGCGGCTCTTTTGGGGCATGAAGTTGCATTGGATGAGGGGGTAGGGAATGTGATTTGAGTCTTACACTCCCATCTTGCATTCCTTTGCTGTGCACATTTTCCAATTTTAGTTCATCACGTTTCTTTCCAATAAACTCCTTTGCCCACTGCAATTTGAGTGTTTTCTCCAAATGCTTATTTATTCCATCACTCTGTGAGACATTACTTCTATCACTAACTAATACATCAAGTTTGGCGTAAGCAGCATTCAATTCGCTTTGGACAACTAATGTTTCCTTTTGTTTTTTCAATGTTTCTTGTTTTTGAGCCAATTCTGCTTCCTCACTCTATGGTGTGCTTTTCTTCAAGAGCTGCCAATTTAACTTCTAGCGCGGCTTTCTCAGCTGCTGGGCAACGCAACACGGAGGAGGATGTGGAGACGTTTGATGCTCCATCGTCTGCTTTGCTTGTCCAGGTTGCAGAAGCACTATCTTCTGGATTTATCTCCACATCACAATCGTCGTGCTTTTCGTGTTCTGAAGCCAGGCATTCGCTTCTAACACGAACGATTTAATAATCTTTATTTTAGGTTGATACCACAATACGTTCATCTTGCGTGTAAGCCGTCCGAGGTTTATCTTTCTGGAATTACGCAAAGCGTCCACTGTTTGCATTTCCTCCATTCGGATTGCCCATGTGTGTCTTCGGGTCTACTTGTTTGATCATCCATTGTTTAACAAAAAAGGGAAAAATCTTCACAAAAGAATCTTGTTATCCTTTCCAATGAATGTATAGGCAATAACTGTTCCGTTTGACATTACGCTACTTCAGCGAGGAAATGCGCACATAAATTAACAAGCGGCGCTTAACTTTCTTCTGGTAACTTAGGATCTGATCAAACTTGTTTCAAAGTCATTCCATAATTCAAACGAAAATATAATCTTATCTTATAATTGAAAATCCATAAGCACACAGCTTTTGACTAATATAGTGACCGTTTATACCAAAAAGCTGTTTGTGGTGACTGGGGGTTCTTAGACGCTTGTTGAATTGCAAAAAAGGAAATCCAAAGAGGTCCGGGCAAAGTTCAAATAACAATGATGGTTTATTAATAAATAGGTCTTATAGGGCTTGCGAACAAAGAAGTGAAACTTGGATGTTGTTGGAATGAGATCATTGTTTTATGGTGAAACTACATAACATTTGCAGTCTGACCATCAACACAATAAGGTTTCATTGCATTTAAACAATAGTGTGAGAAGTTAGTGATATATTAGTCTGTGGTGTTTAAACTACTTAATCAAGGCATTAAAACTTAATGGCGTGTCCAGACGCGACTACCGTTCCTCTCTGCACATGCGCAGTAGTGCGCACAGGAAGTGACTGTCTGACCTCTCTGGACCGAGCGGGAACGCACCTGCAGCTACGGATGTCAAAAGTTGGTTGAAAATTTGTCTTCCAATCAGCTATCCATCGATTTTTTGGTAAGTACGTTTTTACTTTTAATATGCGTTTGGTCGTGTAACGGTTACTTTGATATAGGATTTTGTTGGAATATAACCAATAATGTCAACACACATATAAGTAAATGCAGTGACTGAAGTTAATATAGTACAAGTAACCAAATAGCTGGCCCCGGGAAAGTCTGGAGATGGAGTTACATACGAGCATTTATAGCGTCTCTCTCCAGGAGGGCTAGATAACACATATCTGCCAATAGGTGAAGAGGTCACTGTATCACTTTATCAAAGCTTCAAACATCTGTGGTCAGGAAGAGGGAAGAGAAGGGGTTCGCATGGACGGGCAGTCAGGGGGAGCTTCTTCAGATCAAAGGGTTAATTACACTATAATGTTGTTCTTTAATTTACACAAAGAGAATTCTACTTTCCCCCACAGACATCTGTTCATCCCTCAGATTTGAATCTTAGCGCTGCCCCTCTTGAAGCTGGCTGACCAATAGATAACAGTTAAACTACATTGTCATCAGTGAATTAGAATATTATGTAAATGCCCTGTATATGCGGGATAAATAGGGCAGCACGGAAATATTCGATTGTCCTTCTTTGATGCATGCGAGAGTTGGAACCAGCGCTGTCCAAGGTCTTATTCCAGTAAAGCTCTTCTGAAGATTCCAGTTCATCTTTGCCTCATCTTTTCCTCTTGATTCACCACAAACGAACACGCAGAAGAATATCAGAACGATTCTTCAATATTTGGTGACACCCGACGTTTTGGTGACAAATTTGGACGAGGCCCAGAGAAAAGGCGCCTCTGACGACAGTACTTCCATACGGCGCCGTATATCAAAAGGTGAGCAGAACCTGTTAAATCAAATCTGTAATAGGTTATTGGACACTCTAAAGTTTATCTATGGAAGTGGGCAATTGTCTTTTGTATGTCACATAAATTTAGAGTAATTCAAAGAGGAGACGGACAGGAGTCTCTGGATAGCTGACTGTGATAACATTTTGGAAAACTCATATTCGGTCCAGACTAGGAGAATTACGTGATTCTCGACCCTGGGAGGGTCACAAGTTAACGTCTTGTTTTTAAATTAAACTAAAAGTCTACTTGGTTTGGGATTGAGATCCCTTAATAAATTTCTAAAAGGAGCCAATTTAGCTAAAGTCTGGTTTGGTGGGTTAATGTCCCTCATTGAAACGGAACAAAAAATTAGCTATAGTCTATTTTTTAGTTATTGGTTAAATCCATTATTCGGTTATGGTTAAAGTCAGTCAATTTGTGTTAAAAAATAACCCGCTAAATATTAATTAAGAGTGTACAAGCACTCTTTGGCTAAAGTCCATTAGTTAATGTCCAGTTATGGTTAACTTGTTAAGATTAAATATTTAAAAACCTTGGAGGTGCACTGTTGCAGAAGTGTGGCAGATTACTGACACAACATAAAGAATAAACAGACGTTTGAGTAATTAACAATCGTTCCAAGTGATTCTGTGTCAAGTCCTGTCTAGGAGATAGTCGTTTAGTCAAGTGGATGAGTATTCATATAAGGAGAAATACTCTTGTCCGAGGTATCGTTTATTGAGGTCCGGACGAAGCCGGGGGCTTCTGGTGATTTGGTTTTGGATTGTCTGTATTTTAATCTGTGTCAAGGTTTGGTGAAACCTGCGTACTGGCCATGCGTGTGATAAATAAAGTCGTATCTCTGTGTGAGAGGGAGAAGTAGAAAAAGATTGTTCGGATTCATGACCCGTTCCTGACTGAAAGAGGTTTGTGTGTCTGTGTGTGTGTAAATGGTTACCACGAGTGTATGAGAGATGGTTGTATTTGACTGAGTTTGTGTGATTTGGTTGTGTGGGAGAGATCTGATCTTGTGTTTGTGTATCTGTGTGTGTGTGACTTGCGGTGACCAGAGAAGGAGGAGGGTCACTGTGTGTGTGGGGGACTTGCAGTCACGTATCTTTGACAAACAGCTGGTTGAGACAGCACTTGTGTTTGTTTTGCCTTGCCACGTGTGACTGAGTGGCTGCATCTGACTGAGATTCTGCGTGTGTATGTCTGAGTGTGATTGAGCTGTGTACGTGTGTGAGATTGAGTGAGCCGGCATGTAAATGTGTAGTTCTGTGTGATTAACTGTTGTTTTGTGTCTGAATATCTGAGCTGTGTTATTAACCTGGTTATTATGTGTCTGAATATGTGAGTTGTGTGTGTAACTGTCTTATAACATGTGTCCCTGAATATCTGAGCTGTGTTATTAACCTTGTTATTACGTGTCTGTGTATCTGATCGTGTGTGTGTGTGTAAGAATGCAAGCAGGAAGAAAGAACTGTTTGTCTGAGAGGGAACTGTCTGTGGGTGTCTGAATATATTCAGGATATATTTTATATAGAAGTTCAGAGACTTTCCGGGAGTCTTTTCAGCCCCGGCATATCATGCAGTAATATACTCTGATACACTGTCAAAGTCTCGGGGGATTAATTGTTGGTGAATCCCGAAAAATAACAATTACATTGGATTTCTGTTTTGTTTTTTTTGTTTCTGTTTTTTGTTTACATTTAGGAAGTGATTGAATAGTGCCATAGTATCCTCAACAATATATAAACAGCGCCCCAGACACCAGAAGTGACACAACGACGCCTCAGGCCTACAGCAGTACTGCAGCTACGACAGTTCGCCGAATTTCAGAAAGCGATACAACGGCGCCACCCTCAGCTCTTTCAGTAGTACTGCACCTACATCTTCTACTGGCATTTATAATCGCACCTGCTGTAGTTGAAGAACAAAAAGGAAAGTCCCTCTTAATTAATTAGTTAGTTAAATAGAGTAAATAAACAATTCAAATTGATTAATTAATTGATTAATAGAAACAATTCCTTTTAATTTTGTATTTAGCTTTGTTGAAATTTTTTTGCCTTAAAATTATTATTTTTTTTATTATCTATCATTAAATTTGTAATTTTTTTAGACTTTAATTTTTACTTTAAATTTTTCTTAAATAAGTACGACATTAGAATATTTGCATCATCATACAGTCATGGCCAAATTCCTTACTTGCAAGTCTTACACTGAGGCCACTCTGAGACGGGTCATGTCGGGAACGGATCCTGATAAAAGAGACAAGACCCGAGAACAACTGGAACGCCTCCTGTCTGACTGGGAAGACAGGGGCCTCTGGCCCAAACCTGATGCACCTCCTCCCTCCACTGAATATGTCAGAGCAACTTTTGACAGAATGAATGCAGCAGCTACAGAAGCTACTAAGAAATGGGAGGCAGGTGGAAAGAAATCGTGGGGTGCAGCCAAGACAGACAGAGATCAGACGCAGGAGACTCGCGCCCGCGCCATGACCCTGCTGACGGCCGCCAATCAAGTCGAGCAACAGAACCACAACAAGCTTGAAGTGACCTCCGGAGAGGTTCCCTCACCCCCTACTGCCCCACTCTATCCCATCCTCCCTCAATGTGTGAAGCCCTCTCAAGTTAAGCCCCCTCCATATCCCGAAGACACCCTCACCATGGCCCCCCTCTACACAGTAAATGCAGGGGTCCTGGACTTGGACCCGCTCCTAACTCCACCTGTTGAAGAACAAGTGGAACGCATAAATGATGCACAGGAAAACACTGAACACTTTGTGACCCGTTTGAAGGTGCTGCGAGCTGATTTTCAGGAGTCTACTGACCAATGGGGTGATGCAGGAGCGAGGCCCAGGACGCCTCACATTACATTACATTACATTACATTACGATCATTTGGCGGACGCTTTTATCCAAAGCGACTTACATTACATTATATTACAACCCTTCGCAGAGGGGGGAGCACTTGAGGGTTCGGTGCCTTGCTCAGGGGCACCTCGGCAGGGGCTCGAACCGGTAACCCTCCGGTTCTTAAGCGGAAGCTCTACCCACTCGACTACTGCCTCCCCCCTCACCAACCTGTGACTCATGTGTCTGCACAAGAATTGCAAAGAGAGGCAGCCAGATTCAGGAGGGTCCAATACGAGGATGATCAGAGACTTGAGAGAAATCTGAGCCACAGAGATGACGACGAGAAGAGACGCGGCCCCCCACATAGCAGTGCCTGCTCCATGCCGCTTAGACTCCAGTCTACACCCTTGACTTATGAAACATCCGACTTGACCAGGCGTACAGACTCCCCAAGGAATTCCAGAAACCCCTTCATGACCTTGTACGGGGATCAAACATCACCAGAGGTCTCCCCCGTTCCAGCCGGGTCGCTCCAGAATCCTTCCGGAAGAGACGGTGGATGGGTGACTTTTGGGGAATCTACTGACGAGGAGACATTGCATGAGCTTCCCTTTCCTCACAATTTCCCAACACAAGGGGGCGGCCCCTCATCAAGGGCAACGCACAACATACAGGGAGAAGTGAACCTGACTCGGATAAACAGTCCTGTAGGAACAAGAACGTGATCTCGAGTGAGGAGGATGGAAGCTGAACGTCAGGCTGATGAAGAGAGGGAATCTCTTTCAGGGCACATGCTTCCCCTGCTGCCAGACAGTGGTGGAAATGTTACTTTTTACCCATGGAAACACAGAGACATGGAGGGCCTTGCATCCAGCTTGCCCCCACTGGTAGAAGGTGCAGTCCAGTGGATCTGAAAATTTGAGTCCCTCACCTCAGGCGACTTCCTGGCTGTGGGAGACATTCGGGCCATGCTGGGACGCCTGTTAGGGCGAGAAACAGCCAATGACATTGACCGCTTCATGCTAGTGGGAGACTCTGAGCCCTTAAATAGAGGGAGGACTGCAGATTGGACGGAACTGAGACGCCGTTTCCCTCCGGTTCTGAAAGTCTCCAATCTACAACGATTTGATTGGATCAAGGGAAAATCCTTCCATATGTTCCTCAACGGTTGCGCTGAGAAGTGGGCCGACACCACTGGAACAATGCCCCACACCGAATTGCCAAACAGCGCCACGGTCCAAATGTTCCGAGCAGCAGTGATACGCTCCCTGCCCTCGCAGGTCCAAGCTAAATTGAAAGATGTCGTCGGACTGGACCAAGAAAACCGCGACAAATGGCGGGCCGTGTTGGCACATTACACTGAAAAGCACTCTCAGACAGAAGATTCAGACCTCTCAGAGATTAACACATTCCTGAAAACGTTGAAAATGCTGATTGACCTGATCAATACTGACAAGGAAACCAAGTCAGTCCCCCCTGTTGAAATATGCCCAGTGGTCCCTGAACGCCCTTCCACAGCCGTCCCCGCTCATCCAGACCCCCCCCTCCACCAGTAGCACCCCCAGCTTGGGCTCCTACTCAGCCAGCCTCATATGGAATGCTCCCGTATTCATATGCTCCACTGCCCCCGATGTATTTCACCTTGTACCAGAATGGTCCAGGCAACCAAAGAGGACGTGGCCGTGGATGTTCAGGAAAAGACAGAGGAGGAAGAAGAGCAGCACTACGTCGACAGCCCCTCAACAAAGTTTGTTTTCATTGTTTGGATCCTTGTCACTGGGTCCGAGAGTGCCCTTACATGGAATATGCATGGCAGCAGTCCAAACTTCGGACAGCAACGGAATATCAGAGTGGAGGACAGGGAACAGTTGAGCGCCCACCGCACCATCCCCCATACGCCCCACAGATGCCCATGTATGCCCGGCCCACAGGTGACCCTTACAATCCGGGTCACTATTGACAAGGCCCGAAGACAGCGCATCCAACCCCCTCCCCAATCACCATAATCCACGCCCTCAAGCTGAATATTCACCCATCCTTTATCAGGTCAAATGGATCTTCAAACACTCATCACCATCGAGCAAGCCAATAAAAGAAGGTAAAAATAAAAATAATGAATTAATAACTTTAATAAATTAAAGTTCTCGGGGCACCACCCTGTTTGTTGGCACAGGGAACCAAGATAGCAGATAATTGACCTAACTTTAAAGATTCACCATAAGTTTTATTATCAATTAAAATTATCAGATTAATTAATAAATTAATAAAAAGGGAATAACTTAAAGATTAGTTTTGCGCTCGAAATCAGTCTAGAAGGGTGAGACTTGACGTGCGTAGAGGCTGATAATCATACAACATTCAGAGCAAACAATTTCAGACACTTCTTGTTAAGATATGAAAAGATTTATTTACTCACAATAATAACTAAGGTCATTACTATCAATAAAACAAACCGGAAAACATAAACAATGTCAAGAAGTTCAGGCAACAACAGATTTGAATACAAGGAAGACAAACTGGAGTGTGTGTGTGTGTGTGTGTGCGAGTGTGTGTGTGTGTGTGCGTGTGAGAAGGGATGATGCACAGGAAGTGGCAGAGTTATAACACGCCCACTAGTACGATCTGGATCAAACTAAAATGGCGGGACCTAGCTTAGAAACAGGCTATGTAGCAATGGCGGCTAAACACATGTGAATGGGAGGGTTCCCAAGATGGCGGCTTTCTTCCTAGCTTCCCTATATGTGCGTGCGTGCGTGCGTGCGTGTGTGTGTGTGTGTGAGAGTGTGCTCCGCCCCTCGACGCGGCAGAAGATGGGCAGAGACAGACTTGGGTTTGTGAATTTGTGAAGCAGGCTGAGAGGCTCAAGCAAGGCTTAAAATACACAAAATTACAGTCAAACACACGGAGATGTAGCACATTAGCAGTTTACCAGAACAAAGGATTGAGAGAGAGAGAGAGAGAGAGAGAGAGAACGGCGCACATGCAATCGGTGTCGATTAACACCGAGGAAAAATTAAAGAACACACTTGTAATATTAAGCTTAGTTAAGAACACATGGTATCCTATATCTAATGCACATAATATCACTTCCTAACTCTTTGTCTGCCCAGACGTCTAAGCCTTACTTGGTGGAATTACGTCCGTGTTGTAATTCACCGTAGAGGTAGTTGAGCAGTCCGTGGTATTGAAGATCCAGTTGGGTCGCGGGTTTAAACAGATTCAGGCGCTGATGAGTTGATCATGGGGCCAGTCTGCAAGTCCTTGATTTTCCTGGTCCCAGTGGGAAGGCCTGGTAGTCGGTCGACGGGGAATTGGGAGAAAACAGGAGGAAACGCTTCTTTCCTCGGGTGTAGTCAGGATTCAGGTCGAGCCAACCAAAGAGGGATCTCCACGGGTTTAGAGAGGAAAAAGAATGTTCACTGAACAAGGGTTGGGCCTTTGTTCAGGGAGAGAGAGAGGTCTCTTGACGTCTTCAGCAGTGGAGCAGTAGCACCGGGAGCGGCGAGACAGAGAGAAATCTTGGGTTCGCTGAATTGGGAAAATCCAGGGCAGATTCTTGAGTTTCTTTGTGTGGAAGGGGAGAAGGGGAGAGGAAGCTAGAAGAAGGGCTAGAGGAAGAGAGTAGAGGAAGAGAATGGAAGAGGACTAGAGGAAGAGGAGGCTGGACGAAGAGAAAACTGGACGAAGAGAGGAAGAGCGAAGAGAGAGAACAACTCAAACCTTTATAGCTCCCCACCGATAAGGTGTGAAAAAGGGGTTGACTCTAGGTACAGTGGGTGATGTTTTATGACTCTGTCCGAAGACAAAGGATTCTGCTTATCTTCAGGCCACATGGAACCATGTGGCTTAGGCTTTTAGCTTGTGTGGTAGGCCACAATTTTAATACTTGAGAACTGGTATTTGCCCCAACACCGTGTTGTATCAGAAACAAAAGGGGGAAATGACAAGAAGGTGTCAATGTAATGTAATGTTTGTGTGTGCAGGACAGCACCTTTTCACCTCACCAAGGGGTCATTTGGCCCACAGGTGTATATTGATGATGGTGTATATTGGGGTGCTTTGGGGTGTTTCAGACAAGAACAGAGCTAGGAACTAAGTGTTTGAATCATTGTTTTTCTGGTGGGCCACAATTGATAAAAGAAATGTTGATTGGATTAACTACTTCTATTATGATCAACAGAGATTTGTCAATTATACACGGGATGCTGTAAAAGGGATGACTGAACAAATGGCCCGCACCACATTGATCACCTATCAGAATAGGATCGCTTTCGACATGATGTTAGCTAAAAAGGGGGTGTGTGTGCCATGTTTGGATCTGCATGTTGTACTTTCATCCCCAACAACACTTCCCCAGACGGTTCTGTCACTAAGGCCCTAGCGAGTTTGACGTCCCTAAGTCACGAGCTATCTGAAAACTCAGGGATAGATGACTTCTTCTCCGACACCCTCGAGAAGCTATTTGAGAGATATAAGAAATTAGCTGCGGCCGTCCTACTATCTATTTCAATTATGGCAGGGATTTTGGTTGTTTGTGGATGTTGTTGTGTTCCCTGCATCCGAGCTCTTTTAGTTCGCCTGATCAACTCAATGATGACACCTGAGTCACGTCAGATGGTGATGCTGACTCAGCCTCTTCTCCTGGAACAGGATTTTGACGACCACCCTGATGTTCTTCCCCTGACCACAGTGGTTGTGAAATAAGGACTTCCTTTCTTTTTCTTCTCAGACTACCTCAGGATTACAAATGTTTATATTTGAAAGCACACACAAGTTTGCGCTTTTGCGCCAGCTAATAGAATAGATTTAGTACGAGGTGTTTAAATTACTGTGGGACGGGATTTATTGAATTGTATTTTCATGAGTTGTTTTTCATGGTCTTGGAAGGTTTCAAGTTCCAGACCCTAACCGCGGGCCTGTACAATGAGTGGACGCCTACGCAGCGTCCCAAGAATGACCCTGGAACCAGAAGGCTAATGTTTACAAAATTATAGATGTGATGAAATGCTCCGAACCGCTGGGGGTCCGATGGGTTGACCAGCCCCCTACCGGGCTGCGGAAGTTGATTTTTGTGTTAATGAATGAATGATTGCAATGTATTTTTCCATGAAGGAAGCAACTACTGTTAATTAAGGTGTCAAATGCATTGTATCTTTTATATAGGACATATGTATTGTTTGTATACATAGCACATGCACTGAATCTGTTTGAATAAGTCATGTACATTGCATTTTTATACCCTTTGAATTCTGCTGGATGATAATGTGAATTCTGTTCATGTGATGAGATGTCGGTTTAAACTGAGTGGATTGGTGAGTGCGGCAGGAGGCTTAGATTGTTTATCTCAAGTTTGATTCATTCTATAAATAGAATGAAAAGGGGGAATGTTGGAATATAACAAATAATGTCAACACACATATAAGTAAATGCAGTGACTGAAGTTAATATAGTACAAGTAACCAAATGGCTGGCCCCGGGAAAGTCTGGAGATGGAGTAATACATACGAGCATTTACAGCGTCTCTCTCCAGGAGGGCTAGATAACACATATCTGCCAATAGGTGAAGAGGTCACTGTATCACTTTATCAAAGCTTCAAACATCTGTGGTCAGGAAGAGGGAAGAGAGGGGGTTCGCATGGACGGGCAGTCAGGGGGAGCTTCTTCAGATCAAAGGGTTAATTACACTATACTGTTGTTCTTTAATTTACACAATTCTACTTTCCCCCACAGACATCTGTTCATCCCTCAGATTTGAATCTTAGCGCTCTTGAAGCTGGCTGACCAATAGATAACAGTTAAACTACATTGTCATCAGTGAATTAGAATATTATGTAAATGCCTTGTATATGCGGGATAAATAGGGCAGCACGGAAATATTTGATTGTCCTTCTTTGATGCATGCGAGAGTTGGAACCAGCGCTGTCCAAGGTCTTATTCCAGTAAAGCTCTTCTGAAGATTCCAGTTCATCTTTGCCTCATCTTTTCCTCTTGATTCACCACAAACGAACACGCAGAAGAATATCAGAACGATTCTTCAATAATTTCAAAAAGCCTATTGCTAAACGTTGCCGCTTGCAAGTTTGACCGCTTATTGTACACATCCTTTGTACATTAACTTAGCTGTAAGTTGAGCCAGCTAACAACGTGAGGTCTGGCATTACGTGTACACGTAACGTTAACTTTAGAAGAGTGATTTGAAAACGGGGATTTTTCTCTTTCCTTTGCATGTCACGTGTCATCTTAATATCTCATGCAAGCATTAGCAAATGTAACTGAATACAACAAACAATTTACGATTTAGTGTGCAGTTACCCTGCAATATAAAGCTCTTTGAGCAGCAGGCCACCTTGAAGTTACGTATTGAAAAAAATGAAATTGAATTAATGTTTTGCAAGTTGAGTTTGTAAATTCATTATTTTAACAGAAATGTAATGGTTTAATAGTGGCATTTTAATAACTATCAATAAATGTTCCCAACTCTGGCCTCATGTTCCAGGAAAAATATTTTGATATTATATGTTCATTGTGTTCATCGTGTAACAACTCTAATTGTGAATTTCAGATTTGTGAGTTGTTTCAGGAAGTGACTTATTGAATGGATGCGCAGCCAGCGGCTCAACTGCAGTGGTAAGCATATCTCACCTCTTTGATAAAAGTGAATTAATTGTGGTTGTTGTAGCTCAATTGCTTCAGAATCGTACAAATGCATAACAAGAGATACAATTGAGAACTAAGAATGAATTTGATCACTGATCACTTTTTTCCTTCCTTGTAGTTTATGAATGTGGAAATGCAAACAGTGTGCTGAAACAGTATCTGCAAGGTACCAATTACTGAAGCATTATAGGCTAGTGCACAGCGATTTTGGCCGGAGACTTTCAATTCCATGCACATACTATGATTGCCCGTGTTAGTTCAAATCATGGAATGCTCTGAAGACTCATTTAAGTAGGTGTCATGTTGAAGTTACAGCTGTAACAAGTGCAGAGCTTGTAACATTTACATGTATTTTGTGCCCAGGAAGTGTCATATCATCTAGTAGAGAGTACTTTTCCCATATCAATACCCATTTGAAGCGCTTTGAAACTGTCAGTTGTGTGTTTCAGAATTGTTCTTTTCAAACAAATATATATACTACTTTCAAAACTCATAAAAGCAGGAAGCATGGCTGTTGCACAGTAAAAGACTTTAAAGTTGAGCTGGTGAAAAGTATTGATGTAAATCATGAAGATCACCCATCTGAAGAACCTCTGATATTGCAGAAACTGGGTATGATGTAGATGCTCATGATTTGATTGAAACAGACACAGACAACGAGAGGCTAGAAGACAGAATAATTAAAAAATTTGCATCTGTTATTTTGAAATTGGACATTTTGTCACATGTTCCAAGCTCAGCAATTGATGAGTTTTTAGAAGAACTGCACTTTATTTTCCCCTCTGCTGTGGTCCCCATATCAAACAGTACAGCAATTGATGTTTTTAAAAAGCACGACATTCATATTGATAAGTTAGTAATTGATGAGCTGGCCCTTGCTATATCTACCCATAATCCTTTGGTAAAAGCTATAGCTAAAGACGGTCCGATAGCTTCAGCTTTTAAGGGTAAACAATACTACAAGGAGCATTTTAAGGTAGTTGAACCTGTTCAATATGTACTTGAGGCAGGGTCCAACAAAAGCTACCAATATGTTCCTTTACTGAAGTCTCTACAACAACTGCTTGGACGTAATGATGTTGTTGATAGGGTTGTTGATACACCTACCAGCTGTTCTCTAAGTCGTCCGAAATATATATCTTTTCAGGATGGTGAACATTATAAGAACAACCCGTTCTTTTCAGCTGGAGAATTAAGGATTTCCCTGTGCTTATATATCGACGACTTTGAGGTGTGCAATCCCTTGGGGACATCTCGGAAGAAGCACAAACTCTGTGCTGTTTACTGGATATTAGGTAATTTACCTCCCGGTAGTAGCTCAACTCTCTCTTCTATTTACCTAGCATTGTTCTGCAAAAGTGAGTATGTTAAAGAGTATGGTTACAGGAAAATATTTAAGCCTCTCTTGCATGATATTGCATATTGCATGACTTAAGAGCAACAAGGGTTATTCATTCCACAGCTGGGCACATTCATAAAGGGTACAGTACAGTGCGTGATAGCTGATAATCTTGGGGCTCATGGTCTAGCTGGGTTTGTAGAGAGTTTCTCAGGGATCTATTTTTGCAGATTTTGTACAGCTCAGAGTTGCCTCATTCAGACGCAGGAAGTAAAATTGGGCACATTTGAAGCCAGAACCAGAGAAGGCCATCAGCTGCACATCACAACAGCTCAGAAAGAAGGTGTCAGCTGCTTTGGTGTAAAAAAAGTTTGTGTTTTGACTGACAGGTTATCTCATTTTGATGTTACGAGTAGTTACCCCCCCAGATATCGTTAGTTCCGGTTGAATTGGCACGGTGTATCACAGTGCTTCTGTCTAAGAAGCTGTTCACTCTGGATCACCTCAACAGTCTCATTCATTCATTTCCATATAAGTGGGGGGATAAAACTAACTGCCCTCATTTGTTACCACAAAATTTGCAAAAGAAAAAGACAACAGGTGGCAACGCCCACGAAAATTGGTGTCTCCTTCGGCTACTTCCTTTGATAGTTGGAAGACTTGTTCCCAGTGATGAATCTGCATGGCATGTTGTTTTGGATTTAAAGGATATTGTGGAATTGGTTGTTGCCCCCATTCATACTGCAGAGTCAATTGCATATTTGGAGTGCAAAATCTCAGAGCACCGACAACGATATCAAAAACTATTTCCTGATAAAAAGTTGTTGCCAAAACATCATTTTCTGGAACATTATCCAAAGCTCATAAAATGTTTTGGTCCCCTTGCGACACTGTGGACAATGAGCTTCGAGGCCAAGCACAGCTTTTTTAAGCAGGTGGTTAGGCAAACAAATAACTAGGAACATAACTCTGCCATTGGCTACCAAACATCAGTTGATGGTGGGCTATAATATGCTCATACCTGATTGTGAAACATTATCCTTGGAGGTTGCAAATATCTCAAAAGTCCCCATTGATGTCCTGAATGAGGATGTTGTGAATACCCTTACTCAGAAGTACCCTGAAGTCACTGCTGTAAACCTTGCTCATAGTGTGACTATTAATGGTAATACCTACAAAAAAAGCATGATAGTTGTGCATGGATCATGTGGGGGTCTCCCAGAATTCTCTGAAATAATTCAACTGTGTTTTGTAAAAGATGATTTGAGTCTAATCATCAGAAATCTATCTTCTTGGTATAGAGAGCACTACAGAGCCTATGAATTGCATCCAACAAGAGAGCTGGCATTGGTTAATGTGAAGGAGCTTGCTGACCAGTACCCCTTGGCTGACTACAAAGTTGGATCCATGCGAATGGTGACCTTGAAAAGGTTTGTGCATGTGACAGGTAATCTGTTAAATTTAAATAATTTGTTACAATACTGACATTCATAATTGGAAAACTAAATGAACCTGTACTTGGAATTGAAAGAAAATACTTATTTTATTTTTTTAGGACTCACTCAAACCAATGAGACGAGACAGGGACATAACAAAGCACAAACAGAAATCAATGATACATTTTAGGACAAACCTTTGTACAGTATTTGCCTATTTTACAGTCAGGGCTTCACGTACTCAGGCACCATACCTGATTTCAGGCACAAAGCAGTTTTCATACATATAATACTTAATTTAACACATTGTATACATTTCCTCCTGGGAAAATTTCAGGCTCACACATTTTTTTTCTTTAATCCTTGTACATTGTACAGTGTGATGCATCGAAGTAAGTACTTGGTTATTATAATCTCAAAATTAATCACTAGAGCCCTGTAAGTGTCAAGTAGGGAGGCAGTAGCTCAGTGGGTAGAGCTTCTGCTTGGGAACCGGAAGGTCGCCGGTTCGAGCCCCTGCCGAGGTGCCCCTGAGCAAGGCACCGAACCCTCAATTGCTCCCCCCTCTGCGAAGGGTGGTAATGTAATGTAAGTCGCTTTGGATAAAAGGGTCTGCCAAAATGATCGTAATGTAAGTAATTTGTCATGTTTTTCTTCTCAGATGAAAAAGAAGATGGCTGAAACCCTGAGGGTCATACTTGGAATAGACAATGCATGGAAATTGAGTCTGCCCTGCGGAATACCGGATTCTGTGGATGAACTCAAAGCAGAAATTCAAAGACACTTTGGCTTCTCAGGAGATTTCAGGTTGCAGTACAAAGACTTTGAATTTGATGACTTCCTGAACTTGACATCTACTAGTGAAATCAAAGATAAAGGCACTGTTAAAGTCATTTACTTGCCTAGTGGTTCAGGAACCTGCCCTCTTCAAACTGCTACACGACTAGATGATCCTTCTTCATTTTCTTCAACAGCAGATACCGACATACTTTCCTCCACATCCTCTACATCCCCCGGATCATCATCCCTTAGATCACAGCCATGGCCCAAAACTTTCAAAATACCCCAGTTCAGCTATGAGGTGCAGATCCAGCTAGAGAAAGCCAATGATTTTAACAACAGTGACACTCTTCTCAATCCAAGTTTCAAACTTAAGTCAGATATTCTCGAGGGCTTGGCATCAGAAATTGTCCAATACAAAATCTATCCTTCAAGTGCAGAGTTTGAGGATGTTGCTCAGGCGCTAATAACAAAGTATCGTTGTTTAAAGGAGCAAGGATCAGTCCCTGGGTAGTACGGGTGGAGAATAAGTTTGAAATACAAACTGGCCAACTACCGCACAAGACTGAGGAACATTGACTGCCCAGAGTTGAACATAAATTCTATGAAAGGAAAGCGTGGTGACACCAGCCAAAGTCCAAACCAGGTGAAGAAGCCGCGGAAAGCTGAAGTCAACTACTGCCCTGATTATCCATCAGGCGAAACTAAAGAAAGCCTCGAGGAAGAAAGGAAAGCCCTCTTGTTGGAAGTGAACAAGAAGAAACCTCAGCTGATAAAAAATAAAATGCAAAGAACCTTTGCCTATAGAAGACAGGAAGTCGTTAAGGACATGCCCTTCGTAGCACAATTCGGAGACAGATGGCCAGCTCTTTTTTCTGCGAGAGAGGTAATGCATTATTGATTTTTGGTTTATATTTTAAGTTGTTATAGTTGTATATGTATCAAAGAATAACTTGCTGGAAATGTCAGTGATTGAAGCTCAAAAAACACTCCAGAACACATTCATGCAAACACTGCATTCCTCCGCCTGCGTGCCTAATGAAAAAAAACAACTTAAATGGGTTACTGGCGCAAGGCTTTTTTGCAGTTGCCCTGAACCGAAGGGGGGCAGCAAAATCACAGGGGGTCCCCAAGGCTTTGTCTGCTCTGAGCTTGTCAAAATTAGATTTGCAGATTTGAACTAAAATAACAATTTATACAAAAGTTTTTACACAAAACTGTTTTGTCCTCACTCAAAAGTACTGCAGTAGGCCACACGTTTGTGGTAATGAATCATTATTATTTGCTTTGTCAGGATGAGTGTGTATAAGTTATTCTGTTGGGTTGTTAAGAGAAAAAATGTTGAGCTTGTTCTAGAAAAAGGATATTTACCAAAGTTAGGTTCTAAGAATGGAAACAATAAAAATTTATTTTGGAATTTTTTTTGATGAGTGTGCCGGATGGGGAACACAATTTTTCAGGTCTGTCTTAAAACAAGTCAAAAGTAAACATTGTAAATGTAATCAGTATGAACAGGAGAATGAATTCAATCACTGTTAAAATTATTGCAGTTTCTTTAACATTCTTCCAAAGATAGTTCATGTTTTTTTTTGGATAGAATAAAACACAGTCCTGTGTATCAAGCAGTGGAGTTGCAGAGACCACTGATTAAAGGGTAGGTTTGCAAATGTTCCAAATATTGAACAGTTAGGTGCCTGTATGAACACTGAAAGAGGGTTTTTTTTTGCTTTAATAGTCCACCAAAAGATCCCCTTCAAATGTGCTTTCAGTGTAAGTGATGGGAGCCAAAATCCTAGTGTATCCAGTGATTTCGTGTAAAGTGGAATTTATTATTTGAAATGATGAGATCATGGGTTTCACATGGGTTCGATTTGTGAGTGATGCATGGAGTGTTTGATAGCAATACAAAATGTTATAACAATGTGTTTCAGTTGAATGCAGAGTTCACCCGCATCACTACCGTGCCTCTGCTGTGCACATTCCTGTCCCAGCTGGATAACTATACAGACAAGCTCATGGGGGTGTTCAGAAAGAAGGGGGGAACAGCAGGACACAGTATCAGCCTCATTATGGCAGCCATGGACAAGGTATGTGGTAGAGTTGGGTCAGATATTTTGACAAAAACCTAACCAGACCAGTATACTGAATTTGCATCCACTACCAGTTCCTAGCAATCCTGATCTTGACTATGGGATGCAGACACGGACGGCAACTTGTGACCTTAGGGTTATGGTTTGGTTGGGGGTTAAAAACAAACTTGTCCGTGGCTGTATCCCAACTGCAAATCCCTGGCTGCACGTAGTTGTGCCCACCTTTCATGTCAATAACAAAAGTCTCTCAAAAAGCCTGTGGGTGAGTGGAAGAATAGCTGCCTGACTCACACACACAAGTACTAATCTCGCAAACTACTGCACCAGTCGGCCTAATATTTTCTGTGCATTTGTAGATATCTACTCTCAACAACCTCTCCCGGTTGCAGGCATTCACAGTTGTACATAACCTACTTCATTAACTGTTTCCTGCTGCGATTGCAATGCCTGCCTGACAGCTGACTCCCCTGGCTGGGAGGGGTGTAGCTGACCCTGGCGCAGATGTGCACTCTTCTGAGTATACGTTTGTAGTTAACATAATGCTGCCCTTTACTGTTGTTTTGCAGGTTGGTTTATTTTCCTCTGAAAACATAGTGGGCCAGGCTGTGATGGTCCATGGGCCGATTTTGCCCATGTGTAGTGTACGTTGTGAATGTTTGTTTATCTTTAGAGTCCCAGCATTGAAACTTGTCGGGAATGTGTCTTAAAAGGGCTCTGCTGCTACCTGAATGAGAAGCCTGAGAGCCTCATAAAGGAGTTCTTGGTGAGTTGCATTATTGAGTATGAATCATGGCCCAACCAAGAGAATCGTGGTGGAAGTCATAGAAATGTACTGAATGGGACAGTGTACAACGTAGAAATTAACTTGTTTGTAGTTTATTGTTGACAACTTTCTTTATGCTATGCTATAATTGTTTATAGATGATCTCAAAACATCATTGTGTTCCTTGCTGTCTCTACTGCACAAGAACTCTGGAATATGGCCACTTTTTTACTATAGCCTCCCAATTTATTGACATTGTCACATTTTGATAGAGAAATCAATTTGAGTAATTGAAATTAACAACTGCGTTCTAATTAATTATTTTTCTTTCCATTTTGAGGATGTTGATACTGATGCAAAAAGAGAAATGGAGGAAATGGTCCTGGGAAGCTACGTCATCTGTCATGAAGGAGCAGAGGTGACAGATGCCCCTGGGGATATTGGCATCATCATTGAGGGAGTGGAGGTACTTGGTGATCTTGGAGATGTGGCAAGTGGGTGTGCAGTCCTGCTTGGCCTGATCTACAGCCTGAACTTGAGCTACCCCAAAGATCTGAGGTACACATTTGAATTTAAGTGTTGATGCAGTTGGATACCAACAAGCTTTCCAACAAGGTGCAGGTCCTCAAAAACAAACTACATGGATAACGACCTTGAGTTAGGTTCAGTGGACTCGGTTAAATAGTTGTTGTGAACATTCACGTCTATTATTGATGGGGTGAAATTTGTGTTTGGTAGATTATATCTCTGCTGTAACAATGCTTCTTGGCAATACATTTTATACCATTGAAAAGCCTGTTTAGTCCCCTTTTAAATGGTGCTCCATTTGTAAGGAACATTGTTACGTATGGTGTCTACGTATTAGTTATGTATGTAGGCCTATTCTTGTTTGGTTCTGTTATGTGGTGTTTTTGTCTCCCTCTTTTGGTCTGCGTCTCCTATTTTCTCAGATGTACTTCCTGGTTCCAGTCATCACCACTCACCTGTTCCATATCACCAATCAACTATCCCCACACCATATATACAGCCCCTTTGTCTTCAGTTCCCTCTCTTGTTCCACTCTTGGTTTGGTGTGGTATGGGGTATACCCACTGTATTTTTGGGTGCTTAGCACCTGCTAGGGGGGTGGGGTATTGGTTCTGTTGTATTTTTATTTGGTGCCACTAACAGGCCTCCTTGATCCCTGTGTTGCTTTTTGTTAAAATAAACATTATTTAATTGATATTGTTTCTTGGTGTTGTATCCCTGCACCCTCACCTAAGTCTGTTGCCTTATGTTGCGCCCTTCCCCTCTGAGTCACTACAGGGATGTAACAAACATGCATTTGTGGGATGAGCATCACGGCTGAGTATGTGGGTTGTGCTCATGAAAAATTTGCCGAATCTTCTCTGCCAATGCCAAACAGCTTATTCTGCTGTTGCTATTGACTCTTGTTCGGTGTTTGGGGGATTGGATGATTGAAGTCTATCAGTAACAAGGAAGAAGCAAGACATGTTGGCAATTTTACAATTTATTCATTTAACAAACAGTCAGGAGCCAAAGCAGCGTCTGGAAAACCATACACAGCCACAGGCTGTTGTGGCTGTGTATGGTTCGCTACTGATGCTAAAATTGCCAACATGTCTTGCTTCTTCCTTGTTACTGATGGACTTCAATCATGCAATCCACCAACACTGAACAAGAGTCAATAGCAACAGCAGAATAAGCTGTTGCAACCCACATACTCAGCTGTGCTGCTCCTCCCACAAATGCATGTTCCTTACAAATGAGGCACCATTTAAAAGGGGACTAAACAGGCTTTCCAACGGTATAAAATGTATTGCCAAGAAGCAATTGTTGTTGAGAGAAATAGAGAAATAATCTACCAAACACAAATTTCACCCCATCAATAATAGACAGTGCCAGAATAGTGAAAAGCAGTCATATGCAAAAGGTGGGGCAACATTTTGCATTATTTGAAATCTCGAATTTTGTCTTACCTCAGCCGGCAATGCAAGCATAGCGTTTGTCAGGTACTTCAAAACTACACTGCACACAGAGTTCAAGTACATATTCACTGGCCTGTTGTATGTCTTCCCTCATTTCGCTGATTACTGAACTTGCAGCATTTGTTTCATTATTTTCCCACCGAGCTGTGCAGTGCAGAGCTGGTCAAACGTGCAAACAGAAAGTCTTCAAACCTGGCGTGGCCTTGTTATTGGGTGGGAGGGGGGGGGACGTGCTACAGACCACTGCAGTATACCGTAGGAAAGGAAAGGTCATGTACAGTATGTGGGATAGAGCCGACAGGCCAAAACAATACAGAAGCATCTGATCATGACAAGCATAGTAAGACCACAGCCTGGATTTGATTCGTGCACACTGTAATATTGTTTTTAGTACAGTCAAGTCTCAAAAGTGTTTCGCATAGCAACACGTGGTGGATCCAGTTTTCAAGCTTCAATTGTTCGATGTTAATAGTTGTAATATTTTTTCCCAGGTCCAATGTTTTCTGTTTTCAATTTGTTAGTTAACTTGCTGCTGCCTTGAACATGTTGGCATTTTGGACTTGTTTTTTTTACAGCAGTTTCTAATTTTCTACTTTGTAATATTTCTGTTTTTTCTATTTTTCATGTTTGTACAAACTGTATAAAATGGCATGCTTTAATAAATAAAAGCAGTTGAAGTAAAGTTAAAGTTGTTTTTCACTCATTGATGAAGCATGTAGTTTTTAGTCATGTAAACTTCAAGCAACAAAGTCCCATGTTAATACAACTCAACTAATAATAATAATATATTTTATTTGTAGAGCACTTTTCATAGTTAAAAACAATCTCAAAGTGCTACAGAGTACAGCTAAATTAAAACAGGTTTAAAAACAAGGGAACTATGACACAGTGTGTTAAAAAAATGCTTGTTTAAAAAGAAAGGTTTTTAGGCCTTTCTTAAATGAGGCAGTCGTTTGTGCTGCCCTCAGGTGGTCTGGGAGGGAGTTCCACAGGCGCGGAGCGGCTGAGCAGAAAGCCCGATCACCCAATGTACGGAGCTTGGTTTTTGGAGGCTGGAGGGTGCCTTTGTTCCCAGAGCGGAGGTTACGTGTGGCGGTTTGTGGTGTGAGGAGTTCTTTGAGATAGGAAGGGGCATTCCCATGGATGCATTGATGAGTTAGCAGAGAGATTTTATAGTCGATCCTGAACGATACAGGAAGCCAGTGGAGTGAGTTAAGGATGGGTGTGATTTGGTCATATTTCCGTACTCTCATCAGGATCCTAGCAGCGCTGTTCTGGATGTACTGTAGTTTTTGTAGGCTCTTGCCAGGTGTACCGATGAGAAGTGCGTTGTCCAGCCTTGAGGAGAAAAAGGCGTGGACCAGTTTTTCCGCATCTGACAGACTGAGTGTGGGAAAGAGTTTGTCAATGTTCCTGAGGTGGTTGAAGGAGGTTTTGCAGAGGTGTTTAATCTGGGTGTCAAAAGTGAGATGATTGTCAAATCTTACGCCCAGGTTGGTGACTGTTGAAGACAGAGGTATGTTTTGACCAGAGAAGGTGATGTGTGTTATTGGGGATGACCGGACTTGATGTGGTGTGCCAACTAAGATAGCTTCTGTTTTGGAGCTTTTTAGATGAAGAAAGTTTTTTGTCATCCACGCCTTTATCTCCTCAAGGCAGGTGTTCAATGAAGATGACGAGGATGATGATGATAATGAGGCTGCAGATGTGAATGGGTCAGTTTTTACATAGAGTTGTGTGTCATCAGCGTAGCAATGGAATGCTATTCCATACTGAGTGATGATGCGGCCAAGGGGGAGAGTGATCTGACCACATCTGACAAAACACAACTGTGTTTTGTCAGATTTCCTTAACTCGGTTATGTCAACCGGTTCCACATAATGAAGTTGAATAAGTCAAACATAACTGCGTTTAGTAAATCAAACATAACTGCGTTTAGTAAATCAAACATAACTGTTTTTAGTAAATCAGACATAACTGTAAATCAAACATGTCTTGAGTAATTTCAAAATGTGTGTGTTAAGTTAATTCCACATAACTGAATGAGTTAGCATTTAATTCATACAGTTGGTGAGATTTTCTTAACAGTATTAAGTAATAATCAGTTCTCTATGTTTTATCGCATTTATTCAACTTAGTTATGTGGGACCGGTTGACATAACTGAGTAAAGTAAATTGGACACTTCCTTTCTTTGAGTATAACTTAAATCAATAAAGGCTGAAACTTGATCTATGATCAGAGGCGTTTCCTATGTCTATCCTTGCCTACAGCAAGCCAGCAAGGTCAAAAGCTGTGTGTTCCCAGTCAGCCACGCCTCCTACTGGTCACTCTCCTATTTAATGGCCTTTTGACCTGTAGAGGGCACAAATTCTCAGAAAATGGAAATATAGACAATGATTAGAATAACTTGTGATAAATAGCAAAATGGCTCCTACTGAGAGAATTATCATTCTGGGTTGATTTAATCAGTGTTACATATTGGCAACATACACAAATCTATTTCCATGTCTGAAGAAACAATAAGCAGTGTATTGGAAACACAGCAAAATGGCTTCTTCCAGGGTCATGGGTGGCTTCATCCCTTTCTTCTAAACACTGTAAAACGGCACCTTGTCCTCCCAGCCGGAAGCTCGTTCCATATCGGGCTGCCTGAGGGAGAACTACGCAGACTGAAACAATATTAGTATTAGTTTTTATGTGTTAGTATTACATAATTTAATATTCCCCTCTCTCTTTTTACCAAGTTTGTGTCGTGAAAATACTCCTGGCTCAGTTCGCACTTGGCTCATAGTGTCGAGTTGTCTTTTATTGAGGCATTGGTTCCCCCTTGTGGCCATTCTGTAAACCGCAAACAACAGACAAGGAATGATGTCAATTTTTAAGGCAGATCATTTTACAGATTTTCAACATCTGCTTCACTTCATTTGAACCTTAAAATGCCACGCTCACATGCTGGTGCACCGCCTGTACACAGTGTTTTCACTCTGACTGTGAATTTCTTTCTGGGGCAGAACCTTGCGGAGAAGAGCGCAGCGGTGGAGGGAGAGAAGAAAAGCATTTTTGAGGTTTTATTGATTTATTTCCATCCATGTTTACATTTTGTCTGCATTTTGCTCTGAAACATGACACCGACTGCACTGTATGATGTCTGCGGGGAGAATGTCTTCTGTTCTAAACGTTATACATGGACAGAGTATGACATGGTTCAATGTTTCATAGAAAAACATTGAAATCGGGTTCAAAATGAAAAAAAAGGTATTCAGTTAAGACCATTTGTAATAAACGCTATATTTAAAGTCTTGCTTTTCACTTTTGCAATCCTATGAATGTAACTTTTCATTCAATTTAGTATAGCTTTTGTATCTGTTGTGTACATAAAAAAAAGGATTTCACTTGTTATGTTGTACACAAAATGCTGAAAGAGTGTATCTTTGTTGGAATGAATTAAACATTTTGCTACAATGTTCATTGTTGAGCGTTTCATCCCTTGCCTGCTTTCCCCCGGGCACCAATTGACCAATGACTTTAAAATCATCAAACACAACAGCAAAGAACACAACAACAGAGATAAAGACATCAACTGGTGAGTATCATCACAGTTGTGAGTGTCTCTTATATGCGGTTGTGAGTTCGAGGCCTGACATCTCTCAAATCTCCAGTTAGACCAGCTGGAGCTCTAGAACTCTTTTAATACAACCACAAGTGTCTCCTGCATGTCAGGGTTTGCAATAGTCTATCCTGCTTGAACCTCTTCAACTGTCTGAGTGTCCTCCAGTAAGGTCAGGGAGACAAACTAGATCACCTCAATGCACCTTCCTCCCTGCACCTCCACAAACATTGATGTACACTGCGTGTTTTACTTTTAGGAACCATATTTCAGCCTGTTTATTGAATTGAGTTCGTATTGGTTAAAATGCAATTCCTCATTTCACCGGTAGGGGCGCTGTCACCATTTCAGACCAGGAGAGCAGCAGGTGAAATAAGCGAAGGAGAGAAACGGTATGTTACTGTTGTCGTCTCGTTATTTCTCTGTTATCAGGTCGGTATTGTGCTTAGAAGTACAGATATGTGCTCACAACATGCAGCGCCATGTTCACTACTTGAGTCAGAAGAAGAGTAAACTTAAGTAGTTTGGTGCTAATGGTGGCTAGCAGTGTACGTAATGTGTGTGCGTGTTTTGTATTAACTGTTTCACCAACAGATTTCTGGACGTTGAGTTTGCGTTTGTCAAACATTGTGTGAAGTCTTTTCAGGTCAATTCATCACTGGATTCAAGTCGAGTGTAAGAAGTCCAAACCACTGGGAATAGTTCAGATTTAGGTCCGTGTGTGCTTCTGGCACAGAATTGATCGACCCTATTCAGATTTCATTAGCGTTGAATGATGTGTGGATAAGAAATAATAACTATAATTAATGATAATAATAATAACAGTCAATATTGTAAATATTGATTCTTTAATGTATATATAGTTATTATGATATCGATTTTAACCACGTCAACTTTGAAGTTGAATATGTATATGTCGCCCTCTTGTGGTTAAAATGGAATACTGCATTCTCAGCAGCTCTTCAGAAAACAGATAAAGAGAAACAAGTTGCTGATCACAAGGAGTACAAGTTGAGGATGTGTTTATTCGGAAACTTAAATGAAATAATTTGTATTTATTCTGAGTTAAGCAGCTGGACTGTAGTAGTGCACAGCAGGCCCTTGTAGCCAGTAGACTCTACAGAGTCTGTCCAGTTGTACCAGACGCTCATGCTTTCGATTCATGACTTTGTGAAAGTCTGGTACAACTGCTGCTGCAGGTCCTTGTAGGCAGTAGACTCTTCTGAGACTCTTTAGATTCTCCTGCCTACAAGGACCAGCTGTGTGTCTACAACAGCAGGCCACCAGAGCACAGCTGAGCTGAGTTACTGGGACAGTCTGCTCGTTTGCTGTTGGGGAGGGGAGTGACACAAAGACTTTGAGGACTGTTCACTGAGTTTGACACCCCTGCTCTAGCTCTTTCCTTGTCCAAGATATGGGCTTTTCACACAATCGAACGATTTGGTCCATGGTTACACTGGAAATTTGACCAAAAATGTAATTGAATGATCCTCGTGTCCTGTAGATGCTGCGTTTGAACATTTTAGAGCTCTAGCTCTTAAATTGACCAAGAAATGGGCTTTTTAAAAAACAAACGATTTGGTCCGTCGTTTTTGGAAAATCGGACCAAAAATTAAATTTGTCCCAAACTTGCAGAAAATGATCCTTGTGTCATGCAGATGCTGCGTTTGAACACTTTAGAGCTCTAGTTCTTAAATTGACCAAGATAGGAGCTTATAAATGTCCCAAATTAAAGCCGGCTGCTCCTTGGAATGTGGCTTCATGGTTGTACTGGAGCACAAACAGGTCAACACTTAGCACCATGACCAGACATTCCTGTGTTCTCTGTTCTCTGTTTTGTATCTGTATCTGTTCACCCTCCAGCACCTGGACTCTGCAGGAACCTACGCCAGGATCCTGTTTGTTGACTTCAGCTCTGCTTTAACACCATCATCCCCTCACTGCTGCAGGACAAGCTCTCCCAGCTCCACGTGCCCGACTCCACCTGCAGGTGGATCACAGACTTCCTGACTGACAGGAAGCAGCACGTGAAGCTGGGGAAACACGTCTCTGCTTCACGCTCCATCAGCACCGTTTCCCCTCAAGGCTGCGTTTTTCCCCTCTACTCTTCTCCTTGTATACACACAACTGCACCTCCAGTCATCAATCAGTCCAGCTCCTGAAGTTCGCGGACGACACCACCCTCATTGGACTCATCTCTGATGGGGACGAGTCCGCCTACAGGCAGGAGATTGACCGTCTGGTGAATTGGTGCGGGCAGAACAATCTGGAGCTCCACTGCGGAGTCCTTTCGTTTCCTGGGAGCCATCATCTCCCGGGACCTCAAGTGGGAGCTCAACATCAGCTCCCTCAGCAAAAAAGCCCAGCAAAGGATGTTCTTCCTGCGGCAGCTGAAGAAGTTCAGCCTGCCAAAGACATTGATGGTACGCTTCTACTCTGCCATCATTGAGTCCATCCTCACCTCCTCCATCCCCGTCCGGTTCGCTGCAGCCACTGCCAAGGACAAGGGCAGGCTGCAGCGTATCATACGCTGTGCGGAGAAGGTGATCGGCTGCAACGTGCCGTCCCTCCAGGACCTGTACGCCTCCTGGACCCTGAAGCGGGCAGGCAAGATTCTGGCCGACCCCTCCCACCCTGGACGCAAACTGTTTTTAAGCCTCCCCTCTGGCAGGAGGCTGAGGTCCATCAGGACCAAAACCTCACGCCACAAATCGAGTTTCTTCCCCTCTGCAGTGGGCCTTATCAACAAGGCCCGGGTCTTCCACTGACTCATAATAAAGCCCTGCACATTCACTTTATTTAGCAGTATTCTTAAGTTAATTTATTACAATAATCCCCTGCACGTTTTTTAACACTTTATTCATCAGCATTCATTTAGTTGACTTATTTAATTTAGTGTGTTTTTAATTTAAGTATTCGCCGAGCTGCTGTTTGTTCATGTTGTGTTATGTTGTTTTATATTTTGTTTCTTGTTGTCTTTTCTATATGTTATACGTTTGCACCTAGAACCACAGCAAATTCCTCTTAAGTGTAAACTTAATTGGCAAATAAAGCAATTCTGATTCTGATTCGTTACATGACTTTGTCTTTGTGATTTAATAACTGGTTAGGGGTTTAATCACTATCCGCCATCACGCATCAATCAGTTCATCAATTTTGTATTTTTACTAACAGTTTTTCCAGAGACAAGTACCTAGGTCCTGTTGAGAATGATGGCTCTGAGCACAGTGCATGCACCTGTTGGGGTAGCACTGTGAAGCTGTAACTACATGTGTTGGTTGTAACTACATGTGTTGGGAGTACCCGGCCTGAATGTCTCATAGATGCCGCTGCACCTGTTGTGTGTAATGAATGGGTGCTGACGGATAGCTCAAGGTTGTGCAGCACAGTGAGGCACATAACACTGAGACTAGCTCAAGGCTGTGTAGCGCAGTAGGCGCACATAACACTGAGACAAGCTCAAGGCTGTGTAGCACAGTGGACACACATAACTCTGCAATGGGAAGACACATAACACTGTAATGGGAAGATTACTAACAAACTCAGCCCCAGACCAAACCAATAGGAAGAGTCCCAAGAAAGGCGAATCAAGGCCAAGGGGTAGGGAGGCGATGCCACTACTGTTTTTAGGGTTTGCAAGACTGCTTTACACGATTAAGATCAGACGAGTAAGCATAATAGTGGCAAGTACCTATAAATTTAGGATAAAGGGGAAGGGCCTGGGGCGTGGAAAACCCAGGTCCAGAATAGTATATAAGAAGAAGACAAAGAGACACAAGCCAGAGCAACCCCGGGGTTATCCTCTCACTTGTTTCATTTGTACTTTGCTGCAAATAAACATTTTACTTGGATCTGAAGACTGGTTTCCTCAACTTCTCTTAGACTATAGCTGAAGTCAAGTTTTTTACTAGCCAGAACCTTGAAGACTGATTAGAAGTGAACTATTGACGTACTATTGCCACGTCAGTCCCAGAGGGCAGTTTTAAACATGGCAACACACCTCACTGAGGCCAAGTCATGGGCTTTTCACAGAAATGACCAATATGGTCCATGGTTACACTGACATTTTGTGAGAATTTGAGTAAAAATGAACCTCCTGAGAGCTGCACTGGATTTATTTTGCATGCATTTATAATTTATCCTTGCTGTTTTGGATTTATGGACCCAAAGTGATCTTTAGACCACTAATGACTGTGGAAAATGTTTAGACATGAGGACAACAGGTTGAAGTTAAACCCAATGGTGTATAAGGTGTAGGGTGGATTAAGTATAATGTCCATATATGAGGACACAAGGTCTTAGAAGGCTAACATTTCCCCAAACTTGCATCAATGTATCCTGATGCCATCTAGATGATGTGTTTGAAATTCTAGCGCTCTAGCTCTTTCCTTTGCCAAGTTAAGAGCAGCTTTGTCTTTGTATCCACTTGATCGATCTCACTGATCAGTCTCACTCTGGCCTCACTTCTTCTTGGGCGTGGCAGTGGCTCAGTCCGTCGAGGACGCGGCGTGCTTTGGGAATCGGCACATCGCAGTGCCGGTTCAACTCCAAGCCCAGCTTCAAGCGTCAGTCCCTTCACAGGATGTAACTCCCTTACGGGAGTTGCAGCAACTCTCCACCTGGAGCAGTTGACAGTTTGCATCGAGTCAATGCCCAGGCACCTGTACCCCCTCCAAGTGCGTGTGCGTTCAGGAGGGGGTGCACATGTGCTAGAGGGGGTACATTTTGATTTAAAATCATAACAAGAGTCCTGCTGTTTATGGCGTTCTGTATCATAACACTTTGCTCTGAGAACAACCTGCATCAGCCGGAATTGAACCGGGGCACCGGAAACTTCACCATGATAGTCAACAGTATTGCACTAACCATGCGCGCCACAGATGTGTATACCAGCGCATGCACTCTGTGGGCTTTTCTCTCTTTGATTTGGAGCAGCATTTTGAAAAGAAACAGTGAGTAGCGACAGGGTTTGAACTCATAACCTGGTGGCCATGAGGCTGAAACTTAACTCATTGAGCTACAGACTACTTGCTGACCTCAGTTTTCTTTGTTGATGCCATTCACATATCAAGTTGAAAGTTGCCACCTGTAGGCAACGAGCATAAGGACCAAAGAAGGATCAAAGAAACTGATTCCTCCTTAGCTCAGGGAGTAAAGCTGATGTTTGGTGATAACAAGGGGTTGTGAGTTCAAGTCCCAACCTTCACACTAACTGCAAAAAAAACCTGGTAAAGTTACTCCCTGTTTTTTTTCTTTTAGTCTTATACATTTTTTCTATGTAGTCAATACATTGAATTTGATTTGATCTTCTCCCCATTCTTTTTTTGATATCTTTGTGTTCTGCAGTTTCATTTAAAGAGATATGGCAACAGGAACAGTTAATCTGTGGTAAAATAGGGAGGCATCTATTGCCTTAATCCAAACAAAATACCTTCACTAAAGGGCACAAAACATAATACAAGGCCTGTGGTCTATATAGTTTTTATATGGAGGACCAGCTGCTAAGTCCCTGTTTCTAGCTCTTTTTGAGGTCAGTTACAGTAAACAAAGACAAAAAGAAAACAAGAAAACAGGACATGGGTCACACCATGCCTACCATAGCTGAATAAGCACATACAACATAACAACATAACATATAAAGTTGCATTTTACTAATTTATTGAACGAATGAATTCTTTCCTAAACGAACAAAAGTGCTCCCAGTCCTCCCTCTTCCTTGTGGGCGTGGCTTGGTGCTAGGCGCTCTGTGAAGCATCCTGATAACAGAGAAACACAAGAATAAAAGATTGAAAAATTAGTTCAACATAATGTTCCTTCATTCCACCTCATCTCCTTCTTCCTCTTCAGGCATCCCCACATGCTGCCCAGTGCTTTGTTAGAAGATGACGTCATGATAATGGACCCAGTCAGAACACAGTGACTCATACAAAACTCTGATGTTCATTACATCAGATTGACGTCCCACACACACAGACCTAAACACGAAGCGTTACCATGGAGATTGGACTTCAGCTCCACTAAGGATCGAGCGATGAATTCACTTGGAAATACCAAAGCTTGATAAATGCAGCAAACATCCAGCAATCTGATGTGGAAACATTTAAAACAACACACACTCACACACACGTAGACAAACAGTCACACATACTCACCTCACATGAAGGTAAAGACCCGATGCATAACGAAGAAACAGGAAGATGGAGAGATTAAAGTACGGCGTGGCGCCTCCTCCACGGCAGGTTCAGGAAGAGTTTACCAGAGCTTCATTGCTTTTCTACAATCCGCCGTGTGAATGTAAACATTTAGATGGTCCCTCCCCCTTCTTTGGTTTGCATCCCTCAGCTCGCTCCCTATGTTTGTAATACAAATAAAGAATTCATTAAAAAAATCCCATAAATCGCAACAGTTGTACAACAAGGATGTGAAATGACAATCCATCATTAATTCATCTTTAAACTATTGATAATAGTATACACAATACGTTGGGACCAACTGATAGAAGTTTGATTATAAATAAATAAAACCTGCATCGATTTAGTGTCACATGAACAATATCTGTATGGAATCTTATTTATTTTTTTATATAAATTACAAAAATCCATTTAAAAAATTCCTTTTGAATGGATTTTTTTTCATATTTCTTACTAAGACATGAATTACGGCTTATATGCAAATTAGTTTCTCACCACAAGGGGGAGGACTTGGTCAGCGGTCAAAGTAACTTTCATCTCTACGCTGTATCGTATCAAAGGTATTAAGAGGACTGGACACTTATATAACACACATTTAAGACAGCAACCGTCTGAAGTAATTTTGACAATTTTAAACAAATTCCAATTCATTTAAAAGCCCATTACTTGGACAAGGAAGAAGCTAGAGAGCACACACAGCCTCTCGTGTGCACAAGGATTCATTGGCATGAGCTTGTAGAAAATTTTAATTTTGGTAATTTTTTTCAGAGGAGGTAAGGGGGGACCCTTATCCAATTTGACATTTTCTGCTCCGGCCATATTTTGGCCTAGGAAATACACAAAAAGCCCCAAATTCACACACAACATACCCATGGCACCAGGATTCTTTGGTGCAAGTTTGGAGTTATTTTGACCAAATTCCAATTCCTTTAAAAGCCGATATCTTGGACAAGGAAGAAGCTAGAGAGCTTAAAAAATCTACACACAGCCTCTGGGGGGCATGAGGATTCATTTGCATGAGCTTGAAGAAAATTAAAATTTTGGTCATTTTTTCAGAGGAGGTAAGGGGGGACCCTACTCATTTACTTTTTCTGTATGGGCCATATCATGGCCTTGGAAACACACAAAAAGCCCCAAATTCACACACAACATCCCCATGGCACCAGGATTCTTTCGTGCAAGTTTTGAGTAATTTTGACAATTTTGACTGAATTCCAATTCATTTAAAAGCCTTTATCTTGGACAAGAAAGAAGCAAGGGAGCTTAAAAAATCCACACACAGCCTCTGGGGGGCACGAGGATTCATTGGCATGAGTTTGAAGAACATTTTAATTTTGGTCATTTTTTCAGAGGAGGTAAGGGGGGGACCCTTATCCAATTTGACTTTTTTTGGATTGGCCATATCTTGGCCTAGGAAACACACAAAAAGCCCCTAATTCACACACAACATACCCATGGCACCATGATTCTTTGGTGCAAGTTTGGAGTAATTTTGACAATTTTGACAGAATTCTAATCCCTTTAAGAGCCAAAATCTTGGACAAGGAAGAAGCTAGAGAGCTCAAGAAATCCATACACAGCCTCTGGGTTGGCACAGGGATTCATGAGTTTGAATAATATTTAATTTTGATAATTTTTTAAGAGGAGGTAAGGGGGGACCCTTATCCAATTTGACTTTTTTTTGATTGGCCATATCTTGGCCTAGGAAATACACAAAAAGCCCCAAATTCACACACAACATACCCATGGCACCAGGATTCTTTGGTGCAAGTTTGGAGTTATTTTGACCAAATTCCAATCCCTTTAAAAGCCGTTATCTTAGACAAGGAAGAAGCTATAGAGCTTAAAAAATGCACACACAGCCTCTGTTGGGCACGAGGATTCTTCGGAATGAGTTTGAAGAAAATTAAAATTTTGGTAATTTTTTCAGAGGAGGTAAGGGGGGGACCATTATCCAAATGACACTTTTTTTGGATGGGCCACATCTTGGTCTAGGAAACACACAAAAAGCCCCAAATTCACACACAACATCCCTATGGTACCAGGATTCTTTCGTGCAAGTTTGGAGTAATTTTGACAATTTTGACCAAATCCCAATTCCTGAAAAGGAAGCTAGAGAGCTCAAAAAATCCAAACACAGCCTCTGGGGAGGCACCGGGATTCATTGGCATGAGTTTGAAGAACATTTTAATTTTGGTCATTTTTCAGAGGAGGTAAGGGGGGACCCTTATCCAATTTGACTTTTTTTTGGATGGGCCATATCTTGGCCTTGGAAACACACAACAAGTCCAAACATTCCCATTGTACTAGGATTCTTTGGTGCAAGTTTGGAGTAATTTTGACAATTTTGACTGAATTCCAATTCCTTTAAAAGCCCATATCATATAACAAAACACTGGACCTGCTGTATGACAATGTTAAGGAGGCATACAGCTCCGTGGCTCTTCCTCCACTTGGAAGGTCCGACCATAACCTTGTCCATCTGCAGCCCATGTACAAGCCTCTCGTCCAGCGTCAGCCTGTGACTGCAAGGATAGTGAGGAGATGGTCAAGGGAGGCTGAAGAGGCGCTGCAGGGCTGTTTTGAGGTTACCAACTGGGACATGCTTTGTGACTCGCATGGAGAGGACATTGATGATCTCGCGGAATTGTGTCACAGGGTACATCAACTTTTGTGAAGACAGTACGCTGTACGCTGCTTCCCCAACAACAACAAACCTTGGGTGACCAGAGATATCATGGCCCTCTTGAATGAGAAGAAGAGAGCCTTCCGGGTCAGGGATAGGGAGGAGATGAAGCGCGTCCAGAGGCTGCTGAAGGAGAAGATCCAACAGGGCAAGGACACCTACAGGAGGGGGCTGGAGCGAAAGCTTCAGCAAAACAACCTGAGGGAGGTGTGGAGCGGCATGAAAACCATCACTGGCTACAAGCGGACCAGTAGCCACTCAACAGAGGGGGACCAGGTCTGGGCGAAGGAGTTGAACGTATTCGTCAATAGATTTGATGAGAGGCCCATTGACCACTCCACCAGCTCGTCAGCCATCTGTTGTGACTTATTTACATCACAGGTAATACAATTTACATGATTGAAATATCTATGATTGTATATTCATTTAAATGGTACAGAGAAATGTATTGTTGGTTAAGAATCGTTTAATTTGGAAAACCGGAAGTGTTTTATTCTAAGGTGCTTAACCGGAACTGTTGTTGCATTTTGATTTTTTTTCTTGACTGTTGTATTTGGAACGGAAAGTTCCAGGTCGATTCATTTTGTTCAATAAAATGTGAACAACAGCATAAAGAGAAGACTTATCAGCCTCCGTCATGATTCCAGAAGCCTTTACTTCGTAAATCCATCGACACCCCTCAACCCTCCAGCCACGCTGACTTCCCCACCATTCCTCCACAACAACACAATACCAGCTATCCTCCCCCTGGCACCACCTCCCCCCACCAATACTGAGACCACTCAGCCCCCATCTCCCCCCACCATCATCAGCCACACCCAGCCTCCCCCCATCAGTATCAGCCACACCCAACCACCCCCCATTAGTATCAGCCACACCCAGCCTCCCCCCATCAGTATCAGCCACACCCAACCACCCCCCATCAGTATCAGCCACACCCAGCCTCCCCCCACATCACACAACACTACTGTCTCCTCCACCACTCCAGGCACACGCTTCTTCACAGCAGAGCAGGTCAGGAAAGAGCTGTGCAGACTCCGCCCCGGTAAGGCTGCAGGTCCCGACGGACTCAGCCCAAGGGTCCTGAAAGTATGCGCAGGCCAGCTGTGTGGAGTCCTGCAGTATATCTTCAACCTGAGCCTCAGCTTGGAAAATGTCCTGGTGCTGTGGAAGACATCCTGCCTGTTTCCAGTCCCAAAGAAGTCACGTCCCAGCACCATCAACTACAGATCGCTGGTGCTGACGTCCCACCTGATGAAGTCACTGGAGAGACTGGTACTGTCATTTCTTCGGCCCCTGGTCAAACCATCACTGGACACTCTCCAGTTTGCCTATCAGCCGAAACTGGGAGTAGAGGACGCCGTCATCTTCCTGCTTCACCGTGCCTACGCCCATCTGGACCGCCCATCTGGCAGCACTGTGAGAGTCATGTTCTTTGACTTTACCAGTGCATTCAACACCGTTCGGCCTGCCCTGCTCGGGAGAAAGCTGTCGGCAATGCAGGTAGACTCTCCCCTGGTTTCCTGGATAGTGGACTATCGTGGATGCGTGTCTGACAATTTTGACCGAATTCCAATTCCTATAAAAGCCTTTATCTTGGACAAGAAAGAAGCGAGGGAGCTCAAAAAATCCACACACAGCCTCAGGGGGCCACCAGGAGTCATTTGTATGAGTTTGAAGAAAATTAAAATTTTGGTCATTTTTGTCTGAGGGGGTAGGGGGGACCCTTATCCAATTTGACGTTTTCTGGACGGGTCATATCTTGGCCTAGGAAACACACAAAAAGCCCAAATTCACAAACATCATCCCCATGGCACTAGGATTCTTTAGTGCAAGTTTGGAGTAATTTTGACGATTTTGACCGTATTCCAATACCTTTGAAAGGCCATCTCTTGGACAAGGAAGAAGCTAGAGAGCTTAAAAAATCAAAACACAGCCTTTTGTGGGCATGAGGATTCATTGGCATGAGCTTGAATAAAATTAAAATGTATGCAATTTTTTCAGAGTAGGTAAGGGGGGACCCTTATCCAATTTGACTTTTTTTGGATGGGCCATATCTTGGCCTAGGAAACACACAAAAAGCCCCAAATTCACACACAACATCCCCATGGCACCAGGATACTTTGGTGCAAGTTTGGAGATATTTTGACCAAATTCCAATTTCTTTAAAAGCCCATATCTTGGACAAGGATAAGCTAGAGAGCTTAAAAATAGACACACAGCCTCTGGGGGGCACGAGGATTGATTGACATTAGTTTGGAAAAAATTTAAATTTTGGTCATTTTTTCAGAGGAGGTAAGGGGGAACTTTATCCAATTTGATGTTTTCTGGACGGGCCATATCTTGGCCTAGGAAACACACAAAAAGCCCCAAATTCACACACAACATCCCCATGGCACCAGGATACTTTGGTGCAAGTTTGGAGTAATTTTGACCGAATTCCAATTCCTTTAAAAGCCCGTATCTTGGACAAGGAAGAAGCTAGAGAGTTTAAAAAATCCACATACAGCCTCTGTGGGGCACGAGGATTCATTGGCATCATTTTTATAGAAAATTTAAATTTTGGTCATTTTTTCTGAGGAGGAAAGGGGGGACCCTTATCCTATTTGATGTTTCCTGGACGGGCCATATCTTAGCTTAGGAAACACGCAAAAAGCCAAAAGATTCACACACAACATCCCCATGGCACTAGGATTCTTTAGTGTAAGTTTGGAGTAATTTTGAAAATTTTGACCAAATTCAAATTCCTTTGAGAGTGGATATCTTTGACAAGGAAGAAGATAGAAAGCAAAAAAACGAACATACACATAGTTTCTGGGTGGCATGAGGATTCCTTGGCATGAGTTTGAAGAAAATTGAAATTTTGGTCATTTTTTCAGAAGAGGTAAGGGGGGACCCTTATCCAATTGGCCTTTTTTTTGGACGGGCCATATCCTGGCCTAGGAAACACACAAATAGCCAAAAATTCACACACAGCCTCTGTGGCCAATTGACAATTCAAGTTTATTTGTCATGTGCACAGTAAAACACAGGTCATACTGAACATTGAAATTCTTTATGACGTGACAACAACAGTAGCATATTGAAATTGAATTGAATGTTCAATAAAAAAAATACAGTACAGTAAAGTAAAAAAAAGTACAGTAAGTATAAGAGAAAATGGAATAAAGTTCCTGTCTATATACAACAGAATAAGAATAAATACAGGTACATCTCAAAAAATTAGAATATCGTGAAAATGTCCAATATTTTTTGTCACTCATCTCAGAAAGTGAAAAATGAGAAAGTGTATTATATATGTCCTTGGCGACTTTAACAAAGGAAATCTCACCCATGAACTCCCCAAATACAGATTCAGATTCACTGCATGACTCATGCAGAAGGAGCAGGCATGGATCTGTTACACCGGTAGGCGAATTGAAGGGGGTCCAGGGAGGGTGGAGCAGATGTGGGTTCAGACTAACCTTTCAAAGCACTTCATGATGGTGGATGTCAGTGCTACAGGGCGGTAGTCATTCAGGCTTGGCGGGCACAATAGTGTTGAATGCTGAGCTGTAGTCTACAAACAGCATCCTCACGTACGTGTCCACTTCATCCAGGTGGGAGAGGGCGTGTGCACAGTCATGGCGATGGCGTCGTCGGTGGATCTGTTACACCGGTAGGCGAATTGAAGGGGGTCCAGGGAGGGTGGAGCAGATGTGGGTTCAGACTAACCTTTCAAAGCACTTCATGATGGTGGATGTCAGTGCTACAGGGCGGTAGTCATTCAGGCAGGTAATGGAGGGTTTTTAACCAGCCTATATACTATAAGAGCATAATAGCATTCCTGAAATTCAGTTACGGCTTTTGGTTTAGTGGGGTTGTTATCCCAAGATTTTCAGTGGCCCCTTCTGGCCCCTTGGAACAATTTCTGGAGGCACCATTGGCCCGTAAGGCCTGGAAAAAGGCTTGTGTGTGTGTGTGATACTAGGGTATACAAATAAATGTTATTTGATTAGTAGACATTTTATATATTAAATGCTGTTGACTTTGAAATCAGTGTTGTTTATTTTTCTGCATTTACAATTGTCATACACAATGTGTTAACTTGAAGCAGTGCCCACACACAATCACATACTGTGAGCTCGCACTCACATATACAAATTTGCGTACACCACAAGTTTAAAATACTTCAGATTTTTCAGGTTTGGGGGATTTTTTGCGATTCCTATTACAATACGTTTACATTTCCTTCAGGCCCTCCAAACCTTCAAACACTTGTAGGCTTCAATCTTTCAGGCATTTCAGCAGCAGTCAGCTAAAATTCAGCTCACCAAGAAGAGGCTCTCTCAGCTCCCAAACAGCTTTATAATTTTCCAATTTTAGCCAAACTTAGTGCTACTTTGACATATGATATGTCAAGTATGTGTGCACATATATCTGAAATTATTCAATGGAATTATACTAAACCTTATAATTTCCAAATACCTTAGTATAACATAATGTTAAGTATAAAAAGATTAAATGTTAAAACAAAAACTTTTACACATTTTCATGTGGGAACACGGCACGCGGCCTCTTCCTTTAGAACTTCCTTTACAGCAGCAGCTTTTTAGAGGTTTAATCATGAGAACTGTAACCGAAGAGGTAGCAGTGTCTTAAAATCTGGACAAATATAACATGCATAGAGAGATACCACTAGAAGTTGAGTGGAAAATTGTTTTGGCCTTTGATCTATCCATAAAAATGTCACAGGTTAATGGAACAGAGGACCCATATGGTCCGAGGGCTGGAGACGGGAGACGAGGTCAGATGCAGGCATGGGTCGGTACACAGGAGCTGAGACAGAAGACGTGGTCAGGTGCAGGCGTGGGTCAGCACACAGGTAAAACAAGATCAGATGGGGAGTACTGTCACAAGGATTACAAACACAAGGAAGTCACGAACGATAACGAACTGACAAAGAACACACAGAACACATGGGTATATATATACAAGACAGTGGAGGAGACAACCAGACGAGAACGACATTAGGGAAGGCAGGTAATTTCACTGACGGGGACGCACAGGAAGGTAGGAAGTGAAGGCGCCTGAAACAGAGACAATACTGTGAGTTTCAAAAATAAAATAGAATTATTTCTAAAATAAATAATTTAAAAAAATCAATAACAAATGAAAAGAAGAACATAAATACATAAATAACAACCGGCAACACAGCAGCATCCAACAGTTTTATCTCCATCTATCTATCTATCTATCTATCTATCTATCTATCTATCTATCTATCTATCTATCTATCTATCTATCTCTCTCTCTCTATTAACCATCTACAGTAACAGCGTAACATTTTAACATTTTCTTTAGGGCAGATTGGCATTGAGAAAGACCAAGTGCCTCATCTTAGACGGGCTGATCTGCCCTGTTTCGGAGAAGATCGTTTCCGAGGGGACTGATGTCGCTCCCTGTCATCAGCATCAGTATAGCATCTGCTAAGGGGTTTCTTCTTGCTGTGTCTTCTGTTGCTTGTCTGTCCTCAAGTGAATTCGTCAAAGGGCAAAACATCAGTTCAAACGTTCAGTTCAAACGTTCAAGACAGAATGATAGAGTGACACAAACTGAGTGACTGGGCAAGAGGGAGACTGGTGAGGGAAACCACCAAGACACCTACGACCACTCTTAGAGTGTTAAAACCTTCAGAGGCTGAGATTGGAGAGACTGTGCATACAACTGTTGCCTGAGTTCTTCACTAGTCGAAGCTGTATGGGAGAGTGGCAAAAAGAAAGCCACTGTTGAAAAATCTCGAACTGGAGTTTGCCCAAAGGCATGAGGGAGACTCCAAGGTCAATTTGGAAGAAGGTTATTTGATCTGATGAGACAAAAATGTAGCTTTTGGGTCATCAGATTATTCGCTCTGTTCGGCCAACACGTAAACACTGCACATCTCCACAAACACACCATCCCCACATTAAAGCATGGTGGTGGCAGCATCATGGTGGATCCTTCTCAGCAGCAGGCCCTGGAAGGCTTGTAAAGATAGAGGGGAAAATGAATGCAGCAACATTTTGTGAAATCCTGGAGGACAATATGACTCAGTCTGCAAGAGAGCTACAACCTCGGAGAAGATTTACTGTATGTTCCAGCAAGACAACGTCCCAAAGCATACAGCAAAAGCTTCACAGAAATGGTTTGAAGATAACCATGTGAATGTTCTGGAGTGGCCGAGTCAAAGCCCTGACCTCAATCCAATCGAGAATGTGTGTCTGAACTTGAAAAGAGCTGTTCACGCCCGATCCCCAAGCAACCTGACAGAGCAACCTGAAAAGAAATTGCAGTATCCAGACGTGCAAGCCTGAAAGAGACCTCTCCACACACAGACCCAGTGCTGTAATTGCAGCCAAAGTGGCATCTACTCATTGGCTTGTACTGTGGAAGAAAAGTGTACTATATACAATCATTTAATATGATGTAACTGTTCAATATTAGAAAGGAAGTACACAATTTGTTCTTAACCTTGAGTGTTTTACCAGAATCGCTCATCCATCATCAGCGAGGAAGCAACATTGTGTCTTGCCAGGTCACCGTGACATGGTTACTAAGGTAGCCAGGGCCAATAATAGAACAATGGAAAGGCCCCCACCCTGTAACTCTTTGATATAAATTGATGTGGGCTCTAGGAAGAGCCCAGTACTTGTATTCACTATGACGTGTGATATAGCTCTCATGTGTGATTGATTAAAGAAGATACGCAGCCTCAACCGTCTCCGCAAATTGATAGATAGAATTATACTATATTTGGCGTCATGAACAAGGATTGACAAGAGGACCTGCTGGACGTGACGGAACCGGGGGGTAGCTTGAGCCTGTCCAACACACAGAAAGTGGCCACTAAAAAGGTGAGCAGATTTGCTTTTTAACTAGCATAGCATAACATTCTGTGTGAGGGGGGCGACCTAGGGGTCTCTCGCCCGGTTAGTAAGTCCAGTAGACGTAAAACTCGCAAAAAAGAATCTGATAAGAAGAAGAGGGAGAATCGAGGCTGAGAGAGTGTGTGTGTGCGTGTGTGTGGAAGAGAAGATTGCGCAACAAAATGCTGGGAAGTCCCAGTCGTCTTTAACCCGAAGACGCAAGTAGTCAAGTGATGGCTAAAATGTTTGAAACTGCTCATTCATAAGATCTTGAATGATTTTGACAAGGGTGTCAAACATTCCATAAATGAGACTTTGGAATGTGTAAAAATATTTCTTATTTGCCAAAAACCTCAAGGAGCTCAGGGGTACTGAACGACTATATAAGAGATTTTTCTCTGCGCACTCTGCAGCTCACTATGAAAGAAAGAGCAGATTAGCTGGCTCATCTCAAGACCATGAGAGAAACGGGTCTCCTGTGAAAAGGTTGGTTTGCATCTTCAAAAATACATTGCAGTTTCCATAGCGGGTCTGGTTAATCCATAGCAGAATTAAATATATAACAACAATATAACTGGAGGAGAGAAAGTTGAGGAGAAGTTCTGTAGGTAAAATCAATCAAAAGAGAATTCAACAGAAGTAAAACATATAAGTGTACTTAGAATTAAAACTACAGGAATTGGAGCATTTTAGATGTGGTAATTTGCTTTATTTACATGATTGAAATTGACTGTTTAAATGCACTAAAGTAAGTTTCAAAAATCTAAAGGTTGATGTTAAAAGTTACAAGTCGATGGATTAGAGGTCAATAAGAGGAGATAAGTGGTAATGCATAAGAAGTCCTGTTAAGAAGTACATAAACTTGGGTGCTGTCTCCCGAAATCACACACACCAGGATATTTGTTACACAAGCACACCTTGCCCACTCCTCAATAAGACCTAACCAAAGTACAAATTCAGAGACATAGATAAGAGTGAACAAATAGGTTGGACAAAAAGAGTGATAGGTGAATCCAAAAGGACAGAAATCTTAGAAATCTTAGAATTGCCGTACAAGCTTTTGTTAATTGTTACAATTGCTGTCCTCTTAATATTTAGGTTAAAAGCATTGTGGGGGTGTGGGGGTGTGCGCTTATGCACAAGTGTGGTCAGCGCTGACAGGTTTGAACGCATGTGTGTAGTGAGGTTGTGTGTGTGACAAGAACAAAAGGGAGCCATGTGTGTGTCCAGTTTGGGCTCCATTGCAAATACGAAGTAAATTAAACTCTGAAATTTTAAGCTGAAAATTGTAGAAGAAGTACAACTAGTAAAAACTTGTACCATAAAGTAGTGGTCAAAATTGATGGTTGAACATTCCATCTGGCAATATAATCGGTTAAAAACCTGGTGCAGTGTTGTTTTGTTGTGTGCTGCAGGAGCACTGCTGTTGCCGAGTTGAAAATTGCTGAAACTAAACTGTTGCTATATTCTGTGCTGTATTGCTTTATTCACCCAGTGTGTTGAGACAGATGTGTACGCAGCGCTGTCCTGTGCCCGACTGAAGCACAGGAGGGGCGGATACCACCGAGTGGGCGTGCCTAGACTTCACACACTCGGGCCTGCTAAACAGGAAGAAAGGAGAGAGGCTGACTTCCCTCCTCCACATCTGAGACTTTCTGGAGTCAGTTCTAACCACTTAATATTGTTTGGCTTACACCAATTTTTCTGTACATAAACTGAGAGCTGCAATACAGTATTGACATATATTGTTGCATTGTTTGATTTTAATGTATTACCAGATGCTGAATTCAGAATAAGTGCTTAAGAAGAGGTGACTTAGGACGTATAACAACTATAACTTGTGCTTGAAATATATATGCTGCTTAACTTAGTGAAGAAGACCAAACTGTAATTATTGCCGCTCTAAAACTACGCAATTAAGCCTATCCAGGCATAAAAACATCAAAAGATATAATATTCAAATTGTTGATACGTACAGCAGAAATGGACGGAATACCGGTAACCCTCTTGGGAATTTAGTATCCCCTGAGCAAAAAAGACATAGAGAAAACACCTGAAAAGTGGGAGAAGCGAACTAAAAACGTATGCAGTCCCTGCCCAGCTGGAGGCACATTTGATGTCAATGCATGTGAAGAGATGCAACTCAGAATAAAAGACTACGAACCGTCGGACAAAGGCAAGAAAAGATGACAGAGAGAGAAACAGGAAGAGATAATTAAATTGTTCAAAGATGAAGGCGCAAATTACAGGAACAGGTTGAGAGAAATCCGAGAGAATTTTAAAGCTAGGAAGGTGCGAACGGAGAAAGGGGTCATTCAAATTTCAGGGGACATTGACTTTGATCCTTACAGAGCATCTCCTGTCCAATATAAAGAGTCGACTCAGGACAAATGATGACATTTCTAGGGATGACAGGCTACAGTTCAGATTGGATTGAAGACTATGCTATCAAAACCGCTCCACTCAGAGAAATCAAGAAACAAGCAGGAACTCAAGAACTAAAAGCTGCCTTAAACTGGACAAATGAGACAAAAAAAGCATTTGAAACAATGAAACAGGAAATGCAAACAGCCCCGTCTTTAGCAACACCCGACTACAACAAACCGTTTCTGCTGTATGTATCTAATCGACAAAACATGTATGTGTCTGCAGTTTTGATGCAGGTTTAGTGGAATCTTGTGTTGCGATGATGTGAAGATGAAGGAAGGAAGGATCTCCACTGACACTGCCTTTGCTTGTATAATAAGGTTTTATTACATGAGGTACAGCATCATAACAAGCACCATGGAAGGCTTGTGAGAGACTCTGCAGCCGGGATGAGTCTCTCCTGAACTCCTGATTTTCTGACATATTTATACAGTTGCTTCTCACTCAAGAAAAGACCTGTTCAGTGGGTATTGACAAAACACCTGAGACCACTGTAAACACTACGTGGTCATCCTGAGGGGGTAACAGTTCATTTTATGATGGCCTTTATTTGGTATATAAACTTTTACCTTACTCTTAACATGAATATATATGTAGAGCTGTTTAAGCCCAAGGCTTAAACTGTTGATCTTTTGTGTTATTTACATCACTTGTCCGGTTTAGACTGGCCTTCCATAGAATGAATATACGTTCTTATTGAGATGCTGGATCACAGCAAATTACACTACATATTTCCCCCCTTCGAGACTCCACAGAGTCTTGAAAAACAAGAGTATAACATACATGAATTATAACAGAGATAACAATTCCTCCTACATGTGTTTCTTACAGCATAACTTTATCAATTTTATCAATTCTTAATCAATTAATTCTTACTTCTTCTTTATGGAGTGCGAGATCGAAAAAAACTTGTCAGGCAGCCATCACTCCTGAAATATCCATCATACAATTCATTCAAAACAATGTCCAAAATCAGGCTGATCGACCCATTGAACCTTCAGATGGACCTTTCCCTGCCTAGTCCCCATTTCCCTAAACATCGAGGAAAAAACAAAAACATCTGAGGTCCCAATATATTTACACCATATCTGAAAACATCACTCTTTAAACTAGCACCAAGAAAATAATTAAGTATCAATCACGCAATTTCATATAAGAGAAAACCTAAAAATATATCACACTGCATTCTCTCAGCATCGTCAACTCTTCAACAAAGTGTTGATGTGTTGAATCTGAACATCTGATCATCGTGTCCTTGTTCAGAGTCCTTCAGTCCATTCTTATTGTCCTTGTTTGCGTATCTGAATCGCTTCAGCCTATCTTTCCCCCAATGTTCTTCTGGAAGGAAAGAAAAAAACCACCCAGTATCTTTTGCAAAAACAACAGATGTAAATTAAAACATCAAATACAAATGAATACATGTAATTATTTCAGATTTATGAGAGTCACTTTTTTCCATTTCCCCCCTTTGATTATATCGCCCTCTCGTAGAACTACTAAAACTCAAAACAATAATAGAAGTAATTTTCACAATCCGGTTTTTCAGCACTCCATTCATTCTTTCACACATCCCTTGGCTTTGCGGATGATAAACTGCACCAATACGCTGTTTAATTTCCAACTTTTTCAAAATCAATTTTACAGTCATATCCATGAACTCCTTCCCATTGTCTGAGGATATCCGATCTGGAAGTCCCCACCTGCTTATGACCTCTCTACACAAAAACTTGGCAACTGACTGAGCGTCCTTCCGCTTGGTTGGGCAAGCTTCAGGCCATCGTGAAAATCTGTCCACGACAACTAGCATATATCTCTTTCCTTCAACTTGTTTTATCATGTCAACAAAGTCTATAACTAGCTCTCGCATAGGACCCCTCGGATTTGGAATGTGACCCGGAGGAACTATCACACCCTTCCCAACATTATTTTTCAGACAAATAGTACATCTGCCTATGACGTAATCAATCTGTTCGAGCAAACATGGTGCCCAAAATCCATATTCCTTTGTGATCTTTCTTCTAACTTCCCCCCTCGCAACATGAGCTAACCCATGTGCTTCCTGAATCATCAGACCTAACAGGTCCGGAGGTGCTATTATCAGCCCCTACTGATTTCTCCAAAAACCCGTAGAATCTTGTGTGGCACCTCGATCTTGCCATACTGTTTATCCATTGCAGGAGCAGCTTCCTGCATCAAAATTACATCCCTTGCCGTAATTTTGTCTTTCAAATCTACTTCATGAGTAACCAGAAAAACTTCGCCCAATTTGTCTGCACCCGTGACTACTTTTGCAGCTTCATCAGCCGCTGTATTCCCTTGTGTGACTTTTGACGCATCCGCTTTGTGTGCTGCACATTTAGCTATTGCTATTTCTCTACATTACATTACATTACATTACATTACATTACATTACATTACATTACGATCATTTGGCAGACGCTTTTATCGGGTTTACAGGGTTGCCGGTTCGAGTCCCTTAGGTGCCCCTGAGCAAGGCACCGAACCCTCAATTGCTCCCCCCTCTGCGAAGGGTGGTAATATAATGTAAGTCGCTTTGGATAAAAGCGTCTGCCAAATGATCGTAATGTAATGTAATGTAATATGTATGCTGAGCCCACAAGCATTCTGGAACTTGTCGCAGCATCTCCTCTCTCATAGAGTTTGGATCCATTTTAGCGCTGCAAATTGACTCATGTGTCATCTGCACAGTTTGTGGCTGTCCCTGTCCTTGAGCAGAGATCATAATTTTAATGAATCGCTGATCCTCACTCCTCCAGATGGCAAGATTCTCTTCTATCGGTACAAAAACAGCTTCTTCCGCTTCTGTCATCATTTCTCCTATGTGCTTCTGCTCATATTCCTCTGACACCAACAAAGTCAGCTGTGGCACACTCTTTTCAAATTCTCCATTCAAATAATCATCTCTGACTACCTTCATGGCTACTCCTTGTGGTCCCAAAATTATGCAACATGAACTGAGTTGAACTTGGTTTGGTTGACGGCTCAACCACTTCTCTGAGTTTGATTGTGCATCATTCTTAAAATACTTGAGCGTGCAGTGATACGGATACTCAGGAAGCTTCGTATTATGCATATTTGTTGCGATGAACTTCTCCCACAATTTAGCTGGTTCCAAAAATTCTGCACTACGATTTCCAATCCAAAATACTGATGAAGCTTCAGTTTCCGCTGTCATCAAAAATTGGTCAACAATATCATTTGGCACTTTGTACACCAGACAGCCGTCCGGTGTACATTTTATCGTACTATTCAACCTACACAAAGCATCTCTTCCCAAGCGCAATAGGTGTATGTTCTGATACCAATATGGGTATTGTTGTAGATCCAATTTCCTAGTCCAGCCTTAGGTTGACGCGCTTCAAGCACTATATCAATGGTCGGGATGGTTCGTGGTTGATTAAGGGTTATTTATTGTAGCAAAGATGAACATGGATTATGTACCTTGAATTGAGATGGTTCGATCCGCCTGGAGGTGCAAAATAGCAGTGGATCAAGCGAATTCCAATGTTCCAAACGTATGTTCCAAATGTAGCACTTGTTACGTTGGATTAAGCCTTTTCCGATATTCCAAACATAGCGCCTGTTGCGGTCAAAAAACCTATTTGCTGCATGCCTTGCAACTTGTCTAATGAGAGACGCAACTAGACTGCTTTAATTAGCTCTACTAGGTCAGGTGCGGCAGTCACCTGTCAATCAAAGTGGGTTGTGGCCAACGCAATTTCGCACCTCCACGTTGCTTCACAGTACATAAAGCAAATCCAAATAACAACAAAGAATTATTCAATCAAATTATGATAAATGCAAAACCCTTAATTTCATTTTATCCTAATATTTCATAACTGTAAATAATAACAATAAGCATAACCCCTTCCGGCTCCAACATTCCAGCCCCTAATTGTTCTGTAAACAAACAGTACAATTATAAAACAAACAACCAAGGAGTCAGCCAAAAATTCTAAACATATCCTTATTGAGATCACACTTCATATCACTTCATATATAACATACTTCAAGTATGCATTCAAGTCATTTTTTTTGTTCAGTTTATAGTTCAAGTTCAAGTTACATCCCTTGCCGTAATTTTGTCTTTCAAATCTACTTCATGAGTAACCAGAAAAACTTCACCCAATTTGTCTGCACCCGTGACTACTTTTGCAGCTTCATCAGCCGCTGTATTCCCTTGTGTGACTTTCAAAATGCGATCAAAAATCAAAAATCTTTTTTTCAAAAATGCAATCAAAAATCAGAAATCTTCTTTCAAAAATGCGATCAAAAATCAAAAATCTTCCTCCAAAAAACACAAAAAAGAAGTTCACACAGTCCATGATGTATGTAATGTATGCAAATCAGTATAGGGGAGAGAGAGAGAGAGAGAGAGAGAGAGAGAGAGAGAGAGAGAGAGAGGAGCAGGGCAAGCTTTGTGATGGGCCTGGTCAAGGTGCTGGTCTTGGTCTGCACTTGCACTTGTCTCACAAACCCTCTATTGTCCGGCAGGGTTTGTGTGATTCGGCCCATGACCCATGAGTTTCTGGGCGCAGTATCGTCTATTATGAGGACAATATCGCCAGCAACAAAGTTTCTCCTTTTGTTAGTCCACTTTTGTCTTTCTTGCAGTTCTGGCAGGTATTCTCTTGTCCACCTTTTCCAAAAGAGGTCTGCCATGTACAGTACTTGGCGCCATCTTCTTTTGGCGTAACAGTCCTCTAAGCTGAATACTCCAGGTGGTAATGAAGGCTTTCCTTTAAGGAGAAGGAGGTGATTGGGTGTGAGAGGCTCCAGGTCCAAAGGGTCATTGCAAGCTTTAGAGATGGGCCTGTCATTAATTATGGCTTCAACCTCACAAAGCAATGTTAGCGATCCCTCCTCGTCCAGAGTCTGTTCCATGGCTAAAGCTCCAAGAATGCGTCTGACTGTTCTTATTTGCCTCTCCCATATTCCACCGTGGTGTGACCCAGCAGGTGGGTTGAATGTCCATGATATGCCTTTCTTACGCAAGGTGAAATGAATCTTGAGATTATCCAGATCTTGAATAGACTCTCGCAATTCTCGTTCTGCTCTTACGAGATTGGTTCCGTTATCAGATCTCATGGTCTTGACTGTGCCTCGTCTTGCTACAAACCTTCTGATTGCATTAATGCAGGAGTCGGTATTCAATGTATGTGCAACCTCCAAGTGCACGGCTCTGATGTTCAGGCACGTGAAGATAACTCCATACCGCTTCAAATTGGTTCTCCCCCTCTTTATTTCAAATGGGCCAAAAAAGTCTATGCCCACATTAGTGAAAGGTGGTTCCTCCGATAACAATCTGTCCTGAGGTAAGTCTGACATGTACTGTGAACCTCTGACGCCACTCAATCTTCTACAGCGGAAGCACTTTGTGATCACTGTCCTGACCGCAGAGTTTGCCTTTGGTATCCAATACCTTTGCCTGAGGCGACACAGGGTATGGTTCCGCCCACTGTGTCCGATGGTTTCATGTACGTGTCTGATAATTAGAGTTGTTACGTGATGGTTTTGTGGCAGAATGGCAGGGTGCTTAGCTTCATGAGGCAATGCAGACTTGACCAACCTTCCACCAACTCTAATTAGTTCATCCTGAAGCACTGGGGTAAGTTTATGTTTGTGGCTGTTCTTCTTCACAGGCATTCCTTTCCTCAAAGACTCTAGTTCCTCTTTGTAGTCTTTTGATTGACAAAATTTTATGATGGCATTTTCAGCTACCTGTATGTCCTCCACAGACAGCAGGTGTTTGTCATTTCTTTTTCTTTTTCCATGAGCAGTTTTCTCTTCCTTTTCCTTACAGGCACCTCTCAATGTTGCTTTGATTTTTAACACCCACGCTGCAGCCTTTCGGAGTCGATGCCACTCTGAGTAGTAAGTGATGAATTTCATGACTGTATTCATCTGTTCATCCACAGGAACCACACATACGGTGAAGACTTTCACTCCAGGATCGTCCTGTGTCAATGTGCATTCTGGGCTTCGAGGCCACTCAGTTTCTGGATGTTGCAGGAATTCAGGACCTTGGATCCACACTGAATTCAGGAAACGAGTGACTGATAAGCCTCTGGACGCACAATCAGCAGGATTCAGAGTGCCACTGACATAACGCCACTGTGTAACATCAGATGCAGCACGGATACTGGATACTCTATTGGCAACAAAAGTGTGAAATCTAGAGGTTTCATTTCTCAGATACTTTAGCACAGATGTGCTATCTGTCCAATAGACTGAAGGCAGCAAAGAAAGTTCAAGTTCTGACTGTAGATTAAATCCATTCGTGCAGCCATAGTAGCTGCTGTGAGCTCAAGCCTTGGGATGGTGATGGGTTTTAATGGCACCACCCTTTCTTTGCCCATAACAAATGCACAGTCAACTTTGCGCTTATCACTTGAACTTCTCCAGTTGGGACAGGTCAGTTAGCCAGCTTAACCATCTCCTGTGTAGGTTTTCTGGTATGGAATCATCCCAAGCAAGCCTTAATCCACATAACTCCTGTAGTATCTGCTTTGCGGAGAGGATGACTGGTGCCAACATACCCAAAGGATCATATATGGAGCTCACATGGAGATTCCTCTCCTGGTAAGCGGCTTGTCTTGAAGATGGATTTTGAAGCCAAATGAATCGGACTGGATGCACCATTGTACTCCTAGAGCTCTTTCAATGGGCAGTGCAACTTGATTCAGATCCAGATCTTTTACCTCTTGTGCTCGGATCTGTTCTCGGATGGAGAGAAGCAACGACCTGCTGTTACTGATCCATTTATTCAGCTTAAAACTACCAGTAGCGCACAGCCTGTTGAGGTTTTTAGCGAGTAGAATGGCCTCTTGCTCAGAGTTTATAGACTTTAAACAGTCGTCCACATAAAAGTTTCTGAGTACTGTCTGTATGACTTCTGGGTCAAAGTTGACAATGTTGTCTCTCGCACATTGCTGTAAAGCAAAGGTTGCACAGCTGGGAGATGATGTGGCTCCAAAGATGTGTACCACCATCTTGTAATCCTCAAGATCCTTGCACAACTCTCCATCAGGCCACCACAAGAATCTTAACAGATCCGAGTCCTCGTCAGGTACTCGGACTTGGTGAAACATGGCCTCCACATCAGCCATAAAGGCGACAGCCCTTGCCGAAACCTTGTGAGGACACCAGTAATACTGTTGGTGAGATCTGGGCCCTGTAGAAGCTGAGGGACAGACCTTGGTAAGTAGCTCCACAATCAAACACTACCCTTAACTTGTGTTTGTTTGGGTGATACACCCCATGATGAGGTATGTACCATGTCTTTCCCATATTGGTTTTGTTTTGCATCTCATGTGGTGTTATTTGGATAGTAAAACCTTTCCTTAAATTGTCAGCCATGAATCTTTTGTATTCCTCATGGAATGGTATGTTCTTTATCAGTTTTCTTTTCAAGCTTATGGCTCTTTGCTCAGCCAGACAGCGATTGTTTGGGAACTCAGCATTGTCATTTCTCAAAGGCAAACCAATGCTGTAGTGCCCTTCATTCAGCTTTACTGATTTAGAAACCTTTTCCAAGAATGCATGGTCTTCTTGAGACATCTCTAAGCGCTCCTCATGCTGGCGCTCTGGGAAATCATGTTTCAGCTGTTGTTGAAATAACTCCTCAATCTTCACCAGATAGATCCTGTTGGATGTGATGACCTTGCCAGTGCCCTTTCTGAGGGTCCCATTGACTGTCCATCCAAGTTGTTTTTACTGTTAATTATCATCCACGGCTCCAAAGCCTTAGGAACATTGTTCCCAATCAACAAACTGACTTCCGCTTCAATTTGTGGAATTTTCACTTCATGGAGATACGGCCATTGCTTTACGTCCTCCTGATTGGGAATATTTTCACCTTTCACAGGAATCACAGTGTGGGAGTACACCTCAGGGAGTTCCAGATACGCATTGCCTTCAAGACCACTGATTTCCATACCGGTCACCATGGACGTCTTTATGACCTGTTCCTTGTTCATGGTTCTAAGCAGAATACTTGTTCTGCTTCCTGTGGTCTGCAACTGCCTGAGTAAGGACTCTGCAGAATGTCACAGAGCTTCCTTGGTCCATAAAAGCATAGGTATTAATCACCTTATCACTTTTCTTCATTTTGACTTTCACAGGGACTATAGCAAGTTTGCATTCTGAGTTACCGGCCCCAGTATCACTCCACACATTAGTTTGATTTGCGTATACGTCTGTCACAGCCATATCTTTTGAATTTTCATCTTTCTGATTATTAAGCTCTTTTTTGTTGGTATGTAGGATCGTTGGATGCTTAAGAAAACACACTTGACAGGTAAGTCTCTTTTGACAACCTTTGCTCATGTAACCGACTTCAAAGCATCCAAAACACACTCCATTTTTCCTTAAGAACTCCAGCTTTTTCTTATGATTTTTCCTTTTCAGCTGCGTACATGAACTGAGAGGATGGTCTTCCTTGCAATGCAAACACTCTTTACTTGTTTGTCTTTGTGTTTTACTTGCACCTTCCGATAAAACCTGCTCAGAGTTGCTGTACGTCGCTGTTTCCACACTGGTAGCACACCCACTGTATCCACCTTTGGGCCTCCTGTCCTTGGAGGGAAAGGGCTTGCTTGCCTGTGATGAGCCGGCCCTTCTTGCCTGTGTGAGATTTAAGCTTCCAAACAGTGGATGTGACAGGATTCGGGATTGATAGCTCACAAACTCTACGAAATCCGCAAACTTTGCCCTTGTGGCTTTGCGTTCCTGTAGTTCAAAAGCTTTAATTCGCCATCTTTTTTTGTAATTTGAAAGGTAATTTACTGAGGATGGCTTTCATGTCAACTGGATGATTTAATTCCTCCAAATACTGTACAGAGTTCATGGCATTCAAACATCCATTTAGAAACACAGAATAAGCCTGTAAGCCTGTTTGGGATCCGTTCATTTCATTTCATTTGGCTCACTTGGCTCATTTTTATATTTATTCACTTTTAAGAAGCCAGCCTGGGATTAATTCATTTTATCCTGGAAATAATCACAGGGAGGAATGATGGGCTGAGATTTGGATCAGAATAATTTCAAACTCAGATTTCCCACCAATATTTGAGTTTGAATTATTCTGAAATATTGATTATAGCTTCATTTGACATGTGTGGACAAGATTTTAAAGTCTGATATGGATTCATTGTAAATATTCCACTGCCATATCCCTCTGAGTTGACAGTGAGAACACTATTTACCCTTTGTATAAAGTGTGTGTATGTGTGTATAACTACTTTGACTTATGTTATTCATGCAACACCTAAACACTTATAAATACACAATAAAAAACAAAGCAGGCTACAATGAAGTTCCATGCAAAAGCTTTTAGTGCAACATTTCCACACAAGAACATTATTAACAATACAGAAAAACTCAAAACAATAAATAGAATTATATAATAAAGGCTTATAAAATAGATAAAACTACAATAAATTAGAGAAAAAAATGTGCATACAGCCCACTAGTACTAATAATACAAACTGGATTACAATGGACTAGTGAACTGTCCTGAAGTGCATATAGTTGCTTTGTAAAAAAAAAATTAATTAATAAAAATAGAGCTAAACCCTGAGGAGGACTCCTGAACTGTCCTTGGGTGAATAGTAGCCTATTCCCAGAATAATAAAGCAGTTCCATGCTTTATGGCCTCTACTTCTGGTCCTTCGGCAAATTTGCATTGAGAAAGACAAGAGATCTCACTTTTGCAGGCTTCAGGCGACTTCTCCTCTTTGTGACTATTTGTCCAGTTTTAGGGAAAATTCTCTCCGATGGAACTGATGTGGCCACAACGCAAAGCTTCTTAGCTATGAGTTTACTAAGCCTGGGGTACACAGGCACCCGCCTTTCCCACCACTTGAGACAATCTTAATTTTTTGGAACAAGAGGCTCCTCTAGGTACGCCCGCACCTCCATGACAGCGTCTGCTGTGGGGTCCAGAGTTGCCACTGTTCCAGCTACCTGCTCATAGAGGTGGGAGATAAAACTATTTTATTATGAGATTGTGATATTAGACTGATGTCATTCTAGATTTAGAGAAAACATTTTGATGAATTTTTGCCATCCTTACCTCCTCATGGAAATAGCTCCAAACAACTGATTCCGGAGCAGCACTGCCTGCTCCTTCCTCTTGGACCGGTTGCTGGATGGGTTCGCTGCTGCTAATTGCGATTCTTGCTGCTGCAGTTGATACTCTTTGAAAAGCCTCGTCTGCAGTTCTGCCATCCTTTTGAATCTTGGGTCAAGCGCAGCAGCATCCGCAAGGATGTGGTTGGATTCCATTCTATGGAATCTAGCTGACATGCCAGAAGAAAGCGAGTTGACCATGTCTTTTGCTGCCCGTGTTGTTGCCCTCCTCTGGAAATCAGCCGTGGCTCTCTGCAGTCCCCTGGCCAGCAGTATTACTTTGGAGGCAGTCACGTAGCTAGTGAGAAAAAAGATAAATGTTATTATAACGATACAATTATAAAGTTGTACCAACAATATTAAATACTATGATGTATTACACAGTATCTTTTATGTATCAAATATTCATTATTTAGTATCAGCTAATTTGGATGCATGCTATAGAAAACTACCGCTGACCAGTTGAACTACATACCTTTCTGCACTGAGTTCCACAGTGACCTCTTCAAATGGCTTCAAGAGGGTGCATATCTCTTGCATTGTAGTCCATTCTTCTGGAGATAAAGGGTGAACAGGTGCATTGGTGATGGCCAGGGTGGAGACAATGGGGTTCTTGTTGGTGAGGAAACTCTGCAACATGAAATATGTTGAGTTCCATCTTGTGACACAGTCCTGTTTGGGTCGTAGTTCGTCCATCTTCATTTGGAGCTGTGTTTCCTTCAGTTTTTGTGCTCCCACTGTGCTTCTATGGAAGTATTCCACTGCCTCCTTAACTTTATTGATGATGGGTTGTGGACCTTTGAGGGCATCTCTTACCACAAGATTTACGGTGTGTGCCAGGCACGGGAGGTGGGTCCATCCTGTTATGTGAATGGCCTTTGTGATGTTTGCAGCATTGTCTGTGAAGCAGCACACCACTTTCATGTCAACCTCCCACTCTGCTGCAACACTGAGGAGCTTGTTTGCCAAGTTGTCTGCTGTGTGCCGCTCATTAAATTCAAAGCAGTCCAGGAGGCAGGAGGACATGTGAAAATCTTCAATGAAGTGGCATGTTACAGACATGAATGAGGTTGTAGTCCTTGACGTCCAACAGTCAGTTGTTAGGCAAACTGCTTACACTTTGGACAGCCTTCTCCTGAGTGATGCTGCTTCTCTCTCATACATATCTGACACTTTCTGGGTCAGTACCCTCCGACATGGAGGAATGTAGGAGGGGTTGAGAGCATAACAGAAGTTTTTAAAACCTCTGTCTTCCACAATTTTAAATGGCTGGATGTCAGTGGCTTCATCATCTTCAATCATCTTTGCCAGCTCTTCATCTATCTTCCCCTGTCTCAATGGGGTGACAGGAGCTGTGAAGTAATGACTGAGAGACAGTAGTTTAGATTTTGTAGTAGCAGCAGGAATTGTCTTACCAGGTGCCTGGCCAGGCAAAGATGTGGGTCCAGTGGTTACAGAGGCTGCTGCTGTAGCTGTGGCTTGAGTGACTGTGGCACTGGTATGACGTCTGCCTGATGTGGAGGCAGAAGTACTGGCACTCTCCACTTCATCGTCAGAGTCACGCTCTCTCCTCACCTCTGAGATTTTAACAGTGGGGTGTTGAGTTTTACAATGCCTGTGCAAATTGTTTGTGGAGCCAGACTTAAATGAAACTATCTTCTTGCAATATTGCACTTTGCCTTACTGTCTTCCTCAAGTGAAATGTGCATCCAAATACTGCTCCTTTTTCCTTGGCTCATTTGCAGAATGATGACGGACGGTCCTCCCCCTCCTTCAGGCTGCTGTTGACTGCACTCACTGCCAACTCTTTTTTTTTTTTCTTTGCTCCTTCACTGTGCACCCATGTGAAGGAGCGTGCACAACTCATATGACATTTGCATATGAAATATGCTCCTCCCCATGCTCTCACAGTCTGCCGATTTTTTTTTTTTTTTTTACTGAGGCACTCACTTGAAGGGAGTGTGCACAACTCATGCAATATGCGCTCCTCCCCATGCTCTCTCCGTCACACTCAGTGGAGGAGCAAGGAGGAGCTTGTGTGAGCATCTGTCTGTGTGTGAACGATTGGTGAGTGTGAACTGAGGGAGAGAGGAAAAAAAGAACGGCTCCCAACCAATCGCGACTCGGTTCCCATCGTTCATGTTAATGAGCCGTTCAAAAGATTTGGTTTGTTTGTGAAAGTCACAACACTACTCTGCATCCTCTGCCTTAATCACTGCCCAGTTGAGACCTTTATCCAAGTATGAGGTAGCAATTTTGTATACATCACCAAAGTGCTTCTTTAAAAGTTCCTTTGCTGCAGCATAACCTCTGTCTGGATGCATATATTGGCAACTACGCACCAGCTCTCTTAGTTGTCCCAAGGTGAACTGCTCTAAAGAGAACAGTCTATCCTGGTTGCTCTCAGTTTTCCTTTCAATGCCATGTTCAAAGGCTCTCATAAAGAACAGATAGTCCTGAGGATCTCCCTTAAAGACGGGAATGTTGACTGATGGTAAAGTAAATTGGCCTTGTTGTTTAATGAGAATTTCTGTTATTTGATTTTGCTTCTCCATTATGTTCATCAGACTGTCAAGATCATGTAGTTTACCTTGATCCTGGATAATTGTAGATCTTTTTCTTTGTAGGTGTGTTGTTGTGCCCACACCTCCAAGTGTTTCTGTACCATGTGACATGAAGTCATGGTGGCTACCTGGGTGGGCAAAAAAATCAGATGACTTGATGGTTGAAGTCTGGGGTGATCTACGATCTTTAGTGACATCTACTGGAATTTTAGTTTTATGGGTGACATACTTTGGGTCCAATGGGGCATAATAAATCTGATGAGGATGCATTGTCCTGCTTCTCACGGATGCATCAACAGTTAGACTTCCATGTGTAATTGTCTTTACAGGTTCCTCTTGAGTTCCCGTTGCTGTTTCCTGCTCCACAGTGGTACTGTCCAAAGTATCTGCAGGTTGTGTGTATGCCTGGGTCAGCTCAGTGTCTTCAAATTCATCCTGTTCATCACCTTTTTCTTGTTGAAATGATTGTTGTGCCAATCCTTCTTCCAAATACTCATTCATTCCATCCCTTCTTTCTGTTCTTTCAGGCACAATCTGTGACATTTCAAATCCTTTTAAAATGCTTAACTTTGCTGTATTTGCAGCCATTTGAGTCTCCAATTCGAGCTTCTCCTGCTCAGCTCTGAGATGCCGCTTCCTTTGAAGCCTCTCAGCCCTTGCTGCCAACTCAGCATGTTCACTTTCTAGATGCATTTTAATAGATATTATTAAGGTTTTTGATGAACGTCGTGATGGCGTATTGAATCACTGTCATTAGGCACAATATCATCCACAGTAATTACAGTACCCAATGTAGCATCATTACCAGTCACTTTTTCATTTTGATCAACCCATTTTGATACATTGTTTTGGAAAATCAACATAGGTGCAACTTTAGGGGCAAACCACTCAGATTGATCCTTTTTAACATCATCTTTATGCAATAAAGATTTGACAGAGTCATTTAACTCATTGAAGTCTTGGTATGCTTTGAGAAACTCATTTTCCATTTTTGATTTAACCTTTTCAAGATTGCATGCATCCTTCATTAAATCGTTGATTTCATTTTTCTTTCTGGTTAAGACACCCAATTTGCCACTTCTAGATCCTTTGAGCTGTGTCAGTCACTCTGAGTAGGCGGGGTCAATATCCTCCTCCAAACTTCTGGACCGGAGCAAACTTTGCATTCTCTGCATTTTTACGTTTTGCTTTGTTTGCAATTCCAACAGAGAACAATGCACACGTTTCACATGGCTTTCCTTTTTAAATCAAAATGATCATCAACATCAACTGAGACTTCGTAGTAATTGTTTCGTTCATTTGTTGTCTTGAAATGAGGAACAAAAAGCGTTATCAATGAGATGACGTCAATGCACTTCACAGACGCGCATCCAATGAGTGGCGCAGATTCACTTCATTCAACTCTTCACTGAAGCCCAAGATAGTAATTTCAACAGCTTGATAAACAGTCTTCAAAGCAAAGAATCGTAGCGTTACTGCTAGCGATCAATTCCTATTAATGTTCCTTAACACATATGCAAGCATTGCGTGCCAGGTTTTTGACATTGTGTAGATCCAATTTCCTAATCCAGCCTTAGGTTGACACGCTTCAAGCACTATATCAATGGTCGGGATGGTTCGTGGTTGATTACGGGTTATTTATTGTAGCAAAGATGAACATGGATTATGTACCTTGAATTGAGATGGTTCGATCCGCCTGGAGGTGCAAAATAGCGGTGGATCAAGCGAATTCCAATGTTCCAAACGTATGTTCCAAATGTAGCACTTGTTACGTTGGATTAAGCCTTTTCCAATATTCCAAACAAAGCGCCTGTTGCGGTCAAAAAACCTTTTGGCTGCATGCCTTGCAACTTGTCTAATGAGAGACGCAACTAGACTGCTTTAATTAGCTCTACTAGGTCAGGTGCGGCAGTCACCTGTCAATCAAAGTGGGTTGTGGCCAACGCAATTTCGCACCTCCACGTTGCTTCACAGTACACAAAGCAAATCTAAATAACAACAAAGAATTATTCAATCAAATTATGATAAATGCAAAACCCTTAACTTCATTTTATCCTAATATTTCATAACTGTAAATAATGTAAACAATAAGCATAATTCCTTCTGGCTCCAACAATTGTAGTCTTCCGGTTCTTATAGTGAAGCTCAATTGGCTTTGTGAGGGGAATCAGCTGTTTCACTCCCTCAAACCCGATTGTCCGAATCAATTGACCAGACATGGGGAGATGTAAAGCATCTTCAGGCCGAATACAGGTGAAGGCAGCTATCAGCCATCACTTCTAATGGTCGATTATTTACTTTCACCTCTATTGTTGGATCTCTTTCCCGCCCTGATACTACCAGCTGACACCTCCCTTTCGAGTCTTCTGGGCACCTCTAAAATCCTGGTTCCAGGCCCCTATAAGGGTTCACCGGTCCCTCGGATGGCCTTGGTTGGCCCCTGAATCCTCCTCTGAAGTTTCCTCTGAAGTTTCCTCCTGATCTGTTGCACTCACGGGCAAAATGGCCATACTGTCCACAATTATAGCATACTTCTGAAGATTGTTAATCAAATCTTCCTCCTCTTCCTCTTCCAAAATTTCCTCGACCTCTTCCTCTCCAGGTCTGCGCCTGACTAAAAACAGGCTGTGGGTAGGAAACGACTGGAATCACCGATGATGGCTGAGATGATTGAAACTGAACCTGGTTTGGCTGTAGTTGTGGTAATGGTTGTTGCGGCGGAGGCTGATTCTGCATAACTAGAGCCTGCTTCTTCTCCTTCTTGTTATCCACCAGTTGTATTTGATTGAGTTTCCTGAGGGTCTCTTGGTCCTGCTCTTTCTGGTCATGTTCTTTTTTCCTATGTAGCTCCACTTGATGGGATATATGGTCCGTATACACACTCTTCGTCATGCTTCCAAGACCAACCACTTCGGCCAGTTTACTCCTCACTGGTAGGGGCAGCCCCTTCTGTATTTTGCCTCGCAAAATTGACTGCTCCATTTAGCTCAAGTCCGGGTCATTTCCTGTGATATTTCTCCACATTTGATGAGCTCTTGACACATAGGCTCTTGGGTTTTCTTCCTGTCCGAGTGGCTCAATAAGAACATTATCAGGATGTACATTTGTTGGAAATGTATCTTTAAATGCTCTCCACACTCCAACTCTATTTGCAGAAAACAGCTCTGGATCATTCTTGGCAGTTCCCACATATCAATTAAGTCCGGTTCTCTGTAGAATCTCTTCCATGGCTGGAACCCCAAGGAGGTTAGCCAGCAGTCTCTTGATATCTCCCATGGCAAATTGTGTTCCTACCATGATCTCATCCATCTTTGAAGTCCAGGGATGTGCTCCATCTTGAAGAGTAGGTAACTTCTCCATTATGTTTGACATATCTGTACTCTGCCAAGGATTATACTCCAGCTTCCGTCCTCGGATGATTACTGGGCACATCTTCTTGGATGACTTCTCTTTTCAGAATCAGAATCAGAATCACTTTATTTGCCAATTAAGTTTACACTTAAGAGGAATTTGCTGTGGTTCTGGGTGCGAACATATAACATATAGAAAAAGACAACAGAAAACAACATATAAAACATCATAAAACAACATGTACAAACAGCAGCTTGGTGAATACTTAAATTAAAAACACACTAAATTAAATAAGTTAACTAAATGAATGCTATGAATAAAGTGTTAGAGAGAATACTGTTGAATAAAGTGAATGTGCAGGGCTTTATTATGAGTCAGTGGAAGACCTGGGCCTTGTTGATAAGGCCCACTGCCGAGGGGAAGAAACTTGATTTGTGGCGTGAGGTTTTGGTCCTGATGGACCTCAGCCTCCTGCCAGAGGGGAGGGTTAAAAACAGTTTGTGTCCAGGGTGGGAGGGGTCGGCCAGAATCTTGCCTGCTCGCTTCAGGGTCCGGGAGGCGTACAGGTCCTGGAGGGACGGCAGGTTGCAGCCGATCACCTTCTCCGCACAGCGTATGATACGTTGCAGCCTGCCCTTGTCCTTGGCAGTGGCTGCAGCGTACCAGACGGTGATGGAGGAGGTGAGGATGGACTCAATGATGGCAGAGTAAAGTGTACCATCAATGTCTTTGGCAGGCTGAACTTCTTCAGCTGCTGCAGGAAGAACATCCTCTGCTGGGCTTTTTTGGTGAGGGAGCTGATGTTGAGCTCCCACTTGAGGTCCTGGGAGATGATGGCTCCCAGGAAACAAAAGGACTCCACAGTGTCAACTGGGGAGTCACACAGAGTGATGGGGGCGGGTGGGGCTGCGTTCAGTCGGAAATCCACGACCATCTCCTTTGTTTTGAGAGCATTAAGCTCCAGATTGTTCTGCCAACACCAATTCACTAGACGGTCAATGTCCTGCCTGTAGGCGGACTTGTCCCCATCAGAGATGAGTCCAATGAGGGTTGTGTCATCCGCGAACTTCAGGAGCTGGACTGATTGATGACTGGAGGTGCAGTGGTTTGTATATAAGGAGAAGAGCAGAGGGGAAAGAACGCAGCCTTGAGGGGAACCGGTGCTGATGGAGCGTGAAGCAGAGACGTGTTTCCCCAGCTTCACATGCTTTTCTTGAGCGCAAAACCATGCTTGATTTTGAGGGACTTTTTTTCTGCATTTTTTTCTTCTCTATTTGTAGCTCTTCTAAGTGGTCTTCCAACTCTTCTTGGCTCTATGTTCCAGAAGATGTATCCCTATGTGATGAGTATCGGTCGGCATTTATTTTGACCTGGTCTTCCGTATAACCTTGGTTTGCCGTTGAGTCTTTTTCTTGCTTTTGGTACCTGGATATATCTTTATAGTTGTTTCTGCTCTTCCCGTTTCTATTATTTGGTCATCATCATCTTGAATATGATATCTACCCTCCTGGCTGAGCATTGGTAACTGGGGATATACTTCCTTGATATCCATCATCTCCTTCTCATAAGGTGGGGGATTTTTGACTGGGTCCATATGTGAGAATGGTGTATTAATTTATCAGTTATATAATCTAATAATCAATATAATCAGTTTTTTCATTTTTTTCTCCATTTTTTCGTATTTCTTCCGTGTCTTTGTCGTTCTTCTCCTTTGTAGCTTTTAACAGCTTCTCTCCTTCAATTTCAAACAATTTGAGAATGCCAAGCTCTATTTGTTTCTTCTCTTTACGTTGTTTCCCCTTTTTACCCTTCTTTTGCTCCGCCTTATAGGTGGACACAAGCACCTGCATTGTCTTAATTACGTCTGGGTTCAGGGCCATGGTTGATCAATTGCTGGCCAGCGCTTCTGCCATTTCTCAGATGTCTTTGCAATGTCTTTGATTAAAGTATTATTCTTCTGTACTACATCAACAGGAGTAGTTACTTTTGAAATTTTGACGTTCCCTTTTGTCATTTTGATGATGATTATTGAAACTTTAAACTTCTTAAAACTATTTAGATTACTTCTTTTAATTAATCAATTAATAAGTCAATCAGTCACAGTTTTAAGACAGTCAATACAAAAGAGAATGAAAGAGAATTTGCCAACTTCAAAAGACTCCACAACTTTAACTTCCACATCACAACGTCCACATATAATATTGGATTAAACACACTAAAAATCCACTAAATTGTAAGTAAATTCCTCAAATATCATACAATAAAAAGTTCAACCTCTATACAGCTCAAAAATCACACAAGGAACCAACTATCACCAAAATATATTCCAATTTGCAGATCAAAACAACCCATATACCAACAATAGAACACACATTTGCAACTCAAATAATAACACTCCAATTTATTAACTGGTCAGTCCGTTGCCAAGCTTTTCCTTAATAATTCAGTAGGTATATGTCATAAATACACTCTTTTAACCCAAAATTAAGAGATTTTCTTATAACAGTATATGTGAAAACAAACCAATTATAGTCATAAGTAAATATAAATTATAGAAATATTTTTGGAAAGCAGGTATTTGTTGAAAGAGTTTGTGAATAAAACTGGACTGGCCTTTATCAGACTGGATTCAGGAGCTGCACAGTCTGTCGTCAGCGATCCTCAATCCGTGTGACGTGCTTGCCAGCCGCTTCTTGGCTATGCTTTCTCCTCCTTTTCTCCCCCTTAGCTCTCACACACCCTAGGAGAACAAAGAGAGAAACAGAGTATAATTTTGGTATCCTATACAAGCCTACTAAACATTTTAAATTGCATAATAGACAAGTCAATGCAATTTATATTTATTACAAACATCTTTTCTTCTCCTATCATATCCCAAGTTACAATCACATATAACACTCTAATATTCCTTTAAATCCTCCAATAATATTTTATTATTACCCACAACTGTATTGTTTTGTACTCTTACTTATTGAGTTGTTTTTCTTTATTCATGCTTATGTATACAAATGTGCCTATCTCTCTACTTCTCTTCAAAAACACAAAATGTCCAAGATGGCTCATTTGTTTTAACAAATTAAAAATAAATCTCCTCTGATGGAGAGAAGCTCATGATTTTAACATTAAAAATGTCCAAAGATGGCTCATTTATTTTATCAAATGAACACTGTCCTATATAGGGGCTCATATATATTTAACCAAATCAAAAACCTGTCCTCTTTTTCGAGGCTCATTTTTTCTATAAAGTAAAAAAGTCCCCTTCATTTCTTTTGATTCATCCTTTGTTTCATCATCTTGTATTTTTTATTTTAATAGTTGACACAAATTATCTTTCCCTATATATACTGCTAAGTCTCCTACTCTTTATCACAACCTATATATGTCTTTTTAACATAAAATCTCCATCCATCAACATTAATCACATAAACAAACAGCTCCTTTCTCACACAGCTAACACATAGAGACACACAAGCACCAGAGTGACACACGCAGCAGCGGCAGAGAGAGACCAGCTATATTTGCCCCTGATCAATCACTCACAGTCAAAACACAAAGCAATCTTACAAAACGCATAGTAAATACAACATTATCCAAAAAACACAACCGGTATTCAATCCCAAATTCTCAAGTCTCATTCATACATTTCCCTATAGCATGCTTTATCTGCCGCTCCTGTTATCCTTTCCTTTTCCTTCTCTTTATCCTTTTCCTTCTTAATTTATGCTACCTTTGAGGCTGAAAATATTCAATGAGAGGCTTCTTCAGACACTTGTTTGTCAACAAGTGTTCAATTGGAACATGCAATTGAATTTCTTTTTACACCCTCCAGTTCCCAGACTGACCTGAAATTCTCCTAGTGATCTCTTCCAGGGTTTTATCGGCCGATCGGTGTGACCAGACAGCATATACAGACAGCATATACACAACAGCCTCAACGAACGAGTCAGCGCTCCGTTTAAATGAGAGAGTGCTCACCCGGTGTTGACTTGGTGCTGGAAGTTGTCAGCGATGCAGCTGATCACAACATGGCCGGTTTCGTGACGCCAAAACTTTAGTGGAATCTTGAGTTGCGATGATGTGAAGTTGAAGGAAGGAAGGATCTCCACTGACACGGCCTTTGCTTGTATAATAAGGTTTTATTACACAAGGTACAGCATCATAACAAGCACCATGGAACGCTTGTGAGAGACTCTGCAGCCAGGATGAGTCTCTCCTGAACTCTGATTTTCTGACATATTTATACACTTGCTTCTCACTCAAGAAAAGACCTGTTCAGTGGGTATTGACAAAACACCTGAGACCACTGTAAACACTGCGCGGTCATCCTGAGGGGGTAACAGTTCATTTTATGATGGCCTTTATTTGGTATGTAAACTTTTACCTTACTCTTAACATGAATATATATGTAGAGCTGTTTAAGCCCAAGGCTTAAACTGTTGATCTTTTGTGTTATTCACTTGTCCGGTTTAGACTGGCCTTCCATAGAATGAATATACATTCTTATTGAGATGCTGGATCACAGCAAATTACACTACACAGGAAACATGCAGCGGTCGCCGAAAACAGCCAATTGCGTATTACAGCACAAAACTCGACAACGTGGTCTTAGGATGGCCACCGTGCTATCAAGGCCTGGCAGCTGTACATTATGTTTATGAAAAGGCATCGACGATAACAATGGGTTACCCAGTAACTATATACACGCATCATTAAATTACTGAGTTAATAAACAAAGGGTAATTTCTCGTAAGATGCCTGCAGTTTACACCCTTATTGACTTACCCAGATGTTACCATAAAGAAATGTTTAACAATGAACCCTGCTGATGCTATTTCATTCAGTTTCGAAGAAAAACCGCACGAATGCGTCGCAGAAGCAATGAAATACCCTAGACTTAGACCAGATCTTGAGTCCACTCCGTTGTTAAAAGGGGATGGAACATATTTCGTAGATGGTTCCTGTTACAGGCATCATTTAGGTAAGCATGCCGGTTTTGCTATTGTAAGACAGGAAACAGGAATTTTCACAACTGAAAAAGCCTCTGCATATGCCCATGGCATGTCACTTATCCCGGGCATATGTCACTTATCCCGGGCCGTCTGGAAAGAGAGAGGATTCAAGAAAACAGACGGTACACCAATTCAGCACTTGAGGCAAATTACTGATCTCATTTCAGCAATCATGCAGCCTACAAAACTTGCCATAATCAAATGCCAGGCACATAGGAAAGAAAATGATGCCATCATAAGAGGAAACAATGCAGCAGATGAGGCAGCAAAACTTGTAACTAAGAGTCAAATGGCCATTTTGGCACCACTAGTGTCACTAGAACCGGTCACGACCCTAGAGGACATCATTCTAATGCAGAAGGAGGCCGGCACAAGCCAACATAGCCTGTGGCAGCGGAGAGGGGCATCAAAAGACGGGAAGGGTGTGTGGAGACCACATGAAGGATTGATAGTGGCACCTGTGGCATTACTCACCATGTTGATTTCTGATTTGCACAGTGTAGATCACTGTGCAAGGGGGGAAGTGGTAAGAAAAAGAAAACAACAAGGATATTGGTCGCCATTTTTGCAGACAATGGTGGATGAGGTGCTAGGTCAATGTGAAATTTGTGCCCAAGAGAAAAGGAATAACAACACCGATAGGCCATATACCAGTGCAAGAAGGACCATTCAAACATCTTGTCATAGACTATGTGGACATGATAAAATCAGTGCATGGAAAGCGTTACATGGTAGTAGTAATTGATCGCTGTAGTCGTTGGGTTGACGCAATACCATCAAAAGACCTAGGGTCAGTCTGTTGTTAAGTTCTTGATAAGAGAAGTAATTCCAAGTTGTAAGTGTAAGTTTATGCAAATCTCATTTTGATATTATTTTCAGTTAAATAGGTAATTCATTTACTCAGTAATCACAGTTAAGCAATTCATATTTTAGTTCTACATTGTTGGTTTATATTTTTGATCTACACACAACTGCGCACCGCAGGCAAAATGCTGACTTGACAAGATCTGCCAGGCTTACATTCCATTTATAACCTATTTTTATGTATGTAACCTATTTTTATGTATGAATTGTTATGGAGCCACTACCAGCGCAAAAGCGTGATCGCCCATGACAGAGGCAAGGGGATCGTGAGGGAATTTTTCTAGCATATTGATGCTAGTTTAGTTCCAGCTAAAATATGTATATCATCATGTTGCCAAAGGGGGGATTATGTGGAAGAAAAATGTACTATATTCAGGACAATATTAGGCAATGATGTAACTTTTCAATATTAGAAAGCAAGTACACAATTTGTTCGTAACCTTAAGTGTTTTACCAGAATCGCTCATCCATCATCAGCATGAAGCAACATTGTGTCTAGCCAGGTCACCGTGACTTGGTTACTAAGGTAGCCAGGCCACGTGACTTGGTTACTAAGGTAGCCAGGCCAACAATAGAACAATGGAAAGGCCCCCACCCTGTAACTCTTTGATATAAAATGATGTGGGCTCTAGGAAGAGCCCAGTGCTTGTATTTACTATGAAGCAAATTGATACAGAATATTGATATAGAATTAAACTATAGTACCTGTACACTGCTCAATGACAATAGAGTTGAATCAAATCTAATTCACTCGTGTAGCCATACTGACACCTACTGGTAATTTGCAGATATTGCTGCATAGTAATGACTGGTGAGCAAAACACATCACACACATCATTAAACCCACATAACACAAAATAAATATATAAAGGAACCCTCTTATTAACATTCTTTCAAAGGAAATATGATTGTCTACCCTAAACATGACATCTGCGCCACATTGAGGTCACAAAACATTTTTTTTGTCACCTTTTGTCCTTTTGTCGCCATAGAGAGTATTATCATTCTGGATTTATTTAATCAGATACATATTGGCAACATACACCAATCTATACCCATGTCTGAGTGACCTCCGACGGGAGACCGTAAGCGGCATCCGGTCGGGACCGGGTCCGAGGCTATTGTCTTTTAATGGCCAAAAGAAGGAGGAGGCTGACCTGACCCAAAGACTGACTCAGGCTCTGGGCTTGGGAGGAGGAGGAGGAGGTGGTGGCAGCGGTGGTAGTAGTCGCCAGAGTTAGAAAGGAGGAAGACAAAATCTATCACCAGCAGACAGTCCTGTCCCTCAGTAACTGTAGAACAGAAACAACTTGTAGAATGTTCTGGCACTCCATTCCTTCATTCCATGCATTCCAATCATCTCTCCTTTTTTTCAGAGGAATCTCTGAAAAAACAGAATACAATGATTTGCAAATCCTTTTCAACATATATTTAATTGAATACACTACAAACACAAGATATTTAATATTCAAACTGATAAACTGTATTGTTTTTTTGCAAATATTCACTCATTTTCAATTTGATGCCTGCAACATGTTCCAAAAAAAAGCTGGGACAGGGGCATGTTTACGACTGTGTTACATCACCTTTCCTTTTAAAAACAATCAATAAGTGTAATAAGTGCTGTGTAGTTGGAATTCTTTCCCATTCTTGCTTGATGTACAACTTCAGTTGCTCAACACAACGGGGTCTCCGTTGTCATATTTTGCGCTTCATAATGCGCCACAAATTTTCAATGGGAGACAGGTCTGGACTGCAGGCAGGTCAGTCTAGTACCTGCACTCTTTTACTACGAAGCCACGCTGTTGTAACACGTGCAGAATGTGGCTTGGCATTGTATTGCTGAAATAGGCAGGGATGTCCCTGAAAAAGACGTTGCTTGGATCGCAGCATATGTTGCTCCAAAACCTGTATGTACCTTTCAGCATTTATGGTGCCTTCACAGATGTGCAAATTACCCATGCCATGGGCACTAACACACCCCCATACCATCACAGATGCTGGCTTTTGAACTTTGCGCTGATAACAATCTGGATGGTCCTTTTCCTTTTTGGTTCGGAGGACACGATGTCCATGATTTCCAAAAACAATTTGAAATGTGGACTCGTCAGACCACAGCACACTTTTCCACTTTGTGTCAATCCATCTCAGATGAGCTCTGTTGAATTTCTCTCGTCTGAAATTCGGCGTTCGTTTTCTTCTGCAACCTGAGGGGAAGGAATGAACAAAAGGAGCCAACAACTTCTCTTTTCTGAATATATTCAGGTCTCACCACGCTGACTTCAGGAGTCCGTGAAGAAGAGCCCCGGGTTACATTTCATTGGTTGCTTTGTTTCACACTTTTATAAGCCGATAGCGTTATGGCCTTTGCCCATTCATTATGCAGCGCTCCCCATCAGTTCCCCCCCCCCCCCACCACCTGGTGACCTTGTCTTTATCTTGTGAGTTTATTATGAATAACAACTCCGTTTATGGGTTTGTCGGTTGGTTAGCTCTAGTGCTGAGTTTTTCTACTCTCGTGACTACTTCTTGTGACACCTATCTTCATGCAACCTCCGCCCTATTGTGTCAATCAATAATTCTAACAGTCCCCCTGTTGACATATGCTTGCTTATGTCAAAACTTCAATAGTTTTCCTTTAAAACTTCTCCCAGATCTCCCTTTCCCTTATCTCTATCCATTAATACACAAGCTATTTTAGCACAAGTTTTTAAGCACAGTTTATGTCGCAAATATAGCCATTTTGCACAATTACATATTATTTCACACATTCCCTTGAAGCATTGCTTATAAAAACTCCCTTGTATGTTTTTCAGGAGAAAAATGACACTGCTTCATACAGACTTTTCACTTCTTATTTACACAATTTTCAAACAGGCCTTCCGTATATCTTTTCACACCCATCCAGGATATTCCAAGTTGTCACCTGGCGGGGGTTCCTCATTCTCCTCTTCCCCCATTTCCAGGAGCATCATCTTCTCGTCTCCACTTCCTGTTATGTTCTTTTCCACCACTCCTGTAATGAGACGTACACAGAGGCTCCGTGCACACGGTACCAAACAACATCCACACAGGAGCAACAGCCCTGTTGTGCCTCCTGACTATGTTTGTACGAGATTGCCAATCCTGTTTTAGTTTTTGTCAGTTTGAACCCTTCTCTTATTTTTAAATGATCACTATCCGACCATGCCTTCCACTCATATCCTGTCTCCCCTACTAACGATGTCCATGGCCCGAGGGGGCAGTTGTTTCCACATCCTACATCTGTGGTGACGTACCACTCATAGCCAGCCCCATAGTCTACCCCCTTGTATCCTCTATTGTTCTGTAAGGCCGTATACGGGACGGTCATTACTAACGTGGTATTGTGTGGGGCACATGCAGCAAACGTGTACTTCCCCATTCCCCTGTCTAGCCCCTGCTGCCTATGTGGTGTGCATCCCACTCCCTTATTCGACCCATACCCCGCACTTCTTTTGGTCCTTTTGTGCACTACTTTTGTTGTCGAATTTTGTCCGTCATCTTTTGTCCCTTTTTGGCATGGTAACTCCCTGTAGGCCCCATAGGAGGCCAATACTACTATTATCGCCAATGCAATAAGTCCCATCATCACACAACAGTGTTTAAACATTTTTCTGCTTATCTGCTGCTCCTACCACCGCGTCTGGTTTTACCGGGGAGCACTGTGACTTGTGCCACCACACCTTCCCTCTTCCCTCAAGCTGGTAAGCGTTGTTGGTTCTTGCCGTTATTCGATATGGTCCCAACCACCTTGGCGCTGACCACTTCCTCTTGATTGCCTTCAGCCACACTTCCTCACATGTGTCATCGATCTGCCCCTGCGGATGCAAGCTGGACAACAAAGCTTTCAATTGCGCATGATATTGCTTTATACACACATCGCCGAGAGCGTCGAGGGTCATAGGCCTCATAGGTCCTGGAAAAGGTGACCCTCTGTGGAGCTCATATGGCGAGCGTCCATGGCTTCTATTTACATTTGCTCTTACAGATACCAGTACTAGGGGGAGTGCCTCCACCCAATTCAACCCTGTCTGTGCACAGCATTTTGCCAGTTTTTGTTTTATGGTCTGATTCATTCTTTCCACTCCCCCCTGTGATTGTGGATGGTACACTGTGCCATAATTGTGTCTCAGCCCCATCGCCTCCTCCACAATCTGGAGTTCTTTGCTAGCAAAATGGGAGCCATTGTCTGATCTTACTCTCTCTGGAAACCCGTGGTTTGGAATCCATTGATTTATGAGAGCTTTTACCACTGATTTTGAGTCTTCTTTGCGGGTGGGGATTGCTTCTACCCATCCGGAGTACACATCCACCATCACCAGGAGATACCTCTTGCCCTCTACTGGATCTATCATGTCAGTGTAATCTATAACTACTTCCTCTCCCAGGTACCTTGGCTGTCTTGGTTCCCCAGGGCCATTATTCACCCCCTGTCGGGTGTTATATTGTCTGCAGATCACACATCTTTCTTGCCACTCCCTGACTTGTGTCTTTCCTCCTGGTAGCCACCAGTGATGTTTTATTCTTGACCACATGTCTTCCGTCTGAATATGGCATGGAGTGTGCAACTCTGTGAATACTTTTTCCATCATGCTCTTAGGGAGCACTGGAATCCCTTTCTTGTGCCACAGCCCTGTGCATCCTGCTTCCGCCCCCTTCTCCTTCCAACTCTTTTTCTCTTCCTCGGATGCTTTTTCCTGCTCTTCCACTGTGCCTGACCATACTGATCGCTTCACCACTTTGTTCTTCTGCTCCCTGTCTCGCTTCCCTGTCTTTTTACCCATCCCTTCTTTCTTGTTCTCCGCTGCCTCCTTCTGTGCCTTTTCCTCCTTAGACCCTGTTCTTGTTGTAACCATTATTTTGTCTGGGGTGTACCCTGCTGCTTTCTTAGCTGCCTCATCTGCCCTTTGGTTGCCTTCTGCTTCCCATGTCCCTGCCTTGCTGTGTCCTGCGCATTTTACTACCGCCACTTTCTTGGGGATTTTTATTAGCTCATAAATTTGTTCCCACAGGTCCCTGTGTAACACATCTCCCCCTGTGGATGTAGTCCACACTCTTGTGGCCCATCCTTGTAGCTCTAAGTGCGTTGTGCTTACCACATACGCCGAGTCTGTGTATATTGTTATTGGTGTTTCTCCTGCATATTCTAATGCCTTTTTAAACGCATACACTTCTGCCCTCTGCGCCGACTGTTTTCCTGGCACTGTCCCTGCCTTGACTACATCCCATAACTGTACATTCCCTTTCTCCCCCTGTACAACAGCCCAACCCGTATGCAATTCCCCCATGTTGTCCCTAAAACAACAACCGTCTGTGAACACACAATCACCTTCGGCTAGAGGTGTCGCTAGTAAATCTATTCGAACTTTCTGCAGAGCCCTGCAGCGTTCTTCACACATGTGTGGGTGCCCCTCTTGCAACCCGTCCGCACAATTCACCCTCTCTGGGACATACGTTAGGTTTGGCTGTTGTAATATCTTTACCATTTTGAGTTTCCTTTTGTGCGAGAATGAGAACAGTGATGAATTTACCAGCGCTACCACTGAATGACTAGTGTGCACTGTTAACGGGTGATGCATGACTACATGCGCCGTTTTCTCGATCAATTTTGCCAGTGCACCCACATATGTTTCACAAGGCGTCCCTTTTTGTTCCACCACTTCGAGCAAAACACTGGCGTACATCAGGATTTTTCTGTCCCCCTGTATCATCTGATACAGTACTGCTGCCGCAGTAGTCTCTTTTACAGAGACGTCAAGCTGGAATGGCCGCTTATAGTCTGGCAGAGCCAGCGCAGCCGCACTGCTCAGTTCCTGTTTTAGCCTAATGAACACTTCCTCCGCTTCTTGATTCCATTCCAATTTTGCTTTTAGGTCTCTACACCCTGCCGCTTTCACCAATCCTCTTAACACACTTGTTTTTAATGAAAACTCATGAACGTATGACCTACTGAATCCTACCAACCCCAGAAATGACAGCATTTGTGACACTGTTTCTGGCCTGGGGTGATCTAAAATTGTTCTCCTGTGGCTTGGTGAGGGGGCCGTTCCTGCGTGTGATATTATTCGCCCCAGGAACGTCACTGCGGGGCGGGCACACTGCACTTTCGCTCTTGAGACCTTTAGGCCTTCTTTTGCCAGCACCCGCAACACCTCTCCGGTTGCCCTCACCCCCTGTTCAGTAGTCTGTGCTGCTATCAACAAATCATCTACATACTGTACCAACACCACCCCTTTTGGGAGAACACACTGTTTCAACTTTTCCCTGAGTATGCCATTAAACAGTCCCGGAGACAGTACAAACCCCTGTGGGAGTCGATTGTATGTGTACTGTTTTCCCCCTATGGAGAATGCAAATACCTCCGCCATGTTTTGATCTAGAGGTATGCAGAAAAATGCATTGGACAGATCCAAGACCGTAAAAGCCTTGTGATCATCATCCAGCACACTCAAACATGCAAACGGATTTGGGACCATGATCGGGGCCGTTTCTGTCCTTGCGTTGATTGCCCTGAGATCATGCACCATACGCACTTTCCCTGTCTCTTTCTTCTCTACTGGCATGATTGGGGTGTTCCACTGACTCCTTGTCTCCCTTATCACTCCCGCCTGTTCTAACCCTTTTACAGTCTCCAATAACTTGATCTGCAGTCCCACTTTTATTGGGTACTGCGGTTGCCAAATTGGCGGGCCTGGAAGCATGCTAAACGTGGCCTCCGCTTGCCGTACTTGCCCCACATCCGTGGGGTTCTCTGCCCAGACACAGGTCGGAATTGTCTTTAACATTTCCTCCGTGCCTTCCCCATCTTCATATCTACCCCCATGTTCCCTAGAGAGCTCCTCCCTTTCCCACGTCACTACATCGTGTGTGCTCACCTTTATCTTATACCAGGCTGTGGACGGAGAAAAGAACACACTTGGCAGGTCTGTCTGTACCCAATCTTTTAATCGCCTCGCATCTTTGCACATAGGCCCCAATTATTTTGCCATATGATGCGGAGACAGAGCCGACGAAACATGAGGAACTGAGTTCGCCATATTAAACCAGGCTACGGCTTCTAGTTCCAGTATTGCCTGGGCCGCCACCCCCTGTTTACCCACGATAATTTCTAGGCTTCTTACTTGCCCCTGTTTCCCCTCCATTTCTTTCTCAAACATTTCCTGGTACACCTCATCCCTGTTTCTATCATAAAATAATGTATAATGCATCGGGTCTGGAGGAGGCATATACGGAGCTAGAGCCATCACCCAGGGCTTCCACCTATTCCAACATGCATTCAACCCTGTGCCGGCGTCAGGTGCGGTGGTCACTAGTCCCCAATAGATGTCTGCTTTCTGCCGTGGTCGTTCTTCTTGCAAGGGAAACACTCCCTTGCCTTTTGTGTGAACCGCCGAAGTGTCTATTACTGTCCCGTCCGGGAAGCACACCGTCAGTCCTTCATCTTTACACTGTACAATAGCCCCTAACGGGCACAATAAGTCTCTTCCCAGCAAGTTCACTGGGCACGCTGGATGCATTAAAAACTCATGCATCGTAAACTGTTGTCCAATCTGTACAGACACTGGTGATGATACTCCAGCACTTATGGGACGGCCAGTCATTCCCACCACGGACACTTGTTTGGCCTTATTCGAGGGAGGGACGGGTAAGGGATCCACACAGGTTGACATAGAGGCTCCGGTATCCACCAGGAACCACCTACGCTGCCCGTTCACCACTACTTCCATCATTGGTTCCCTTCTCTCCCCGTCTTCCGTGGGGCACCCTCAGTACTGCCCAAACACTTCCCGTCCCCTGCCTCATACTGTTGGTCTTCTGGAGCATTCTCATGGTGTGGCGCCGGATATCTGTTCTGACCGCGCCCACGGCCTCCCCCCTCCTGGGGTCCGCCTCTACCTCTGCCTCTGCCACCTCCCCTTCCGCCTCCTTTCTGGGGAGTGGCGCAGTCTGCACTGGTGTGTCCCTTTCCTCCGCAGTTGTAACATGTCTTCGGACCCCTACACTGCTGAGCCATATGGCCGGGTTTCCCGCAGTTGTAACAGGTTCTCCCTTCGCCTCTCCCCTGTGGTCCGTTCCAGCCTCCCCCTCCTCCTCCTCCACCTCCTGCATTCCAACCCCCTTGAAACATAAATCCTAATGCCGAGGTCAGCTTGTTCCCCTCTTTTTGGTGTTTCTTTGACTCAGTAGCCACCTTTTGGGCTTCTGCCAATTGTAGTTTCAACAATCTACACTCCAGTTCCTTATTTGTCTGACCCTCCTGCTCCTTCTCCTCCACATGCCTCTTAAGATGATGTAACACATTTGTCTTCCACATTCCCCGCTCCATCTGCTCTAACCCGGGCACATCTTTTAACTTTTCTTGAACCTGTTTTGGTAGCCCCCTCAACATGCCTGCGCGGAACACAGCTCTCATCATTTCATTCTTATCTGGTTGTGTTCCAGTTACCTCTGTATGCCGCGGTGCCCTCTCCATCTACCATTCTCCCTACCATCATTTTTCCTGCCAGGTCTCCCGTGAATTGTCCTACCCCCTCATCATAACTCTCCCACCCATCTCTTTCCTCTTCCAAGTCTGATGTAAACTTTCCCCGTGTGTCAGGATATAAGTCACCCTGCCAAAATTCCTCTTCCTCATCCTCATTCCGTCTCACCCTGTCTGGTGCTGCTGTCACTGCCATTCTTCTTTTTGTCTGAGACCGCCATTGCCTCCCCCTAACTTCTCCACTTCTCTTTTCCAGTTCGCACATTTCGACCACCTTCCTGGTCCTCCTGTTTTGCACCTAACCCCCTCTTTATCTCTCCCTTTCTATTCTGTGCTGTAAGCTTGCAGCCCCGATGCTCCCTCCTCTCTCCCTTCTTCTACTTCTTCCCCTTCTCCCTCCTCATACTCCAATGTGCCCCCTTTGACATACAGGGTAGGGTATATCCCTTTATAACCCCCTGTTGGTGTGGGCGATGCTTCACTTCCTGCCACTACTGGTGGTACATATGGTGGAGGTCCATCACTCCCACTACTCTTACTCCCCTGTTTTCCATATATCGGTTCCTCCGCTGGCTGACTCACTCTGCCTGCCATACTTGCAGCTGCCACTAGCTTTGTTACTATCCCGTAATCTCTTTCTAGCTGCTCCAATTTTTGTTTATGACCTCTTCTTTTTACCAGTGTGCATGTTTTCAACAACTCTTTGGTCTTTCCTGTCTCTTCATGAAACCTTCCTCTCATACTTTCTAATTCCTTTCGGAACTTTTCTCCCTTTTGCAGTTGACCTTTGTCATACTGCTCTTTTTTCCATTCCTCAAGTCTCTGTCTCTCCTTTTTCCTTTCTTTATCATCTATCTTTGTGGACAGTTGGAGATAATAGTGCACTATCGGTCCCCAACCTCCATCTTCTATCTCTCTATCGAACTCCCCGTCCATCTTTTGACTGCTGACTCTATTCCGTGGCCAGTCTGACGTCGTTCCCCAACTGCTATCTCTCCTGTCTTGGATAGTCTTACGTTTTTCTCTTATTTTGTGTCACTCTTTTGACTGCTGACTCTATTCCGTGGCCAGTCTGACGTCATTCCCCAACTGCTATCTCTCCTGTCTTGGATAGTCTTACGTTTTTCTCTTATTTTGTGTCACACGTCTTACAGTTTTGTTGCTGTTATATCGTTTCACTGAACTTTTAAAGAGAATGGATCTAGTCCCAACTCAATGGCCCAGAACAGGAAGCTTCTACACCAACCCTATGGATTGAATGCGCCTATTCTCTGGGTGTTTTAATCACAGACCATTGACTTGTTTTAATTCTCTTCGTTCAGCAAACCACATTTCTCAGCAGACATACACCCTTTGTGTACTTCAACGTGTCTTTACTAAGACCTCCACAACTTCAACACATCTGTTTATGACATCACTCTCATTATCTCGTAGTACTTTTAGTTTGTTTTTACCTTGTTCTCTTTTGAACACAGTTCTTGCAGATCAGGCTCTCAATTTGGTATTATCAATACGCAGAATTCATTTAAACAGGTTTCTGCTTACCTTAGTTTTGTTGGGCGGCCACCCTGTCCAAGCCTGATCGGTTTGGAACCGAACCAAAAGTCCCTCGCCCTCTCCTAAATGGTTGCAGAATCACGACGGGGTCACCATCTGTTGAATTTCTCTCGTCTGAAATTCGGCGTTCGTTTTCTTCTGCAACCTGAGGGGAAGGAATGAACAAAAGGAGCCAACAACTTCTCTTTTCTGAATATATTCAGGTCTCACCACGCTGACTTCAGGAGTCCGCGAAGAAGAGCCCCGTCTTTATTCTGGCTTCAGTATTTAAAAAGACGGGTTACATTTCATTGGTTGCTTTGTTTCACACTTTTATAAGCCAATAGCGTTATAGCCTTTGCCCATTCATTATGCAGCGCTCCCCATCAGTCCCCCCCCCCCCAACACCTGGTGACCTTGTCTTTATCTTGTGAGTTTATTATGAATAACAACTCCGTTTATGGGTTTGTCGGTTGGTTAGCTCTAGTGCTGAGTTTTTCTACTCTCGTGACTACTTCTTGTGACACCTATCTTCATGTAACCTCCGCCCTATTGTGTCAATCAATAATTCTAACAGCTCGGGCCCAGAGAAGCCGGCGACGTTTCTGGGAGTGGTAGAGTTAACTTGCACTTGTAGATGTAGCGACAAACTGTGTTGACTGACAACGGTTTTCTGAAGTGTTCCTGAGCCCCCGTGATAATATCCTTCACAGAATGATGTCGGTTTTTAATGCAGTGCTGCCTGAGGGATTGAAGGTCACAGGCATTCAATGTTGGTATTTGGCCTTGCCGCTTACGTGCAGAGATTTCTCGAGATTCTCTGAATCTTTTGATGATATTATGGACTGTAGATGATGAAATCCCTCAATTCCTTGCAATTGTACGTTGAAAAACGTTGTTCTTAAACTGTTGGACTATTTGCTCACGCAGTTGTTCACAAAGTGGTGAACCTCGCCCCATCCTTGCTTGTGAACGACTGAGCCTTTCGGGGACGCTCCTATTATACCCAATCATTACACTCACCTGTTTCCAATTAACCTGTTCACCTGTGTAATGTTCCAAACAGGTGTTTTTTGAGCATTCCTCAACTTTCCCAGTCTTTTGTTGCCCCTGTCCCAACTCGTTACAGGCATCAAATTCAAAATGAATTAATATTTGCAAAAAACAATACAATTTTACCAGTATAAACATTAAATATCTTGTCTTTGTAGTGTATTCAATTGAATATAGGTTGAAAAGGATTTGCAAATCATTGTATTCTGTTTTTATTTAGGTTTTACACAACGTCCCAACTTCATTGGAATTGGGGTTCGTAATTATAATTAACCTTATAATTTCCAGAATACCTTAGTTTTACATTATGTTAAGTATAAAAAGATTAAATGTAAAAACAAACACTATTACACATTTTAATGTGGGAACACGGCACGCGGCCTCTTCCTTTAGAGCTCTTCCTTTACAGCAGCAGCTTTTTAGAGGTTTAATCATGAGAACTGTAACCGAAGAGGTAGCAGTGTCTTAAAATCTGGACAAATATAACATGCATAGAGAGATACCAGTAGAAGTTGATTGGAAAATTGTTTTGCTCTTTGATCTATCCATAAAAATGTCAAAGGTTAACAGAAAAGAGGACCCATAAGGTCCGAGGGCTGGCGGTGTAAGACGAGGGCGAGGGCAGGCGTAAATCCGAGGGCTGGAGACTGGAAATGAGGTCAGGTGCAGGCATGGGTCGGTACACAGGAGCTGAGACAGAAGACGTGGTCAGGTGCAGGCGTGGGTCAGCACACAGGTAAAACAAGATCAGATGAGGAGTACTGTCACTAGAATTACAAACACAAGGAAGTCACGAACGATAACCAACTGACAAAGAACACACAGAACACATGGGTCTATAAATCTTGGACAAGGAAGGAGCTAGAGTGTCAACATTTCAGACACAGCCTCCAGGCTGAATCAATCTGTGTGAATTTGGGGCAAATCTGAGGATATTGAGAAAAGCATGAAAAAGTTGACCACAGGGTCGTCGTTTTTTAAAACTAGAGAAATACTTAAAAGCCCATATCTTGGACAAGGGAAGAGCTACAAAGTTAACATTTCAGACACAGACTCCAGGCTGAATTGGCATCAATCTGTTTGAATTTGGGACAAATCTGAGAATATTGAGAAAATCATAAAAAAAGTTGACCCCACGGTCGTCGTTTTTTAAAACTAGAGAAATACTTAAAAGCCCATATCTTGGACAAGGTAGCAGCTAGAGTATTAACATTTCAGACACAGCCTCCAGGCTGCATTGGCACCAATATGTGTGAATTTGGGGCAAATCTGAGAATATCAAGAAAATCATGAAAAAGTTTACCCTGCCGTGATCGTTTTGTTAAACTAGAGAAATACTTAAAAGCCCATATCTTGGAGAAGGGAGGAGCTAAAAAGCTAACATTTCAGACACAGCCTCCAGGCTGCATTGGTATATATCTGTGTGAATTTGGGGCTAATCTGAGAATATTGAGAAAATCAAGATTTATTTAAAATAAAGATTTAACCTTTGAATGTCTTTTTTGGCATTTCCAGCTGCTTCCGTTGCTGTTTTAAGTCACCTGCTTCCATTGCTGTTTTTAGTCGTATGTACAGCCTGATGTTTAAGGGAAAACCCTGATCATTGGTGCAAGTTTGGATTAATTCCTTTAAATGCCCATATCTTGGACTAAGAAGAAGCCAGAGAGCTAAAATTCCCCCAAAAAAACAGCCTCTAGGGGACACGAGGATCCATTGGCGTGAGTTTGAAGAAAATTGAAATTTTTGGGACATTTTGAAGAGGTTAGGGAAAACCCTTATCACATCTGACATTTTTTGGACAGGCCATATCTCGGCCTAGGAAACACACAAAAAGCCAGAAATGCATACACAACATCCCGGTGGCACTAGGATTCGTTCTAAAAGTTTGGAGCAATTTGGACCATACTCCGGGCCATTCCTTTAAAAGCCCATATTTTTGACATGAAAGAAGCAAGAGAGCTAAAATTCCACACACAGCCTCTTGGGGGCACAAGAAACCTCTGGCATGAGTTTGAAGAAAATTGCAATTTTGGTAAAATTTTTAAGAGGTATGGGGGGACCCCTATCACATTTGACTTTTTTTGTATGGGTCATATCTTGGCCTAGGAAACACACAAGAAGCCACCAACCTTTTAAAACCACCAACCTTAAAACCTTTGACACCTTTAAACCACCAACCTTTCAAACCTTAAAAACTGCTAACCTTTTAAACCTTAAAACCACCAACCTTAAAATAACCAACCTTTTAAATCTTAAAACCACCAACCTTAAACCCTGAACCCTGGAACCTTACCTTGTGTCCCGCTAGTCCCTCCCTAGCCCGGATAGAGGGAGGGTGGGTCACAGTTCTGTGGGTCTTAAAACCTTTTAAACCTTAAAACCTTTTAAACCTTGAAACCTTTTAGACCACCAACCTATTAAGCCTTAAAAACACCAACCTTTTAAAACCAAGACCAGGCTGGTGACCAGCATAAGAAGGAGGTACCAGGCTGTTATGGATGTGTTCTTCCACACGCTACTGAGGCTCTTGACTGTTTGTTAAATGAATAAATTGTAAATTTGCCAATATGTCTTGTTTCTTCCTTGGTACTGATAGTCATTCATTCATTCATTCATCCAATCCACCAAACAAGAGTCAATAGCAACAGCAGAATAAGCTGTTTGGCATTGGCAGAGAGAATTTTTTATGAGCCCAACCCACATACTCAGCTGCGCTGCTCATCCCACAAATGCATGTTCCTTACAAATAGGGAACCATTTAAAAGGGAACTAAACAGGCTTCCCAACAGCATTAAATGTATTACAAGAAGCATTGTTACCACCAAACACAAATTTCCTAACTTTTTGTCCGATGTTTATATGGCCATTGTACGCACTGCCACCCCTCTATAGTATACCTTTCATATTTCACATTTTCTGTCTGTCCATATTGTGATGTCTTGAGAGGTCGAGAGCTTTTCTCTTGGAGCTTTAGAGGTGTGGGTGCAGGAAATGAGGACAGACAGGCTTTGCTTTCCAACTTAACCCTCGTATTGTCCTTGGGGTCAAATTGACCCCAAGGACAATACAATACTAAAAATGTTGATAAAATGTGTTTTCTGTCATCAAATGGTCTGAAGTGTATAGGGGTTGTTTGATACGATGCTCTTCGTGATTAAAAGAAATGTGAAACCATTTGATTGAATTTTGGGTGTTTTATTTAATTTTATAAAAAATTTGCTCCTGGGGTCAAAATGGTCCCGAAGCACAAAGTGGTGTAATGGGGCAAAAAGTCACACCAGACTGCATTCAAGGACATCTTTTATCTTGGATGTTTGATGTGTGTGGTCAAGCAATGGTTATTTAATAATGGGACAACAACAAGAGGTATGGGCAGCATGCGATGCCAGGTCCATTGAACATGCATTTAATGGGTGCGGCAGAAGCCAAAATCCCTGCCTTACTTTACCTACTTTTATGTTAACCAGCTCTATTGACCCTAAATTCTAAAATTAAGGGACATTTTTGTGGTAGTTGGTTGGACTGGAGTTAGACTAAGTGAAACATTTTTATTGAAAATGTATACTTTACGCTTCAAATAACAGTCAAACCATTTGACCCCAGAGGACAATAGTTGTTAGTATTTGCTGCCATTCAAAAAATTCAAAAACAGCACCCTCACTAAACTTTACACATTCCACCCGTTTATGTCAAATATAGAAATTAATAGAAAAATTGAACATACATCTCGAGGTCAAGGTTTCATTCATTGTTTTTATATGTTTTACATGGCATAACAAGTTAAATAGTCAAAATGAAAATCACAAAATGATTGAAACTGCTACTGCTGTTGTCAAGATCATATCAAATATTTCCCCAAAAAAATAAAGAAAATTCATTTTTTAAACTCAAAAATAGGGTATATTTTATGTCAGGCATCCTCACAGTCCGGACTCTGGTCCGGATCCGGACCGAACCACAACTGTCTCTGGACTCTGATCCCGCATCCCGTCAGCGTTTTTTTCCCCCACCAACAGTCTGCGAATCAGAGGCTCAGTAGGTCGGGTCTTCGTGGAATACGTCAAGACAGTCAGAAAGAAAAAAAAGTCAGAGCGAGAGTTGACAGCGCATCTAGTTTCAGCTGTACTATAGCTTTCATCAGTTTCATCAGCAGGCAGCTAGTAGTAGAAAATGGCATGTTCAAAGATGACCAGTAAAACAAAAATGGACAGCGAAAATCGGCAATTCAAAGATGAATGGACTGAAAGATTTGCGTTCATCCTCCCTCCAGCGAGCACCAAATGTGCCTAATATGCCAAGAAACAGTCGCTCTTGTGAAGAGTGGCAATTTGAAACGGCACTATGACACAAAACACAATTATTTTGAAGCAACCTTTCCTCAAAATTCAGCGGTTAGAACCACAAAAATAAATGGGATGAAAGCATCATATGAAGCTGCAAGCAGGATCCTTGTTACATCTATGTCACAACGAGAAAAGGCAACTGAGTCCTCACTCAGAGTGGCATGGGTGTTGGCTAAACACAAGAAGCCATTCTCTGATGAAGAAATAATAAAAGAATGCATGAAGTGATGGAGACCATGTTTGAAGACAAACAAAAAGAGGAAATAACAGCTAAAATCAAGCAAATACCCCTCTCAGACTCCACAGCAACCAGAAGAACTGAAATACTGGCTAGTGATTTGATTAATCAGCTTTGTGATGGAATCAAATAAGCACAGTGCATTTCCTTAGCTGTGGATGAGTCCACTGACACCACTGACAATGCTCAGTTGCTGGTGTTTGCGAGATTTTATGATGAGGCAAAAGGGGAGTTTGTTGAAGACATGTTAGGCCTGACAAACCTCAGTGGACACTGTTGAGTTTGACCATATTCATTTCCATTTAACTGTGCTTGTCATTAAGAATTGTGTGATCTATGTCTAAGGGTTAACTATGATACAGAGAAGTCTGCTGACACAGAGATAGAGATTTTGATCTCAGGAAGCTTCAACTAAGGTGATCTACAACTGACAAGATCAGATTCTTCTTCTGTCCATAGCGGGGAGGTACAAAGTTCACATGCTGAGTCAGTTGGTATGAGTGGACAATGCGAGACAATACAGAGCACTGTGTTGTTGAGTGGAACATCTATCACAGGACAGTGATATCAAGTCCAGAGGTTTTCAGGATCAATGAGGGAATCAAGAGACTGAATGCATCACATGTGGTACATCAGGGATATTGGATGATGTGATCATTGGAAGGGGATCACTGAGAGAAGTGGTGATTGAATCAAGATGGAGAAGATGCCACTATCATATCATCTACAATGCACAGGATGCATGAAGAGGGATGTGCCAAGAGGACCTTTAAGATTTGTATTTGAGTACCCCTGTTTGATGTTATGTTACAAAGAAGACAGTGACAGAGAGTTTTGATTCAAATACGTGTTTTTGTTTTGTTTATCTTCTGACTGCAAGTATTAAGTTGACCTGAGAAGACTGAATAGACTGAATTTAACCCTTGTAATACACACGGACAAACTTGTAATTAACCCAGTGTGTCTGCCTGGCCATCAGGACACACTGATGCACACTGATGCAAGTGTTCATTGGTGAGTCGGCTGCGGTACTTGTTCTTCACCATGTTCATTGTTGAGAATGCAGACTCACACCTGTAGGTTGAGCCAAACATTGTGAGAATGTGAAGTGCCATCTTGTGCAGGAGAGGGAATTTAGCTGCAGTAACCATCTTTGTCCAGAAGGTCAGAGCGTCACAGTCAGCCTCTTTCAGTGCAAGGTTTTCCTGGAGGTCAATCAACTCACTTTGCAGAGAAGCAGCACTGGCCCATGGGAAGATTTGTTGTGCTTCTGCAGAGAACTCTTTGACATTTTTGACCAGAAATGGGTTTTCAATGTACAGTAGGACTTGTTGTCCTAATCTGAATTCATCAAAGCGAGCCTTGAAGTTTTCAATCAGCTTCTCCAGGAATTCAACATGATTCTGAGGACAATTTTCTCCTTTGGTCTGTTCCAAAAGTTTGGGGAAGTGGAGCAGACCCTCTTGTAGGAAAAAATAAATAAAAGGGTATGATGAAGTATCAAAAAGGTGTTCATTGGAATCCAGGAAATGTGTGTGATACAAAATATTCAAAAAGCTTACCTGTAGGCCACTTTTTTGAAAATCTCCAGTTTTTCTTCATTTTGCATGAATTCCATGAACTGTTTTGCTTTTGCACTCTTTTGCTCTGACAGAAACACTTGCAGCTCTTTCCTAATGGCCCAAAGCGCTCCAGGACCTTGCCTTTGCATAGCCATCTGATGTTGTTGTGCAGGAGCAAATCCTTAAAAGTTGCATTGACCTCTGTCAGGAATGTGCGCAGCAAGCGATGCTGCAGTGAGGATGATGCTCTCAAAAACTTTATGAGTCTCATCACTGTTGCCATGATTTCAGAGTACACTTCTCCAAGATTTGCACAAATGACAGATTGGTGGATTATGCAGTGGTATGAGATCAGGTCAGGGTGGTGATCTTTCAGGCGCTGAACCAGTCCTCTCTCTCCCCATCACGGCTGGAGCTCCATCAGTAGCAATTGACACCACCTTCTTCGATCTCTCTTTCACTCAGCTTTCCCATTATTGTTTTATAAATGTCTTCCCCCCTTGTGTGTCCACTGAGGTTTATCAGGCCTAACACGTCTTCAACAAACTCCCCTTTTGCCTCATCATAAAATCTCACAAACACCAGCAACTGAGCATTGTCAGTGGTGTCAGTGGACTCATCCACAGCTAAGGAAATACACTGTGCTTTTTTGATTCCAGCACAAAGCTGATTAATCAAATCACTAGCCAGTATTTCAGTTCTTCTGGTTGCTGTGGAGTCTGAGAGGGGTATTTGCTTGATTTTAGCTGTTATTTCCTCTTTTTGTTTGCCTTCAAACATGGTCTCCATCACTTCAGTCATGCATTCTTTTATTATTTCTGCATCAGAGAATGGCTTCTTGTGTTTAGCCAACACCCACAGCCACTCTGAGTGAGGTCTCAGTTGCCTTTTCTCGTTGTGACATGGATGTAACAAGGATCCTGCTTGCAGCTTCATATGATGCTTTCATCCCATTTATTTTTTGTGGTTCTTACCGCTGAATTTTGAGGAAAGGTTGCTTCAAAATAATTGTGTTTTGTGTCATAGTGCCGTTTCAAATTGCCACTTTCACAAGAGCTACTGTTTCTTGGCATATTAGGCACATTGGTTTGGTGCTCGCTGGAGGGAGGATGAACGCAAATCTTTCAGTCCATTCATCTTTGAATTGCCGATTTTCGCTGTCCACTTTTCTTTTACTGGTCATCTTTGAACATGCCATTTTCTACTACTAGCTGCCTGCTGATGAAACTGATGAAAGCTATAGTACAGCTGAAACTAGGTGCACTGTCAACTCTCGCTCTGACTTTTTTTTCTTTCTGACACAGACATGTCTTGACGTATTCCGCGAAGACCCGCCCTACTGAGCCTCTGATTCGCAGACTGTTGGTGGGGGGAAAAAACGCTGACGGGATGCGGGGTCAGAGTCCAGAGACAGTTGTGGTTCGGTCCGGATCCGGACCGGAGTCCGGACTGTGAGGATGCCTGACATAAAATATACCCTATTTTTGAGTTTAAAAAATGAATTTTCTTTATTTTTTTGGGGAAATATTTGATATGATCTTGACAACAGCAGTAGCAGTTTGAATCATTTTTAGATTTTCATTTTGACTATTTAACTTGTTATGCCATGTAAAACATATAAAAACAATGAATGAAACCTTGACCTCGAGATGTATGTTACATTTTTGTATGTTAAATGTCTTGACGTATTCCGCGAAGACCCGCCCTACCGAGCCTCTGATTCGCAGACTGTTGGTCGGGGAAAAATTGCTGACGGGATGCTGAATGTGATTGGACCAAAGCGTTGACAGACACACACACTGACAGCGGAACAGTCGGACATGCAAAGCGCTGTTTGATGTGGACATAGCGGAGAATTTTGACTCGTTGCGTTGTGGCGATGTTTCGCAGATAACACAGATAATACAGATAATACATATGAAAAGTATAATTTGCTCAGAGTCCAGAGACAGTTGTGGTTCGGTCCGGATCCGGACCGGAGTCCGGACTGTGAGGATGCCTGAGAGAAGCAGTTATTTATGTCATAAAATAACTGCTTCTCTCTGTGCACCTCAGAGCTTGTCTCCCTCTCAAATACACTGTTCACTTTACTTTTAGCTCCCTCACTGGGACGATCAGCTCATATTGTTCAGCTGGGCAGCAACCTTTGTTTGACTGCCTTGCTGCAAATGGGTTTTGTAGTCTTTTAATGGATGCCATGATGGTTTGTAGTTCTTGCTGCAGTCACCGGGAGGGGATGTATCTCCCCTCTATGACACGACCTCTCATGACATCACAATATATCACTGTCACAATTTCCCTTCACATTCCCTGTAATTCAGGGAATTCCCTGTAGTTCCCAAATCATCTGTACTTCACATACATTCAGTCTGTACTGATGTTAGTGAGATGAAAGAGAGTGTGGAACTATTTTCATGAGGAATTAAAATAGTTTTGGAATGGTCTTGCAGTTGTTGGTGATATTACTTTATCAAAGATTGCTATCAAAAAAAAAAAAATAATAATAATAATAATAATAAATTAATTACTTTAATAAATTAAAGTCCTCGGGGCACCACCCTGTTTGTTGGCACAGGGAACCAAGATAGCATATAATTGACCTAAACCTTAAAGATTCACCATAAGTCTTAATTATCAATTAAAATTATCAAATTAATTAATAAATTAATTAATTGGGAATAATTTAAAGACTAGTTTTGCGCTCGAAATCAGTCTAGAAGGGTGAAACTTGACGTGCGTAGAGGCTGATAAGCATACAGACATTCAGAGCAAACAATTTCAGACACTTCTTGTTAAAATATGAAAGGATTTATTTACTCACAATAATAACTAAGGTCATTACCATCAATAGAGTAAACCGGAAAAACATAAACAATACCAAGAAGTTCAGTGTGTGTGAGAGTGTGCTCCGCCCCTCAACACGGCAGAAGATGGGATGGATGACAGTCTTGGGGAGGCAGTGGCTCAGTGGGTAGTGCTTCCGCTTGGGAACCAGAGGGTCGCCGGTTTGAGCCCCTGCCGAGGTGCCCCTGAGCAAGGCACCGAACCCTCAATTGCTCCCCCCTCTGCGAAGGGTGGTAATGTAATGTAAGTTGCTTTGGATAAAAGCGTCTGCCAAAATGATCGTAATGTTATGTCTTGATTCAGGTAACTTGTGAGGCGACAGAGTGGCTCAAAGCAATGCTTACAATACACAAAATCACAAACGGCGCACATGCGATCGGTGTTGATTAGCACCCGGGGAAAAATTAAAAGAACACACTTGTAATATTTAGCTTAGTTAAGAACACATAGTATCCTATCTAATGCACATAATATCACTTCCTAACTCTTTGTCTGCCCAGACATCTAAGCCTTACTTGGTGGAATTACGTCCGTGTGGTAATTCACAGTAGAAGTAGTTGAGCAGTCCGTTGTGTTGAAGATCTAGTTGGGTCGTGGGTTTAAACAGATTCAGGCGCTGATGAGTTGATCATAGGGCAGATCTGCAAGTCCTGGATTCTCCTGGTCCTTGTGGGGAGGCCTGGTAGTTGGTCGACGGGGAATTTGAAGAATAGAGGAGGAAACGCTTCTTTCCTCGGGTGTAATCAGGATTCAGGTCGAGCAAACAAAGGGGATCTCCCCAAGTTTAGAGAAAGAAAAAGGTGTTCACTGAGACAAAGTTTGGGCCTTTGTTCAGGGAGAGAGGAGAAGTTTTTTAACGGCTTCAGCGGCGGAGCAGTAAAACAGAGAGAGATCTTGGGGTTCGCTGAATTTGGGAAAATCCAGGGCACATTCTTGAGTTCCTTGCGTCTCCTTTCTGCTTGGAGTTGAGCTGGAGAGCATTATCTGAAAACTGAGAGAGTCGGGCGAGTAGTGCATGCCTTTTTATAACCAAGTAAGTCAAGGTGTGAAAAGGGGGTTGACCCCAGGTACAGTGAGTGTTGTAGTCTTGTAGTTCTGTTTTGTGACAGAGGGCCGTGTGCTTGGCCTTGGCCATGTGGTTCAGGCTTGTTTTGTAGGCCGCAAATTTCAATGCCTGAGAACTGGTATTTGCCCCTACACAGTGAAGCACGTTCTCTGTACAGTTTTGGAATGTTTTCCTGTTTGGAAGAACATACACTGGATTGAGAGCCTGGGTGGAGCTTCCTTTGTCTTCCAACTGAACTATTGGATGCACAGTTCTCATGTCTCATGTTTTTTGTGGACCCTGCTCGACGTGACAGATTAATTCTACATTCTGCCTCTATGTTATTATAACTGTAAAAATGCATCCAAATGCTGTTTTTTTTCGAGCTGTCACTCATTTCTGTTTCTCCCTGCCCTGCTCTGTACCTGTACTGGTCAGCACACCCGCCCCTCCCTGCTTGATGTTATGATCCTTGTCTGTCTTTGCGTGAATTGGTCGAACTGTCACAACATCAGTTCAAACGTTCAGTCTTCCCCGTGTTCATGGCACGGAGAAGTCCATCCTATCATTCTGTCTTGGTGAGGTGGCGCTCCACAGACGCGTTTGCGCCGCAAATGAGACACGCACACACTTGTCATTCACATTCGTGACTCTTTTTAATTCCTCATTCACAAAAACTACATTGATCAGATAAAACTAGCAGGGGCCTATCTTCTCTGAAACCTCACTGTGTCTCCTCTGTAAAAATGGAGGACACACTATTTAAGGGGAAGGTAGTAGGAAGGTGGAAAAACTGCAATTGTACTTCTTAGAACGGATGCTCAGCCGAGGGAGAAGAAGAAACACAAACAAGTTCGTATCAGATCTCCTCCTGGAATGGGAGACGTTCACTTGAAAGAGAAAGGAGAAAAGTTTATGGGTCTCTGTAAGAGCACAACCTCAACCAACCAATGATAGCAGCATACCAAACCAAAACCAGACAAGCTGGGAAAAGGATTGGAGGCCAACACCACCACCACTGTGTTAAAGAGAAAATTATATATTTGAACCTTTTACTGCAGCAAGTTTTCTTTAATTTTCCCAGTGCTGCTTATTTCTCTTTCAGACAGTTTCAGGCTAAGCACAGAGATGTAGTGTGTTCATAACCGCACACAAGCATCCAGCATAGTCAAGCCCTGACTGTTAAGACTGATAAGTCACGCTTTAACTTGAACTTGAGAAAATCTTGGTGTTCCAAGCTGTCACTCCACCACTGATTTCAACATCCCAAAGAGACACAGACCTTGTTTTACATCTGGCTTTATCCGCTCTCTTAGTCAGGCGGGGAACATGGGAAACTGGTGGTAAAGTGGGGAGTGAAAGCGTGCAGGCCAATACAAAAATTAAGGTTCAAAAGCAGCCTTCAATAACAAAACGCAAAAGTCAAGGGAGAAGTGGGGTAAGACAATTGATAGGCACAAGTAGCCACACGGTGTGAAGTCCAGAATTAATAAAGCAAACTGAAATCCAAGCCAGGCAGGGAAAAAGTGATCCATACTGTAAGACAACAGGAGAAAAGGAACACCACATAGCAGACATGGTTGAATAACTTACATGGCACTTGTGAATCACCTCAAGGAAAAACAAGGAACTGAGGAAACATCTCAGTCATCCAACAAGTCAAACAAGTACGCTATGGCAAATAACGAAGGACAACAGGCAGGTATACACATATATTGGGGAAACTAATGAGGAACAGGTGAACCAAAACCCAGTCAAGGCTTTAAACAATAAAGGAGCAAACACCTGTGGATTGTTAGTAACCATCAGTGTGAAATACATCTTATGTTGTCCTCACCTCACTCAATATCAGGTCATATTTATAGAGCTCATCTGTACTCTTATTTATATCATTGAATAAATCCTATAATAAGCAGACAAATATTAATTGTGAATACAGTGTGTATAGAAACGTACGTTGAGATGTGCTTTGTTAGAAAATCTCCTGTTCATTCCTGATCAAATTATATATATATAGCAATTCTGGTTGCTGTGTGCAGACCTTGAAGCTTGTCCCAGGTTGTGACCTCACACACTCATCTAACATTTATCCTTACAGTGGGTCCAAAAATAAAGCTGATGATTTGTGTGGCTTGTGAGGAGGTTTTGTGTCATTATCATCACTCAAATTCCTCCTCATTTTCCCTCTTTTCCAAGTTTCTGATGTTCTGTTCAGCTTTGCCTTCGGGGTCTCCTTACACATAGAATCAATAGTAAACCATTGTAGGATCTTAAAATATAAGTTTGCAATGTTTTGGTGTCACATTGAAGGATTCCATTGGTCTACAAAATGTTTGATTTATAGCAGTTTGGTGGATTTCATACATCATTGTGGTTTTGTTGATACCCTGAAAACCTCCACTTGTGTGTAATACAATTCTGACCTTTGATACTATCAGTCATCTGCCCTTCATATGACTCATATCAACAATAAGACAATCATTGGCTTTGATTCCTGCTTTAAGCTTTGTTCTTTTCTAATTGTTCAAGTTTTTACTGGTAACTCAAGTAAACTGCGCCTTCTTTAAACATAAAGGTCAATCTCACATTCTGTGGGTAAGATCGTCTTATTTAATACAGTGGCTGAGACCAAATTCCACTTGCCCTGGTGTTTTTTTACTTGCATTATCAATTTATGTTTATCTTTATTCTTTAGGGAATTGTGATTGTTTGGTTTGTGAAAATTGGCCTGTATTCAGTGATACCACCAAGGTGATTATAAAAGTGTATTTTATGGCTTTTAAGGGTTATAACAAATTTAGAGGGTTGCATGATTTCTTGTTAATGACCAAGAACTGTGGATAACATCATTCTGGGTCTGATTTCATGTCTCATACAGTGAATGAAAACTGGTATATGTCCTTTCACACAGCATCATTTAGCCTTGGGAACCTAGAGACACACATTGATGACATGATGCACTAGAGAGACTAGCAATGCAATGTAAATAGACGTGTGTGTGTCGGTTAGGGTTGTGATATGGCCTTGCTCCAGGATGAAAGGACAGGAGCTCATACAGGGGAAGTGCTTGGGAAAGGAGGAAAATTGGTTTTCAGCCATGCACCCAAGGGAGCTACTTCAGCTCCAGCTTCAGCAGGCGGAACGTGAAGTGTAGAGAGCGCAGATGAAAGGGTGAGGATGACTCACAGCCTCTACACTGGATTACACTGTGTGCATTTCAATAAGACATGTTCAACTCAACAGAGGCACCCAAGTATGACAAGGAGAGACAGATCCATCAGACTGTTTTCTTAATATCTCCAGAACAAAAAGGATGTCCATAACAAAGGAAAAAAACATTTTATGCAGGTTTTTTTTTATTCAAACTAAATCATTGTGCAGTTTGTTTGCATTGAGAAATCACTAAATATAGAACATATGATTTGATCAATTTAAAAAGGAGGTTTGTATGAATCTATTTCCACTCAGCAAAATCAGGAATTCTGTATCTGGTGTCCATGTCACCTGGTGCACAAACATAAAGATGATTGACACTGCTGACAGCCATGAGAGAGGAGTCAGTGTCTTCGAAACAATGACTAGGACATGAAGAGGTTTGAGATGTTAAAGTGTGTCCATTCTCCATTAAGCAGCAGGTAAGCGTATTTATTCTGAGTGCTGAGTTACATTAACTTTCATTAAAGTCTGGCAGAGAGCGAACCTCATCTCAGCAGGATGATGCGTGCTGGGAAACAATCAGGGCACTAAGGACAATGAAGGTTTTCTGCTGTGTGGTTGCCAGTTTTTGGGCTCAGTCGTATGCAGGAAGGCCGAAGAGCTGCGGATCAAATTCCTCCATGCTCCTCAAACGCAGTGTGGCCTTCTGGGTCAGGCTGGGGTCCAGGTTGTCATCGGGGATCATCACCACTTGCATGCCTGCCGCCAGTGCCGCCTTCACGCCGTTGGGAGCATCTTCAAACACCAAACACTGAACAGGAGAGGACAGGAAACAAGGAGACATTATCCTGGAACTACAAAAAACAAGGGAGTAGATCTAGAGGCAGTTGTATGATATGCAGATCTCCTCATACGTCATGTTTCTGCATGGTCACACTGCGTCTGAATCTACACCAGGGGTGTCAAACTCAAATACACAGTGGGCCAAATCCAAAGCTGAGACTAAGTCGCAGGCCAGACTCTATATTCTATATAGTCTGACACACACACACACACACACACACACACACACACACACACACACACACACACACACACACACACACACACACACACACACACACACACACACACACACACACACACACACACACACACACACACACACACACACACACACACACACACACACACACACACACACACACACACACACACGCGATAGAAAACAATACGGGACGGCTGATCGGTCTGACGGGGGCTGGAGGGACAGGGTACAAACACAAGCACAAACATTTACATGCAAGGGGACTTATACATTTATTTCAAATATTTGCTCTAATTTGCTCTTGCTTGCTTAGCTTGACTGACTGATTCTCAAACTAAATGTAATACAAACAAATGGGTAAAGCTTGTGTCTCTAAAGCGAACCTCAGTGTCTAACAAAGATACATGCTGATAAATGATGTCAAACAAAGCCGTGACAACCTGATGCACTCGTATATACATACAAAAAAGGGAAAATGGTGTAGAAGTGTGTGTATGCTTGTATCAAACATGCATTGTTGTGTATAGATAAGTGACAGTGACAGATTGTGCCTCCCGCCTACATCTTGTAAATAATGGTGGAGCCCAAGGCTACCTGAGCGAGGGACACTTATTCATCTCTGCTATGGAATGTGGAAATGACGCCAGTGTTTATGATTGGCAGACCTGTGTGTGTTTGCGTGTATAAACAGTTACAGTATTAGGTCACGTGTGTCCCTGGGGTCAGCGTCTAATGACTAGCTGCATGCTGTGTAGTGCAGTGTAGTGAAATGAGCTGAAACAAGCTGTTAGTTTTTCACTATTGCCAAGACACATTTGTTGGAACCTTCACACATTTACTCTGATCCTTGGAAAAAACAAACTATAATGTTCAGGTTTAATCTGAATGAATCATAGACGTCCTGATAAATTGAATACTGAATTAAGAAAGTTCATTATCAATATTGTAAGAGAAGCATCACACATCCTGCCAGCAGAGTAACTGTCCTTTAGTATGTTCACACAACAAACTCTACTCTGATTGATGATTGATCTGATGAAATACTCTGGTTAAGGCATAAATCAACATGTTTCAGATGACATGTAAGATTCTGTAATGAGACTAAAATTGCAAGAGTTAACTCCAGAACAGAATCAGATGATGTGATGTGTGTAAATCAATATTTTCATTATATTCAGAGTGAGACACCTCCGCTTGCATGTCCTCACCTGGTGGATCTCCCATACTTCAGGACTCACTGCCTTGCTTTACTTGAGGGAAGAGGTCATAAACATTCTAGTGAAACAAGCTACTGTAGATCGTGTAGAAGGATTTGTCAACAAATGAATTTTAAAATTAACAGGGTTGAGAAAACCCCCCAGAAAAAAAGCAGAAAATGTGTTTCAGTGTGGAACCAAATAGCACAATTCATGTCCTGAAAGATCTGTCATAAGGAGAAACTGTCCAGATTGAATAAGATTCACTTCTTGCTTGTCTCATAACTTAAAAATGAAGTTTTATCAAAATCATTTTCGGAGAAATCCTACTAACTAAATTATAAAGCAGAAATTTCAAATAAACTGAAACACTGTGAGGTCATAAAGTTCTGCTGCAGTGAATAAAAAGAAGTAACATATTTACAGTTTTTAAGCAGAGTGCTGATCTCTATGATGTGGATCCCTGTAAAGCACTGACAGATCCAGAGGGATCAGAGCTAATAAAGTGCGGGGGAGGGGCGGGGCCGTGAATCATACGCGTGCTGTGTTGAAGCAGCATCGTTACGTGCTGAAGTCTCTCTCTCACACACACACACACACACACACACACACACACACACACACACACACACACACACACACACACACACACACACACACACACACACACACACACACACACGGTTTATCATAACAGCACAGGCTTGCATGTTTGTATAACCATTGAAATATTATTAAATTACTGAAATCTCATTGTCGCCCCGCAGCAAAGACATCACAAAACACACCAGAGACTATGGTAATGACTCGAGCACACCAGTCCAATTGAAAATGGCTGCAAAAAGGTGGTGCATTTCATAACTACTTTCAGTGTGAATTCAGTATCCAAGTGTTTTAACAGCGTTTTTTTAAGCCAAGACAACACCCTTAAATGGTGCAGTGACATGTTGATTTTTGCACACAGGGTTAAAATTGGAAATGGAAACACTTCTTGTTTTTACCTCCTTCCTCCCTGCTTTCTCTCCCTCTATTGCACATCCCCACCCCCCTTTCCATCATGGAGTAGGGGCTCGGGAGTGACACAGCCTCTTTCGCTTATTTTACTGAGTAAGATAAATATCAGATCAAACTAGACAAACACTTGATCAGATCAACTTCTAAAATGTTGACACACTTGATTAATTGACAGGATTCATGATCAGAGGAGCTGGTACATTGAATCAGTCCGTACCGTCTCAGGAGAGGTTGGAGGCTGGAATCTGTCGGCACACACCAGGAAAGAGTCAGGGAGAGGTTTGCTGTTCTTCACCTCAGGGTCGTCGCCCACAACAACGTGATGGAACAGATTGAAAAAGTCCACATGACGACTTGTCTTTAGCTTGTACGTCACTGTTGCCGAGCTGGTTGCCACGGCAACGGGAACATTGTGCTTCAACAGGTGCTGAACCAGCTTCTCCACACCTACAAACAAACACACACATGCAACAAACAGTAGGGATTAAAAACTAAATGGAACTTTTTCTTCTCTTCTCGCCCAATTCTGACTTTTAACATATTATCAGATTTGTTTTACTGCATCTTCCCATCTTCCTTTCTATATATTCCATACATTAAATGAGTGTTCACACAGTTTAAACCTGAAACAGTTAATTAGTGGCAATTTAAAGAGGTTTAGAACACATCTTGCATGGCAAGAGAATATCTTTTCAGTGATTATTAAATAATTAGTTTGATTTATTTGATAGCTTATGTTGTATGGAACATATAAATCCAGCTGATTCTAACACTGGGTAAACACAGGCCTCCATAATTAACAACGCACAACTGAACTCAGATCTGTGTGATGACAGGCTCACTCAGGTGGATACAGCTAATCAAGAGTTCTGCTGTATCTCAGTATGCTGACTACACACTTCTACTCTAACTTCTTCTACTCCCAATTTGCACACTCTCCATATGCAATGGAGTGTGCAAGTCAGCAAATAGTGTACATGGAGCTCAGGCGGGCTCAAAATGGTGGTCAGGTAAACAAATAAACACAGATAATGAACGAATGGGCAGAGCAGGGAGGGACAGATGACACAGACACATGCCAGGTCAGGCCAGGTCAGGCCAGGTCACCGTACATGATGCGTACCTGGCATGAGTTTGGCAGACGGGAAGATCTTCTCCTGGATCTGCCTGGTCTCAGACAGGAGCTCCTCTGCGCTCATGGGGAGATCCAGAGCGTCCCGGATGATCTGAGCAGCATCCAGAGCTTTCTTCCCCATCACTGACGACTTCACCTCCCATGTGTACCGCTTCCCAAAACGGTCACAGATCTCCTGGAAGGACACAGTGTAGAGACGCTCTGTGTCTGTAATGAAGGAATACAGCAAGACAGCAAAGTGTCACTTCAGAATCACTTAGAATTAAATGATAGCTACACACACTTATTTTAATTATTATATTCATTGTACGTGACTGTGCATACATCAGCACAACACTGTTTAATATTTTTTTAAAGGAGGACATTGTCTCTACGGGTCAAATGTTACAGGTCTTTAGTGTGAGATGAATGAGTTTACCGACACATGCTGACGTCACCAAACAGCAGGTATCACATTGAAAGTGAATATTACCTAACAACAATCCGTCCATGTCGAAGATTACATGGCTCACCGGTTTGTAGGCAGCGTTGCTCTGCACAGCCATGTTTGCTTCTTTTCCGGAATGTCGCACTAAATTTCCTGGACAATTAAAAACTATCGCCTTCAGAGAAGTTTGTTTTGTGTCGTAACTTTGAGCTGGAAATGACGCCGAACATCCTGCCAAATAATGATTCACTGAAAACGTACACGTATTCAACCAAACACTTTATTGAGCTCACACCGTTATGACAAGCAACTATTCAGGGTGAAGGGGAGCAGACAACAAACCTAGGAAGCGTAATAGTGTTCCTGCCACTCGCAGTGGCTTATGGGTAATGGAGTAAACCGTAAAACGTTGTTGTGTGTCTTTTTTGCTTTACACTATTTGCCTCGCCCATATTATTTTATGGGCGCCCATATTATTTTACGATACATTTTTACAGAAAAGTCAGAATATGGCAATCAGGGAGGAGTGGTGGAGAACACGGAGAAAAACATTTATTTGATCTAATATGCTGGATTTTGTTCAGGGAGATGCTGTATATTCAAGTCTTTTTGATGATTAAATGTAAAAAGTACTTCAGTAAAAAGGATTTCAATACGGTTCCATCCCTCTTGATAAACTTATTTAAGTTTCATTTTCTGTAACTACATGGCTAGAAATGTACATTATTGAATTGTAAATCTCACTACATAGTTGAACTGTTGATCGATTATCATGAGATATGCTTGACCAGCAGTAACAGTGATGCTCATCAACCAGCTACCCAGCAAAGTTGTGTTGGTTGACCATCTGCATTAACCAGTGTAGACCAGTATGAGTTTCATGCTGGTCTATGCTGTTTTTTTTCAGTTGGGACATAGTGTATATAAGCTTTATATGTGTATATATAAATGCAATTATGCAAGACAACCTGTGTATGTGTGATTATCCATAGGCAGGTTGTCTTGCAGCCCTGTTAGATTCTGTTAAATTTGTGTTTCCTGCAGTGCCCTTCAGAGATGAGCTGCTGTCAATGACAGCAGTGTAAGCACCACTGCAACATTTGTTCTGAATAATTGGAATTTCCATGTTAACAGAGTTTGTCTTGTTAGTGTGTGAGTAAGAGTCCCCCTGTAACCTGGACTATAACATGAGCCTGTGGTTTTCACATCTAATAGGGGACCGTCAGGGTGAAACACAGGCTTTGAGTCTCATAGGAGGTACCTTGAGCCAAATTGACTTTATGGAATTGCTTGGACTGAGTGAAAGCTTCAAACACTAAACAGGAGCAGGAACCCAGAGAGTTGCTGTACATCCATGGGATCTATTGCGTTTCGCTCACATCTCGAATCACGCACCAAACCCACGAACCAGCTCCTGAATCAGTCACGTGGTACGACAGGTTTGCGAGGCTTCGAACGTTTCCACATACGTCACCATCACACACCTTGATACGCGCTTCGCAAAAATCTTCCTGGATTATTCGACACACGCTTCGAAGCCTGGACACGAAAGGACACATCACTATCCTTAATGCAGTGGTCTCAACCCAAGCCAGCTGAATAAGCGTCTTTTGACTGAACATTTACAAAATGTTGATATCCAACACTCACATTTTGTATCAAAATGCACTTTGCACTTGCAATTCAGCATGAGCTTGTTTTTTTCTGTATACATTTTCAGTGTCAAGCTCACACTGATGAATTCACACCATATTAATCTCATAGAAAACAAAACAATGTTATAATGTTTTTATATTATTAGTTACTTATTTTACATTTTAACTAATAGTTTACCTTTCATATTTCACATTATCCGTCTGTCCATATTGTGATGTCTTGAGAGGTAGGGAGCTTTTCTCTTGGAGCTTTAGAGGTGTGAGTGCAGGAAATGAGGACAGACAGGCTTTGCTTTTCAACTTAAATTCAGTCTATTCAGTAGTGATGTGTCCTTTTGTGTCGAGGCTTCGAAGCATGTTTCGAGTAATCCAGGAAGATTTTGGCGAAGCGTGTGTCATTGTGACGTATGTGGTGACATTCGAAGCGGGTTTGCCGCTCGATTCGAGATATGAGGGGCAGCGAAACGCAGTCGTTCCCCGGCTGACGTGCGGCTCGGCTCGAGTGCTCACTGATTTTTCTCTGGTGTACAAGATTTTCATATTGTAAAATAAACATCTAAAATTCATAGGTCTACATTTGGCAATACAGACAAAAAGCTGTCTGATTTCAATGTAATATTTCTTCACATATAATTTGTCATCACGCAATCTTGACGGATGTCTCTAAGTTACGTTAATGTTCTAAACATTCTGATGTGCGCGCACAGTCTCAGAGTGTTACTGACAGAATATGAAGATGAACACCAGAGGTTTTGCATGTTGGTGACGTATGTGGTGGCGTTCGAAGCCTCGCGAACCTGCAGTACTATGTGACTGATTTACGAAGCGGGAGATTAGGTGCATTGCTGCTGCCCCTTTTGTGTCGAATCGCACGCCAAACTCGCGACCAGCTGCTCTTGAATCAGTCACGTGGTACTGCAGGTTCGCGAGGCTTCGAATGTCACCACATACGTCACCAACACGCAACACACAACACAACACAAGATAATGATGATGATAACCCACGGGTAAAGTGCTCAAAGATCAACTAATAAAGAATGTTCAAAGAGACCAGCACATCCCATAATCAGACGACCTCGGGAGACAGAGAGACAACAGCGCAGCAGCGCAAAACCTCTGGTGTTCATCTTCATATTTTCGTTTAGTTTTACGCTTTCCTACATCCATGGTGCTTCTGTCAGTAACACTGACACAGACTGCGCACGCACATTAGAATGTTTGTTGTTTGGAACATTAACGTTATTAGAGACATTCGTCTAGATCGCGTGATGACAAATTATATGTGAAGAAATATTACATTGAACTCGGACCGCTTTTTGTCTGTATTGCCAAATATACACCTGTGCATTTTAGATGTTTATTTTACAATATGAAAACCTAGTACACCAGAGGAAAATCAGTGACCACTCGAGCCGAGCCGCACATCAGCCGGGGGCATCGATTGCATTTCGCTGACCCTCAAACACCAAATCCATGGTGTCAATACAATCACTGCCTGTTTTACATTTATTGTCCACTTGATAGCACAGTAGAGCAAATGAAGCGCTGTGAAGCGTCAGCCGGTGTGTTTGGATGGAATTGGATGGAAAGCTTCAATGCTTCATGAAGCTCCATCTCGCCATCACTAAACATAACATAAAAGAACTGCTTCTCTCTGTGCACCTCAGAGCTTGTCTCCCTCTCAAGTACACTGTTCACTTTACTTTAAGCTCCCTCACTGGGACAATAAGCTCATATGGTTCAGCTGGGCAGCAACCTTTGTCCTGACTGCCCTGCTGCTTATGGGTTTTGTAGTCTTTTAATGGATGCCATGATGGTCTGTAGTCCTTGCTGCAGTCACTGGGAGGGGATGTATCTCCCCTCTATGACACGACCTCTCATGACATCACAATATATCACTGTCCCAATTTCCCTTCACATTCCCTGTAATTCAGGTTCCATGTAGTTCCCATACCATCTGTACTTTACATACATTCAGTCTGTTCTGATGTTATTGAGATGACAGAGAGTGTGGAACTATTTTCATGAGGAATTAAAATAGTTTTGGAATGTTGTTGCAGCGAAGCACGTTCACTGTCGACTGTTTTCCTGTTTGGAAAAACATACACTGGATTGAGAGCCTGGGTGGAGCTTCTTTTATCTCCCAACTGAACTATTGGATGCACAGTTCTCATGTCTGTGAAGGTTTTTTGTGGACCCTGCTCGACGTGACAGATTAATTTTGCATTCTGCCTTTATGTTGTTACAACTGTAAAAATGCATCCAAATGCTGCTTTTTTCCAGCTGTCACTCATCTCTGCTTCTCTCTGTCCTGCTCTGTGCCTGTACTGGTCAGCACACCCCGCCCCTCCCTGCTTGATATTATGATCCTTGTCTGTCTTTGCGTGAATTGGTCGAACGTCACAACATCAGTTCAAACGTTCAGTCTTCCCCGTGTTCATGGCACGGAGAAGACCATCCTATCATGCTGTCTTGTATAAGTTGCAGAAAAAATAAAAATGGCTCTGGGACCGGAGCGGGCTCCCATCATTCACCTAAAAGAGCCAGCAGGGGGCAGCAGTGGCCCAGTCTGCAGTGTACTTGGCTGGAAGCTGGAGGGTCACCGGTTCGAATCACACTCGGACCAAACAAGGGAAGATGGGCAGGTAGGTAGCTGGAGGGATGCCAGCACATCTCCTGGGCACTGCCGAGGCGAGCCCTTGGGCAACAACTGATGCATGTGGAAAAATAACAACTGAGTGAGGAAACATAATTTCCCCTAGGGGATGAATAAAGTACCTTTCTTTCTTCTTTGAGCCGGTTCGTCCGCTAACGACACCTGACGCCCTGCTAGCAGCCGGAAAGTCCCGTGAAAGATTGCTGTGGACTTTGGTGAAGTGGCACTCCACACACGTGTTCGCACCACAAATGAGACACACTTGTCATTGAAATTCATAAAAATGTTTAATTCCTCATTGAATAATATGTTGCCTTTTTAGGGCTATTTTCGGGGCAGTTATCGTGCGCTTGCTAGCCGAATGTTACGCTGTCACGTAACCAAACATGACAGCAGCGTCATTTGTTGGCCTGACAGCTGATTGGCTTATTGTTTTGTGACAAAAGGGGGCAGGATGTCTGTGAATGTGATTGGATATAAATTTAAACAGCTTTACCAGGTGACGTTGTGTTGTCAAATGTACGTATTCTTTGAACCTTTTGCGTGCTACGCAGAACCGGGTTGCGAGCGACCTGTTGGAGACCACTGCGTGAATGTGTGCATTGCTGACTGAAAGATAACAAATTCTGCCTCCATGTATCCGTTTGCTACGATATGTTGGATTCATGTTAATGGATACACGTGAATGTGTATGTAAAGACCTTTAAAAAATTTTTTTCAAAATGTAAAAAATTGTCTAATCAACCACAAATTTTGCCACCCCCCCTGCAGTACCTCCGCAGATCCCCTGTCGAAAACCTCTGGTGTAGAGGAAATCACACAGGTGATGCTTACAATCCTACAAATCAACATAACAATATATATGAGCAGTTAATGAGTGTTGACCTCCTGTGGAGTGAAACTACAGCAAAGACACTGAACACAATTACCTGAAGATGCTCGTATATTCACCGCATGTGCATTTGCTGTAACTTTATAACAATGAGACACATACAGACACAAGACAGGAATTTGCATATGACATGACATTACATTACGATCATTTATCCAAAGCGACTTCCAATAAGTGCGTTTCAACATAGGTAAATAAAAGAACTTCAGGTCACATATCAGTCAGTGTGTGTGGTTTATGACACATCAGAATCAGAATCAGAATCAGAATAGCTTTATTCGCCAATTAAGTTTAAACTTTAGAGGAATTTGCTCTGGTCCTAGGTGCGTACATGTAACATAAAAAAGACAACAAGAAACAACATTTAAAACAACATATTTAAAACAACATGTAGGAACAGCAGCTCGGCGAATAATTAAATTAATAACAGACTAAATTAAATAAGCTAACTAAATGATTACTGATGAATAAAGTGTTAAAAACGTGCAGGGGTTTATTGAAATAAATTAACTTAATTGAATACTGTAAGTGAATGTGCAGGGGTTTATTATGAAGTCAGTGGAATACAGCCGCAACAAAACATTCTTGTTCCGCAAATTTCATTAAAGAGGCTTTTCCTATGCTGCCTCATCGTCATGTACATCAACTATTGAAATTCAGAATCAATTACAGGATGTAAAAATCGGATGACTGACTGGGATCTCTGACATTATTCTTCAACTGTATGTGAGAAGTATGATCCTTCATCCAAAGCAGGGTGTGTCATAAAATATGTTATAAATCATGTTGTAGTTATTGGATCATTACAAAGTAGATAGTAAAACGACTTGAAGACCTTTAGAAAAGCGATTACTGTGTTAAAAACTGTGGCTCAGACTGGATATGTTTACAGTTTAGCCTGGGAACATTTTGTTTGTTCTATTTCTAATCAACACTGGAATAATGGAGGTCCTCGGAAAAACATCTGATTCTGCTCCACTCTCACAGCACTTGAGTTGTTATCTCCTTAGCTGATCATGAACACAATACTTTGTTTCTCTGCAGTAATAAGTCACGTGAAGTTTTTTTTTAAACAAACAACATGTATTCAATCAAGCCTAACATGGTTATGTGGGTTTAATTTCAAACAGCTAACAACTATCTGACCGTTCAGCTGAGCGCCATGAGGAACGTCGGAAGAAAATGAAGCCAAGGTCATTGCAGTAGCCAGAGGACACATTTAAAGTCCAACTAACAGTGTATTGACTATGATACGACATGGTGTCCACTGTAGTAGATACATGCACATGTCATTTGATTCACTCTCTCCCCTACAACAGGGCTGTCACATGTAAGTGCTGAGCTCCCAGTTCCGGCGCTGTGCAAGCGGCAGCCAGCAACAGTAACTCCCTCTCTCTTTCTAGCCTTTAGCTGTTTTTCTATTAATTAATTAAAGTTATGTGTTTTTAGTTGCCTAATCAGTTACGTTAGGGTTGACTAGTGATACCCTAACATCACATCACAATGCTGTGGAAAGTGGTCTCTGTTTTCCTAATTTTTGGGACACTTCTTCTCAACCGCATGGCCGTCTTTGCCCAACACTACGACCAAGTCTTTGTATATATGCGCTGTCAGCTGGTTTCTCTTCGGCTGACCGCGTTGGCAAGGGAAAAGCCCGAAATCCCCAAGGAGTTGAAAAGGAAGTACAGGGGATGTAAGGCTGGGGTGAAACAACGAGAGAAAAAACGGAGATACAAACCGTATCTTCTTTGGATCACCATGGGGAACGTGAGATCGCTAGCTAACAAGACGGACGAGCTAGCGGTCTTGGTGAGGACTCAGCGGGTGTATCTTGAGAGCAGTGTTTTGTGTTTCACAGAGACATGGCTCCACGAGGACATCCCTGACTCCAACGTGAATGTCGATGGCCTCCAGACTTTTTGGGCGGACAGGATTCACAGAGAGAGTGGCAAGTGAAAAGGTGGGGGACTTGCTGTATTTATTAACAACAAATGGTGTAATCCTGGTCATGTCACCGTGAAATAACGTTTGTGTAGCCCGGACATTAAATTGCTCGCTGTGAGTCGTATTATTTACCGCTTGAGTTCTCACATGTTATCCTCTTGTCTGTTTACTTTCCTCCCTCAGGGAGCGCGTCGCTCGGGAGTGACTTCATCCACTCATCCGTGGCAAGATCCCAGAACCGGCACCCGGACGCTTTCATCACGATATCTGGGGACTTCAATCATGTCTCTCTGGCTGCGACCCTGCCCACGTTCAAGCAGTTTGTGGACTGTCCAACCAGAGACAACAAAACACTGGACCTGCTATATGCCAATGTTAAGGAGGCATACAGGCATACAGATCCGTGGCCCGTGGCCCTTCCTCCACTGGGAAGGTCTGTTCATAACATGGGAGGCAGTGGCTTAGTGGGTAAAATTGGTATATAGTGGGTATAGCTTCCGCCTGGGTACCAGAGGATCGCCGGCTCGAGTCCCTGCCGAGGTGCCCCTGAGCAAGGCACTGAACCCTCAATTTCTCCCCCCTCTGTAACTCTGGGTGGTAATGTAATCTAAGTCGCTTTGGATAAAATCGTCTGCTAAATGGTCTTATTTATTTATAACCTGATCCTGTGACTACAAGGATGGTGAGGAGATGGTCACAGGTGGCTAATGAGACTCTGCAGGGTTGCTTTGAGGTTACCGACTGGGACGTGTTCTGTGACTTGCATGGAGAGGACATTGATGATCTAGCAGACTGTGTAACATGGTACATCAACTTCTGTGTAGATAGTAGATGTGTAGATACCACACTGCTTCCCCAACAACACACCTTGGGTGACCAGAGACATCATGGCCCTCTTGAAGCACGTGTCGGTTATATGAAGCACGTCCAGAGGCTGCTGAAGGAGAAGATCCAACAGGGCAAGGACACGTACAGGAGGGGGCTAGAGCGAAAGCTTCAGCAAAACAACCTGAGGGAGGTGTGGAGCGGCATGAGGACCGGTAGCCAGTCAGCAGGAGTTAAACCTGTTCTTCAATAGATTTGACGAGAGGCCCATTGTCCACTCCTCCAGCTCTTCAGCCATCAACCCCACTCAACCCTCCTGCCATGCTGACTCCCCTCCACCACCATTCCCCCACAACAACACCATACCTGCTATCCTCCTCCTAGTTCCAGTACCGAAGAAGTCACGTCCCAGCAGCCTCAATGACTACAGACCGGTTGCGCTGAGGTCCCACCTGATGAAGTCCTTGGAGAGACTGGTCCTGTCACTCCTTTGGCCCCTGGTCAAACCGTCACTGGACCCTCTCCAGTTTGCCTATCAGCCGAAACTGGGAGTAGAGGACGCCATCATCTTCCTGCTTCACTGTGCCTATGCCCATCTGGACAGGCCTTGCAGCACTGTGAGAGTCATGTTCTTCGACTTTTCCAGTGCATTCAACACCGTCTGCCCTGCTGTAAGCTGTCGGCAATGCAGGTAGACTCTCCGCTGGCCTCCTGGATAGTTGACTATCTGACAGGTCGGCCGCAGTTTGTCACGCTGCAGGGATGTGTGTCTGACACTGTGGTGTGCAATACTGGGGCCCCACAGGGTACGGTCCTATCACCATTCCTGTTCACCCTGTACACCTCCGACTTCGAACTATGCTCGGAGTCCTGCGACGGGCAGAAGTTCTTAGATACCTCGCAATAGTGGGCTGTATCACCGACGGGCAGGATGAGGAGTACAGGGACAGTGGAATCCTTCGTGGAGTGGTGTGAGCTGAATCACCTGCAGCTCAACACTGACAAAACTAAGGAGCTGGTGGTGGACCTCTGCAAGACCAAGTCACCCCCTACACCTGTGTCCATCAATGGGGTGACTGTGGACTCAGTGCAGGTATACAAATACCTGGGAGTCCATTTGGACAACAAACTGGACTGGTCTAAGAATGCTGAAGCAGTGTACAAGAAGGGACAGAGTCGACTCTACTTCCTGAGGAAACTGCGGTCCTTCAATGTATGAAACACCATGCTGAGAATGTTTTACCAGTCTGTGGTTGCCAGTGCCATCTTCTTCGCGGTGGTGTGTTGGGGCAGTAGGGCAATGTCAGCAAGACGCCAACAGGATCAATCAGATCGTCATGAAGGCTAGCTCCGTCCTGGGGGTTGAACTTGATTTGTTGGAGCGTGTGTTGGAGAGGAGGATGCTGCGCAAGCTACGTAGCATCATGAACAATGACTCTCACCCTCTCCACCTGGTGCTGGCCTCATACAAAAGCATTTTCAGTAATAGACTCATTCCCCCCAGGTGTACTACTGAACGCCACAGGAAATCTTTCCTCCCTGTGGCCATCGGACTTTAACATAAATCTACCTCAGGTCGGGGAGGGACGGTGGGGACAAAGGGATCTGAGGCCCCCCAAACTGTTTCACTGCCACTGTATAGTATATCGCACAACACGCTGCTGTATATCATATATACATTCGTGTATGCTGTTGTTGTATAGATGGTAATTACTCATACCTCCCAGCCAGATGCACATTTTGCACTTTGCACCCTTGTCCTCCTTATGTATTTGTACTGTCATGTACTGTTCCCCTATTGAATGTACTTCGTACCCCTTATTGTGTGTACTTATTATCTGCTTGCATTCTTGCACGTTTCTTTTCTATTGCACTAGTATAGGTGATTTCTCGTTCTCGTTTCATTCTGCACTGTATTGTAACTGTTGCATAGTAACTTCCCTTATCTTATTTTCTTTCCTTTTTGTCCTTCTCCAGAAGAATGGAGGAAGTAGTTCAGGTAGCTCCACAAAGAGGCTCCCAGTGGCTGTATTTTTGTTATCAATATGTCCAAAGCAGCTTAGGTAGTTTGAGAGCAATTTCACCGAATTAACGATGCTACAACAGAGGTATTTTAGGTAATTCCCATCCCCAAAATACTTAGGCGCCTGTGTGTAAAATATACTGTATATCAATACACTCTTTGCTTACCTGACAATACCCAGTGTGACACCCACTTATGTGTGATCACAGTAGTGTGAATTGTTTTTGTATTGATTTCCCTCATTCTACTGAGTGAGGTGAAGCAATACAGATGTCAAGTGCCTGTCTCATTTGTTTTGATCTGCTTGGCAGAAAACATAATCCTTTTACATGGTGTCAGCCACGATACCTGTAACAGATTTGTGGGGGCTCGTCAGAGATCACTTTCGCCGAATGGCCCGAAGCTGATCCAGTATTCTGAATTCTTGGACCTACCTGATGCGACCAGCGAGTGCCATCCTGTGTAGAGGTCGTCTAATGCCATCAACTAATACATCGGATGAAGAATCCATGTTTCCACTGTCCAACGCTCATTTAGGACAGAGACTGTATAACGTCACTGGACTGTGTGACCAAGTACAAGGAATAGGGAAGCAGCCATGGCAGCCAGTGAGAGGAAAAGCTTGGTTGGACCATCAAGAAGGACCTGCTCGCTCTCTCTGCAAATGAACTGTCAAGATTGCCAAGTCGATGGGCCCAGAACCAGGATGGGACCAGTCTCTTCCCAACTCTAATGATGAGGAGCGATGTTTCGAGTACATTTGCAGCTTCATGAACAGTAAGCCATTATTAGATTCCGAGGATCAAGGTATGGCACACTTGCTAGAGTTAAAAGATATTGTTGATGTTTGCCATGCTATGTATATGAAGTGTTGAAGTAATACAAGATGACATTGATACAAGTCCAGTTGTGATAAGCGACAGTGAAGCTACTGAAGGTGCTTCTGCTGCGAAAAAAATAGTTTACAATAACACAGAGCTGCAGAAAATTCTTAATGGCTATGAAGAGCCAAGTAGAAAAATTTCACAGTATATGCCTCTACTAACTAATCAGCCTGCATCTCACTCCATGTCACAGAACGGGAACATGTCAAACAAGTAGTACAAGTAATACTGAACTGCATAATGTCAGGAGCCGATCGTGATCGCTATGTTTGTTATGTGTTTTTGCTCTCCTCTGTTTTTCTCTCTGTGTTCCCCCTACCTGTGCTGTCATTCCTGAAGGGGCGTGGTTACCGGATTCCAGTTGCCATCATCTTCTCCACACACCTGCAGCTCATCAGCCATTTACGACTGGTCAGCTGGAGGCATTTAAACCCCGGCTCATCCCACCAGTCTTCGCCAGACAGTTCCGTATTCTTCGTTGCTCTACACGATCTGCCTGCTTCCAGTTACCACGCCGGCCGCTCGCCCTCATCAGCCGTGACGGATTCGGTCCCATCCGCACCGACGTTCCCGACCCAGCTCACCTGTGTTCCTTGTTTTCCTAACGTGAAAATAAACCTTTGTTCCCTTTGTTCCTGATCCGAACTTTTGGTGTGGTGTCCGCATCTGTGGGTCCGCTTCCCCGAACTCAGGATCACTGATCCTAACACATAACCCTGTGTCACATGAGAAAGTGGTCTATCTAAGGCAGGGGTCTCCAACCTTTTTGCCTCGGAGAGCTACTTTGACAAAATAAAAGTGTCCAAGAGCTACTCATGTTTTATATTATTCATAACATTTGTCGACATGGCTGATTCCCTACCGAAACCAGCTGAGTAGCGTCTTTTGTGTGAACATTTACGAAATGTTGATATCCAACACTAAACACTCACATTTTGTATCAAAGTGCACTTCAATTCAGCAGCATAAGCTTGTTTTTTTCTGTATACATTTTCAGTGTCAAGCTCACACCAATAAATTCACATCATATTAATCAATGTTATTACTTATTTTACTATTTAACCAATACTTCACCTTTCATATTTCTCATTTCTGTCTATCCACATATCACTGTCACAATATCTCTTCACATTCCCTGTAATTCAGGAAATTCCCTGTAGTTCCCATCTCATCTGTGCTTCACATGCATTCAGTCTGTTCTGATGTTATTGAGATGACAGAGAGTGTAGTACTGTTTTCATGAGGAATTTAGATAGTGTTGGAATGTTCTTGGAATGAAGCACATTCTCTGTCCTACAGTTTTGGAAGTGTTTTCCTGTTTGGAAGAACAAACACTGGATTGAGAGCCTGGGTGGCGCTTCTTTTTTCTGCCAACTGAACTATTGGATGCACAGTTCTCATGTCTGTGAAGGTTTTTTGTGGCATGACAGCTTAATTCTGCAGATTTTGCCTTTATGTTGTCACAATTGTTAAAACGCATTCAAATGCTGCTTTCCCCCCAGCTGTCACTCATCTTTTCGCGCACTGCAGACCGAGACCATCCTATCATTCTGTCTTGCATTAAGTTGCAGAAAAAATTAAAACAGCTCTAGGACGGGAGCCGGATCCCATCGTTCACCTAAATGAGCGAAAAGAGATGCTATGGGAACGACGGGGAACTCTTCGAGCCCGTGCGTTTGCTGACGACACATGACGCCCTGCTGGCAGCCGGAAAATCCCGTGAAAGTTGCCGTGGACTTTGGTGAAGCGGCGCTCCACAGACGCGTCCGCACCGCAAATGAGACACGCACACACTTGCCATTCGGATTCGCAATTTGTTGCCCTTTATCGGGGCTGTTTTCGGGCCAGTCATCGGCAAATCCGGATGTTACGTTGTCATGTTATAATCGTTTTGTGACGAAGGAATTTGGTTGGTTGGATAGAAATTTAAAAAGCTGTACCAAGTGACGATGTGTTGTCAAATGTACGTATTCTTTGAACCTTTCGGCGAGCGACTCGGAAAGGCTTTGCGAGCAACTGGTAGCTCCCAAGCAACGTGTTGGTGACCCCTGCTTTAAGGGATCTCTCCTATCTCCATCGTCGGGAATTTAAGATTCAAGGGGGTCAGACATAAGCTACAACAGTGTCAAATGGAAGATGGTTTAAAGGAGCAGTTTAGCTGTCCTCAGGGTTATCAAACCTGGACATTTCAAAGACATGCTGATGAATAAGGATGATCTGACCATAGATGAACTAAAAGGTTTACTTCATTCACATCTTGGTGAGTCAAAGTCACACAGAGCTGTTCCAGGAGCTTATGTGCCACAACAGTTCCTATACAGAGTTAAAGGGCTTAAACAAAAGATATTGCTGGCCTCAAAACATGCCGTCACAGATATTAAATATAACATGTTTTCACCCACACTGTGTATCAGGACCTGGGGGCACAAGCATGATGATGTCCGTCAAGAGTTCAAACCATTACTTGTCAACAACAGAGTAAGTGACAAGAAGATACTAAAACAAATGAAGAAGGTAATGAGGGGAGGCAGTAGCTCAGTGGGTAGAGAGGTGAGACTGAGCCGACGGCGGAACAGCAGCAGAGGGTGAGTGAGGGGGAGGGGGAGGGGGTGGACGCGCGAACACCGGCAGCATCGGTAGGACAGCACAGTGACGACGAAGAAAAGGCAACAGCAATGGTCACAGTGACAGAAGAGACGCAGGAGGACTCAATCAGCTAGACCAACAGGTGAAGTTATTGCTGTGTGGACCTCAAAATCATATGGATGGCTCAGCTAGAGTCTAATGCTATCTGAATAAATGTGTGGTTATTGTGTGTCTACATTGAATTAAGAGTCATGACAAAATCACTTTAAGCTTTCTGATTCATGTTTATTGTTAGTTGAGATTGAATAGTCTGAATAGAGTTTTGATTAGGCTGATATTAGAGGTGTAGTCAATAATTACTTTGCAAAGGGGCTAGCTATTCGTATTCTATTAGTATTATCATTTTTATATCATAATATCCTTGTTATCCTTGTTTCATCATAGATATCTCCCAGTCAAGAGCAGAGCAGCCCATGCAGCATATGCAGCCACAACTGAAGAACTTCCCTCGGACCTATCAAGGGGATAGAAGACGGTGCTTCTCTAAAGACTGGTATAATGTAAATTATGTGTAAAATGTAGGTGAGTTTTCATATACAAAAATATGCAGCAACAGAAAAATAAATTTGTATTGAACAAAATTGCAGGCCAGTGTGGTATTTTTAAACTTGAATAGGCTTGTTCCCAGTAAATGTTTGGCTCAGTACTATTAATGTACAATACTTCTTCACATCAAGTTCTACATTTGTCTTTTTAAGGAAAAGGACAACTAGTCTATTTGAAAAACAATGACTTGACTAACACATATACAGATACAAAATATATTAAAACAGGATTCTTGTGGAACTGTAAGTCAACTGTACCATTATTAGTCTATCTAGCTTTTATACAACAACAGTGTCATACGGCGTTTGATTTTGTTGGCCCCCCCTAGATTTTCAGTGGCCCCAGCTGGGAAAAATTTCTGCAGGCGCCACTGCAGAACACTTCACCGCAACCTCCTGTTGCAAGTTAACGACTTACCTCTTGAAGTTACTCCATCCCATATCGGACCAATCTCTGGAAGGAAAACACGTCACAGACAAAACAAAGAAAAAGTGATGGAGAGACAAAATCACACAAGCATGAGATCAATTCGGATAATGACTCAGATGATGACAGTAACCCAGGATACTGGTTAAGGATACATGTGGGGAGCTCTGAACTGAGACCTTATGCCAACTTCAAGCAACTTACCATGCATCAGAGGAATCCCAGGGAATCAATGGAAAGTTTAGCTGAACTAAGCCCTGTTAGGAGAGAAAGGTGCACTCTATATGAATGCTTACCAAACCCTGTCCCAACATCTGAACTTGAATACTCACCTGTTCCATCTCAGACACCCCTGGGAGAGGAGGCCAATACACGAATCAGGATCCTCCTGCATTTGCCGGTCCTGAGGAAGACACCAAACATGATGAGAATGACTTACAAATTTGGCCCCAGACCCTACTTGTAGAGCACACTCACACTGAGGTCAGAAGGTCAACCCGTGAGAGGAAACCACGACAGTACCTCACATACGAGTCATTGGTTGAACCGTCAAGACAGTCATATGCTACAGTAAACCTAGGTAGCTGGACACACTGCACCTTACCTGCCTGTTGTAGATGTGTCCCATCACACTTCCCACACACACTGGTGCCATAAATTCAACCCATCTGTATGCCAAGCTCACACCCCATCTTTTACACTCAGACACCAGGCATGCCATATACTCACTACACTCAAGCTACATACATTCCACCTACAATGTTTTTCTGTTAGAGATGTGATAAAAAGAGGACCAATGATTATAAATTGATAATAGTTTGAGACAAGGCCGATAAGGCCATTGGTCCACCCAAAACATGCTATGAGAATTGACAATTGGAATGTAAGAACACTGTACAGCAGTGGCAATAGAATGAGCAAGAGGGATATTGATATCATGGGCATCAGTGAAACTCACTGGACAGGTCAGGGAAAGATGCAGCTGGAAGATGGCGAGACCATGGTTTATTCTGGAAGGGATGACAACATTCATAGAGGGGGGTAGGGATACTTATTTCGAAAAATGCAGCGGCGGCTCTCATGGAACGGACTCAGTTAGTGAGGGAATAATTCAGGCCAGATTCTACTCCAGGCACATAAAATTGACCGTCATACACATTTATGCACCCACAGAAGGAGCAGACGAGCAGGTGAAGGATGAGTTCTACACAAAACTGCAGGATGTAGTGGATAATAGGAATCAGCATGATATGTTAATCGTCACTGGAGACATGAATGCAAAGGTTGGAGATCAAAACTGGGACTTTGAAAGGGCAAGCATGGACTGGAAGTGCAGAGCGAGAATGGAGAACGATTATGTGAGATGTGTGACGTCATCAAACTAGTGATAACAGGAACATTGTTCCCCCACAAGACCATCCACAAAGCAACATGGTTTTCTGGAAGACACAAGGGTCTACAGGTCAGCAGACATTGGAAGTGACCACTATCTGGTATGCACAACGATAAAGCTCAGGTTAAAGAGAGCACCAACAAAGAGGAGTGACAAGAGTCAAGTATGACACATCCAAATTCAAGGACGAAGATGTGAGGATTGCATTTAAGATCACTTTAAGAAGTAGGTACCAAGTACTTGAAGAAGAACCAGTGGACGAGGAGAATAAGGTGGAGTGAGATTTTCGGGTTATGAAGAAGGCATACATAGAGTTTGCGGAAGTGATCTTGGGTAGACCCTGGAAGAAGAAGAAGCCATGGATCAGATGGAGAATCATGGAGGTTGATAGACCAGAGACAGCAGAAGATCTTAAGTACACGGTCAGAGAGGGGCAGCTGAGAACAAAATACAGAGAGGAAGACAGGGAGGTGAAACAAAGTTAAAATCAGACAAGAAGAAATGGTTGGAGAACATCGCAAGTGAAGCAGAGGAGGCAGCGCGTAGCTAGCACATGGAAACCTTATATGGGTTTGAAGCTGTGCAATAAAGGACCAAGGTATAGTGTTGCGGTGCTGAATAAGGATGAGAACCTTCTCAGTAAAAGAGAGGAAGGGCAGAAGTGTTGGACAGAACACTTTAAAGAAGTGTTAAATAGGGAACAACCACCTAACCCGATAGTAAGGGAGGAGGAAGCAGGATTTGACTTCGGAGAATTGATAGAGGAAATAGCAGTCAGAGAGCTAACTCTTGGAGAAGTTAAGGACACAGTGATAAAACAAAAAAACGGGAAGGTGCCAGGAATCGATAACATTTTGGCTGAGTTACTGAAGACTGACGTAGAGTTTTCAGCCAACAGTTTTCCCATGAACTGCTAGGAAAAGTGTGGCGATCGGACACCATCCAAGAGGATTGGAAGCGAGGAGTGATCATAAAATTACGAAAGAAGGGAAACCTGAAAGAGTGCAAGAACTCCAGGGGGATAACATTGCTGTCTATTGTAGGAAAGATACTAGGAAGGATTGTGATTGACAGGATACGCAACGGAATTGACAAGAGATTGAGGCGAGAACAGGCAGGCTACAGGAGAGGAAGGGGAACAACAGAGCAAGTCTTCATACTGAGGAATATCATAGAACAGGTTAATGAATGGCAAGCAACCCTGTATGTAAATTTCATAGACTTTGTGAAAGCCTTTGATTCTGTTCACCGTGAAAGCTTGTGGCTCATCATGCAGAAGCATGATTTCCAGAGAAGATTGTACGAATCGTGAAGCTAGTCTATGAAGATTTCCAGTGTACTGTTAAAGAGCAGGGTGAAACTGGCGAGTGGTTTGGCATCAAGACCGGAGTCAAACAAGATTGCAATATGTCAGGGTTTTTGTTCTTGATGGTCATGGACTGGATATTAAGATCTAGGTGAAAATGGTATAAGATGGAAGTTCACAACCAAGCTTCACAACTTAGATTTTGCTGACGACAAAGCCTTATTTTCCTCTACTAAACAATATATTCAGGAGAAGACAGCAAATTGGATGACGAGGCAAGATATTGAGGATAAATGCAAGACAGTAAGAAAATAATATCATAATCCATGGACTGGAGATTGAGGATGTGGACGAATTTACGTACCTAGGAGCAAAGGTCTACAAAGAAGGCGGTGGAATGAAAGACCCAAGAAATAGGCTATCAAAAGCAAGGGGTGCGTATACTAGACTCAGAAAGATATGGAGCTCAAAGAACACCTCAAAGAGGACAAAGATTAGGCTGTATAAGACGCAAGTGTTACCGGTTATGTTACACAGATGCGAGACTTGGAAAATGAATAAAGGAGAGGATAGGGCAATTGATGTATTCCAGCATAAATGTTTGAGAAGAATCCTCAAAATTAGTTGGCAAGATCATATCAGCAACGAGGAGATACGTGGGAGAGCAGGCATGGAGCCATTGAGCAGAGAGATAAAAAAGATGGAGATGGAAAATGATTGAGCACGTGTTGAGGAAAGATCGAGAGAGTGATTGTAGCATAGCGATGACGTGGGCACCAGATGGAAGGAGGAAACAACATGGAGAAAGACGGTTGAGATAGACAGAGGCGAGGCGGGGTGGAGGACATGGGAAGTCAAGTCAAGTCAAGTTTATTTGTATAGCCCAATATCACATACAATGTCTCAAAGGGCTTTGCAGACCCACAACATTAGGACAATTCCCAACCCAGCCCAAAGCTCTCAAGGAAGACGAGGAAAAACTCCCAAGAAAACCTCGATAAATAAGGAAAAAAGGAAGAAACCTCGGGAAAGGCAGTTCCATGAGAGATTCCCTCTCCACGAATGGCTGGGTGTGCAATAGGAACTTCCAGTGGGATTCGACAGAGGTGCAAAGGCATGTAGGACAAAACATATTAAGTCATGGATTAGGGAATAACATGCAGGACAGGGATGAGGGAGGGAGTGTTTGTGAGACAGAGAGGGAGAGAGAGAGAGAGAGAGAGAGAGAGAGAGAGAGAGAGAAGGATGACAAGAAGGGTTAAGCACAGTAGGAATGTACTTCTAAATAAAGTCTTTCTCTTAGGGCAGCGATCCATGCAGGTGGCAGAGGATGTTCGCAGAAAGGGGGCGGGGATTGCCATGGAGGATGGGATGAAAGGCAGAGTGGGAGGGGAAGCTGCAGAGTCCTGGTTGTGGGGCACCCTTGCGTCCGTCCATGGATGCGGCTGTCCGTCACTGAAAAACAGCTGGCCCGTGAACCCCACACTCAAGGGTGTGGGGCCCAGAGCCAGAGGGGTGATCAGTAGACATCACGAGACAAAGGAAGTAAGGTGAAAAGAGTGGAGAGAGAAGATCAGCTAATGTGCCCCATCCTCTTACTACACTGACACTGTCACTAACCAGGGTGTACTAAGTCTAACTGGGCCCTGATTTTAACCTGGGTTAGCTAATCTCTTTCCTGAAGTGTAGGAGACTGTGCCACCTGCCCATTTAGCAGTTATCAAAGTTTGCTGAAATAGGTGCGTTTTAAGGCAGGATTTGAAAGCTTCTAGAGAGCCTGCACGAGTGCAGGAATTGCGTTCCAGAGCAAAGGAGCGCGATACGAAAGGTCGGGCGGGAGTGTACCTGGAGAGAAGGTTAGACAGATACACAGGGGTTAAGTTATGCAGTATTTTGTAAGTAAGAAGTAATACCTTGAAGTCAGCCCTGGCACTTACGGGAAGCCAGTGTAGCGACGCTAGAACCGGTGTAATATGGTCAAATCTTCTGGTCCTCGTTAGTAGTCTTGCTGTAGTGATTTGAACAAGCTGCAGTTTCTTAAGGGCTGAGGAGTTCAAACCTGAGAAGAGAGCATTACAGTAGTCCAGCCTGGAGGTGACAAAGGCATGAATTAATGTTTCAGCATCTGCTTTGCTAAGAAATAGTCTGATTCTGGCTATGTTACGGATATGAAAGTAAGCAATCCTTTACATTAACATTGTTGCTGCTGAAAGTTAGATCCTTGTCGAATGTTACACCCAGGTTCCTAGCCACTGCGGAGCGCCGGATTGGACCATTGTCAAAGTTAGCAAGTAGATTCTGCAGTTTCTGTTTCTGTTTCTTTGGTCCCAGGATCAGCATTTCTGTCTTATCAACATTAAGAAGTAAAAAGTTGTTAGTCATCCAGTTTTTAACAGCTAGAAGACAGGACTCCATATTGGAGATCCCAGAGTGATCAGTAGGGTTTATGGAGACATACAGTTGGTTGTCATCAGCATATGAGTGAAAATCAATATCAAACTGGCGAATAATGTTACCAAGAGGAAGCATATAGACAGAGAACAACAATGGGCCAAGTACAGAGCCCTGTGGAACGCCACATTTTACAGGGTGGCAGGAAGAATTGACATTGTTTAATGAAACTAAATGAGTTTTGTCTGTTAGATAGGATCTGAACCAGGAGAGTGCAAGACCATAGATTCCAACGTGGGTCTCAAGGCGATCTAGTTGGAGTCCATGATCGACAGTGTCGAAGGCCGCACTTAGATCCAGGAGAACCAGCACCGACAAGGCACCAGAGTCAGCGGTGAGAAGTAGGTTGTTTGAGACCTTAGTTAGCGCACTTTCTGTGCTGTGTAGCGTCCTAAATCCAGATTGGTGCGGCTACAGTAGGTTATTTGCGTCAAGATAGTCAGTCAGCTGGTTTGCCAACAGACGCTCCAGAATTTTAGAGAGGAGAGGGAGATTTGAGATAGGTCTATAGTTCTGTAAGCCATCCGGGTCCAAGGTAGGCTTTTTTAGGAGGGGTTTAATGACAGCTGTTTTAAAAGCAGCAGGCACAACCCCCGTTCAGAGACACATGTTTATAACCTGAAGAAAAGACGCCCCAAGTACCCGGCATAGGTCCTTTATCATTTTGGCAGGCAGAGGATCAAGTAGGCAGGTAGTAGGCTTGGAGGAGGCAACCATCTTGTCGAAACTAGCCAGTGAGATCGTCTCAAGAAGGCTCAATCTGCAGGTCGGAGGGTTCCTCGTAGGGGGGACATCAGCAGGTGTCATCATAGTAGAAGAAGAGTTAACAATTGATGTTTTTATATCATCAATTTTGTTCGTAAAGAACTCCATAAAGTCATTTGGTGACAGCTCAGAGCCGACTGCGGCTGCAGGTTTACTCGAAAGCTGTGCCACTGTGTCAAAGAGGAACTTCGGATTGCTCTAATTGTCATTTATTAGTTTCAAATAGAAGCCAACACGTGCAGAGCGGAGTGCTCGTTTATAGTCCAGAAGGCTATCAGACCAGGCAAGTCGAAAAACTTCCAGTTTGTTCAGGCGCCATTTCCGTTCTAGCCGTCTGCATGCTTGTCTTAGTGACCGGATGTCACTCGAGAACCAGGGGGCCACTCTGTCCCGTTTGGAGGACCTTTGCTTTAGAGGGGCGATGGACTCCAAGGTGCTGGCCAGCAGGAAGTTCATGTTGTCCGTTAGAGTAGCAAATGAGGTCCCGTTAGGTTCTAATACCTCAAGGGCTTGCGGTAGTTCCACAGCAAGCTGGTTGATGACACGAGGACCTATAGTGCGGCTGAGGAAGGCATGCGGCTTGCCTTTGTCACAGGTCAGTCCCTCCACACGGAAGATGATAAGCGAATGGTCTGATAATGTGGGCAGGATGGGGAATATTCTTACACTGGTTACGCCTAGCCCACGTGCCAGGACTAGATCAAGCGTGTGGCCACCTCTGTGGGTAGGCTCCTGGATGTATTGGTAGAAGCCCACTGAGTCGATGAGGCTGGTAAAAGCTTTGCAAAAGGAATCGTTTCCATTTTCGAAGTGGATAATGAAATCTCCCAGAACTATGATATTGTCCACATGGGTTGCCATATCTGTAATAAAAGTGGAGAATTCATCCAGGAACTTAGAATAAGGGCCTGGAGGGTGATAGATGAACACAGAACAGAAGGAGGGTTGATTTCCTGCCTTGGAGGGTGCTGAAATGAGAGTTAGTAACTCAAACGAGGAGAAAACAGAGTTAATGCATTTCCTGGAGACAAGGAGAGAGAGGGACAGGTTAAAAATACAGCCTACACCACCAACCTTTTTGGAGGAGCTTCCAGCATGAGCATGGGTGAAGCAGGGGGGAGACGCTTCATTCAAAGGCATGTGGTCATCATCCTTGAGCCATGTCTCAAGGTTGATGTCCAGGCTATGCTCTTGGATCAGATCATTAACTAAGAGTGATTTGCTGGCTAGAGATCTGATGTTAATCAGGCCCATATTAATGCCAGTCCCATTCACAGGGGGGCACAGTGATTCCTGTGCACAAATATTTATCAGGTTGTTAGAGTCAGAGTAGCGAGACCTCTGTAACGAGTGTGACGTACTGACAATACACAGTCAATTGTTTGTGGTCTGTTAGTAGAAGACCTTATATGCAAAATATTAGAGCAAGGAAGCACAGTTTCCATGGAGTGAATTAAACTATTGGGAGAATCTCCAAACACAGCAGACGAGTGCCTAACAGGTTCGCTAAGAGCCTGCGCCCTGGCAGGCTCTAAACTAGCGAGTCATTTTAGTGCGTGGTTAATATTTTTAGAAAGTAGATGGGCTCCGGGTGCATTAGGGTGGAGGCCGTCTCTCTTTAGCCAGTCAGGTTTGCCCCAGAAGGAGGCCCAGTTATCAACATAGACTAAGTTCTGCTCTTTACAGAAATTTGCCAGCCACCGGTTCAGAGAAAACAGTCTACTAAACCTCTCATCATTACCCTTTGCGGGGAGGGGGCCAGAGACAATTACTCGATGCTGACACACCTTTCTAGCGAGGTCACACACCCTAGCCAAACTTGATTTGGTGACCTCAGATTGCCTCATCCTAGTATCATTGGTGCCGACGTGGATTACTACATTATCAAAGTTTGTTACGCTGTGGGAGCTATGTGTGTGCGAGTGTGTTTTAACAACATTAGCCTTAGCCCTAGTGTCCGCCAGCACTCTAAGCGTCGCTTCTATGTCAGGAGCTCTGGCTCCCGGTAAGCAATGAACCTTGGCCGGCCTAGCTAGTTTAATGCTGCGGCTGATCGAATCCCCAATAACTAGTGTCAGGGGAGCCGCTAGGTCACGAGCTGGGGGGGTAGAGACACGCCGGAGCGGAGGGCTAGCAAGCGCCCTGACCGTAGCAAGCTCCCCGGTGGATGGGGACGGGCTAGCTGAGCTATACCTAGCAGCTGCGTTCTTGCCTACGTTGCCGGCTGTCTTAACAGGACCCGCTGCAGCAAACAGTTGACTATTCAGGCTACTCTGTTTCTCCTCTAGCAGACGGATCCGTCTTTCTGACTCAGAGAGCTTAGAGCAGCAAGAGCAAGAGTTAGAGCAGGAGGGAGAGGAGGGAAGGGCCATACTTACGAGCGGGTGGGCGAAATAGAAGATTAACGCTGGATTCCTGCTGTTCAGCGCCACTGTTCGAACGCAGCTGTTCAAACGCTGCCTACGCAAACGCTATCAGTGACAAGAGAAAGACATTCACACCAACGGGGCTACCAGGAACACTTTCACCTGTATCCCTGCAGAGGAAACTGTGAGGAATGTGTGTGTGTGTGTTTGTGTTCATGTGTGAAAGAGAGAGAAAGATGGCGGGAGGTGCAGCTGAAGGCGGCTGACCGGAGAAAGTGGAAGATCTGTGTGGAGGCCCTATGTGCCACTAGGCACGAAGAGGACAGATGATAATGATGATGATGAGTTTGAGTCAAGAGTTTTGATAAATGTCTGGAACCATTTTCTTTTTTTGTCGGGGAGTGTGTGACGCCCACTTATGTGTGATCACAGTAGTGTGAATTGTTTTTGTATGGTTGAAAATGTAGCATGTGTGAGTCATTTCATTTTTGTTTCATTGTTTGCTTTGTGAACATTTATTGCTGAAACCAGCAGGAGGTGCTTCACGCTAGTTGTGCGACTGTTTGCAGCACGTCACAGCAGTCTGTTTGCGGCAGTCATTACATCATTACATCCTCATCACATACGGCTCATTTGCACTTGTTTGATTTCCCTCTTTCTGCTGAGTGGGGCGAAGCAATGCAGACGTGAAGTGCCTGTCTCATTTGTCTTATCTGCTTTGCAGGTGAGTAACATTTTGAAAGAAAGATGCAATGTTATTTAACAGAAAGTTCCAATAAGTGATATTTTGAATAAAAGGAAAAGTTGTTGTGAAGAGTTGTATATACAGTGTTGCAAGGTGTATTGTTCCGGGGTTAGCTTTCCTGCGAGAAGGTGTGTTAACTTATTTCTGCTAATATCTGTAAATGTGTGTTTTTACAAATGTGTTTCTAAAACGTTTGAAAGTTTAAAATGTTGTATTATGCTAAAAGCTCATGCACTTTTAAGTTGAACAACTTGTTATTTTGATGTGGTTTGTTGTCATATGATTGCATATCAGTAGAAGTAGAAAGAAAGAAAGAAAGAAAGAAAGAAAGTAGTAGAAAGACGTAAAAAGAATTTTTCGAGTTATTATTTTTACAAATAAATATTGATGAGAATTGGGCATAGTTAACAGGATGGAAGACATTTAAACTAATGTGTTTTGTGTATTGTACTGAATGGTAAATAGATTCTGCTGAGCGAGGTGAAGCAATACAGATGTAGGTGTATTCACTGATGAATAAAGTGTCTTATCTTATCTTTATCAAATATTGCTATCAAAAAAATAAATGATAATAACTTGAATGAATTTAAGTCCTTGGGGAACCACCCCTTATTTGAAAGGGGAAAAGATAGCAGATAGTTGATCTAAGCCTCAGAGATTCACCATAAAGCTTAATTATCAATTAAAGTGATCAAATTAATTAATTAATTGATTAAATGGGAACAATTTATGGGTTAGTTTTGTGCTCGAAATCAGTCTGGAAGGGTGAGACTTGACGTGGCAGAGGTTGAATCATACAAACATTCAAAACAATCAAAATCAGACATTTCTGTTTTAATATGAAAAGATTTAGTAACTCACAATAATAATTAAGAGTCATCACCATAAATATAATAAACCAGAGAAGCATAAAACAATAACAGAAAGTTCAAATAATAATGGATTCAATCACAAGGGAAGTGAAGCTTGTGTGTGTGTGTGTGGGTGCGCGTGTGCTTGTGTGCGTGCATGTGTGCGTGACATGAACAGGAAGTGGCTAAGTTGTAGACACACCCACGAGGGCGGAGTCCTTGGAGCTAAGGTTTACAGCCAAAATGGCCGAGGTCAATGAACTTTGGCCAGTGAGGAAGCATATGTGTGTGTCTTAACACCACAGGGGGGTTTATCACCCAAGAGGGCCAGAGAGAGACAGGAGAAAGCATGCAGCATGCAGGATCTGCCTCTTCTAACTGTGTAGGTCAAGCACGGAGAGGCAGAAGTCAGAGATTCCAGGGCTTTTATACTGCAAATGACCTCAAGGGCAAGGGCCATCATTTAACCAATGCAGCGCCAGCGGAGTCTGTGACATCTTCACATCAAGGTGTGAAGAGGTGGTTTGTCCTCTACAACTTTGTAGGATGAATAGTAGTTTTCTTGTCTTGTAAACAAAGCAAGCACATGGCAGGTTTGAGGACTGCTCTGTAGCCCTGACGCTAAGTGCCTGTCTCATTTGTTTTATCTGCTTTGCAGAATTCATAATCCTTTTACATGGTGTCAGCCACGATACCTGTAACAACACCACATATTTAGATGCTGATCAAGGCTAACACCCAAATGTCTGGAATATTCCATTATAGAAGTGGGTAGTGGGCAGAGAGTTGGCTGTTTGCCATCCATTTCTTAAAATCAACTTTATAGCAGAAGTGAAGAGAAAGTGTTATTGTTTACTTTTACTTTAAAAGGAGCTTTTTTGAAAAAAAAAGTTAGAGTTATTGATTTCTATTTCAAGCACTAGAAAACTGTCGTGGTACTAAGAGAATTAAAGCTTTTAATAGTCTTTTGACAGCATCAGACACAGTGTTGATGCTTACAGACTATCCATTAAAAATAAACTTGATCATCCAAAGTGGCTTTGGTATCAGATGATGAAGCAGCTCTCACTTGGATTTGGCAGAAAGCATCAATGCTTGAATTGATTGATTATTACCTGTCCAGTGGCTGATAAATTCTGTGCTGATCATGGTGTAAAGCTTTAACACTGCCATGTTTATCCTTTTATCACTAACCATGACACTTCCAAAGAGGAGACAGGCCCAAAAGCAATCAACATACACGCACGCGCGCGCATGTGTGTGTGTGTGTGCTTATCATCATTTCCACTGATGATAAGCTTGTTAACTCTCCGTGGCTGATGGTAACGCCCTCAGCTATAATTCTCCAACCGAGCATTTGTCCTGGTGAGATATCAGCAATCACCATTTTAAATGAGGAACAGTTATATGAAATGCAAATTCAGCATCTCCGATCAATGCTGTTTACCCTAGGGACTCAAGTGAAGACAACTAACTGGAAGTGATGTCCTTCAACATGACATTCCACTGCTAAACACACAAGGATATACATCCAATAATGCATTTGCTCAGGTACAATTGTGGATATTTGTACATTACATTTTTTTTTTTTACCTTTACTGCATCAGAGACATAGTTATTGTACTTCTTGGCCCACTACAGCTTTGTGAAGCTGACCAGCACCAATATTTTATTTTTTAATTATTGCTAAGCAGCAGCTCTCCCTATGATCCTATTTGATCTGAGCAACACTACCACTTCAGTCAGGTGCAGTACACCCAACCAATATTGATTGAATATTGAATATATTTGAATTATATGATTCTGTAGAATATTTACAGAGAAAAGCAAACACAAGGCATCTCTCCCACAGTGTCTAAAAGACTGCCTGTCAATCTATGTATTTCTACAAACTGTTTTTCCTGACTGATGTGCTGCTGTGCTCTGATGGAGTAGAGTAGCTGAATGCATATGAAACAAGACTGCCATAATCAATTTGTCAAATCAAGTGGGCTACTGTGACACCCACTTTTGTGTGATCACAGTAGTGAATTGTTTTGTACACTTGTGCATATGTATATTCATTTTGCATGTGTGAGTCCACATTTTATTTTGATTTCATTGTTTGCTGTGTGTGCATTGCTTGTTGAAGCCAGCAGGAGGCACTTCCCGTTAGTTGAGCGACTGTTTGCGGCAGTCTGTTTGCGGCAGTCAGTTTGCGGCTTATACGCACCTGTGTCATTTTCCCTCATTCTGCTGAATGATGCTGAACGATGCAGACGTGAAGTGTCTCAATTGTTTGTTTGCTTCGCAGGTTAGTATCAGTTGGATAACGAGAAAAACAAAATGTGTTTGGTGTATTCTACTGGTAAATAAAGATTGATTCTGCTGAGTGATGCTGAACGATGCAGACCTGAAGTGTCTCAATTGTTTGTTTGCTTCGCAGAACAAATAATCTCTTTACACGGTGTCGAGAAGATACCTGTAACAGATTTTTGGGGGCTTGTCCGGGATCACTTTCGCTGAACGACCGGAAGCTGATCCAGCATTCTTAATTTTTGGACCTACCTGATGCAACCAGCGAGTGCCATCCATGTGTAGAGGTCGTCAAATGCCATCAACTAAAACATCGGATGAAGAATCCATGTTTCCACTCTGGGTGCCACCTGTGATGGATGTTGAGTGAGGTCGGTGTTGTGCAGGAGCCACCACTGATTAGGACAGAGATTGAATAACGACACTGGACTGTGTGACCAAGTACAAGGAATAGGGAAGCAGCCATGGCGGACTGTGAGAGGAAAAGCTTGGTGTGGACCATCAAGAGGGACCTGCTCGCTCTCTCTGCAAATGAACTGTTCCAGATTGCCAAGTCGATGGGACCAGAACCAGGGTGGGACCAGTCTCTTCCCAACTCTGATGATGAGGAGGGGTGTTTTGAGTACATTTGCAGCTTCATGAACAGTAAGCCATTATTAGAGTCTGAGGATCAAGGTATAGCACACCTGCTAGAGTTAAAAGATATTGTTGATGTTGCTAGCCGGGGACATGTGTCTGAGGTAACTGGTGATGATGTTTGCCATGCTATGTATGCGAACTATGAAACTGATGACCCCAGTGTTGAAGTGATGCAAGATGACATTGATACATGCCCAGTTGTGATAAGTGACAGTGAAGCTACTGAAGGTGCTACTGCTAGTGCTGCTAAAAACATAGTTAACAATAACACAGAGCTGAAGAAAATTCTTGATGGCTATGAAGAGCTAAGTAAGAACATTTCACAGTATATGCCTCTAGCCCCTAAGCAGCCTGCACCTCAGACACCTGCACAAACACACTCCATGTCACAAAAAAGGAACATGTCAAACAACAGAAGTACAACTGGACTGCATAACCCTGTGCCACATGCAGGCCCGGCCCTAGGCATGGGCGAACTAGGCGGCCCCCAGGGGCGCCATTTAGTGGGCAGGGCGCCAAACTGCAATCCACAAAAAACGAAAGAAAAAAAAAACGATAATATTGTGCCACGTTTTCATACATAAAGTACATTTAAATAAATATGTTAATAATTATTTTGACTTCTGGTCTGAATCTGTGAGTAGGGATGCTCTTTTAGAGGTAAGAGACGCTACAAATGACCCATCCGTAAAAATTGAGGCACAGACTTTAGCCAAAGAGGTTGGTTCATACCGCTTTTCAATTTGTTCTGTTGTGTGGCATGACAATTTGACAAAAATACAACATGTTAACAAACTACTGCAATCACAATCAATGCACATGGATGTAGCAGTTGACCTCTTAAAAAAACTGAAGCCTCTCTTACAGAATACAGGGAAACAGGTTTTGCTACTGCCCAAGCATCTACCAGAGATCTGTGTGAGGAGATGAATGTTGAGACTGAGAACTACCAAGAGGCAATTCTCTTATGAGGCTCCAGATGAATCCCTAACAGATGCCATGAAAAAAATGGAGGTGACCTTTTTCAATGCAGTTGTAGATATGACCATTGCATCATTGAGGGAGAGAACAGAGATGATAAGTGATGTTGCCAATAAATTCGATGTGCTCATCAACTTTCCCAATCTGCCTCCAGATGAAGTAAAAAAACAAACCAAAGAACTGTGCAATACATTGACCTGTGGAGACCAGTCAGACATAGATGAGCAACAACTGGTAGTGGAGATGCAGTCATTTCCCACCTGTCCAAAACCCAAAATGACTATCATGGAACGTTTTCTTGGAGGAAAAACAACTCAAGGAGATCTATCCCAACATCTGGGTAGCACTCAGAATAGCTGCGACCATCCCAGTCACTGTGGCATCAGCTGAGAGAAGCTTCTCCAAGCTTAAGCTCATAAAAAACTATTTAAGGTCCACAATGTCTCAAGAGCGCCTAAATGGACTTGCACTTATAAGTATTAATCAAGAAGTGTCCAGGCAGCTGTTGTTTGATGCGACTATTGATGCCTTTGCTGCAAGGAAGTCCAGGCGTTTACGTATTTGTTGTTATGGTGAAGTTATTTTGTTAGTTAAGAGACTTTCCTTTTTGCACACTTTTTGTGTTATGTGTGAATAATGTTACTGACCACCAGAGTTTACAAGAAATCTAGATTTGTATTAGTTTTGTTTTTCAATTTTTTATATCATACATGACTCTACATAATTTGACATAATTTCAGTTTGCACAAAACAATTGCACTGCACTCTACTTTGCGTTATTTATTTATTTATCTATTAATCATTCTTTGTTAAGTTTTTATAGGTTGTGTGACGTGTTATTAATATAAATACAAAAAAGGAAAAAATATTTATTTGTGTGTCATTGCTGGTTTGAATGAGGGGGCGGGGGGGCTCCAATCTACACTTTCGCCCGGGGCTCCAAATCACCCAGGGCCGGCCCTGGCCACATGAGAAAGTGATCTCTTTAAGGGATCTCTCCTATCTCCATCGTCGAGAATTTAAGATTCAAGGGGGTCAGATTGGGGACCAGGGGGCAGACATAAGCTACAACAGTGTCTGCTGGCAAATGGAAGAGGGTTTAAAGGAGCAGTTTAGTGCGGCAGAAATTGTAAGAGCTGTCCTCAGGGTTATCAAACCTGGACATTTCAAAGACATGCTGATGAATAAGGATGATCTGACTGTAGATGAACTAAAAGGTTTTCTTCATTCCCATCTTGGTGAACAAAGTAACACGCAGCTGTTCCAGGGGCTTATGTGTACACAACAGAGGAACAATAAAACACAGCTCCTATACAGAGTTATAGGGGACAAAACAAAAGACACTGCTGGCTTCAAAACATGGTGACACAGATATAAAATACAGTGCAAACACAGTTTAAGATGTTTTCCAGATTGTTTATCAGGGTCTGGGGGGTCAAAGTAAGCGGCAAGGCGATCCTAAAACAAGTGAAGAAGATAATGAGTGATGAAAGTGAAAGGCAGCGAAGGCTAGGTTCTGCCACCCACCAGAAACACACACATGTTCACAGTGCCCAGCTTGAAGTTAATGCAGCTCAACATCTTGGTGTCAAGGAGGAGAACATCTGGAGAAAACCTAAGACAGACATGATGCAACAGTTAACAGAAAAAGTTGAAAAGCTTACCAGTGTGGTTGAACTCATGAAGCATTCATTGCAAACACAAAAGGAAGATGAACATAGCAACTCCTGCAGAAGCAAAGTACATCAGAGGAGAGAAAAGTCATATGCTTGTAACAAGTGTATTGAACAGAACTGTTCTGAATGTATTCACTGTTTTCACTGTGGTGAAGCAGGCCACCGAGCAGTTGGCTGTCTGAAGAAGTCGGAAAACTGGAACCGGTCCCTGCCGAGGGACGGACAGTGACCGCGCCCCAATTACTGTCCCAACCTGACACATGCTACTCTGGTGAGCCTGATAAAGAAGGTATGCAAATGTCCAGCACTCCAAACAAAGACAAGACAAAAGAGAACTGGAGACAAAAACAATCCAATAAGACAAGTAGTACACCCATACCTGACTTGCCTAACAGCAAAAGTGCACTGTAACTTAAATGGTTTAGCAGTCAGTGCTCTGTTAGACACAGGAGTACAAGTGAGCATGATTAATGGAGAGTGGAAAAGCGAATACCTACCTGACATCACTGTAAGACCACTAAGCGAAATTATCGATGAAGAAGAGTTAAAAATCTATGCTGTTAATGGAGACATTGTTCCATTTGATGGTTGGGTCACTCTTACAGTCAACTTGATGGGGAATAAGGACCCTAGTCTGTCACTGAGTGTGCCTTTTCTTGTCAGCAGTATTGTCCTGGAGAGGCCACTGCTTGGTTTTAATGTGCTCAAAGAGATGATCAGAGAAAAACCTGAAAAGCTGATCCCAACCCTCACAAACCTGCTCTGTAATGCCATGTTGATCCTAGAAGTAAAAGCTAAAGTTTTATCCAGAGAATTTTATCCAGGCTGACAAACCCTCTGGGCTGTGTAGCTGTGTACGGACAGGTAAACAAGACACTGTCATTCCAGCAGGTCATGTAGCTTGGATCAAATGCCAGGTCTCACCCAACATGGACTCATTTGATTCAGTCTTCCTGTTTGAGCCTGATGACGACAATGTGCAGCTAGCAGAGTTGGATATTGGGGAAGGTCTGTTGGAGGCACAAAATCACAGCAAGCTGTATTTAGCTGTACCTGTAGGAAATAACATAAACATGCAATTACTCTACAGAAAAAGAGAGCCATTGGCAGCATACATTGTGTTGAAAAAGTGATCCCAACAGATTCACCTGTAATACCCAAACCCACAGTGACTGTCAACAGTACTACATCATCATTTGCTGACACCAGACCATCTCCATGGCACCCTCCCGTCGACCTCAGCCACCTTAAAGATGAACAACGGGGAAAAGTAAGCAAAATGCTTTGCGAAGAATCTGGAGCTTTTGGGTCGCGTATTCATCAGTCCCGAAGTCGCTATTTAGAGAGGTGAAGGAGTACATACAGAAGCTGTTAATGAAAGGCTGGATAGTCAAGTCCAAGTCCCCGTATTCTGCTCCAGTAGTCTGTGTAAGAAAAAAAGATGGTAGCCTGCGTTTTTGTATCGATTATCACCTCCTGAACAAAAAGACTATTCCTGATCGACACCCACTTCCCAGGATACATGACTTGACAGATACCCTTGGTGGTTATACCTGGTTTAGTATCCTGGACCAAGGGAAAGCATACCATCAGGGTTTTGTGGCTGAGGGATGTCGCCATTTAACTGCTTTCATTACTCCCTGGGCTCACTATGAATGGGTTTGTATCCCGTTTGGCCTTTCAAACGCCCCTGCGGCATTCCAGCGGAGCATGGAGGAGATGCTTGGCCCCCTCAGAGATGAATGCTGCATCCTGTATCTTGATGATGTGCTTTGCTATGCAAAAACATTTGATGAACATATTGAGGCTCTCCGCCAAGTTTTCCAAGCTCTTCAGCGCCATGGAGTAAAACTGAGGTCGGAGAAATGTGAGCTTTTCAGACAAGAAGCCAGGTACGTGGGCCGCCTAGTATCAGCTAAAGGGGTGAGGGTAGACCCAAATGACCTCAACGCCGTACGGACTATGACAAGTAAGACACCACAGACAGTTGGTGATGTGAGGAAACTGACTGGGTTCCTTGGCTATTACCGCTCATACATTCAGGATTTTTCACGGATTGCGAAACCAATCTATGAGCTGCTCCAAACTAAGCCAGGGAAAACTCAAGTCCCAAAACACAGGGGAAGCACCAAACGTCCACAGTAATCTTCTCGTGAACCTGTTGATTGGGCTACTGAACATCAAGAAGCCCTTGAACACCTGATCACGCTCCTCACTAACCCGCCTGTCTTGGCATATCCAGAGTTTAATCTGCCTTTCACGCTTCACACTGACGCATCAGACCAGGGCCTTGGTGCAGTCCTTAATCAGTGGCAGGATGGCAGATTGAGAGTCATTGGATATGGTTCGAGAACGTTGACAGCAGCTGAATGCAACTACCATCTGCTTAGTGTAAAAACTGGAGTTCCTCGCATTGAAATTCAGCTGTGTGTGAGAAGTTTCGGGACTGCCTTTATTATGCTCCACACTTCACCATTTACACCAGGGGGCCCACGGGCCCCCCGTCAACAACAGTTTTGTGTTCAATTGCAGCGCTAATTTCGAAGCGCGCACCTTCACACACACCTGCACACCTACTGGCCATTCATGGGGAAAACAAATTCACCTGGTAACAAAGACTTGAAAATGAAAATGTCCATGCATTAAATCAAAGAAACCTGCAACACACACTTAGTCGGGGAGGGCATGAATATATCTTAGTAGTAGTTGATCATTTTACTAGATTTGCCCAGGCATATCCTGCAAGGAACAAGAGTGGTCAAACAGCTGTGGAGCGTATCTTTAGTGATTTCATACCCAGATTCGGATACCCATCTAATTTGCACCATGACCAGGGTCGTGAATTTGAAAACAAAGTCATTGAAACATTGCAAAAACTTTCTGGAGTCAGCTATTTGAGGACATCACCTCTTCGCAGAACAAATAATCTCTTTACACGGTGTCGAGAAGATACCTGTAACAGATTTTTGGGGGCTTGTCCGGGATCACTTTCGCTGAACGACCGGAAGCTGATCCAGCATTCTTAATTTTTGGACCTACCTGATGCAACCAGCGAGTGCCATCCATGTGTAGAGGTCGTCAAATGCCATCAACTAAAACATCGGATGAAGAATCCATGTTTCCACTCTGGGTGCCACCTGTGATGGATGTTGAGTGAGGTCGGTGTTGTGCAGGAGCCACCACTGATTAGGACAGAGATTGAATAACGACACTGGACTGTGTGACCAAGTACAAGGAATAGGGAAGCAGCCATGGCGGACTGTGAGAGGAAAAGCTTGGTGTGGACCATCAAGAGGGACCTGCTCGCTCTCTCTGCAAATGAACTGTTCCAGATTGCCAAGTCGATGGGACCAGAACCAGGGTGGGACCAGTCTCTTCCCAACTCTGATGATGAGGAGGGGTGTTTTGAGTACATTTGCAGCTTCATGAACAGTAAGCCATTATTAGAGTCTGAGGATCAAGGTATAGCACACCTGCTAGAGTTAAAAGATATTGTTGATGTTGCTAGCCGGGGACATGTGTCTGAGGTAACTGGTGATGATGTTTGCCATGCTATGTATGCGAACTATGAAACTGATGACCCCAGTGTTGAAGTGATGCAAGATGACATTGATACATGCCCAGTTGTGATAAGTGACAGTGAAGCTACTGAAGGTGCTACTGCTAGTGCTGCTAAAAACATAGTTAACAATAACACAGAGCTGAAGAAAATTCTTGATGGCTATGAAGAGCTAAGTAAGAACATTTCACAGTATATGCCTCTAGCCCCTAAGCAGCCTGCACCTCAGACACCTGCACAAACACACTCCATGTCACAAAAAAGGAACATGTCAAACAACAGAAGTACAACTGGACTGCATAACCCTGTGCCACATGCAGGCCCGGCCCTAGGCATGGGCGAACTAGGCGGCCCCCAGGGGCGCCATTTAGTGGGCAGGGCGCCAAACTGCAATCCACAAAAAACGAAAGAAAAAAAAAACGATAATATTGTGCCACGTTTTCATACATAAAGTACATTTAAATAAATATGTTAATAATTATTTTGACTTCTGGTCTGAATCTGTGAGTAGGGATGCTCTTTTAGAGGTAAGAGACGCTACAAATGACCCATCCGTAAAAATTGAGGCACAGACTTTAGCCAAAGAGGTTGGTTCATACCGCTTTTCAATTTGTTCTGTTGTGTGGCATGACAATTTGACAAAAATACAACATGTTAACAAACTACTGCAATCACAATCAATGCACATGGATGTAGCAGTTGACCTCTTAAAAAAACTGAAGCCTCTCTTACAGAATACAGGGAAACAGGTTTTGCTACTGCCCAAGCATCTACCAGAGATCTGTGTGAGGAGATGAATGTTGGGACTGAGAACTACCAAGAGGCAATTCTCTTATGAGGCTCCAGATGAATCCCTAACAGATGCCATGAAAAAAATGGAGGTGACCTTTTTCAATGCAGTTGTAGATATGACCATTGCATCATTGAGGGAGAGAACAGAGATGATAAGTGATGTTGCCAATAAATTCGATGTGCTCATCAACTTTCCCAATCTGCCTCCAGATGAAGTAAAAAAACAAACCAAAGAACTGTGCAATACATTGACCTGTGGAGACCAGTCAGACATAGATGAGCAACAACTGGTAGTGGAGATGCAGTCATTTCCCACCTGTCCAAAACCCAAAATGACTATCATGGAACGTTTTCTTGGAGGAAAAACAACTCAAGGAGATCTATCCCAACATCTGGGTAGCACTCAGAATAGCTGCGACCATCCCAGTCACTGTGGCATCAGCTGAGAGAAGCTTCTCCAAGCTTAAGCTCATAAAAAACTATTTAAGGTCCACAATGTCTCAAGAGCGCCTAAATGGACTTGCACTTATAAGTATTAATCAAGAAGTGTCCAGGCAGCTGTTGTTTGATGCGACTATTGATGCCTTTGCTGCAAGGAAGTCCAGGCGTTTACGTATTTGTTGTTATGGTGAAGTTATTTTGTTAGTTAAGAGACTTTCATTTTTGCACACTTTTTGTGTTATGTGTGAATAATGTTACTGACCACCAGAGTTTACAAGAAATCTAGATTTGTATTAGTTTTGTTTTTCAATTTTTTATATCATACATGACTCTACATAATTTGACATAATTTCAGTTTGCACAAAACAATTGCACTGCACTCTACTTTGCGTTATTTATTTATTTATCTATTAATCATTCTTTGTTAAGTTTTTATAGGTTGTGTGACGTGTTATTAATATAAATACAAAAAAGGAAAAAATATTTATTTGTGTGTCATTGCTGGTTTGAATGAGGGGGCGGGGGGGCTCCAATCTACACTTTCGCCCGGGGCTCCAAATCACCCAGGGCCGGCCCTGGCCACATGAGAAAGTGATCTCTTTAAGGGATCTCTCCTATCTCCATCGTCGAGAATTTAAGATTCAAGGGGGTCAGATTGGGGACCAGGGGGCAGACATAAGCTACAACAGTGTCTGCTGGCAAATGGAAGAGGGTTTAAAGGAGCAGTTTAGTGCGGCAGAAATTGTAAGAGCTGTCCTCAGGGTTATCAAACCTGGACATTTCAAAGACATGCTGATGAATAAGGATGATCTGACTGTAGATGAACTAAAAGGTTTTCTTCATTCCCATCTTGGTGAACAAAGTAACACGCAGCTGTTCCAGGGGCTTATGTGTACACAACAGAGGAACAATAAAACACAGCTCCTATACAGAGTTATAGGGGACAAAACAAAAGACACTGCTGGCTTCAAAACATGGTGACACAGATATAAAATACAGTGCAAACACAGTTTAAGATGTTTTCCAGATTGTTTATCAGGGTCTGGGGGGTCAAAGTAAGCGGCAAGGCGATCCTAAAACAAGTGAAGAAGATAATGAGTGATGAAAGTGAAAGGCAGCGAAGGCTAGGTTCTGCCACCCACCAGAAACACACACATGTTCACAGTGCCCAGCTTGAAGTTAATGCAGCTCAACATCTTGGTGTCAAGGAGGAGAACATCTGGAGAAAACCTAAGACAGACATGATGCAACAGTTAACAGAAAAAGTTGAAAAGCTTACCAGTGTGGTTGAACTCATGAAGCATTCATTGCAAACACAAAAGGAAGATGAACATAGCAACTCCTGCAGAAGCAAAGTACATCAGAGGAGAGAAAAAAGTCATATGCTTGTAACAAGTGTATTGAACAGAACTGTTCTGAATGTATTCACTGTTTTCACTGTGGTGAAGCAGGCCACCGAGCAGTTGGCTGTCTGAAGAAGTCGGAAAACTGGAACCGGTCCCTGCCGAGGGACGGACAGTGACCGCGCCCCAATTACTGTCCCAACCTGACACATGCTACTCTGGTGAGCCTGATAAAGAAGGTATGCAAATGTCCAGCACTCCAAACAAAGACAAGACAAAAGAGAACTGGAGACAAAAACAATCCAATAAGACAAGTAGTACACCCATACCTGACTTGCCTAACAGCAAAAGTGCACTGTAACTTAAATGGTTTAGCAGTCAGTGCTCTGTTAGACACAGGAGTACAAGTGAGCATGATTAATGGAGAGTGGAAAAGCGAATACCTACCTGACATCACTGTAAGACCACTAAGCGAAATTATCGATGAAGAAGAGTTAAAAATCTATGCTGTTAATGGAGACATTGTTCCATTTGATGGTTGGGTCACTCTTACAGTCAACTTGATGGGGAATAAGGACCCTAGTCTGTCACTGAGTGTGCCTTTTCTTGTCAGCAGTATTGTCCTGGAGAGGCCACTGCTTGGTTTTAATGTGCTCAAAGAGATGATCAGAGAAAAACCTGAAAAGCTGATCCCAACCCTCACAAACCTGCTCTGTAATGCCATGTCGATCCTAGAAGTAAAAGCTAAAGTTTTATCCAGAGAATTTTATCCAGGCTGACAAACCCTCTGGGCTGTGTAGCTGTGTACGGACAGGTAAACAAGACACTGTCATTCCAGCAGGTCATGTAGCTTGGATCAAATGCCAGGTCTCACCCAACATGGACTCATTTGATTCAGTCTTCCTGTTTGAGCCTGATGACGACAATGTGCAGCTAGCAGAGTTGGATATTGGGGAAGGTCTGTTGGAGGCACAAAATCACAGCAAGCTGTATTTAGCTGTACCTGTAGGAAATAACATAAACATGCAATTACTCTACAGAAAAAGAGAGCCATTGGCAGCATACATTGTGTTGAAAAAGTGATCCCAACAGATTCACCTGTAATACCCAAACCCACAGTGACTGTCAACAGTACTACATCATCATTTGCTGACACCAGACCATCTCCATGGCACCCTCCCGTCGACCTCAGCCACCTTAAAGATGAACAACGGGGAAAAGTAAGCAAAATGCTTTGCGAAGAATCTGGAGCTTTTGGGTCGCGTATTCATCAGTCCCGAAGTCGCTATTTAGAGAGGTGAAGGAGTACATACAGAAGCTGTTAATGAAAGGCTGGATAGTCAAGTCCAAGTCCCCGTATTCTGCTCCAGTAGTCTGTGTAAGAAAAAAAGATGGTAGCCTGCGTTTTTGTATCGATTATCACCTCCTGAACAAAAAGACTATTCCTGATCGACACCCACTTCCCAGGATACATGACTTGACAGATACCCTTGGTGGTTATACCTGGTTTAGTATCCTGGACCAAGGGAAAGCATACCATCAGGGTTTTGTGGCTGAGGGATGTCGCCATTTAACTGCTTTCATTACTCCCTGGGCTCACTATGAATGGGTTTGTATCCCGTTTGGCCTTTCAAACGCCCCTGCGGCATTCCAGCGGAGCATGGAGGAGATGCTTGGCCCCCTCAGAGATGAATGCTGCATCCTGTATCTTGATGATGTGCTTTGCTATGCAAAAACATTTGATGAACATATTGAGGCTCTCCGCCAAGTTTTCCAAGCTCTTCAGCGCCATGGAGTAAAACTGAGGTCGGAGAAATGTGAGCTTTTCAGACAAGAAGCCAGGTACGTGGGCCGCCTAGTATCAGCTAAAGGGGTGAGGGTAGACCCAAATGACCTCAACGCCGTACGGACTATGACAAGTAAGACACCACAGACAGTTGGTGATGTGAGGAAACTGACTGGGTTCCTTGGCTATTACCGCTCATACATTCAGGATTTTTCACGGATTGCGAAACCAATCTATGAGCTGCTCCAAACTAAGCCAGGGAAAACTCAAGTCCCAAAACACAGGGGAAGCACCAAACGTCCTCAATTGTCCTCTCGTGAACCTGTTGATTGGGCTACTGAACATCAAGAAGCCCTTGAACACCTGATCACCCTCATCACTAACCCGCCTGTCTTGGCATATCCAGAGTTTAATCTGCCTTTCACGCTTCACACTGACGCATCAGACCAGGGCCTTTGTGCAGTCCCTTTATCAGCGACAGGATGGTAGATTGAGAGTCATTGGATATGGTTCGAGAACGTTGACACAAGCTGAACGCAACTACCATCTGCATAGTGGAAAACTGGAGTTCCTCGCATTGAAATGGGCAATGTGTGAGAGAAGTTTCTGGACTACCTTTATTATGCTCCACACTTCACCATTTACACAGACAACAATCCCCTGACCTATGTCATGAGCACAGCAAAGCTCAACGCTGTTTGCCATCGGTGGGTTGGGGAACTCTCAGATTTCCGCTTTGACATCAAATACAGACCTGGGAAGTCAAACGCTGATGCCGATACTGTATCTCGCCTCCCTTTAGATATGGAGGCCTATGCAATGGCATGTTCAGAGGAGCTCTCAGATGAGGTACTACGTGCTACATGGGATGGGAGTCAGGCTGCTGAACGGAAGGATGTGGCCTGGGTGGCTGCCCTCAACCTCTCTTCCACAGACTCTCATCAACAACCCCAGTTATACCTACCTACCATCAGTCAAGATGACCTTGCACAAGCTCAGAGACAGGATCAAGGCATTGGCAATATAGTTGAGTTAAAGGAGTCAGACGCAAAGTTAACTGATGAAATACGTAGATCTATGAATGGAGTCGCACGGAAGTTGTTGCATGAGTGGAGTAAGTTATACCTCGAGAATGACATCCTCTACAGGCTAACAAATGAGCAAAAGCAGCTGGTCCTTCCTTTCAATTACAGGACACTTGCTCTGAAACACCTTCACAATGAGATGGGCCATGTTGAAAACCGAAAGAGTGCTCCACCTTGCAAGGCAGAGATTTTACTGGCCATTCATGGCAAGAGAAATTGAAGACTTTGTCACCAGAAAATGTCCATGCATTAAATCAAAGAAATCTGTAACACACATTCGAGCTCCCATGGGCTGCATCACATCCAGTTTCCCTTTAGAGTTAGTGTGTATTGACTATTTGCATCTAGAGATCAGTCAGGGAGGGTATGAATATATTTTAGTAGTAGTTGATAATTTAACCAGATTTGCCCAGGCATATCCTACAAAGAACAAGAGTGGTCAAACAGCAGCCGAGCGTATCTTTAGTGATTTCATACCCAGATTCGGATACCCATCTCAATTGCACCATGACCAGGTTCGTGAATTTGAAAACAAATTGTCTGAAACATTGCAAAAACTTTCTGGAGTCAGCCAGTCGAGGACATCGCCTTACCAGCCCCAAGGTAACCCAGAGGAGAGGCTAAACCGCACTATACTCCAGATGCTGAGAACTTTGACTGAGAGTGAAAAGCTGCGGTGGAAGGATCACCTCCCGCATGTCATACACGCATATAACTGTACCCGGCATGAATCTACTGGCTACTCACCCTTTTTCCTCCTCTATGGCCGCCATCAACATCTCCCAATCGATTTGCTGTTCGTTCTAGGGGGAGAAAAGGATCCGTACTCACCCAAAGGTTATGCAGGAAAATGGGCTGAGAGAATGTCTGAAGCGTATCGGATTGCCGGTGAAAACAGTAAAAAAATCCAGTGCACGGGGGAAAGTAATGTAAGACAAGAAAACGAGGAATTGGATTGCAACCAGGGGACAGGGCAAATGGCAAATTAAGATCATACTGGGAGAAGGACATTTACGTTGTGAAAAGTCAACTTGTTGGTAGTACAGTATATATTGTCTGTCTTGAATCTGGAGAGAAGTAGAAGACCAGAACACTGCACCGCAACCTCCTGTTGCAAGTAAACCACTTACCTCTTGAAGTTACTTTATCACATACTGGACCAATCTCTGGAAGAAAAACACGTCACAGACTAAACAAAGAAAGAGTGACGGAGAGTCAAGATCACACAAGCATGAGTGTTAATTCAGATAATGACACAGATGATGACAGTAACCCAGGATACTGGTTAAGGATACCTGTGGGGAGACCTGAACTGAGACCTTATGCCAACTCCAAGCCACTTACCATGCTTCAGAGGAATCCCAGGAAATCAGTGGAAAGTTTAGTTGAACTAACCCCTGTTGGCAGAGAAAGGTGCACTCTATATGAATGCGTACCAAATCTTCGAATTGTAATAAACCTTTGTTCCTTATTTCTGATCTGAACTTCTGGTGTGGTGTCCGCATCTGTGGGTCCGCCTCTTCGAACCAAGGATCGCTAGATCCTTAACAGAACTATCTGGCCAAACCATGGACCCAGCAGACGCGACTTCAGAAGTTCCCCCAGTTTTTCAAGCAGTCGCCAGCCACAAGGCGCAGCAACCCCACCGCCCAGATCACCGCTCTCGCCACATCCTTTTCACCGGGTTCTCGAATAGACTCAGGGAGATTTTCCACCACCCAGATATGGGTGGCTCAGCCTCAAATTGTCTCCTGGACACTCGGCAGGGGAATAGGCGCGTGGCAGATTATGTTGTGGAGTTTGAAACTCTAGCATTAGATTCCGGCTGGAATGGGGAGGTGCTGCAGGGGGCGTTTTTGAAGGGGCTCGGCGAGCAGATAAAGCACGAATTGGCGTCAAGAGATGTGGCACCGGATCTGCAGTCTTTGATCTCCCTGGCCCTACGGATCAATGAGAGGCTGCAGCTCTGCAGTCGGGACCGTTTGGTGTCTCGTCCACAACAGCCTTACTTCCGCGCCTCTTCTTCGGAGTTCCAGCCGGGAGGAGGTCCTCGTTTCGCCGTCACCAGCCCCGCTCACACGGCGACTGCCTCTGAGGAGGAGCCCATGCTGCTGGGTCGTGCAAGACTTTCGCTCACTGAACGTCAACGGAGGATTTGTTCGGGTGAGTGTGTGTAGTGTGAGCGTGGCCATTTCATTGCCACCTGTCCGAAGGAGCCAAAAGACAAGTTCCATAAGTAGACGTGGGGGTACTGATGGAACAATCCAGTTTTCCCTCCACTTCTGAACTCCGCCTCCAGATCCCTATACAGATTTGTATGAATCAGGACACCCTTCCTGTATCAGTCCTCATAGACTCTGGTGCTGAGGATAATTTCATGGATAATGGTTTTGTATGGAGGGGAGGCATTGTCACGGTTCCGCTTGAGACTCCTTTCGTGGCCAATGCGTCGGTTGTTGGCTCAGGTTACTCACCAAACTAGACCTCTGGCCCTTATTTTGTCAGGCAACCACCGTGAGACGGTTAGTTTCAAAGTCATGTCAGCTCCTCACACCCCACCCCTCCTGGGTCACCCCTGGTTACACCTTCATAACCCCCACATCGATTGGGCAGCGGGCCAAGCATAACTTGGTTATGCCGTTCGGACACGCAAATGCTCCCGCAGTTCTTCAGAACTTGGTAAATGACGTTTTGAGAGGCTTTTTGCACTGTTTTGTTTTTGTTTACTTAGACCAGTGATTCTTAAATTAGGGGTCGCGACCCCAAACGGGGTTGCCAAAAACTTCCGTGGGGTCGCCAAATGATTTGTTTCTTCAGTCGGAAATTAGCTGTTATAAAGCCTGGTGAAACAACAAAAAATAAAATGTCAATACAATGAAAATCTACCTTTTTCTAATTCCTACACGCTTGAGAGGAGGGAGAGAGAGAGAGAAAACGTCATCCAGCTTTAAATGGCTCTGGTTTCGTATCGTTTATTGGTCCTCTGATAGAAACAATGTAACTATCTGCGCCTACAACTCAAACTCAACTTCTTCCGGTTTTTTTTACAAAACGTCATAGTTAACACGCCACGTTACAAGCCACGTTTGCGTTACTAGCCACTTTTCTTGCGTTACTAGCCAATAGCCTAGTTATAACTTTCATGGAAAATGGACAGGTGGCTGCTAAAAAAACCTGATATTAGCTCAGAAGTGCCATCAACCTCTAGTTGTGCACCTACTCCTCCGCGGTCCTCAGATGGGACAAGTCTGGCCGGCGGTGAGAATAAAAAAGAACCACCAACGAGGCGCCGCCGATACCAGAAAGAATTTCTTAAATATGGATTCACGTGCCAGGTAAAACATGAGCTCGACCACCCACAGTGTGTTATTTGCGGCGATGTTCTGGCAAATGAAAGTTTAAAACCTACAAAAATGAGACGACATCTCGAAAGCCGACATCCCGATGATGCTCAAAAACCCATGGCATTCTTTTTACGAAAAGAAGCTGCGCTGCATGGGCAAAAGACTGTAGTGCATAGGCCAGCTACTGTGCCCACTAAAGCCTTGGCAGCATCGTACAAAGTGGCCCACCTTGTAGCCAAAGCACAAAAGCCACACACAATTGCTGAAAGCCTCATCCTTCCTGCAGCAATTGCGATGACCACCTCAATGCATGGTGAAAAGATTGCAAGTGTGCTTAAACAAATTCCCCTCTCCAATGATACCATGTCCAAGCGCATTAACGACATCGCTAATGACATGAAATTTCAGCTCATCAAGAGAGTGAAAAACTGCCGGTTTTCTTTGCAGTTAGACAAGTGTACTGACTTGATTAATGTCGCGCACTTAATTGTATTCATTCGCTACAGTCATGACGGGAAACTTCATGAGGACATGCTGTTCTGCTCTCCGATGGAAGGAAGGTGTACCGGTGGAGACATTTTTAACTGTCTTAATGGTTGGATGGAGCAGACAGGCCTGTATTGGGATAACTGCATAAGCATATGCACTGACGGTGCCGGGGCTATGCTGGGAAAACATAAAGGACTGAAAGCAAAGGTCCTTAGCGTTGCACCACATGTCAAGTTCACTCACTGCATTATCCACAGGGAGGCCCTGGCATCCAAGACACTTGAACCCGATCTTAACAATGATCTCCAAACAGCAATCCAAATAGTGATTTCGATCAAATCGCGCCCTCTAAATTCAAGACTCTTCGCCCTTCTCTGCCAGGAAATGGCAGAGAAGGGAATCCCTTCTTGAATCCATTCTTTTCCATTCCGAAGTAAAGTGGCTTTCACGGGACAGAGTTCTTACACGCCTGTTTGAGTTGCGAAGCGAGGTGCGCACCTTCCTCTCAGACGCGCATTCCCCTCTTGCAGACCATCTCACTGACTCGAAATGGATATCACGTCTTGCCTACCTGGCGTGCATATTTGACAAATTAAATACTCTCAACCTGTCATTACAAGGCCTCAACACTAACATCCTGACCCTCTCGGACAAAGTGAACGCTTTCACAAAAAAGGAGGAGGAGAATGACATGAATGCCAATTCATTGAAAGCCTCAATAAGCTCTCATCTCCGAAGTCTCCTCTACAAATTCCATCAGTACTTTCTCATGGAAAATGTAGAGCATTATGACTGGATACGACAACCATTCACCAGCTGCTCCTCAAACAACCTGCCATCTGAGCTCGAGGATGCGCTGATTGAGCTATCCAGCGACCGCACATTACAGATGTCGTTTGCCTCAAAAACTTTGGATGAATTCTGGCTGTCAGTTGCGCAGGAATACCCCGGGTTGTCCAAGGCTGCCATGGACATTCTCACGCCTTTTGGATCGACCTATCTGTGCGAGAAGACATTTTCGTCCCTGGCCTATATAAAAAATAAATACAGATGTCGGCTCAGCAGCATGGAGGAAAATCTCCGTGTTGCTGTGAGCAGCATCGATCCTAGAATTGACCTGCTATGTTCGCAGAAGCAGGCCCATACTTCTCATTAACATGGCCTATGTGTGTTATTAAAGGAAGTGAGATCGTTCTAATCATAAATACACACTGTCTCTCTGTTGTGACTCTTGGCTCCCGTTTTAGATCTGGACTGGTTCTGATGATTTGTGCATTTGTTTAATTGCTTTGATGTTTGTAGGTTTTGGGAAGGTGGGGTCGCCAAACCTCTCCAGTTTTTTTTGTGGGGTCGTCAGACAAAAAGTTTAAGAACCACTGACTTAGACGACATTTTTATTTTCTCAAGTTCCCTGTCTGAGCATGTTCGTCATGTCCGCCTGGTCCTCCAGAGACTGTTGGAGAACTAATTATTTGTTAAAGTGGAGAAGTGTGAGTTTTCTGGGATTTATTTTGCAGAGTTGGCAGATAAGGACAGATCCAGACAAGGTCTGAGTGATGACAGACTGGCCTGTTCCTTCTTCACGTAAAGAGCTACAGTAGTTCCTAGGTTTTTTCAACTTTTACCGTAGGTTTATTCGTGATGTCAGGAGCTGATCACGATCGCTATGTGTTGTTATGTGTTTCTCCTCTCCCCTGTTTTCCTCTCTGTTTTCTTTTGTTTTTTTACCTGTGTTGTCATTCCTGTCTGGGCGTGGTTACCTGACTCCTGTTTCCATCATCTCACTCCACACACCTGGGGCTCATCAGCCATCCAGGATTCACCAGCTGCAAGTGTTTAAACCCCGGATCATCCCACCAGTCTTCGCCATATAGTTCCGAATGCTACGCTGCTGTGTACGAGACTCCTGGAGGTTGTGCATATGTGCTTGCACCTTCTTTGGATCATCAGTTGTTTTGTCATTGTGCTGTGTCTCTTCCTGGACTTTTATTAGACACAATCTCCGTGCTTCCAGCCACCACGGCGGCTTCTCGTCCTCACCTGCTGTGACGGATGCGTGTCCTCCACTGACGTTGCGGACTCAGCTCCCCTGTGTTTTTGATCCCTGCACGGACCTGAATTATAAGAAACCTTTGTTCCTTATTTCTGATCTGAACTTCTGGTGTGGTGTCCGCATCTGTGGGTCCGCCTCTTCGAACCAAGGATAGCTAGATCCTTAACACAAGAAACCAACCACTGTTAATCTTTAATCACCCCCTGTATAATTTTAGCCAGATGAAAAGTGATATTCCCACCTACTTAGATGCACACTGCTGTGTGTGTGTGTGTGTGTGTGTGTGTGTGTGTGTGTGTGTGTGTGTGTGCGTGTGCGCGCGCGTTTCAGAGACAATGTGAGTGCAGCTCTACATGCAAGTTGTGCAAACTCATTGAGGCATATTGCATGAGCAAAGGAAACCAACTGAATTCAAGCCAGCAAAACCAAAAGCCTCCATCTTCTTATTTCATTTATAAACGGAATATGTGAAAAGTATCTTGACATACAGTGAGCCCAATTCCCTGATGAGTAGGTCAGAGCCAGCCAACCAGGGTCTGAAGCACAGACCAGGTTCAAGGGGGATCAGACAGCCCACGATAACACCTAAAAGTCTATCATCATCATCTTGGCAAACCATATCCTGGCAGGATGATGATGCAGGACCATTCTGTAATGTAATAACACTAAATTCCAGGCTACAAACGAGAAGCTTACTGGTATCATTGATCCCAGCGACGGATAGAGCAGACAGATATACAGAGGCTGTAAGACACCGGCCATCTAGAGGTTGTCACACGGCGAATGAGTGCATATTTGTGTGTACATTCATCTGTTGAGCTGAGCAATACCTTACTGTGTAAGAAACAAAGTGCATGACACACCGTATAAGATCTTTGTAAAATAGGTTTTATTTACAGGTGTATGGATATAATATCTAAAAAGACCAAATATAAACAAGGATAAGGCCAGATAAATTGCAAACTTGCCATTTTGGAAAACATTAAACTACTGCAATGGTTTCGCGGGTTGCATCATGGTGCTTGGGCCTCTTCCCTGCTTGCAAGTCTAGTTTCATTTGTAGTGCGAACGTGTCACACTCTCAGCTGCTGTTGTTTGTTGTATATGAATAATCAGAGCTGGAGCCCTGCTGTAAGACTGTCTCACAGATGAATGACTTTGGAATTCCATTCACGAAGCAAATGTTTCCTGAGAAGACCTGCTACAGCTTACAGCAACGCCATGTTAGCAACCAGAGATGTGTGTCATCTCCTGTCAGAGACGCTGAGCACATGCTGAAAGGCTGCTCTGAAGCTCATGTAATGATGTTAAAGATGGATCCAGTCTAGGAGGAAAGGAAATGTACAGCCCCCAGCAGTGAGAGAGCTAATAACAGGAATAATAATGTTGATAATACTAATAATACTAATAAGAGAAAAGGAGAGAAAAGAACCAGAACATCTTCACAAAAGAGAAAGGGAAAGCAAAGTGAAGTAATATCACTGAAAGTAATAATGGTTTTTCAGGATTATTTTTTTAGGATTCTGCAGTTCAGAGAGAACTGGTGAACTGGTGCTCAGGCCCAAATGGCAAGAAAGTAATGATCTGACACCCATGGAGCACTGTGAGCAGCAGTGTCTGTGTCAGCTAATTCTGTTTTATATGTTTTATATTGAGTTGGATGCTTCCGGTTAACACCTTTGTGTTGTTGATACATGCTTAGCTTCTCTTGATATGAGATGAGATGACTCTAGAATGCTTTTGCCTATAGTGACTGTGTTACAGTGATAAACCCTGCTCCTGGTAGTGGTCTATCTATGGAAAGTATTTACTCTATAAGTATATCGTTCAACTTCATTAACTGCTTCAATTGACCAACTGGCCAACTGGCTGTTTCTGATGTATGCATTGCCTTAAATGACAACATTACCAGCACATTTATACTGCGGAATGCTGAGTAATCCGAGTGAACAGTTAGTCAGATACGCTGTAATGAAATCCATGGTCTGTAAAACGTACCTGCCACAGCATAAAAGGCTTCTTTTATTGACTGCACTCATGTGTTTCCAAGAGTTTCAAAGCCAAGAACACTTTTCTGAACGCAAGACAAATGGCGCTCTTAACCAAGTTTTCAGCATCACACACTGTGTACAAAAACGTGCAGCTTGCAAAAAATCTCAGCACAATGCAAAGCATCTGAGCTGGAGTGAGAGTGTGATTTCGGGTTTTTTTGGCTGCTTAAGAATGGGCATCATAATTGAATGTGTTAAATGCCTTCCTGTTGGTACAGTGTATGAGCAATGGGATCTTGCCGATTGCGCAATAACTATGGAATTTGAAATTCCCTTCTGTGTGTTCTGAGAAGATATCTTAATGCAAGGTGTTCAGCAGGCCAATGAGACAATGCAATGGTGCAAAATGTATCGGTTCCTGCTCAAAATTACTTACATTGTGTGGTCTCTGGCTACTCACACTCAGTCCAATTGTAATTACAGTACCATTGTGTAATTTCCTCTTTGCATAACAAACCCTGAAAATCATTGGTTGGCTGATACTAGTTTGATCCCAACTTCATTATCATTTTGTGTGATATAAGATGCGCTGCAGCTCCTCCATCAGTGTGCACTTTATGATAAAACGTAATTTTTGGGCTTTGTTAATAAATGCAGAGCAATTAGAGGAAATCACATAATATAACTGATCTATAAAGCATTGTGCTGGACTGTCTGTGTCTAACGTGCACCGACTCCATGTCGCATATCACACACGCATACCTATTGTACACATACATAACCTATTGTGTGCTTAAACCTATCTACATCTAGTTTCCACACTATGCAGCAACTTGTTGTTGCGGCGAGTGCAGCGCGGCGAGTGCGCCGGCAACGGTGAGTGCGCCAGGGGAAAATCGCGCACCGGCAAGTTCGCGATAGAAACAGTTGCTGGTGCCGGTGCTGATGCTGATGCCGGCGCTGTTATTTTTTTATCGTCCCCCCGTTACACCGATCTGCCGTCCCGTGTTGTCTTATATGTATCTCCCCCCAGTCAGACCGATCAGCCGTCCCGTAATATTTTATTTCGTCTCCCCCTTACACGTCCCCCCACCCCCACCCACCCCGCGAAAAAAACTTCTGATCTATCAAAGGAGGGCGCGAAAGAAAAAGTTTGTGAACCACTGAGTTTGTACCTTTATTGTGATATTCCTTGTAAATGCATTTCAATTTTCAAAACAATAACATCCCATCCCATCACCTTTTCTCCATCCACTTCGTTTTACGTGCTAATACAGACCCAAAACATTTTTTGTTTTAAACATAAGGTAGGTCACAGACGGCTTTACTATGATGTTCTTGTTTCCTTGAGTGATATGTCATGTTTAATAATCAAACGTGTTGGTTTGAATACGTTGCCTGCTATGAGGATGTTTTCATCTAATTACTAAGGTCTCCACAGATCATCATCAATGTGACTAAGTAAAGTTTAACTCAGTGCTCAAACATTCACTCATTATCAGTGCCAGGTTTTAAAATATAGAAATGTTCCTTTATAGCAAAAATCATGTAGCTTAGTGATGTGTCCTTATGGAGACCCCTGCTAAGGATGGGATAAAGGTTTTTGTTTGTGCTTTTTGCAATGAATGGAAGATTAAATTTTACAAACATTATGATTAATGGGACCATTATGTGTATCTCTGCTGCATGTTTGTGTATCACAAAGGGAAAGGCTTGCTGCGGAGCCGTAGTAACAGTCTGCTGCTCCTCAGGAACATTTTCAGGTTTGATTTATGTGGCTGTCATGACTGACGTGCAGTGACCCCTGAGCAACCCAATAAAATATTCATATCTCTGTGAGACATGCCTCTGCACCACACTCACAGCCTCTATATAGAGCACAAACATGTCTGCTTCTGTTGGATTTAAGTTCATAAATGCATTGTCCTGTGTGGTGGAAATCCCTACAGCCTGTGGGTTTTAATTATGATTACATTCGGAGAGTGAACCCTGTCCAAAACTGAAATGATGTGTGCCTAATTGGCTGTGATGAACATGGCCTGAAGGAAGGCACTTTGCATTGTGTTTACAACAAGAAATCACAATGACCTCTTTAAAAGTCAAGAGTGTGTGTGGGGCTGGCAGAGCAGATAAATATTAATCCACAGCTTTAAGTCACAAACTTAAAATGACACTGTAACTGTCTGAAACTGAATGCCCTAATTTGAAACAATCGCTAATTTCTACTAAAACTTGGAACTAATCTGTGTAAAGAAGAGCGCAGTTATGTCATTGGTGGGCTGTGGTTAGTGGTTGTGAATCAGAAATATGCACATTTTCTAAGAACAGATGCCATCACTAAGTTCCTTATCATTCAGAAGATATCCCAGATACTTAAGTAATGATTAATGACAACAATTAAATGACATACAGTATCTATTTTCCTCATCTAACACACACCAAATATTTTCATCACTCATACATTTATTATCAATTAATTATTTAAATCAGTTATTTTATGGAAAACACTAATTACACATGCAGCACCACACATTGCCTGCACGATCCGTCGAAATGGAATAAATTACTAATCAAGCAGTGATGTCTGTGCTGAGGTGTGTTAGATATAATCATTGACGTGGTAGTGACTGGCAGGGTGTTGATCTTGAGATCATGAAGCTTTACACAGGAGTCAATCGTACGAAGGGGAAAAGACATAGCTCTATTTCAGGAAATATCTCTGACATGTGCTAAAGTCTTTATATCAGCTTCATTGAAATAAACGTGCACACTTTTGATGTTTTTTTTTCAGTTGTGAATATGACACAGTTTTCTTTGAGCTCTGGTGAACCTCTGTGTTCATCTGTCTCTGCGGGCATATATACACTATATTCTTTATCTTCATTCCTATCCTACTTCCTATTTCAATCCACATCATACTCACATATATGCAGCAGAAACTCTTCACACACTTTTTACTGTTTATCCCAACAAATGGAGTTTGAATTAATGTCATATTACCAATGTCTTCCGTCATAATCCAGGCGATTAAATGCTCAGAAATAATAATAAGCTGTTTTTATGCCTGCAAACTCTCTTCAGGGATGGAAAATTATATTATAACATATTTTAAAGTGAGAAAAAAGCAGCAAATCTGTATACTGGGTTTGCAGTTCTCTACCTGCCCACTAGGAGTGAGCCTTGAGTTTCATGACTAGATGAGCACACATGATCAGCCATCATGCGTCACCAAGCTATTTCACAGATGTAACTGATTATGGTTCAAATAATGACACACATACACGTGCACACACAGACACACACAGACACACAGACACACACACACACACACACAGACACACACACACAGACACACACACACACACACACACACACACACACACACACCACTCTATATTTTCTTGCCATCTTAAAAAGTGCTTGTGCATGTGGCCTTTGTTTACTGTATTTGACAGCTGGTTCCTGTTCCAACACACGCCCACCGCCATTAAATACAACTTGTTTTTGGGTCAAACTTTCCAATCTCTTGAGTGTGAGCCTCCAAGTACATTCAGCCAGCCAGAGTGTGCAGCCAGCGAGTTAGCATGGTGATTAGACAGTGAGCAAAGCAATAAATCGACAATAACCTCAAAGGGTTATAGTCTGTTTTTCACCTCTGCTACAGTCTATCTGTGTGAGTCACCACCTCTTCTGTGGAATTTGGTGTTTAATGTCAGAGCATCCAAGTGATGCTTCCCCCAACACGTCATTCACATTTGAGAGACTAAATAGAATAATACACAGCAGTGCACGTCACATTCGGCTTCGGGCTCTTTGGCCATTTTCCACTGTGAAAATTACATGCAAAACAGAAATGCGTTTAGAGTTTGTCACCATGAGGCAAGACGTGTATGCTTTATACCAAGTCTCCCCCCTCAGTCTGTCAATTTCAAGCTCCAGCAGGTGTCAGTCATGTACTGCTATAAATAAACTCTTCTCACCGTGAAGCTTGAGGAGGTTTGTTCCACCGGCAACACACACTCAGCACATCCGCACCCACACCCACATCCAGGATTCAATGTAAAAAAAGCTATTTTCCTACATATGGTTCAACATGGACTCCTTCGTCATGCACTCCTTCGTCGAGTTGTTTGAGCTGCAGCTCAACGCCGACAAAACTAAGGAGCTGGTGGTGGACCCCTGCAGGACGAAATCACCCCCCACACCCATGTCCATCAATGGAGTGACTGTGGACTCGGAGTCCATTTGGATAACAAAGTGGACTTACCTTCAGTAATAGACTCATTCCTCCCTCTGGCCATCGGACTTTATAATAAATCTACCTTGGGTCGGGGAGGGACAGTGGGGGTCATAGGGACCCTCTCACTGTCACTCTATAGTATGTCCGTAGTTAGATAGCCAGATGCACATTTGCACTTTATACCCCTGTCCTTCTTATGTATTTGTACTGTCATGTACTGTTCCCCGATTGTATGTAGTTTGCCCCTTATTGTGTGTACTTATTATGTTGTACTTATTAGCTGCATGCACTCTTGCACGTTTCTCTATATTGCACTAGTTTTGGTGATTTCTCGTTCTAGTTTCATTCTGCACTGTACTGTAACTGTTGCACAGTAATTTCCCACAGGATAGTAAACTTTTATCTTATCTTATCTTATGTAAGAGGTATAAGGGTGCTTATTCAAGCTGGCACCAAATATAGTCTTGCTCTAACTTAAACTTTAACTTCTGGTTAATCGATTAAATATTTCACTTCCTCTACATTTGAGCCATCTGAAGGATTTGGGAATCTTCACACACAACAAATTAGGGCTGACTCAAGGTTTGAAAGCAGAAATTACTGACTGTATAAAATAGGTAAAACAGGGGGGGAAATGCTGAAGGGTTTTCACAGCTTCATGTGTATCTTCCTCACTAACATTTATGCCTTTTTTATTATTGATGACCCTGTAAACAGACAAGGACACAAGATTGCAGCTACACCCACCATCTCTACAGTGAAGAGATAAATGGAAACTCATCCAGTCTATTCTGCAGTTTAATTGTCCATCAGTGCACAATCACTGCTCCTTTACACAATAGAACTCTATCAAGAGTTGGATATTTATCATTCACAGGCCATACAAAATTACTAAAACTTAAAAATTAACCAGAACACCCTGAATGAGATGGCTGGAGCTTTGGCTCTTTGGTGAGACGTGTGATGTCAGCTAGTATTGATTATGTTGCAACTCGCAACTGTTTTGAGTCGATACTTGATACAAGGGTCAGTTTTGAAAATCTATGTTCACAACAGTAAGATGTTCTTATCAAAGGTGCATATTTCAGTGCATTTCTCCTCAGAGTGCTTATGTAACGTCTTTAGAGCTCAAGCAATAGGGAGCCGCTTTCTGCTTAATATCACTTTGCAGCTGAATTATTTTGTGTTATAGGTTATCAGGCACATCAGCTGATTCCACATAAAATGGTGTGGCAAAGGCCTTCAACTCCTACTGTTTACTGTTAATGTCCTGATTTCTTTAATGAAATGCCTCAATATGTAAACACACATTCTCCAGTATGTTCAGATGTGGTATAAAAGGCTTTTGTCTTTACACAGTGGGGAAATGCACACTGTTACTGCTTTTAAGAATCCACAGCTTTAATTTAGCTTCAAATGATTTTGAGTTTGAAAGCAGAGAGCTGAGAAGCAGTTTGGGGCTCATCAGCTTGACGTTCAGCTTTTAAAGGTACTTGGTTATGTCAAACTTGAGTGCTAGATCACACAACCACTTGCTATTGCAGAGTTCCACGTCAGGTTTTCCCTTCATCTCCATGGATTGCTTGAAAAACTGTATGAGCATGTTCCCTCTCAGCCAACGCTCTTCACAGTGATACTTCACAATACTCAGAGTCAAGGTCATTTAGTAACTCCTTCGACCGATGGCTATTTTGCCCTCGGCTTGCATTTATGATTTGCCTCACAGGCCTGAACAAATGGTATCATTCTGATCAAATGGCCGGACATTCCCCACCCCTGGTCCAGAGGCTGTAGTCTGTGAACCTCGTGTCGCTCTTCAATCCAGCTTTCTGTGGTGTTTTTGCTCTTTGTCTGCTTTTATTAAGATTTCTGCTATGATCATTTGAAGTCCTTTTCATAAAACACCCCTGCTCTCACAAACCATGTTATCCTCAGCTAATCCAGTGAAATATGCCATATCAAACATACCTCTTTGAGTAAATCCATCTACCAGTCTCTTCTCTACTACCAATGTAATGAATTGAACGAATATTACCCGGTATGAACACGAATGAATGAATTTAATCATTTTCTCGCATGCACTTCTGATTCTCTTGTGCACTTGTTTATATATATATAGTAGTGAATTTGGAAGAAATAAGGTTTGCTATAACAATATTGAGTAGTATAATAGTGTTGCCTTAAATAATTGTCATCATAAGGCACATTGAAGTGATAGTATTGTAAGTGGCAGTAGCAGTAGCAGAACAGGCAGAATTGTTGATGTTTGGAAGGATCTGATCTTGAGGGTGCGTTCATACTGTCATAAGTCTGCACAAATGTCCATGGATGCATTTGATGTTTTGTTACATTAGATTTTTGTGTTGGTTTGACATTGCATGAGATGGAACTCACTGCAAACAAACAAACAAACTGCATTGCAGTCGACATGGATGTTATCTGATCTAATTTTTCAGTCATTAGTTTCACAAAATGTCCCCTGAAATTCACTGCATTGCAAGTAGTAGTATATCTCCTCTTATGGTGTTACAAACAGCTGATGAATACTGTATATTTCCTGTTTTATGCATATTTACGGTATCATTTCTGTCGCAACTTGACTAAAACTTTGCTCCCACCTGCAGTCAACAACACCAGGGTTCTTTTTTTGGTGGGCAATTTCAGTTTGGTTTGTGTGTGTCAAAGCGACCTTAAACTCATGGAAGTGCTATCATGGACTTGCTTGTGAAAACTAATTATGTTGAATATCGATTTATTTTTATTAAAAAGGTGAACAGCTTTGTCTCACCAAAGCCAAAGTAACCAAGTACCTCATACAGTTTTTTGCCATGTCACCACATTTAAGAGGGAAAAGTATTTTTTTGTGTACTACATTTATCTAGGTTTAGTTTTATGCATCACAGCTTTTAGTGGCGAATTTAACACTTTTTTCAGGCCTGTAGACACACTGAGTATGTTTACATGCACCTAACTTGGACTAGAGGCATGAAACATTGAGTATACTCCAATTAATGCCACGCTTCAGTGTCATTACATCTAGTGTTTTGGATACTTGTGTATTTGTGTTTATTAATGCAGCAGAACCATTGCATGTGTAGTACTTGTTTCAGCTCTGAGTGCAGCTGTGTCTTGACAGTAGTTGCAGAACATGTGTGATGAGCTCAGTTGGAAGATCAAAGAGGAACTGGAGGGTGCATCATAATCTGTGAATCACACAGTTGAAGTTAGAATGGAATCAATGGTGAGAGCTGAAGTCAAACACAGCCTCATCACATCCCGTCTTCACTTCTTCCCATTAAGTTTTAATCTGAAATGCTGTGAAAATTCATCACACTGTAATATTGCATGTTCGCCTCATAAAAAATTATAATTTCCACTGTCACCAAGGGACAGCTAGAGGACAGTTTTAATGTATTCTGCAGGAATTGGAATGCATGAAGTGCTCAGAGCGCTACCCACTAAAGCGAGTGGCAAAAGGCCTGTGATTACAGAGCTTATCCTGAATAATAATTCAGCTCAGCTGAAGGCTTCTGATGAATCATATTTTCAACAGGGAGAATAACCCTTTTCATATTATCCATCACATCTGAGAAGACTAAGACTAAGAATGTCCTCACGTACAAAATGAGAATGACAAGAAGACTTGATTCCAACATATTTATGGGTAGAAAAGGTGTGCTGGATATTGATCAGTTTGGCTCATGGTCAGGGGAGACGGAGCCTTACCTGTAATAATCCAATGAAAAAGGCTGTTATTTCTATATGAGTCAAATAATGTTTTATTGTCAAAACTGCAAAATGTGCAGAGCTCAAATGCAGGGAGAGATGAGAGGTGAGGCAGCAATGAGCTCAGCTGGGTTAACAATCTGTGTGTCACCAAGGTAATGTTTGTAGACCCCTTCATTACCTTCACCAACCATATTCCTGGTAACTTATGTCATGTAGGTTTATGGTCTCGTCATAAAACTGCAATGATAAAGCACCAGGGGAGGCAGCTATGACATCTGCCCCACGTTAGCTAGCTCTAGCAAAACATTTTCCAGAGGCTACAAAAATGGAAAACATTATATGTAGCCTTAAAATAATAACAATCAAAACTGGCTGTGATAAAGAATGGAAGCCCTACTACTACAACTGCAGAGGACATTTTCAGCTCCGTGGACTTGTATTTGAGTTCAGTGGGCCTAAGCTGGGACCTGTGCGTCAGTATCACAACTGATGGCGCTGCCTGCATGTCAGGAAAACACTCGGGGGTCGTGAGGAGAATACTTGAGAAAGCTCCGAATTCAACTTGGAACCACTGTTTTTTGCATCGAGAGGCCCTGGCAGCAAAGGATATGGTACCAGTGCTTCATGGAACATTATAAGATGTCGTCCAAGTGGTAAACTACATTAAACAAAGTGCAAAGAACACCCGATGTTTTCAAAAACTGTGCCAAGATCTTGGTAGTGAGCATGTACAGGTATCATGCCGAGGTACGCTGGCTTTCGAGGGGAAAGGTACTGTCCCGTTTTTTTGAACTACGAAGTGAAATTGCAGCCTTTCTTGCCCAGAACAAGTCGCCTCTTGCAGACCTGTTTAGCAACAGTGTGTGGCTCCCACACGTTGCTTACCTCGCTGATGTGTTCGAACAGTTAAACACATTAAATGTGTCTATGCAGGGGAGGGGGAACAATATGACAAAATCAATGCTTTCAAAAAAAAGATCTCCGTGTGGGCAAGTCATGTTTCTAAAAAACGATTCAACATGTTCCCCAATGCCTGTCATGAGGGACAGCAACTGGACACGGGAGGAAAAAATGTAATGGAGAAAACAATCACGACACATCTGAATAAACTTCTGGAGCGGTTTAATGACTACTTTCCTGAAACACAGAGGGATGACGACTGGATATGTGACCCCTTTGGAATCAACGTAGAAAGCGTCACGTTGCCAAGCAACGAAGAGAGTCAGCTGGTGGAGCTGTCATGTGACCGCACGCTGAGAAAGAAATTCACGGAGGTAAGCCTCTCCCAGTTCTGGTGCAGCAATGTGATGAGCGAGTATCCTTCCCTTGCCACTCGAGCAGTAAAAATCCTCCTACCATTCAGCACTACCTATCTCTGTGAGTGTGGCTTCTCAGCTCTGGTTCAGCTGAAGACTAAACACAGAAATAGACCGAGCACGATCTCAGAGTTGCCTTGTCTACTATAACTCCAGACTTTGAGACTCTTGTCAAGAGCGAAACACATCCCCAGTTCTCCCATTAATTCCTCCAAACTCAGGTCTGTCAGTGTTACACCTAAGGTTGAAGTGAGTGCTGCTTAATTTTCTTCATGTTTTTCAGTATTTACCTACTGATAAGTATATGTAATCAGAAGAAAAGTTAATTTTGTATACTTGAATCTTTTTGAATTGCACTTTTTGTTTAATTTATTTTGAGTTTGTAGATAAAAGCTGCTACTCAAGACACTGAATCCTTTTCCATAGTGCAGTGTTTGGTTGTAAGATTCAGTGAGTGACTATTCTCAGTCTTTTTTAAACTACTTCTCAGTAGTTGGACTTTTTTATTTCATGTTTGCATGAAAGCACTTTTGAGTCTGTTAAGTCTGTTATGTTGTAATACCTTGTGTTCTTAAGATGCACTTTTTGTTCTTTAATTAAAATGCAGCTAATTGTAAATATTTCCCTCTTTAGCATTGCGTTTTGCATTGCACTGTGTTCGAATACTGTCTCAGGTTCAAACTGCACCATCTTTTCATTAAATAAATTTGAGAAGTTGAAAATTTTCCTCTATTTGGGTCGCGGCTTGTCATTAAGGGGTGATGGTGGGTCCCGAAGCCAGACCAGTTGAGAACCACTGCACTAGAGGCTGCCATTTTTATGGGAATCCCACGGGACGGAAGTCAACTTTACTATTAATCACGTGATTGGGACGGGACAGGATTAAAAAGTCAACGGGAGCAGACGGGAGCGGCAACCAACCAATAGGACCAAAGAACAAAATAAAAACAATACAGGACAGGCGCCGCCATTTTTTTGCAGTTTGAACACAAGCCTACACTGTAACGCAAGTCAAAAGAACTACATGGCCCAGAAGCCAACAGTGCTCCCCGCCACTGCTTTCCGCCAGAAGCCAGAGTGAAACAGCAATGGAGGGAGCAAGTGCCACCGGAGGAGCTGATGAGATAAAACATGAGTGCAACGGAAAGTCCGTAACAACAACCTTTCTGTTACGCTCAAACCACTGGAAGGGAAGTCACAGATTAATGATAAAACTTCATGAGAGTCGAGTGTGACGGAATTAACACGCAGTATGCCGCTTGTAAAACGTGTTCAATAATTATCAAACACACCACTGAGTCAGGGACGAGTGGTCTCAAGAGGCATACGTGCAAGTTAAATTCAGGGGGAAATCTTTTTAAATAAAACTGCAGCGCACAAAGATATCTAAAAAAAGAATGGGGAGAAGATCAAATCAAATTCAATGTATTGCCTAAAGCAGTGTTTTTCAACCGGTGTGCCGTGAGAGATCGTCAGGCGTGCCGTGGGAAATTATCGCAGCGTAAATTTCGAAGAAATAATAAGAGACTCATCGCACCCCAATAATAAACTTTTCACCCTCCTCCCATCCGGAAGGCGTAACAGAAGCCTACGCTCTCGCACCAGCAGGCTAGAAAGTTTCTTCCATGAGGCGAATTGAATCTAATCTAATCTAATCTAATGTATCGACAACAATGCTAAAATGCAGGAAAACCTTGAGACTTTAAAAGACCTTATTAATGTGTTAATGTGACCTTCTTCTTAGCCAAATGGGAATTAGCAATGGCAACGATGAGAGTGCGAGCACTGCTAGTCATGGCCGATATGTGGAGGTATTACATGCTTTTGCTGATAAAGATTAAAGGTTAACTGCTTCCTAACCAAATGAATATAAAAAGTTTAACATAAAAGTAAACAGACAAAAAGGGAAAAGGCAGCAAACCCGTGTTACTATCTAGTGTTACTAGATTGCTGAAATGTCAAATTCTTTCTGACAAGGACAAACATTGAGCCGGTCCGTCCGAAGAGACCCTGCGAGGTAAAACAAGAGCCTCAGTTAAGGCTTCCCCATGCGGTATTATCGGGTCAATAATGGGCTGATTTCTCTCAGCTGGTAAGCACACTAACTTCTGCTGGGCACACCTGAGGACAGACAGAGGGAGAGGGAGGCACACACAACCACAATCCACCACGGACTAAATGCAAATCACCCGGACAGCTCCCTAGTTTTTTGGTCCAGAATCATCTGATGCAGGCAGTTCCCGAGGCGACCAGGTTCCTCCAGCTGGTGCTCACTATAAAAGCTATAACAGCAGTTGAAAGCTTGTACAGTTCAAAGGTCATTCTCTGCTATGAAACAGACATAGAATGATTTTCATCCCTGGCAATCACTTCTATTGAGATGGAGAAACTTTTAAAACTAAAAGGAAATAAAGACAGCAAACCTACAGAAAAGTCAATCAGTCCAGGGGGACAGACGAATGGCCTACGCCCTGAACATGGTCCAGCGGGCTCTCAAGAGTAAATGTGAGCAAAATGGGGACAACAATATCACAATATTTTCCATCACTTTGGAGGTATTCAACAACATTTTCAGTCTGTAATGTAATATACTCAATGACCTCAGTTGACCTGAAGTCTGTGCTGGATCCAATCTATTTCAGCAACAGAACTCAAGTTCTTGCTAAAAGAAACCAGGTCTCATTCAGAGACATCGGATTCTGTATCCACCCCCCTGGTGAAATATTAAAACAGCTAAAGCCACACTATTTCCATTTCAGCATGTATCCATAGTGAGACCATGTTTCATCAAAGATTGCACAGATAGAGCAGACTGCTCGTGTAAAACTGAGCGCAGAGGGCAGAGGACCTAACAGCACCATTGTGCCAGCAGTTACATACAGGTCATTTCATCTGCATGACAACAACGCTTACTTAAATGCTCACATCTTTTAAAAAGACGCACGTCAGCTAGATGAAAGGCCAGTGTCAAATGTTTTCCCACAGGTAACATTTTGGCCAAGTATATAACTCACAGGTGAAATTGAGGGAGGAGGTGCATGAAAATTGCTTGAAGAGATCGGGTCATGACATTCACCACCTCCAAGGGTATAGGAGCATATGAGCTCTCCTTTGCCCAAGTGGAAGACGGATCGAATGGACAGCTACAAAGAGAAACAGCTCTGTCAGTCACAAGGACTCCAGGGACAGAAGATTGTATTGATTTCAGCTGGCCTGTGCGTGACTGGAACCATAAAGAAATGCTGCTCGATGTTGGAGATCTGTCCCAACCCGGATGGACTGTAAATATTGTGAGTGGACACAGCGTGGAGGTCAGCCAAAAGCCAGAGCCCCACCAATTACAAGGAAACAACATATAAACGATTGTGCTTGACCTCTATTTTTTTATAAGACACAGCTTCACAGAGTCATAATACACCATAAAAGCAAACATTTATCTACCTCAAAACTGCTCCCCTGCTTCTCTGAGAACGCCAGCCTGCTGGTCACAAAGTGATGGAGAGCAGATTCCTCCGTAACTGTTACTTGCGTCGCAGTTCTAGGGAATTTTACGAGGTCATACTTGTTCCATTTTCCTAGAGCTTCACAATTTGGAGCATTTTGGAGCTGCTTTGCTGTTCCTGAACTGTTCACTAGCTTTCCATATCAGCCCCTTTGATGGCTTGTTGCAGTCAATGGGCAGGTCCTAGTCAGTTGGTGGAATCTGGTGGCTCAGGTCTTCGACATCTACAGTTATTGGTCTGTCCTTACCTGCCCTACACTGGTAACCCTGGCTTGCTGTACATCCCTGACAACCTCTCTGCAGGTGAGAAACAATTTCTTCTGGTTTCCCTCATGAAGCATCTCATTACAAACACTAATTCAGTGCACCTGATGCTTATGCACAATTGTGTTGTGTTGCAGCTCCACCACTATTGCAATGTCCACATAAAATAAATAAACTTCAATTGGAACTTCAATACAGACCATTAATCACAAAGGGATGTCTTGAAGGAGAGAAGCTAGCATTGTCCCGCGCATAAACAGTTATAAATGAGGCCTCAGGTCTGGTCTCCATCGATCCCCACTAAAGACACTCGAGATGCATATCAAAGCTCTACTTTTGTTTTCATGTTTCCCTTTTGTTTTTTGTGTGGGCAGGTGTATGTTTCATATAACAACATCCCCTACTTTCATTGACCTTTCACCATTTGTCGCTGTTGTCCATTCATGTTTGATCAAACCTGTCTTGTTATGATGACGTCAGTGCAGCCTGCTGTCAGATAAGCTACGCAGCTTGTCTGATCACAAACAGATTTCCACTGTGGGAGTGTGTATGTTTGATAACAGGTATCTGCATAGTTTTGTCTGGTATTCCTTCATTGTCAATCTGAACATTTGTAAAATGTAAAATGTAAAAAATGGTGGAAGAAAGTGATCTCTAGGTCACATGAGGAATGAACAGCAAGAAGCGATCAAATAAGAGCTTCTGAATGCACCATCATACACAGGACAGGTACAGGTGATACATAGGACAGGTAATGTGCCTGACAGCACAATACCTATAACCCTCAGTGATAACACCCCTACCTATAAATCTGCCAACACATGTTCTACATTTTCAAGTCCTTTCCTCTGTGACAAATCTTAATGTTGAAGTTTTGCAATAATAAGTGCCATTACACAAAGTGCAGGTTATTAATCAAACAGACATCTTATATTCTGTTGCAGTTGGAGGGGACTTCGCTTCTGACGTGCACCGAAGAGAGTTTGTATTCATAAGTATTCATTGAGTGGGCTGTTTTAAATGCAGTCAAATTAAAAGTCAGAAGCGAGAATTTTACGGATATTTCATAGAGATTACATCACATTGCATGTTTTTTTTAATGTGGCATTTGATATGACCACTGACATGTAAATGTTCCCCAGAAAAGGCTGAATTTGGCCTTGATGAAAGAAGTATGTTACATCATATATACATTTACTCTACTGGTATCTGACCTCGTAGCTTGAAAGTGAGAATCATGGGACGTCATCTCTAGGCTGCATCTTGCCCCCATTAACCCTTATAAAGTGACACCTCCCATAGCCCCTTCATGGTGTCACTATACTGCGTCAGCTTCTGTCAAATGCCACAGAGGACAGACAAGCCGAAAGTGAAATGCAAGACTCAACATTCTCCATGAGTTCTGAGGCAGCGGAGGGTGTGTGCCCCCACCCCAAACACATGAGAGCCGCTTCTGATATGTGTACGTTCCTGCAGACTGTCTGTATCTGCACACACAGGCCTGAAAGGGATGAACATGGCCATCACACTGGAGAATCACTCAACACGCTGTCCTGCAAAAAAATGTGATACCATGACAAATATTTGCTGACTGCTGAAATTGTGGTAATTAAAGCAAAGGATTCATGTGTTTTGCAGAAATTAGAGTTTTGATCATTTCTCACTGGGATTTGTTGGTGTTCGATGGAAGGGAAGAAAACACTCTCCCGGCAGCGTTTTCTGACAAGACCCAAAATCAAAGCACAGCAACGGTTACTAACACATCAATAATAGTTTCATGAGCACCCTATTTGCTCCAATTAATATGCCGTTTCACCTACTCTCCCACTCAATACAGCCTGTGTGTGCACACGGACCTGTGGGTGGGTTAGATGCCTTTTCTGCTAATGAGAACATTATGCTTTGCAATTAAAAACTCCACATCTCTTCATACAGAATGAATATCATCATCACAGCCCATGGTTTATTGAAGCACGACAGTGGCAGTTAATCTGTAATTATGAAGCACATATAGCGTATACATAAAGTGTGTGACCTGGCTGAACTTCCAGGCAGTATGTGAAGTTAGTGAGCACTTAATTGAATAAGGTTAATGCATAAATAGGGATTTTGGAGCACATCTCTGTATTCCAGTCTAAGTTTATGAAGCAGCCTGTCCACCTCATTTGGGGGCTGGACATTAGAGCCTATACCATGGAGCAATCACATGTGTCAGCTTTCTGTGTACTGTATGTGAATACATGTATGTTTTCCTAAACTGTTTTATTGCTGTAATGACATTCCATGCTGACATATTTCAGTGTGACCTCAAACTGCAAAAAACGCGGCATAACGGATAAGCCAATAAGAGGCCAGTAAGCCGCTGACACGCTAACATGAATTCACTGTCTGATATAAAGAAAAATCGTTCTATAAAACTGAAGATTCATTATACCTATACTCAACAGGATGTACTGGATGCATGGACATATTCTTACATATTAACTAGAAAAAAGCACAGTCTTTGATGAAACAACAGCAGGAACTTCAAAACATAAGAAGGTGGTAACTCAGTTCACCCTGTAAACACCCATGAATATGACTGGATTGTGACCCAGCTTCAGTGTTCTGCCCAAAATAACGCACACACACACACACACACACACACACACACACACACACACACACACACACACACACACACACACACACACAAAGTTTGAGCTTTATCTGGTATGTGCGATGAGCTCCTCCAGCAGATAAAATATAAAACGCACCTGCACCGTGTTTTATCTGCACTAGCCATTAATATGGCTCATTACTCCCCTGGGTCCTCCACTGAGGTGAAACTGACAGATCCCCAGCAACAAACCCAAGTGAGCTGGCAGACAATGTGCCATGTGTTGTAAAGTAAAAGGTAACCTAACATTACTTATCATAATGTGCACAGCAGGATGGTTAGATGGACTTTCATGGACCCATTCCATTAAACCACAATGTGTCCTGTTAACCCATTCTCATTCCCAACTCATCCATCAGTCAGGCTTGTCACATTGTTTCTTAAATACAATTTTAAGCTACAGCCACACTCACCACTACTGTATCGTTTTTTTTTTACATTCCCATTGGTTCTTGGCCAATATCTAACTGAATTTGTAGCAGATTATAATAATCTTGTTTGTGCTTCTAGTGTACAGTAAACGATTTGGAAGCATGGGTTGTGGATTGGTTGGCTCATTTCTTTTTGTGAGGCTGTACAATGTTTTATGTAACTAGTGACCAAAAGACAAACAGGTCCACAACAAAAATTAATTAATGAAATTAATAGAATAAAAATGTAATCCCAGACCACCACCAATGCAAATTGTTCTTGTCTGTACCATTCATGCATTAATAATGAGTGAATACACACACACAAACAGAATGGAATTTTGGCATGATAAGGGGGTTTTGAGAGTCCACCTATTTTCAATATCTATATGGACTTTGTTATGCGGTGCGCACGACATGAACTGCTGAAAAAGTTTCCCGACAGCCGTGTTCTGGTCGAGTTCCAGATACCAAATGAGGTATCACCTTGTGAACTCCGTAGAAGAGCCCCTGCAGCAGGTCAAAGAAGAGTAACTGAGTTACTATATGCCTTTATATTCTCGAGTATTAAGGAAGGGCTTAATCAGATTATAGCTATATATGACAACACCTTTATTAAATTTGGGCTACAGATGTCTTATAGTAAGACAGAGACCATGGCGTTTAATGTTGGCGAATCAATCATGACTCAGGAATCCTTGATATCCGTGATATCATCAACAGCTGCAAGCTGCCTCTAAGTGCAGACCGTCCTGAGCTGATGCAAGGAGAATGTTACTCACCGTCCGTCCACCCACACATCTCCATACTGTACGGATGTTTCTGATGAGTCATCCTGTTGGCTAGTAGAAGCCTTTGGGAGACAATGCACATGCTCAGTCAGAGAATAGAGACAAAGCTAGAGTGCCAGAGCTGTAAAGTTCTGTATGATGGACTCATTAGCTCATGTGCTCCTGTTGAAGATACTGACAGGGATGTTAATGCAGCTGATGGGTGATACAGTGTGTTACAGATATGCACACTCCTTTGCCAGCATCACAAAGATTCATGGCTGCTGTTGGCTGACACTCGATGTATTCCTACAAGATCTGTCACTCAATTTGAGAATGCCATCAGATAGATATAGGAAAAGCTCAATAATGTAAGGATATACTTTAGTTTGCCCACAAGATTAGAATATCAAAGTGAATGACAAAGTGAATCAATCAATTATTCTTTCCTGCTTTTAACTAACTTGCAAATGTTGTATTCAAACAAACTGCATCAGATCATGTAAACAGCTTATTCTTGAAAGAAAATATCCAAGGACAACGGAAATGAAGAAGAACATCCGTCTGAAGGTGTGAAAGCTTGTTTCACACAACAACAACAAATGGGCTCTGTGGAAGAACACTTGCCACTGCAGCACAGCAGCAAACAGCATGTTGCCGCCGCCTGTTCACCCTTTATCATAGCATGCAGCACTTCCACCTTTGCACTTTACAGCACATTACGTTTCATAACTCATAATGGAGACCCCTGGGAACAGAAAACACCCTAAAGAAGAGGAATTGGCTGCTTTGCCCTGAGAGAAAGTGTTGTTACTTTTGCTGAATCATGAATAATGTATTGTTGTAGATAGAACAATTGTTGTAAAATATATAGAATAAAATGAAGTAACTGGGGTCAATATAGTTCACAGTAAACCAAATTGTTGGCTCTGACAAGTCTGGTGATAAAACAGAGGATTTGACAACTCCTCACTCCAGGAGGGCTAGATAACACATATCTGGCAACAGGTGAAGAGTGCAGCTGAGGGCCACTGCATTACCTTATCAAAGCCCTAGCATTTTGGGGACAGCAGAAGGGAGACTTCAAAATACAAATAGCTCTGCTGGAAAACAAAACAAGATTATCTCTTTAAGAGCAGTGTGGTGCTCTAATAGGCAATGCTCAGCATGCACAGCAGTGCTGTCCTCTGGTAACCCCCAGCCCTGCCTCCACCAGCCATGATGTAAAGCCAAGTGACCTTCTGCAGTCACAACATCTATTTTGTTATTTATATAATCCATCCACAGCTATCTCGGTGACAAAGCACCCGCTTCCACAGGAGCAGCAGCAGCCAGGGCTCTGACAGGAGATGTGAGCGTCACTATAGCAACAGCAACTATGTGATGTTTTATGCTGGCCTCGGAATCAGGCCCCGATCCACTGCATAGATGTTTCTGGCTAACATTTCGGAGGTAAATGATTGTGTTACAGTGATTGACGGGACCAGAGTACATCATCAGAGCGAGCATGTGTTGTTTGTGCTGGGGAGAGGATTAAGAAACAGCAGCTGCAGCAGAGCCTGAGTGCTGCTGAGCTGCTACTTCCCTGTTTGGGAAGTCCACACTGGCGCTTTCGCCCCCCACCCAGTACTCCCCGCGTCCTCCACTGAGGTGAAACTGATAGATCCCGAGCAGCAAACCCAAGTGAGCTGGCAGACAATGTGCCATGTGTGGTAAAGTAAAAGGTAACCTAACATTACGTATCATAATGTGCACGGCAGGATGGTTAGATGGACTTTCATGGACCCATTCCAATAAACCACCATGTGTCCCGTTAACCAATTCTCATACCCAGCTCAGTCAGGCTTGTCACATTGTTTCTTATATACAATTTTAAGCTACAGCCACACTCACCACTGCTGTATCGTTTTTTTACATTCTCATTGGCTCTTGGCCAAATTCTAACTGAATTTATAGCAGATTATAATAATTTTGTTTGTGCCTCTAGTGCAGTGGTTCTTAAACTCTTTGTCTGACGACCCTACAAAAAAAACTGGAGAGGTCTGCGACCCCACTTTCCCAAAACCTACAAACAAACAAAGAAATTAAACAAATGCACAAATCATCAGAACCAGTCCAGATCTAAAACGGGAGCCAGGAGTCACAACAGAGAGACAGTGTGTATTTATGAATAGAACGATCTCACTTCCTTTAATAACACACATAGGCCATGTTAATAAGAAGGATGGGCCTGCTTCCGCGAACATAGCAAGTCAATTCTAGGATCGATGCTGCTCACAACAACACAGAGATTTTCCTCCATGCTGCTGAGCCGACATCTGTATTTATTTTTTATATAGGCCAGGGACGAAAATGTCTTCTCGCACAGATAGGTCGATCCAAAAGGCGTGAGAATGTCCATGGCAGCCTTGGACAACCCGGGGTATTCCTGCGCAACTGACAGCCAGAATTCATCCAAAGTTTTTGAGGCAAACGACATCTGTAATGTGCGGTCGCTGGACAGCTCAATCAGCGCATCCTCGAGCTCAGATGGCAGGTTGTTTGAGGAGCAGCTGGTGAATGGTTGTCGTACCCAGTCATAATGCTCTACATTTTCTGTGAGAAAGTACTGATGGAATTTGTCGAGGAGACTTCGGAGATGAGAGCTTATTGAGGCTTTCAATGAATTGGCATTCATGTCATTCTCCTCCAAAAAGTCATGCAGCTCCGAAAACATTTCAAAATCCCAACTCTCTGCTGCCCAACGCTGCAATTTTTTTTCAATCTTTGTCCGAGAGGGTCAGGATGTTAGTGTTGAGGCCTTGTAATGACAGGTTGAGAGTATTTAATTTGTCAAATATGCACGCCAGGTAGGCAAGACGTGATATCCATTTCGAGTCAGTGAGATGGTCTGCAAGAGGGGAATGCGCGTCTGAGAGGAAGGTGCGCACCTCGCTTCGCAACTCAAACAGGCGTGTAAGAACTCTGTCCCGTGAAAGCCACCTTACTTCGGAATGGAAAAGAAGGGATTCAAGAAGGGATTCCCTTCTCTGCCATTTCCTGGCAGAGAAGGGCGAAGAGTCTTGAATTTAGAGGGCGCGATTTGATCGAATTCACTATATGGATTGCTGTTTGGAGAACATTGTTAAGATCGGGTTCAAGTGTCTTGGATGCCAGGGCCTCCCTGTGGATAATGCAGTGAGTGAACTTGAAATGTGGTGCAACGCTAAGGACCTTTGCTTTCAGTCCTTTATGTTTTCCCAGCATAGCCCCAGCACCGTCAGTGCATATGCTTATGCAGTTATCCCAATACAGGCCTGTCTCCTCCATCCAACCATTAAGACAGTTAAAAATGTCTCCACCGGTACACCTTCCTTCCATCGGAGAGCAGAACAGCATGTCCTCATGAAGTTTCCCGTCATGACTGTAGCGAATGAATACCATTAAGTGCGCGACATTAATCAAGTCAGTAGACTTGTCTAACTGCAAAGAAAACCGTTTTTCACTCTCTCGATGAGCTGGCATTTCATGTCATTAGCGATGTCGTTAATGCGCTTGGACATGGTATCATTGGAGAGGGGAATTTGTTTAAGCACACTTGCAATCTTTTCACCATGCATTGAGGTGGTCATCGCAATTGCTGCAGGAAGGATGAGGCTTTCAGCAATTGTGTGTGGCTTTTGTGCTTTGGCTACAAGGTGGGCCACTTTGTACGATGCTGCCAAGGCTTTAGTGGGCACAGTAGCTTGCCTATGCACTACAGTCTTTTGCCCATGCAGCGCAGCTTCTTTTCGTAAAAAGAATGCCATGGGTTTTTGAGCATCATCGGGATGTCGGCTTTCGAGATGTCGTCTCATTTTTGTAGGTTTTAAACTTTCATTTGCCAGAACATCGCCGCAAATAACACACTGTGGGTGGTCGAGCTCATGTTTTACCTGGCACGTGAATCCATATTTAAGAAATTCTTTCTGGTATCAGCGGCGCCTCGTTGGTGGTTCTTTTTTATTCTCACCGCCGGCCAGACTTGTCCCATCTGAGGATCGCGGAGGAGTAGGTGCACAACTAGAGGTTGATGGCACTTCTGAGCTTATATCAGGTTTTTTTAGCAGCCACCTGTCCATTTTCCATGAAAGTTATAACTAAGCTATTGGCTAGTAACGCAAACGTGGCTAGTAACGTGGCGTGTTAACTATGATGTTTTGTAAAAAAAACGGAAGAAGTTGAGTTTGAGTTGTGGGTGCAGATAGTTACATTGTTTCTATCAGAGGACCAATAAACGATAAGAAACCAGAGCCATTTAAAGCTGGATAACTTTTTCTCTCTCTCTCTCCTTCCTCTTAACAGCGTGTAGGAATTAGAAAAAGGCAGCTAATTTCCGACTGAAAAAACAAATCATTTGCTGACCCCACGGAAGTTTTTGGCGACCCCGTTTGGGGTCGCAACCCCTAGTTTAAGAATCACTGCTCTAGTGTACAGTGAACGATTTGGAAGCATGGGTTGTGGATTGGTTGGCTCATTTCTTCTTGTGAGACTGTACAATGTTTTATGTAACTAGTGACCAAAAGACAAACAGGTCCACAACAAAAACATTGAAATTAATAGAATAAAAATTAAATCCCAGACCACCATCAATGGTTGCAAATTGTTCTTGTCTGTACCATTCAGGCATTAATAATGAGTGAACACACACAAGCAGAATGGAATTTTGGCATGATAAGGGGGTTTCGAGAGTCCACCTATTTTCAATATCTATATGGACTTTGTTATGCAGTGCGCACGACATGAACTGCTGAAAAACTTACCCGACAGCCGTGTTCTGGTCGAGTTCCAGATACCAAATGGGGTATCACCTTGCAGCAGGTCAAAGAAGAGTAACTGAGTTACTATATGCCTTTATATTCTCGAGTGTAAAGGAAGCTAAATCAGATTATAGTAAGACAGAGACCATGGCGTTTAATGTTAAAAAAATCAATCATGACTCAGAAATCCTTGATATCCGTGGACAATGTGAACATCAACAACGTCAGGGAATTCCGGTACCTTGGCCACCTAATAAGAAATACTGCAAATTCATCAGCAGCGCTGCATTTGAGAATTGAGAATCAGCTTTCAAGAAGTGGGACGAGTTGAAACGCTGCTTGACTGACAGGGAAATATATCTGAGCACCCGTATGAAGATCCTAACATCATGCGTCAGGTCTCGTTTGCTGTATGGAATTCAAGCCTGTGATTTGTTGGCTTCAGATCTCCAAAAGATTGAAAGGAATGGATTCTTAAGAAAGGCAGGAGGATACACAAGAAAGAATGCTCCGTCCCGTAGCCAGCGCAGGAAGGGTATAGACCCAGCAACCCAAGTCAAAGGACAGATCAACTAGTCTTTCAAGATACCAAATGAGCGACTACGGGAAATTACAAGCTCTCACTCCATCTGAGACAATAAGTTTAAAGGCTGAAAAAATTTCAAATCTTACCCATTTTAAATTCATGACATCTCAAAAACTGTTAAAGTTTTTAGAGTTTAGGCCTAAAAAATGTTGAACGGTTCATCTCGCTGAAGGTGCTAGGGACAGTCTGAATGTGGATTTTGAAGGGAGAAATTGCTGTATATTTAAAAAAATACTACAAATATGATCATTAAGTCACAGCAATAATTCCCCGAATATGCTGATCGTTTTAATGTTTGAACAGTGCCTGAAAGTTGAAGTATGCAGAAGAAGTGAGGTACCAAAAAAACACCCTGAAGACAAATAACAAAACATCGAGAAGAACAAAGAGTTTGCTTGCCTGCCGCAGGAGGCCTCTTCCACTCAGGTAGAGAACCAGCGAAGGCGTCTCAGCAGAACAGCAGATGAACATCGGTGGCACTGCATGGGACCACAGGACAAAGGTGTTAAGGAGAAGTTGCAGAGACAGTATGTGAAAGCATACCCCCCCTGGAAAATCGCTGGTCCGCCTAGTTGCCCCCCCACCGGCTTGGCACACTCGACGCGGCGAAACGGTGGGTGCGCACACTCAACACACGTTGCCGGCACACTCGCCAGCACCCCGTCAAAATCAAAGTTATATATACATTTGCACAAATGGAGCATATGTTGACGTTACCATTTTATAATCAGAGTCAGGTTGTCTTTGCCTATTAGTCGCCTGAGGACCCAATATGACCCAATATGGTCTCTGGTTATCTGCTTGAAAGAGACATATTAAATGCTGGATATATACTATTTAGGTGCTGTGAGGAGGAAGAAAGGAACATCAAGGTTTAATTATGTTTTTAATTCAAAGTTTTTACACAGTTGAGCTTTCATGGGGATTCTCGGCTACATCTGCACGATGAATCACATTACATTACAGTCATCTAGCAGACGCTTTTATCCAAAGCGACTTACATTACATTACCACCCATTACAGAGGGGGGAGCAGTTGGGGGTTCAGTGCCTTGCTCAGGGGCACCTCGGCAGGGACTCGAACCCGCGACCCACCGGTTCCCAGGCGGAGGCTCTACCGACTGAGCTACTGCCTCCCCTCCCCCCTAATCACATCTCCTTCTCCCCTTCTTTAGGTTCCTTGCTGCAGAGCATTACTGCCACCAGCTGTTAGTATGCAAAGCTCTGCCGTCATCAGAAATGTGTGTAATATCACCCTGTGCTCAATGTAAGCATGTGTGTCGGCGCACAGCTGGTAGAATATGAGACAGAGACAATACAGGGAGCTGTTGCTGCCATCTGTGGGAGTCTGGAGGCCAGTTTGACGACTAACAGGCCTTCTTTCTGCAATTACACTCATCTATGATGAAACTCAATTACATGAAAAATAATTGGCCAGTTAATTAGAGAATAAATCACCCTCTGCTCACATAATTATTCTATTGTTGACAGAGTGTGTGTAGGTTTTAGGTCAGAAACCACTGACGCACATACACTTTCAGTTCAGAGATAAGTACTGATGTATAAAAAAAAATCTCATCAGAATGTATGACATTTCACAAAGATGAAGTAGCCTCAGTTTGACTTTTACAGACTAGTGGTCTAAGCCTTCCAAGTGAAAGAAATGAGTGAGAAATAAAAAAAGTCTACTTTCTTAAAGGGTCACATCTGATTGAACAATGTCAAACATCTAAAATATGCTCATTGGTCTGGTTTGTTAGTCCTTCTTAAGATTTAAGATATTTAAGATTTAAGATCCTTTATTTATCATCATTTTGCATGCAATTCACAGCCAATCGCATGCAATTGAAATTTATCTTGCACCCCCTCATATCACACACACAAACACATGCATTACAGAGGGGGCGCAGGGCAGCCATTATACAGGCGTTAATGGCTGTTTGGGTTCAGTGCTATTGCTCATGTGCACCTCGGCAGTGCTCTGGAGGCAAACTGACAACTCACCAGCTACCAGTCTGCTTACTTGGTACACATGGGGACTCAAACCTGCGACCCTCCGGTTCCCAGCCATCCATTTAGCAGACTGAGCTACTTCCGCCCCCTGATCAGTGATGATACAGATACATACAAAGGAACCCACTAGATTAGGTCTTTATTGGAACAAATAAAGAACAGTATGTTCAGCTTATCAACATGGTTTAGGTCGAAAATATTTCTGCGATGGAGACTCAGGCTACACGTAGAACGTGCCATTACATGTGTCCTTTATGTGTTCAGCAGTTATGGAAACAAATGCAGACAAAGGATGCGTAAGGACATTTCTGTAATGTCAGCCTAAAAAGAGAAGGCTAAAACTATAGACGAGAACAATAAAAGCAGCCATGCAGTGAGGAATTGGAGTTGCCAAGACATCGTCTTAGCATATAACCTTTGACTGAAACTGACACATTGACCAGTAGTGACGGTGAAGACGATGAAGAGGATGTAGCTGTAAACATACCAAACCAAACCAACCAATCCATCTTCATGGACATTCAAGGCGCACTAGCCTAACTAAAAGTAGCACGGCCACAAAAAGTCCAAGTGAACAGTCAAATCAATGCCCTATTAGCTTAGCCTATTCTTTACATTAAAAACAGACCTCATTAACAACAATGCCATTTTTTACAATGTCTCTCCGCTTCTTTTCCATATTGCTCGGGATAAGAAAGAAATTGGATATGTGATATAATCCCGCACCTCTCATTGAACAGTCATAGTGCCACTACTTCTCAATTTAACACAACCAAACTGCCACTGTGTTCCTGTGTTAACAGCTGCAAGAGACCTACTCCTCGTTAGCTCCACAGGGGTCACGCAAGCTTTGCTCTGCTTAAGATGTGTGACGGCAGCTAGCTAACAACTTGCTCATCTCAGTATAAATCGGAGGCCTAATAATGTGTGGGAGTTCAGATTTGTTGATGGGAGTCCATGCAGAGTTTGAGCTGTTGTGAAGCAGCCCAGAAGTGTAAAAGAATTGCTAAGGAGTCTATAGTTTCTGCATTGTGCTTGCCTACTGTGAGTTGAACCCCACGGCTTGGTTCACAACTCACACTGTGGAGAGAAAAGGCCAACAACCACAAAAACAACAATGTTTGAATTGCATTAGTGGCGCTGGGTGGATGAATCTGTCCTGCCCAGCAGCAGCAATACATCCAGCGTGAAAGACAAACCTTTTCCAGCAGTAGCAGTCATGTAGTTGTGCCGCTTCAATGCTTCATACGCAGCCAGTGTGAAAGGCATGTTAGCTCTTACCTTGACCCTAAACTCTCAAGAGAGCATGTGTTCATATCACATTAATATTTTCATTATGGACATTTACACCATAATGAATCACGTAAAAGAATTATGGCCTGATATTATCATAATGTTATTAAAACATAGCAGCAAAAGCATAGTTTGAGAAGAGAGATGATTAACTTGTGATGGTGAGATAATAACAGCATCCTTACACGGCAGACTCAGCACATCTTCCCTTATTTCCCATTAGGGCTATAGGAAGAAAAGATGTACCTATGGAGCCGCCCACCACAGGGCAGATAAAAGACTTTATCACCAAAGAGTCATTCTTCGAGAGCTGAAGCTTTAGAGATTCTAACTTTGTAAGAGAGATCATCTGTTGATGTCAAATAACTACAAAACACATTTATCGCAGAAAACAAAGCAACAATCACATTCAACGAACATCATATTGACCTGGAACATGAAGCTCCTGGGATATATCTATATATAGTTATGGTAAAATTCTGGCAGCTGTGGTTGCTGGAATTTGATACAGAATACAAAATAACACAAGAAAAAGGGTCACACTGTAAAAATAGTATTACAATGCTGTCATTGCATTAACATGTTCTGTAAAATGTACACTTAATTTATGGTTAATTTACATTGAATCCCATTACATTCCCTGGCTTTCCGGGCTCTTATCGGCAAATTCCTTGAAAAGTGTGATTGATTTAGCGCTTTGTTGTTTATCACCTTACACATGCATTTTTAAACATCACAAATCACAAATAGTCTCAGTCAAATGCATGTCATGTGATAGTGCATGTGAAGTCTGCAGCATCAATGTAACACTACTGCACATGAGCACTGTTTGTTGATGAACCTGGTACGTGAATAAACTACATTCACCTGAGGTCTGCTCTTTGTGTTATTCATTATATGCAAGTGTATGCGAGTATCGTCACAGTAGCAAGGCCACTGAACACCTTGAGTGTAACAAGATTACAGAACAAATTGCAAGATTACACATGCAATGCAGGTATTCTTTCTGTATTGTTGGTTGTGACTATTCGTGATGGGAATATTTGTTAAGTTTTTCCATCTCTGGCTTCCACTTTCTTTGAGCAGGTCAAACAGCTTCATCACCAAATGTTGATGGTCAATTGATTCAAACCCAAATTTGTGTCAAATTCCAGCAGCTGTAGTATCTTTCCTGACCCACACATTTATAGTGCTATCCTTTTCTTCTCTGAAATGTCACCATATTACAGTATTACTGGTCAGGCCTTGCAAGAAGCTACATGCAAAACTCCTTTTCGCTTTTGCAAAAACAATGATCGTTCCTCCCCATCATTGCTTTTCAGCCTCTTCTTCTGTGTACAAACTTTTTCAACTTTTAATTCTGTCGTATTCAGTAGATTGGACAGAGATAGCTCTCCAATACATTTCCCAGGCCACTGTCCTCTTTCATGTTCTGCACAGATAGGCAAGAGTGGCTGTAGGACACATTCATCTTCAGCGTCAGGATTTATATCCAGATTTTATCAGCACTCACACCAGCAGCTCCCCTACAGCCAAGCTGAAAAATACTGGATGTGAGGGAGAGACATTGGGCCTCATTCATCAACTGTGTGTGCAAACAGATTTGTTCTTATCCTGTGCATAAGGACAACCCTATGATGAGTCGGGTCTGCACTCTTCCGCTCCAATGGGATCACAAACCTCGCTCTAGGCAGTAGCGATGTTTTGCAGGGCACTAACAGCTTGTTGTGCGTGTAGGCAAAATCAACCCAACCATTCCGCACAGCATGGCCCCGACTGGATATAACGTCCTTCACAGAGCAACAGTGCATTCAGAGACTACGTTTGGATAAGATTTCCATTTTTGATCTGTGCTTGATAATATAAAACAGAAGATTATAAAACACCCTGATTCATGATTCCTGTCCAGTCGTCCATCGGGTAACTTCTGCGCTTTCAATGACTGTCTCCTTGAGTGCTTTTACGAAGGGCTATGATGAAGAGCATGTTCTTTTCTCAAGTTCCCTTTGACACAGGCAGCAGAGCAGTGTGTAAAAGTGGGTTTTACAGATATATGTATATATATCACAGATTCTTCAAATTTAATTGATGAAGCATGCACACATGTGACAACACACAAACAGTGTGACACACTGATCCTTAACAGCATCTGAGACGAGTACCAGAGCATGTACACCAGGGGTCTCCAACCTTTTTTTCCTCTGAGAGCTAATTTGATAAAATAAGTGTCCGAGAGCTACTCATGTTCAACATTACTAGTAACATTTATTCAAATGGCTGATTCTCCACCCTCACCAGCTGAATAAGTGTATTTTGTGTGAACATTTACAAAATGTTGATATATCTAACACTCACATTTTGTATCAAAAACATCTTAAATTCAGCAACATGAGCTTGTTTTTTTCCGCATACATTTTCGGTGTGTCAAGCTCACAATAATAAATTCACATCATATTAAGCTCATAGAAAACCAAACATTGTTCATACTTATTTTACTAATACTAAACCTTTCATATTTCACACTTTCTTTCACATATAAATGTCACAATTTCCCTTCACATTCCCTGTAATTCTGGGAATTCCCTGTAATTCCCATGCATTCAGTCTGTTCTGATGTTATTGAGATGACTGTTGGTCTGATGAGGGTCTGGTGTCTTTGAGGGGCAGTAGCTCAGTTGGTAGAGCTTCTGCTTGGTAACCAGAGGGTCGCCAGTTCAAGTCCCTGCTGAGGTGCCCCTGAGCAAGGCACCGAACCCTCAATTGCTCCCCCCTCTGTAATGGGTGGTAATGTATGTAAGTCGCTTTGGATGTAAGCGTCTGCTAAATGATCGTAATGTAATGTTTCTGCTGAAGTGAATCCACTCTTATAGAGCTCCTTTACCTTCTCTGTTCTTAGCCTTCTAACAGCCTTAAAGTCCCGTGAAAAGTTGCTCATGTAACGTATTGATGAGTTTGATCATATTCATTTCCATTTTTACTGTGCTTGTCATATAACTGTGTGATATGATCTATGTCTAAGGGTTAACTATGATACAGAGAAGTCTGCTGACACAGAGAGAGAGATTTTGATCTCAGGAAGCTTCAACTAAGGTGATCTGTAACTGACAAGATCGGATTCTTCTTCTGTCCATAGCGGGGAGGTTCGAAGTTCCCATGTTGAGTCAGTTAGTATGAGTTGTGAATGCAAGACAATACAGGGCACTGCGTTGCTGAGTGGAACATCTATCAAAAGACAGTGATATCAAGACCGGAGGTTTTCAGGATCAATGAGTGAATCAAGAGACTGAATGAATCACATGTGGTACATCAGGGATATTGGAAGATTTGATCATTGGGAAGGGGATCACTGAGAGAAGTGGTGATTGAATCAAGATGGAGAAGATGCCACTATCATATCATCTACAATGCACAGGATGCATGAAGAGGGATGTGCCAAGAGGAGGGGACCACCGACCTCCAAACAACACAAAGGAAGAAACACACCCACATTGGAAGAGTTTAAATTGATTGAAGATCTTGAGTTCGGGGCTCATTGAGTGAAGGTGCACACAGGACTGGGTTGCAGTCTGTGGACCACTGAAACTCTTTGAGACCTCAGCTGAGTTTTGCTCTGTATCATAACTTTAACCTCTTTTGCTTATTAAACAGCCTAAGTGAGATCTCTCTCAACTTGAAGTCCTTCTTGCTGCCTTGCTGCCCTTATCTTATCTTTAACATTTGCCTCTAGTTTAATTAGTGTGCTTTTCCAATCGTACAGGTTTGGGTAAGAGTACAGGCAGCTGCTTGTGTTAAAGGGAGGGACAGGAGACATTGAAATATCTTATTCCCAGGAAGCTGAACAGGCGGTGATCCTGGCAACCTCAGAGACGCACACTGATTTTAATAATCTGAATATGCTGTCCGGAAAATAGAGATAAGCAATTCCCGACCCAGCCCAAAGCTCTCTAGGAAGACGAGGAAAAACTCCTGAGAAAACCTAAATGGATAAGGAAAAAAAAGATCTAAGCACTATCAATTGTGTACTACTGTGTACATTTACTAAGCATAGCCATTCCCGGAGGCTTCTGTCTCCATCGAATTATCACAACCAGATCATAAGTTGCACCTCAGGAATTGTTTGTGCACAGAGGGGACCCATCATGGTCTCTCCCGGACTGATGATAATGACGGATGGAGCTCCAAGCAGAACCCGAGGCAGTGCAGTAAGGGACTGTGCGGGTGGGTGGGTATTTAATTTCCTTGTCACCAAGCTTTTTTCCCCCCAATATTACTCTATCAAACATTAATATTATTGTATGCTTTTAATTTGAGCCTGCACGGATCTGTTGAATAATTTATCATGGAAATTGATTAATGACTAAATCTTATATGCTTAATGCTATATCTCTTCGTGCTTCCTATCCACGTGTATAACAGAGCCAGTATGAAAGTGGTTTTCATGTGCCTCAGCAGACATCCTTCCTCAGCAGCTGTATCATTCACTCACACGGCTTAGCTCCAGTCAAAAGTAATCTAATGCAGAGGGCGAATGTAAAGCAAAAGGAGCCCATGAATACTTCACTGGAGCATTCCAGTGAAAGGAGAACAGTGACAAAAGACCTAACAGAGAACCAGCATCTCATTTCCACTGTCCTCACACACTCTCAGTTTCTCTCTTGCGATCTCCTGCTGTTACTTTTAACAACCCGACGCTTATGTGCTTTCAAGCTTTATTGAAGCCAAGACAATACTTGTAACACAAAACTGCTGAGACAACGTCCATCTGTGTCGATCAGCATTAGCGTATAGCCTTCCAACTTTTACAGCGGCATAAAATGGACATTAAATATAAATGTGTACAGTGAAAAAATACTGTCAATGTGAAGAAATGATGCAGTGGCGATCCTGTGGGCTCAACGAAACTGCCTCGCAGAAAACACACACGGGCAGCTGCAGCCTCTTGGTTTCCTGAATTATGAATGTGTGAACGCTTCCAGGAGCAACCTTTCATCCTACATTAGCACACACAGGCGCGCGCGCACACACACACACACACACACACACACACACACACACACACACACACAGAGCAATACACCGAAAATGTAATTCAACCCCCTGCACACTTTCTTCTCTCCACTTGTGCCATAACCAGAATCGCTGAAGTCGAATTTTTTTTTACATTCATAAGCAAGTAAAATGTATATGTAAATATCCAGATTACACATTAACTCATCTCATAGATTTTCCTGCTTTCAGATCAGTGTAATACAGTTCAGGGCAAACTCTCCCAATTTGTCTATTACTTAAATCAATTAGTTTGTGTGACTATAGTCAATAGAAAATAGACAATGAGCACACACACACACACACACACACATACACACACGCTCCCATACCATCATGTCAACCCTGCTGTTTTTGAATGTCTTTGGAGTCTGGTTTTTGGTGCCAGTTCAGGGGCCACAGTCAATAATATAAACATTAAACATCAATATATTCCCAATAATGCCCATGATGTCTGTTCATTCCCTAGGCACATTCAAAGTCAGGACATGGAATGGAAACAAAAAAATGGAAATAAAAGTAGCAGAACCTAGACCACTGGTGTTGCTAAGACGGTATATGATGTAATTGCCATTTACTCTGGCTACAGGAAATATTTCTTCCTGTAAGAGATTGAGTTTTTTATCACATCTGTCAGGATTGATGAAACACAAGCCAGTTTTAATATGACCATTTAACAGCACGCTGTGCCAACAACTAAAGCACACCCGCATATTTGGAGCATGATTAATCCCCAATCCTTTGACACATGACTAATTCTTCGCCTGTTTGACCAGCAGGAGATCCTCCATTTACCGGCTCCTATTTTAAAGCAGCCTTTAATGACGTCCGCTCCAGGGCCCCCTCGGGAGCCTAATGGACAGTGAGGGATGCCCTGTGTTCATCTAGTCAAATGTGCGTGTCAGTACTTTGCTGTGTGGCCAGAAAAGCCCCCCAGGAGTCCCACCACTCTGAACAGCCAGGGAGCAGCTCATCACCTACCAAGCAGTCAATAACAATCAGAGTGCAGCAATACCCAGAAAAACAGCTCCTACTGTTTGTTCCTTTGTAATGGCTCCTTTGGAATAAACTTCCTGCACTGGTCAAAGGGGCAGATTCTCTCTCGGCTCGATCAAAATTCTAAACTGGATCAGGACTAATAAAGCAACACTTCTGTGTTGCTTTACCCAGTCCTGACTCTCCCAATGTTTTATATTTTATATATATATATATATATATATATATATATATAACTTGAAATATGTGGATGCTGAGTACATCAGCTATTACAATATCTATAGTTGGAGTCACAGGTGTAAGAACACACACTCCTGATATAACAACAGCCATCCTATTCTTAGCTTTTGTAAGCTAATACAATATCTATAGTTGGATAGGTACAGCACTCAAAATATCATCTGCTATTGCTGTTGCTGTTGCTGTTGCTGTTGTTGCTGGTGCTGCTGTGCTGCGTGGAGTCAGGGGTGTAAGAACACACACTCCGGATATAACAACAGCCATCCTATTCTTAGCTTTTGTATCTGCCTTCTTTCTTTCCCATCTGTGTATGTGAGTATCTGGGAGAGCGGGAGAACCTTCCTTCCAGCTGTACCTCTGATGGTTACAGTTAGTGATATTAAAGTTAGTTGAGATATTAAATTGGTAATAAGGCCGCTATTAATGAAAATTGCAAAAACATTCTCTCCCTTCTCCTGTTTTTCATTGCGTCATTGTGTAATTCACTCATTCATGGTTTCCTTTTTTTATTTAGTAACACTCACATCTCCTCTCGATTCACATTTTTCAAACACTTTACTTCCCGCCCTTGTGTGTTTCAAGCCTGTGTGATACACTGCCTTTGCTTTGTTTCCCTCGACCTTGCTGTTGCCTTCTCCATGCCAAATTCTGTTTGTCTGATCCCTACTTGTGTGCCAAACCCATTTTGGCAAGTAAAGACTGTTTTTTTAATAGTTCAGCTCTCTGTCTGAGTTATGCAATTAAGTCCTTTTGCCTGTGGTTATTCTACACAGAATGCGTCTTTAATTTACCCTCTTAAAAGGTATGTGTTGTGTGTGTGCGAGTGTGTGTATATTTTGTTTACTTTATTGATCGCAAGGGAAGTACATCCGTCCAGTTGCTCGCACAGCACATCAATTACGCAGCAAAACCTCGGAAACAGAGTAAAGTTACATAAAGGGGAAGTAAAAAGAGGTGAGAAGGATGTTGTAATAAAATACAATCAGAATGAATCAAATTTAATTTGAGTTTGAGTTTGAATTTTAAGGTGTGCCCTGTATTAAATGTTCTTAACTAAATGGGACACACTGGGGTTTTAGCTAAATACAAAGCTTAACAAAAGATACAAATAGATTGATTGTTTTCTGGGCTTTTCTTTGTTTGGCTACACAGGACTGCATGGAGGATCTTTCTTGCCGTTCAACTCGTCCCCCTGTAGACCCAGCCATGATACTTCTAGAAGGGATTTTAATGAGACGTTGAAGAATTAGGGCTGATAAACATCCCCACATCCTCTCATTCCCCCCTAATTAATTAGATAGAACTGCATTCATCAAAGGGATCCTTTAACGAACCCTCTCGATAAGGGACTTGGCTGGGGGAGAGAAGGAGGACGTGGTTCCAGGGTGTTCTTGCCTCTTGTGTTATTACGCTGTGAGTGGAATGTTTTGGCCTCAGTATATTCTGCTCAGGCTGATAATAGGAAAGCAGATGTAATGGACCACATGGTGATCTTGTGGTGTCTGTTCAGCAACAAATTCCACTTAAGGTTAATATGTTTGAGATGAACTTTCTGTTTCCCCATATTTGTATTAAAATACGAATTTTAGCAATTTCTTCCCAGAATTGGAGACAACATAGGAGCCTGTCCACAAAGCAAACAATTTGGAAAATAGGATACAGCAATCTCTACATGTGTCATTGAGGGTTTTCATGGGTGAAAGCCTCATTAACACACAGTTAATGGAAACATGTATTTGCTGATGCAGCTGTTGTGATAATTGGCCTTTTAGAATCTATTGGCCCTTCGGTGGAGCGCTATTGATTTCCTAATCACCACTGTAGTTCTTTCGTTGACCGCCACTGTACTTGGTAAGGGCGGAGCTGCCGTCTTTCCATGAGCACAATTAGAATAAATCTGATATATTTTTGATATGCACCCACGACATATAGGCCTGCTGCATTCTGATAAGAGCCTCTGTCTGCACGAACTATTGCAATGCCTACCAAAGGAGAGGGATTTTAATTAGGGAGAGGCACAACTTAGAATGAGATGAATTCAAGGAAAATGCACCTCACCTGCCATACAAGGAGAAGGCAGAATGTGCAGTATTTTTGATACTACTTTCTGCCTCACTGATTGAATTTGTCTACCTTCACATTCGTTTCTCTTCTTTCAGGTTGGACTGTCAGGGTGTACATGACACTGCTCATTTGTGCACATTACCCCCTTGTTCTTGCGAAATGATGTAAAAGTTGAAGACATGGCTGAGTGAATGTGTGATGTATTTGCATGAGTCTCTTCTTTCATTTTAAAGAAAAGTAAAACTTCATACGAGCATGTAGGGAGACTTGGCACAAGAGGGCACCCTAAAGGATGTCTCCAAGCTTTTGCTCATCATTTCTACATCATGTGAAATGAGCTGAAGTGGAAACCTATAGCGCAGCTCACAAAGGGAGGAAGCTGCCTTAGCTGTTGTTGAGTCACTCTCAACATAGTGACCTATGATATAAAGTCAAATCTCTTATATAGTTATACTGTACAGTATTTGGCCCTTTCCCCTCTACTATCCTCCTCACCAGACATTGTTACATATACTCATCCACACCAACTCTCTTTTCATCCTCTTGAATACATATCTACTGCTGTCAAGGAGACCAAGGTCAGAGAACAATAAGCCAGAAGTTTTCATTTGGGAGAGTATTTGTTCTGCAATGTTGCTTTGAAATTCAAACATATGACTCAGAAATTAAGTGCAATACTCAATTCAATTCTCTGAAGGCAAAGCCTGAGCTATCCTTAACCCTGACAGACTGCAGATAAGGATACTACTACTACTGGTAATCATAATCATAATCATAATCATAATCATAATAGAATTGTATTGATCATCATGTTGCATGCAATCCATAGCAAATCCCATGCAATTGAAATTTAACTTGCACCCCCTCATATCAAACAGCTACTGAGCTACTGCTGCCCCTAATAATAATATTATTATTATTAATATTATTAATATAATTAAAATTAATAATAACAAGCATTGATAGTAACATGGAATAAACCCCTTAATTATTGTATCATTTAAAAAACTACATTCATGAAAAACTTTAAATATGGCTTTGTAGTGATATACCCAGTGGGAATTCATTTCTGCAGTGTCACAAATTCAATTTGAATGTATCATTATACTGAGCCAATAGGACAAACATGAATCCTTAAAATCTTCACCCTGGATACCATCACACCTCAGGGCCTTTCTGAGCTGCATATTCCCTTTACAGCTGCTGCTTATGTTTAATTGAAAGGTTCATTAATGTTTAAAATGTACATTTGGTATATTGTTACATTCACTTTCCTTCTACAGAGAGCTTTGAAGCAGGCAGTGCAGACCATCCACATCTCTGGAACTGTAGTGCTCACCAGTGCCATGGTCAGGCCGAGGTGGGGGGGTCAAAGACTTGTGGGGGGGTCAAAGAGTTGCTCTTTTGGCTAAAAGAACAAAAATTATACCAAAAATACACCCACAAACACAGTTTTTTAGCTTGTTTGTGAAAAAATCTTTATAACATAACTGTAGAGTACAAACAATGAACAACAAAACAAACACTAAAGGTACTGTGAGAGGACCTCTGTTGAATATTTATACTGGGCTTTGACTACATTAAATGACCATGTCTTTACCTCAGACTGCTGTGGGCATGTTTCCTCAAAGTGGCCGTGTTTTGTGTCATAATGATATGATACATTTACACTTATTACGATAGCCACCAACTCTGAGCATATAAGACACACTGGCTGTCCCCTTGTTGTTACAGGGCAAATCAATGCATACTGAATTTGCATTTCTATCCATCGTTAAACACTCCCTTCAGCATTATGATGTGGAAAATAGTAAAAAATGCTACAGTAGAGCAATAAAGCTTGGACAAAGTTACACTGAAGACAGTGATTCCTCCAGAAAAGCTATACTTTGAGGCAAAAAGGACATTCCCATGTTATGACAGGAGTTAATACAGTTGTGCCATCATGGTCAGTTGTTTGTGATTTCAACAAAGGAAAAATAACTTGAGAAAACATTTTGGGATATGAATGACTGAAAAATTAATGAAAGCTCTCATAGTCTCCTTCAATCAGCTATCACGCACAGCAAACATGCCATAGTTCGGTGCTCTACATTTAATGCATTGTGAAACCAGCCAAACCAAATAAAAAAAGATTGTCACATAGACTCCAAACACTAAAGTAACCTGAAAAGAGTGCAGACCCCCTCCAAGGCTAAACTCACCTTCATATCAACCAGAATTTCTGCCATTACTTCATAATACTAATTATCTTTCTATCTTGGTGGTCCTTTTATTATTATATCACTTCAGGGAATTTCTTTTTTTATATATGGCCTAAACCAGTTATTCTCAAACTGTGGTACGCGGAGGTACGCGGAGGTACGCGGCGGAAGAAAAAAAAACTGAACCATGAAAAAATTTAAATGCGACTTAAAATAAATGTTTGCAAACGGCACACTACTACCCCTTACCGATAGTGGCGCTGCGTGCAAACATCAACTATTAGCTGACTATTACAGGCTAAACTTAACTGTGGGGGAAAAAAGTATGAGCGGTCCAAATCCACTTAAGTCGTGGCTCCAGAGGGGAACTAAAAGGACGAAGTCTGCGGGTCAGGAGGAGGATATTTTAAACAGCCTGAACGACGGTGAACGGAGTGCGAACGTCAGCAGCAACATAAGTAGTGTGAAGTGTCCACAGCACCAGTAGCTGGCTGCAAAAAGCGAAAAACAACACGTAAAAATGACCCGTTATATCAGCCTGGGATTCAGCTGGAGCGGGACGGAGGACGAGCCAAAGCCAGTGTGTGTATGTGATGATGATCTCAGCAATGAGTCCATGAAACCATCGCATCTCAAACGGCATCTTACAACAAAACACACAATGCTGAAAGACAAACCAGTGGAGTTTTTTGTAGGCAAACGTGATGAACTGAGGCAGTCCTAATGCGCAATTCAGTTCCGTGGTGCACCTGTGGTTAAAGCACAGGGGGCTTCTTATCGTGCCCAGCCTCTGCATAGCGAAAGCAGGTAAGCCGCACACAATTGATGAACAGCTGTGTTTACCATTAGCAAAAGAGATGGTACACATTATGCGTGGCGAGAAGATCGCCAAACAGTTAAATTTGGTGCCACTTTCAAATGACACAGTGTCGCGGAGAATAGGAGCCATGGCAGATGGCGTTAGGAAGACACTGATTGAACGCATTAAAAATAGTCACTATTATTCCTTCGAACTGGACGAGACTACTGATGATGCAGGTTTGGCCAATTGACTTGTTTATGTTAGATATGAGCATGATGGTGCAGCTTAGGAGGACTTCCTGTTCTGTCAGGCCTATAAGAGTTATAAGTATTTGCCAAAATGCTGTGTGTTTGAAGTACAGTTGGTTGTTTTTTTGATTTATGTTCTCACATGCTGTGTGTGTGTGTGTGTGTGTGTGTGTGTTTGTGTGTGTGTGTGTGTCTGTGTGTGTGTGTCTGTGTGTGTGTGTGTGTGTGTGTGTGTGTTTGAACATGCTGTGGGTGTAAGAGGGACTGCCCCCTGCCCCTCTTACACAAAGAGGGTCAATCACAGCCACAAAGTGGCTGTGATTGACAAAGGTCAATTTAAATAATATTCTTATGAGGAATAAATGAGCTTCCTGTGTGTATTTTGCATAGCAGCTGAATAGGGTAGGCCTACGCTACTGTATTTTAACATCGGCCATAGTGGTGGTACTTGGAGAGCCAAATATTTTCTGAGGTGGTGCGCGATGTAAAAAGTTTGAGAACCACTGGCTTAAACAAAGAAATGAGTACCTGTAGCATTACAGGTAGGATCTGCCTCAAAAGCAAATCAATTGTTCCTTGGCCCACAAGCCACCTCTCCACGAAATTTAATAAAAATCTGTCATCCATGATACCGTGCCCCTTGAGCAGTTCTGGTGGTTCGGTGCCTTGCTCAAGGGCACCTTGGCAGTGCCCTGGCCAAGTCTCCAACTGCCAGTCCACTTTCTTGGTCCATACAGGACTCAAATCGGCGACCCCCCGGTTCCCATGCTGAGTCCCTATGGACTGAGCAACTGCTGCCCCGCTGTAATGTTTTGAATTATCCTGCTCACATACCCAAACAAACAAACAGACAAAGACAATAAAAATACATGTCCTGCAGTGAGATTGTACTGTAATTTATCAGCAAGGACGTTCCATTGCGTCCTAAAAATCTCTGGCCCCTTTTAACCATCCAAAAAACGTAAAATGATGAATGATGGAACACCCACACGCAGGCATTCAGCTCTAAATAACATCGTTCACACACCTATGCAGCTGATTTGTGTATTACAGCAGCCAACTACACCTTCTTCTCCTAGAATGTGTTTTATGACATATGGTTTGTATATGTTTATCCATTGTTACTCTCACCAACCTTATAACCATAACCTCACAAAAAGTACAACAGACTCAAATATAAAAACGGCTTGAAAATGTATTCAAAATGAATCATGAATCATAATTAAATGTAAAGTACCTCAGGCCACTACTGTCAATAATTTGGCAGCACCAGTGCAGTGCTGATGCTGTCTTCCAAATCACACCAGCCAGAGGCCACAGAAGATAAAAGGGATTTCTCTGCACAGCTGGTGGAGCACAGTGCAAGTGAATTTAGTCAGAGAATGCAGAAGGGTATGAGATCAATAGTGTAACGGCCGATATTAGTTGTATCTTCGAGGGCCTTCTTCTCTGGGTGAGGGTCAAACAAGGCACGGGACTACTTCTCCTTCTTATGTCTTTATTAGGTTGTGTGTATAACAGTGCTCCATTATATACATGCACTCTCACCTTCACGCCTCTTGTTTCTCTCGTCCTTTCCATAAATCATTCCCCCATCAGAATCAGAATCAGAATCAGAATAGCTAAAACATAAGACAACAAGACAACAACTATGCAAAGAAATTGAAATAAATTAGAAAACACACAAAATAAAATAAATGAACTAAATTGAATAAAATTAAACGTGCAAGTTGCTAGAGAAATTATGTGGTCAGTGGCAGACCCGGGCCTTGTTAATAAGGCCCACTGCAGAGGGGTAGAAACTGGATTTGTGGCGTGAGGTTTTGATCCTGATGGACCTCAGTCTCCTGCCAGAGGGGAGGGTTGCAAACAGTTTGTGACCAGGGTGGGAGGGGTCGGCCACTATCTTGCCTGCCCTCCTCAGGGTCCGAGAGGCATGCAGGTCCTGGAGGGATGGCAGATTGCAGCCGATTCACCTTCTCCGCACAGCGTATGATACGCTGCAGCCTGCCCTTTTCCTTGGCATTGGCTGCAGCGAACCAGACGGTGATGGAGGAGGTGAGGATGGACTAAATGATGGCAGAGTAGAAGTGCACCAAAATTGTCTTTGGCAGGCTGAACCTCTTCAGCTGCCGCAGGAAGACCATCCTCTGCTGGGCCTTTTTGGTGAGGGAGCTGATGTTGGGCTCCCACTTGAGGTCCTGGGAGATGATGGATCCCAGGAATCGAAAAGACTCCACAGTGTCAACTGGGGTGTCACACAGAGTGATGGGGGCGTTCAGTCGAAAATCCACGACCATCTTCTTTGTTTTTAGAGCATTAAGCTCCAGCTTGTTCTGCCTGAACCAATTCACCAGATGGTCAATTTCCCGCCTGTAGACGGACTTGTCCCCATCAGAGATGAGTCCAGTGAGGGTGGTGCGAACTTCAGGGCCTGGACTGACTGATGACTGGAGGTGCAGTCGTTTGTGTACAAGGAAAAGGGCTGAGAGGAAAGAACGCAGCCCTGAGGGGAACCGGTGCTGATGGTGCGCAAATCCGAGACGTGTTTCCCTAGCTTCACGTGCTGCCTCCTGTCAGTCAAGAAGTCTGTGATCCACCTGTAGGTTGAGTCGGGCACGTGAAGCTGGGAGAGCTTGTCCTGCAGCAGTGAAGGGATGACGGTATTGAAGGCAGAGCTGAAGTCCACAAACAGGATCCTGGCGTAGGTTCCTGCGGAGTCCAGGTGCTGGAGGGTCAAGTGCAGGGCCATGCGCTCAAAAGACTTCATGACTACAGAAGATAGAGCAACGGGTCTGTAGTCATTAAGTCCTGTGGTCCTTGGCTTCTAGGGGATGGGGATGATAGTTGAAGCTCTGAAGCAGGCTGGTACATGGCACGTCTCCAATGAGGTGTTAAAGATGTCGGTAAACACCGGAGACAGCTGATCAGCGCAGTGCTTCAGCGTGGAAGGTGAGACAGAGTCCGGACCGGCAGCTTTCCGGGGTTTCTGCCTCCTGAGCAGCCTGTTAACGTCCTTCTCTAGAAGTGAGAGGGTCGTTGATGAGGTTGATGAGGTGGGGGAGGAGGGGGCCTCTGTGAGGGCCATTTGTGTGGAGAGGGAGGAGGAAGGGAGGGGGAGCTGGAGATGGCTGTCAAGGGGGACGTTGTCAGGGCTGGCAGCTTGACCATCAAAGCCACAGAAAAACTCATTCAGCCTGTTTGCAAGGCACAGATCATTTAGAGACTGAGCGGGCCTGGGTTTGTTGTTGGTGATTTCTCTGGGACCCTTCCACACAGATGCAGTGTCATTAGCTGCAAACTGCTGCTTCAGTTTCTCAGAGTACATTTTCTTAGCATCTCTCACCACCTTGCTAAATCTGTTCTTAGCCTCTTTGACCCCGTCTCTGTCCCCTTTCCTAAATGCCTGCTCCTTTTGCCAGCAGAGCTGCCTGAGTTTCACCGTGAACCAGGGTTTGTCGTTGTTAAAGCTCACCCTGGTGCTTGTCGGAATACAGCTGTCCTCACAGAAGCTGATCCAGACTGACAGTGTCAGACCTGAAAACGTCCCAGTAAGTGCAGTCAAAGCACGCCTGAAGATTCTCCAGAGCCACACCAGTCCGCTTTTTAGATGTCCTCACAACAGGTTTACACAGTTTGAGTTTCTGCCTGTATGCGGGAATCAGATGGACCACGGCGTGGTCCGAGTGTCCCAGTGGAGCACGGGGAATGGTGTGATATGCCCCACTGACTGTAGTGTGGCAGTGATCCAAGGTGTTCTCCTCTCTGGTCAGACATTTAATGAACTGTCTGTATTTGGGGAGTTCATGGCTGAGATTTCCTTTCACCGAGGACAATGACTAAGGAGTCCGGATTGGTCCGTGCGCTGAGCCTCCTGTGCATTGGCGTGCTGTGGAATGTAAACACCAACCAGAATGAATGACGCAATAAAAACAAATTGCAAATTTTAAAAAAAGCAAAAAACAGAATGAATGACGCGAACTCACGAAGGGAATAGAAGGGTTTGCAGTTAATGATGACATTTTCCAGAGTAGGAGGGCAGTGCTGTAGGATCACTGTCACGTCGTTGCACCAGCCACTGTTAGTGTAAAAAACAGATACCTCCACCTTTCACTTTGCCGGAAAGTTTGGTTACACGATCCGCTCTGTCAATTAACGCCCCTATGGACAGATAACTAGTCCTATTACTATAAATTTTGTAAATTAGAATATTAAATGAAACACGACCATCAAAGATGTAAAGCTCAATAAATGAAAATAAATCTCATTTTACATTCATTCCTCTCCTCAAAATAAGATTATTTTAAAATCTCAAAATAAGAGTTTATTATCCCGAGGGAAATTACTCGAAATGAAATGCCCTCATTTCAAAATGATCAAAACAAAATAAATTTCAGGTACAAAAAAAATAACAAAGTGACAACAGTTATTCAATCTTAACATCATACCTTCCCATAAACAGAAGACAATATCATAACCAGATGAAGTTCCAAAAAGTTAACTAAAAAATACATACGCATTAGTTTCCCTCGTTTTTCAAACAATACACATGTTGGTAATATTACTTTATCAAATATTGCTATCAAAAAATAAAATTGAATAAAAAAAAATGTATATATTTTATTTATATAACTTATAAATGAATAAAAAATAAAATACAAAATAAATTAAAGTCTTCGGGGAACCACCCCTAATTAAAAAGGGGAAAAGGGTAGCAGATAATCGACCCAAGCCTCAAAGATTCACCAGAAATCTTAATTATCAATTCAAATGATCAAATTAATTAATTGATTAATTAAATGGGAATAATTAGTTTTGCGCTCGAAATCAATCTGGAAGGGTGACACTTGGCGTAGCAGAGGATGTAATCATACAATATTAAAAAGCAAGCAATTTCAGACACTTCTTTTTTAAATATGAACGGATTTATTAATTCACAGTAATAACTAAGAGTCATTGCTATCAAAATAACAAACCGGAAAACACAAAAAAATAGCAAGAAGTTCATGTAATAACTGATTCAAACACAAGGAAAACAAAGCTTGTGTGTGTGTGTGTGTGTGTGTGCGTGCGTCTGTGAGAGAGAGAGATGACGTACAGGAAGTGGCGTAGTTGTTGACACACCTACTAGTGGGACCTGGAACAAACTAAGATAAGATTAGATAAGATAAGATGAAAGTTTATTATCCCGAAGGAAATTACTGTGGAACAGTTAAAGTACAGTGCAGAATGAAACAAGTACGAGAGATCACCAAACTATCGATCCCACTGTCCCTCCCCAACAAGAGGTAGATTTATCATAAAGTCCAATGGCCACAGGGAGGAAGGATTTCCTGTGGCGTTCAGTAGTACACCTGGGGGGAATGAGTCTTTTACTGAAGGTGCTCTTGTATGAGGCCAGCACCTGGTTGAGAAGTTGAGAGTCATCGTTCATGATGCTACGTAGCTTGCACACATCCTCCTCTCTGGCACACACTCCACAAATCGAGTTCAACCCCCAGGATGGAGCCAGCTTTCCTGACAATCTTGTTGATCCTGTTGGCGTCTACTGACCTCGCCCGACAACCGCGAAGAAGATGGCACTTGCAACCACAGACTGGTAGAACATCCTCAGTATAGTGTTGCATACATTGAAGGACCAGAGCCACTTCAGGAAGTGTGTGGGGGGGGGACTTCTTCCTGCGGGGGTCCACCACCAGCCCCTTAGTTTTGTCAGTGTTGAGCTGCAGGGGATTCAGTTCACACCACTTGACAAAGGAGTCCACAACGCCCCTGTACTCCTCATCCTTCCCCTCGGTGATGCAACCTACTATTGCAAGTCATCTGAGAACTTCTGCAGATGGCAGGACTCCAAGCACAATTGGAAGTCTGAGGTGTACAGGGTGAACAGGAATGGTGATAGGACTGTACCCTGAGGGGCCCGTGTTGCACACCACAGTGTCAGACACACATCCCTACAGTCTGACAACTGTGGCCGACCAGTTAGATATTCCACTATCCAGGATACCAGGGGAGAGTCTACCTGCATCGCCGACAGCTTACTCCCGAGCAGGGCAGGCCGGACGGTGTTGAATGCACTGGAAAAGTGTGTGTGGTTTCGGTATTGATGAGGGGGGGTCGTGCCAGGGGGTGGATAGCTGGTATTGTGTTGTTGTAGGGGAATGGTGGGGGAGGGGAGTCAGCTTGGCTGGAAGTTAGAGGGGTGTCGATGACTGGCGAGCTGGAGGAGTGGGCAATGGCCCTCTCGTCAAATCTATTGAAGAACAGGTTTAACTCGTTGGCCCAGTCCTGGTCCACTCCTGTTCTCTGGCTACCGGTCCGCTCGTAGCTAGTGATGTTCCTCATGCCGCTCCACACCTTCCTCAGGTTGTTTTGCTGAAGCTTACGCTCCAGGCCCCTCCTGTAGGTGTCCTTGCCCTGTTGGATCTTCTCCTTCAGCAGCCTCTGGACACACTTCATCTCCTCTCTATCACCGACACGGATGGCTCTCTTCTTCTCATTCAAGAGGGCCATGATGTCTTTGGTCACCCAAGGTTTGTTGTTGGGGAAGCAGCGTACAGTATCTGTGGGAACAATACTGTCTACACAGAAGTTGATGTACCCTGTTACACAGTCTGTGAGATCATCAATGTCCTCTCCATACGAGTCACAAAGCACGTCCCAGTCGGTAACCTCAAAGCAGCCCTGCAGAGCCTCATCAGCCTCCTGTGACCATCTCCTCACCGTCCTTGTAGTCACAGGTTGCCGCTGGACAAGAGGCTTGTACAGGGGCTGCAGGTGGATCAAAGTTACATTGTGATCGGACCTTCCCAGTGGAGGAAGGTCCACAGAGCCTCCTTCAAATTAGCATACAGCAGGTCCAGTGTTTTGTTGTCTCTGGTTGGACAGTCCACAAACTGCTTGAACGTGGGCAGTGTCGCTGCCACAGAGGTGTGATTGAAGTCCCCAGATATTGGGATGAAAGCGCCTGGGTGTCGGGTCTGGAATCCGGCCACAGATGAGTGGATGACATCAAATAATACGGCCTTAGACTCACAGCGAGCAATTCAATATCTGGGCTACACAAACGTTCTTTCACAGTGACATGACAAGGATTACACCATTTGTTGTTAATACAAATAGCAAGCCCACCAGCTTTTCTCTTGCCGCTCTCTCGGTGAATCCTGCCTGAATTGTCTGGAAGCCGTCGACATTCACGTTGGAGTCTGGGATGTCCTCGTTGAGCCATGTCCCAGTGAAACACAAAACACTGCTCTCCTCACCAAGTCCTCACCAATACCGCAAGCTAGTGATGAAGGAATCTAGCTTGGAAACAGGGCTATATAAAATGGTGGATAAACACATGTGTATGGGAGGGGTTCCACAGTTAAAGGTTCATTACCAAGATGGTGTATTCACTCCTAGCTTCCCTGTGTGTGGGGCTTGTGCGCGTGCGCGCGTGTGCGCGTGTGTGTGAGAGAGTGCTCCACCCCTCAGAGAAGGAGGAGATGGGATGGAGTCAGTTCTGATTGAGGTGGTTTGTAAGACAGGCTGAAAGGCTCAGAGGAATTCTTGCAGTACACAAAACCTTCAGTCAGACACACAGCGGCGTCGCACATTAGCACAGTTTACCAAGAACAAAGGCGTGAAAGAGAAAAGAAAAGAGCAAGACGAACGGTGCACATGCAATCGGTGTTGGTTAACACCAATGAAAAATTAAAAGAACAAACTTGTAATATTTTGCTTAGTTAAGAACACACAGTATCCTACATCTAATGCACATAATATCACTTCCTAACTCTATTTCTGCCCAGATGTCTAAGTCTTTCTTGGTGGAATTACGTCCTTATAGCAATTCACCGTAGCATTGGTCGAGCAGTCTGTTGCATTGAGGATCCAGTTGGGCCGTCTTAGTGGATTCAGGCAGATTCAGGCGCTGATGAGTTGATCACAGGGGCAGATGTGCAGATCCTCAATTCTCCTGGCCCAAGTTGGGGGATTTGGCAGTTTGTGCCAGGGAATTAAAGAAACAGGAGGAAACTGCTTGCTTCCTTGTTTGCAATCCGGATTCAGGTCGAGCAATCAAAAGGAAATCTCGCCAACAGATTCAGAGAAAAAAAGGTGTTCACTGAGACAAAGTTTTGGTCTTTGTCCAAGGACAGGTGAGGGGTCCTCCTAACGTCTTCAAAGCAGCAACAGTCAGGCATGTCAGGCGTGCATCACCAGAAGACCGATAGGGCTTCAAACGATCATAATGAATAGTCTGAAAATCAGATTGGTGCTTCCTCAAATCTAATATCTCAAAAAGCAGTCCACTTTCATCTGAAGAGACAACTTCCACTCCAGTTTGGTTCCAGTTTTCGTCTTTGTGTTGTGGGGTGCGAAAAGCAGTGTCAAGTCTTTCCACCACTTATGATCCATGGTTATGTGGTGGGTCTGACACCACTGGTGTGGAGAGATGCACATCTGCAGGTAAGCGAGGCTCTCTACCATGGGCAAGGAAACATGGTGAATAGCCTGTGCTAGAATGGGGTGTTGCATTAAAAGAAAGTACTACAGATGGTAAGTACTGGTCCCATTCACCACCTGAGGCATGTATGACTCTAGCCAACTGTTCTGTTAAATCTCTCAACCATGCCATTACCACGGGGATGATATGGCGAGGTCCGTTTCTTTTGACTATGCCTCTTCTTCCTTTCCTTTCGGCTGCTCCCTTCAGGGGTCGCCACAGCAAGTCATCTGTCTCCATCCACCCCTATCCTCTGCATCCTCTTCTCTTACACCAACTAACCTCATATCCTCCTTCACTAAATCCATATATCTCCTCTTTGGTCTCTAAGCCTCCTGCCTGGCAGTTCCAACCTCAGCATCCTTTTCCCAATAATTCACTATCCCTCCTCTGTACATGTCCAATCCATCTCAGTCTGGCCTCTCTGACTTTATCTCCAAAACATCATACATGTGCCGTCCCTCTTATGTACTCATTCCTGATCCTATCCATCCTTGTCCCTCCCAAAAAGAACCTCAACATTTTCATTTCTGCTACCTCTAACTCTGCCTCCTGTCCCTTTCTCAGTGCCACTGTCTCCAAACCATGTAAGATCACTGGTCTCACCACTGTCTTGTACACCTTTCCTTTCCTTTTTACTGATACTCTTTTGTCACATATCACTCCTGACACTTTTCTCCACCCGTTCCAACCTGCTTGCACATGTTTCTTCACCTCTTTTCCGCACTCTCCGTTGCTCTGGACTGTTGACCCTAAGTACTTAAAATCCTCCACCTTCTTTATCTTTTCTCCCTGTAACCTCACTGTTCACTTGTGTCCTTCTCATTCACACACATGTGCTCTGTCTTACTACGGCTAACCTTCACCCCTCTTCTTTCCAGTGGATACCTCCACTTCTCCAGATTTTCCTCCACCTGCCACCTGATCCTTGATGCAGTCCCACCTCCACGTTGAACTCCTCTGTCACACCTACGGCACACCTCACCACCGTCTTGCAGCTCTCATACATGTCCTGCACTACTCTAACATACTTCTCTACTACTCCAGAGTTCCTCATACAGTACCACAGTTCCTCTCTCGGTACCCTGTCGTAAGCATTTTCGAGATCTACAAAGACACAATGAAGCTCCCTCTGTCTTGCTCTGTACTTTTCCATCAACATCCTCAAAGCGAATACTACATACTGTGGTACTCTTTCTTGGCATGAAGCCATATTGCTGTTCACAAATGCTCACTTCTGTCCGTAGCATAGTTTCTATTACTCTTTCCCACAGCTTCATTGTATGGCACATCAACTTGATTCCCCTGTAGTTGCCACTACTCTGACGTTGCCCTTGTTCTTAAAGATCGGCACCATCACACTTCCACAACGGTCACCTCTTCTACTCTTCGTTCTCTCTCATTTTCCTCTTTCATCAACTTCAAAGTACTCTTTCCATCTTCCTATCACACTTCTGGCTCCTGTCAATACACTTCCCTCCTTATCCTTCCCATCTCTGTCTCCCTGCTTCGCCAATCTGTACAGATCAGTCTCTCCCTCCGTACCGTCCAACCTAGCATACAGGTCATCGTACGCCCTTTGTTTGGCCTTTTCCACCTCTACCTTCACCTTACGCTGCATTTCCCTGTACTCCTGGCTACTCTTTTCTGTCCCCTAAGTGTCCCACTTCTTCTTAGCTAACCTCTTTCTCTGTATACACTCCTGTATTTCTTCATTCCACCACCAAGTCTCCTTGTCTACCTTCCTCCCAGATGACACACCAAGTACTCTCCTGCTCATCTGGAAGCACCTACTGGCCACCCAGAGCCTGTCTCAGCTCCTCCCTGAAAGCCACACAACACTCTTCCTATTTCACCTTCCACCACTTCATCCTCTGCTCTGCCTTTGTCCTCTTCATCTTCTTCACCACCAGGGTCATCCTACACACCACCATCCTATGCTGTCTGGCTACACTCTCCCCTACTACTACTTTGCATTCACTAATCTCCTTCAGATTACATCGTCTACACAAGATGTAGTCAACCTGTGTGCACCTACCTCCACTCTTGTAGGTGATCCTATGTTCCTGCGTCTTCTGGAAGAAAGTATTCACTACAGCCATTTCCGTCCTTCTTGCAAAGTCTACCACCATCTGTCCCTCAATCCTGTCCTGGATACCAAACCTCCCCATCACTTCCTCATCACCTCTGTTGCCTGCACCAACATGTCGATTGAAGTCTGCTCCAATCATCACTCTCTCACCTCTGGGGATACTCTGCATTACTTCATCCAACTCATTTCAGAATTTGTTTCTTTTTATTATGCCGAATATGCTTAATATTGTTAATATGCTTAAATATGTCTTTGGCAGATCGTTTCAATGATTTCAGACTTATATTGTCTCCCTTGATCTGACAACAATTCCTCAGGTATGCCATGTTCAGGAATAAACCTTAGCAAAGAATCTGCGCAACTGTAGAAGCTTTCTGGGGTGACGCGTCGATGTAGCCAATGTACCCAACTACGTAAATACGCCGGTTTGCATAACCGTGGACCGACACGTCATAATGACGTAAGATGGCTTCGCCAGGTGGAAGCATGCAAGACACCAGAGAACAAGGTACGGTGAAAAAAAGTCGCGCACGGTCGTCAAAAGTATGGGAATACTGTAGAGCAGTGGTCTCCAACAGGTCGCTCGCGAGCTACCGGTCGTTTCTGAGTAGCTCCAAAAGAGTTAAAAGAATACATACATTCGACAACACGTTACTTGGTAAAGCTGTTAAAATTTCTATCCAATCAAATTGACATCCTGTCCCCTTTTATCACAAAATGATTATAAGCCAATCAGCTGTCAGTCCAACAAATGACACTGCTGTCACGTTTGGTTACATGACACCGGAACATTTGGCTAGCAAGCGCACGCCGGATTTGAAGATGACCGTAGATAATAGCCTCGATAAAACGCAACAAATATACTATTTTCAAGAGGAATTTTAAAAAAAATACAAATTTGAATGACAAGTGTGTGCTTGTCTCGTTTGCCGTGTAAAAGCGCCTGGGGAGCGGAAGGCGGGTACGTGCATTAATGTAACTTTGAAATGCTGCAATACACGTATGATGAAAAAAACAAACGGCCAAAAAATGCATTTAATTAGTCGTTGAAGCTGGCAAGCTATCCCAGTAACTGAATGCAGCACCACCCAAGCGCATGGGTAACAGTTTAGCCAAACTGTCCTCATCACAATTAGGATTAGCTTCCACAGCCACCTCATAACGTCTGCACCACTGTGAAAAATCTTCTTTACCATCTCCCATGAAAGCATGAGGGAAGAATCCTTTCCAGTGTTGAATGGTATGGGGCTGATTGAAAGGGCAGCTCATTCAAAAGATTTTTTCATAAACGGCCATGCTCACTAACGGAGGTCCTAGCTTGTTGGACATCCGCACTGCTTTTCTTCGAGTCCAAAAAGTGTGTCGGTGCTTCGCCCCGGCAAACTTCAATAATCCGCAAACCCGCTGCCACCAGTGTAACGGCCGATATTAGTTGTATCTTGGATGGTCTTCTTCTCTGGTGAGCAAGGCATGAGACTACTTCTCCTTCTTACGTCTTTATTAACTCGGGGTAACAGTGCTCCATTATACATGGTGCAGCAGTAGCTCAGTCCTTAGGTGACTCAGCTGGGGAACCGGAAGGTCGCTGGTTCAAGTCCCCTTATGGACCATGAAAGTGGACTGGCAACTGAGGAGTTGCCAGTTTGCCTACAGAGCACCAACCCCTGAAACTGCTCCAGTGGCGCCAAATTATGGCTGCCTTGCGCTCCCTCTGTATAAAGAATGTGTGTGTCGTGTTACATTACGATCATTTAGCAGGCACTTTTATCCAAAGCCACTTACATTACATTACCACCCATTACAGAGGGTGGAGCAATTGAGGATTCGGTGCCTTGCTCAGGGGCACCTCGGCAGGGACTCGAACCGGCGACCCTCTGGTTCCCAAGCGGAAGCGCTACTGCCTCCCAGTTGCATGTTACATACACTACTCACAAAAAGTTAGGGATATTCGGCTTTCGGGTGAAATTTCAGGATGAACCTAAAATGCACTGTAACCTTTACAGGTTAACTTAATGTGACCTTCTCTAAACTTTTGAATGCACGTGTCCAACCGTTCAATGTTTCAGTACTTTTTGCACAACTTGCTGTTCTCTAACAAGGAGCTTAACGGTAAAATTCACAACAGGTGTCTGATCCATGAATCGACCAATAAATGTCCTAGAGTGGAGCCTGGAGTTGAGTGGCATTATCATCCGGTTCCGCAGGGCACTGTTCACATGAAGTGGTCATCAGTGTGGGATGTGGCCAAAGGCCGTCCACTTCTATGCCTTTCTGTGACTCCTACAGTCTCTCTGTATCTCTGTTGCAACCTGCTGACACACTGTGACACTCTAAGCTCAGTGGCCACTTCTGTCTGAGAACATCCTGTTTGAAGCCTCGCAATGGCGAGGTACTGTTGATCAGTTGTTAGGTGTCGTCTTGGTCTCAGGATGTCAAAATGTGAACAGCATGATGAGGAGGACTGTTTAAATACCAATTGTGATTTAACCAGGACATTTAATGGTCGATTCATGGATCAGACACCTGTTGTGAATTTTACCGTTAAGCTCCTTGTTAGAGAACAGCAAGTTGTGCAAAAAGTACTGAAACATTGAACGGTTGGACACGTGCATTCAAAAGTTTAGAGAAGGTCACATTAAGTTCACCTGTAAAGGTTACAGTGCATTTTAGGTTCATCCTGAAATTTCACCCGAAAGCCGAATACCCCTAACTTTTTGTGAGTAGTGTATGTAACATGTAACTGGGAGGCAGTAGCGCTTCCGCTACTTACCTGTAAAGGTCATAGTGCATTTTAGGTTCATCCTGAAATTTCACCCGAAAGCCGAATATCCCTAACTTTTTGTGAGTAGTGTATGTAAGAGGGGCTACAGAAGCATTTCAAATCAGTGCGATTGTATGTGATTGCATGGAATTGACAAATAAAGTATCTTGTCTCATACATCCACTCTCACTTTCGAGCTTCTCTCTTCGCTCGTCCTTTCCCTAATTCATTCCTCAATCCTTAACAATCTACAATCAACGTTCCCCATGGACAGATCACTAGTCCCTTATAAATGTATTACAAACTAAAATAAATTAGAATATTACATGAAATACGACCATTAAAGATGTACAACTCAATAAATTAAATTAAATCTCATCTTACAATAGTAGTTAGATCTTAATGTGTTTCACTTTACACATGTTTGTTTACATGGCACAAGTTTGGATGTGAACTTTCTGTGAAGAGTTTAAAAACCCTCTTCCTAATGCGCTTATCTTCATTTGCATTTCATACTGGATGTCAAATTGTTTTGACTCATCGTCTCATTCGCATTCATTCATTTTGGTTACAGTTGTGAGTAAATGGAAAATTTCCAAACGCACTGTGACACACCGCGCATGATTACTGCTCGACTGAGAACTGCAGCCCCCCGTGTCTGCACGGAGCGCTCAGTTAAATGAAATGAAAGCTGTCACTGACATGTACAGTCAGCCTCATCTCTTTTCCTAATATTAGTTTGAAACAGAACTGCAGTACAGAAAGATATTAAGACACACCATGGCAGCTCTTCAAGGAATGAAACTCAATTTAATATACCTGTAATGAGTGCCAGAAAATGGCAGAAAAAAGATCTGGAACAGGACCTCAGTAACCAAAGTGGAGACCACATGAGTTGGTTTATTGGAAATGTATATATATTTGTTGTCTTATAAAAAAATCAATGTAAACATAATGCACCCATTACACACCTTTCTCACCTTTGTACCTTTTACTTTTTTTTATTTTGTCGTCAGGTGGCTCTGTCTGCCCTGTCCCATAGAAGATAGAGAAAATGAGCCTTGTGGTACATCGGTATCAAGCAAGGTGAGATGCAAAGACTTATGTCAAGATCTGCAAGGAGTATATGATTTATCACATTAGCTGCATCCACCATAAACTATTTCATTTGCAGGCCATAATCAGGCTCTGATGACTCATCTCCATCAGTTTGGCCTATTTGGTTTCCCTGTGTCAATTGGGCCTGTGAAATGGTGGGTGACACTGTGTGACAGTATGTTTAACTGCTGTTTCAGATCTATCAACATTGGTCTCTCACTCAGTGATGCCACCAACTGGGGCAGCACTGTCTCAAACCAGACAATCAGCGCAATAACGTAATTGACCCACTCTTGCATGGTAACAAGGCTTTCAAAATAAGCAGAACAATTCTACAAACACACAGTAGAAGTTTCAAGCTTATACCTGCTGTGGTTATGTTGTAAAGAACCTGTAAAGAACCTCCTCTTTTTACACCCCCTATGACAACACACACAGACCGACTTCCAAATAAACAGCCATAAAAGTGTTTCAACATGATATTTCACAACAGTAACCTAGTTAGCTAAGCAGGCAAAGTAGCGATTAGCCAGCGTAGTGCCAACGCCAACGCAATGCTGAATATATATCCAGAGGCACAGTTACACTCAAGCTATGGCCGAGCCACAGCTGACTGACATAAAAACTGACCAATCAGTTCTTGTGAATATTACTTCCTCTCGCCGAATATTTTGATCAACGCCAGTTTCACCCAATAGTAGAGCTTCCATGCTTTTGATTGACATGTTAAGTGACCCACCCAAATTTAAAGTGCTAGTGCTCAGGCCATACTGAATTCAATCTACGGAGCGGACGGTTCAATGATTGTTCTGTGATGTGTTTATAAAGAGTTATAAGATTAAAAAACAAGGAAAAATACATGCGAGCTCAAAGATTACTTCTGCGTTGACAACTTTAATCAGCCAATGGTCAACATTTCGTAAGACGATGCTGGTTGCAGAGTAGTACGCCTCTCCAAAATCAGAAAAGAAGACCAGTTTTCAGTTGTGAATTTGCATTGATCGCACTACAGTCTCATTATATATTCTGATTCCTATACATTATAATGAGTGGCTGCTGAATGTTTGCATATTTACAGCACAATGCTTGTTGCTGGGTCAGTTCTGTGGGTGTCCTTTTGCTGCACAGCCAGATGGCATTATTTCATCATGTGCTGTATTGTTTTCACCCACCTCTTCATTCAAGTCCTGCTAAGATAAGATAAGATAAGATAAGATGAAATTTTATTATCCCGAGGGAAATTACTGTAAGCATTTAAACTAAGTAAGATGGGTCATTACACACATTGAATATCATTTAATTATAAAAGTCCATCTCCTTGATTTGACTCATTTGGCATTGTATTGTTTGGCATTGAATTACTAGGCTACTTGTCAATCATGCAACTGATATTAACAACTGATATGAACAACAGTCAATCACGTGCCCCATTCAAGCTCAGGCCAGAGGGGTTCACCCCCACGAGCCCCCAATTTATATTTGTAGACATTTGCCATATCAGCAGTGAACTGTGAGCTTTTGCGCCAACATTCCTGACAAAAAAATCTAAAATGTTGCACCACCTCTCTGTCTTTGGTCACAAGAGGAATAGTGCAAGGGCCATCGTTTGGGGCGACAAGACATACCAGAATCAGTAGGAGCCTTTGGGGAGGAGAGAGAACTGTTTTCATAAACCGACTAGAATTTGTTGTTACATGGACAAACGTTTGTTTTGATGAACATGCATCCGCCTCATGAGGTTGACGGAGATTAGCAGGGACTCTCTTCATGATTTAGGTCAATTTCTCCCCATTGTCATCTTCACAACTGGCAAAGCGTTACATTAATTTCAGGGTCACATTTATTCTGGGGTAATCATGTGTTGTTAATTGGCCCCAGTGCTGAATCCTGTCTGTCACTGTGGGAGGAAGAGGGTGGAAAGTAGAAGGAAGAGGAGGGGTTGGGTTGGTTTCAGCTTGGGCAGACACCAGCTGCACCGCCATCACCACTGGTTGCCTGCAGTGAGCTGCCAGGCCCTTTCACTATGATTCCTCTGTGTGCAATAGACATTGAGGCCCACTAAGAGAAAATCATGCGTATTATGACCCCCAGCAGGAGGCGCTGGTCTCTTGAACTGTGGCTGTTGACGAGCTGGCAGCAGGGAGTGGAGGCAACTGTGTCACTGTGAAATACGCCACACTTGTTAATATGTCGCCCTGTGATCCCTACATGTAGGTATCCTCGGTGGATTCCTACCCACGGGCAGATGAGATAATTGAAATGCGACTTAAAATAAATTTAGCCTTTCATAAATGTTTGCACACGGCACACTACTAACCTTACTGATAGTAGCGCTGTGTGCAGAGGGGAACTCAAAGGACAAAATCTGCGGATCAGGAGGAGGATATTTCAAGCAGCCTGGACGACTGTGAACTGAGTGCTTACATTGGCTCAACAGTTTTGTTCCGGGAGGGGGGGAGTGCGTGCTTCGAAATTTGTGATCTGCCGGTCTGTCTCTCGGACTAGTTAAGTGAAGTTGGATAATGTCCCACGGCACACCTGACGATCTCTCGCGGCACACCGGGCGAAAAACACTGGGGGCTTCGTATCGTGCCAGCCTCCGCATAGCGAAAGCCGGTAAGCCGCACACAATTGGTGAACAGCTGCGTTTAATCATAATGTGTGGCGAGAAGGTCTCTAAACAGTTAAACTTGGTGCCACTTTCAAATGACACAGTGTCGCGGAGAATAGAAGCCATGGCAGATGACGTTAGGAAGACACTGATTGAACGCATTAAAAATAGTCGCTATTATTCCATCGAACTGGACTAGACTACTGATGATGCAGGTTTGGCCAATTTACTGGTTTATGTCAGATATAAGCATGATGGTGCAGCTTAGGAGGACTTTCTGTTCTGTCAGGCCTATAAGAGTTATAAATAGCTGCCAAAATGTGTGTTTGAAGTGCAGTTGTTTGTGTTTTTGACTGTAATGCAGTTGTTATTAATGTTTTCACATGCTGTGTGTGTGTAAGAGGGACTGCCCCTTATAGGAGAATTGTTCATATGAGAGAGTTCTAGTACCAATTTGTACAATATGCCTGTGACTGACAATGGTCAAAATAAATAATATTCTTATGAGGAATAAATGAGCTTCCTGTGTGTATTTTGCATAGCAGCTGAATAGGGTAGGCCTATGCTACTGTATTTTAACATCGGCCATAGTGGTGGTACTTGGAGAGCCAAATATTTTCTGAGGTGGTACCCGATGTAAAAAGTTTGAGAACCACTGCTGTAGGAATGTTAGACCTTTAGTTTTAGGGTCTGGATTGTACACGGCTATGATGTGGCAGTTAACTGAGCATCCTTGTGGGCTTTCACCTCTGACCCATGTAAAAATGTATTCCTTGTGGATTGCTTGGTTCAAACTTGGAGAAATTATATATGTATTTTTTTTTTATATATATATATGAAATCTTTAATGGGCTCATCTGTTTTCAATCTGTTTACGTGGGGGCTGTTTGTCATGGAAAACAGATTTATCATAGTGTCTGATGGACACAGGGAGAAAGGATGTAGTACACCTGGGAGGAATGAGTCTGTTACTGAAGGTGCTTTTCTATGAGGCCAGCACCTGTTGGAGAGGCTGAGAGTCATTGTTCATGATTCTCCGTAGCTTGCTCAGCATCCTCCTCTCCAACACACGCTCCAACGAATCAAGTTCAACCCCCAGGACGGAGCCAGCCTTCCTGACTATCTTATTGATCCTGTTGGCGTCCCTCTGACCTCGCCCTACTGCCCCAGCACACAACAGCGAAGAAGATGGCATTGGCAAACACAGACTGATAAAACATCGTCAGCATGGTGTTACAGACATTAAAGGATTGAAGCTTCCTCAGGAAGAAGAGTCGACTCTGTCCCTTCCTCAGCATTCTTGGACCAGTCCAGTTTGTTGTCCAAATGGACTCCCAGGTATTTGTATACCTGCACTGAGTCCACAGTCACCCCATTGATGGACACAGGTGTGGGGGGTGACTTCTTCTTGCGCAGGTCCACCACCAGCTCCTTAGTTTTGTCAGTGTTGAGCTGCAGGTGATTCAGCGCCCCCCACGCGACAAAGGAGTCCATGGCGCCTCTGTACTCCTCATCGGCGATGCAGCCCACTATTGCAGAGTCATCTGAGAACTTCTGCAGGTGGCAGGATTCAGAGCAGAATTGGAAGTTGGATGTGTACAGGGTGAACAGGAATGGTGGTAGGACCGTACCCTGTGGGGCCCCAGTGTTGCACACCACAGTGTCAGACACACAGCCCTGCAGTCTGACAAACTGTGGCCGACCAGTTAGACATTCCACTATCCAGGAAACCAGGGGAGAGTCTACCTGCATCGCCGACAGCTTACTCCCGAGCATCGCAGGCTGGAGGGTGTTGAATACACTGGAAAAGTCAAAGAACATGACTCTCACGGAGCTGCCGGGTCTGTCCAGATGGGCATATGTGCGGTGAAGCAGGAAGATGACGTTGTCCTCTACTCCCAGTTTTGGCTGATTGGCAAACTGGAGAGGGTCCCGTGACGGTTTGACCAGGGGCCGAAGGAGTGACAGGACCAGTCTCTCCAATGACTTCATCAGGTGGGATGTCAGCGCCACCGATCTGTAGTCGTTGAGGGTGCTGGGACGTGACTTCTTCGGGACTGGAACCAGGCAGGATGTCTTCCACAGCACCCGGACCATTTCCAAGCTTAGGCTCAGGTTGAAGACATACTGCAGGACTCCACACAACTGGGCAGCGCATGCTTTCAGGAACCTCAGGTTGTTTCAGTCGGGACCTGCAGCCTTACCTGAGCGGAGGCTGCACAGCTCTTTCCTGACCTGCTCTGCTGTGAAGAAAGGTGTGCAGTGTGTGGTGGTGGGGGCAGAGGTGTTGTGAGGCATGGGGGTAGGCAGAGGATGTGTGGAGCTGATACTGGTAGGGGGAGGTGATAGCTGAGTGGAGTTAGTATTGGTGGGGGGAAGTGGTGCCATGGGGAGGAGAGCAGGTATGGAGTTGTTGTGAGGGAATGGTGGGGGAGGGGAGTCAGTGTGGCTGGAGAGTTGAGGTGGGTTGATGGCTGAAGAGCTGGAGGAGTGGGCAAAAGTGCAAACTAAACCACGCCGGGAGGATTCCAGTTCTTCATATTAAGTCTTCTAATGAGGTTAAACCTGTAAAAGTTACAGCCAAGGTGTTCAAATCTATTGAAGAACAGGTTTAACTCGTTGGCACAGTCCTGGTCCCCCCCTGCTGACTGGCTACTGGTCCGCTTGTAGCCAGTGATGGTTCTCATGCCGCTCCACACCTCCCTCAGGTTGTTTTGTTGAAGCTTTCGCTCCAGCCCCCTCCTGTAGGTGTCCTTGCGCTGTTGGATCTTCTCCTTCAGCAGCTTCTAGACGCGCTTCATCTCCTCTCTATCACCCACACGGAAGGCTCTCTTCTTCTCATTCCCTAATATCTCTGGCCACCCAAGGTTTGTTGTTGGGGAAGCAGCGTACAGTATCTGTGGGAACAATACTGTCTACACAAAAGTTGATGTACCCTGTCACACAGTCCGTGAGATCATCAATGTAATTTCCCTGCGAGTCACAGAGCACGTCCCAGTCAGTAACCTCAAAGCAGCCCTGCAGAGCCTCATCAGCCTCCTGTGACCATCTCCTCAATGTCCTTGTAGTCACAGGCTGCCGCTGAACGAGAGGCTTGTACAGGGGCTGCAGGTTGTGATCAGACCTTCCCAGTGGAGGAAGGTCCACAGAGCTGTATGCCTCCTTAACATTGGCATATAGCAGGTCCAGTGTTTTGTTGTCTCTGGTGTGACAGTCCACAAACTGCTTGAATGTGGGCAGTGTTGCTGCCAGAGAGACGTGATTGAAGTCCCCAGATATTGGGATGAAGGCGTGTTGACAGATGAGTGGATGACCTCACTCGCGAGAGACGCACTCGCCAAGGGAGGAATGTAAACAGACAAGAGGATAACATGTGAGAACTCCCACAGCAAATAATGCGGCCTTATACTCACAGCGAGCAATTCAATGTCTGGGATACACAAACGTTCTTTCACAGTGACATGACCAGGATTACACCATTTGTTGTTCATAACAATAGCAAGCGCACCACCTTTTCTCTTGCCGCTTTCTCGGGTCTGGGATGTCCTCGTGGAGCCATGTCTCCATGAAAAACAAAACACTGCTCTCACGATACACAGGCTGAGTCCTCACCAAGACCGCTAGCTCGTCCGTCTTGTTAGCTAGCGATCTCACGTTCCCCATGCTAATGGAAGGGAGATACGGTTTGTATCTCCATTTCTTCTCTCCATGTTTCACCCCAGCCTTACATCCCCTGTACTTCCTTCTCAACTCCTTAGGGATTTCGGGCTTACCCGTGCCAACGCAGCCGGCCGAAGAGAAACCAGCTGCCCGTGCGTGTAAACACAGACTTCGCCGTAGTGTTGAGCAAAGACGGCCACACGGTTGAGAAGAAGTATCCCAAAAATTAGGAACATTTCAACAGCATTGTAATGTGATGTTAGGGAATCACTAGTCAACCCTTACATAACTGATTAAGCAACAAAAAACACATAACATTAATAGAAAACAGCTAAGAGGCTAGAAGGAGAGTTAGCGCAACTGTTGCTGGCTGCCGCTTGCACAGCGCCGGAACCGAGACACATGACCATCATCATCATAGAGCCTCAGAAAATAAATGATGTTGATCGGAATTTACCATTGTTACCATGGCTTCAATGTTGCTTTCAGGATTGCATTTGGAATGTCATATCAGTGCTAATGAAAGATGTTTGCTTTAGTCTTCATGGTTCAATCGCTGTGGACTCTGCACAGCTAGAATCATGGATTTAAATGGATGACTTGCTTCACATGAGCTTCAGGGCCTGTGATGAGCTTGGTTTTACTCTATTCAACTCATTCACACTCTTCCATCTTGCTTTGATTCCACCGGTCTGGTTAGTCTCCCCATCATGCATTGATTCTGTATTTGACCTCTGCGAATAAAATCGCTTTTCCACTCATGGGTGCTTAGCTGCAATCATACACCAGCCACCCACATGATTAGTGCTCACTGTGGCTGCACATGATGTATAATCTCACTGACACAAGTGCAAATCAGCAGTATTTCCCAAATACTGCATATTCTTCAAAGGTAGACAAATCAAACAAAAAAGGAAGAGCTGGACTGAATTTTTAACTGCCAATCAGAAACTGTTAATAATAATAATAATAATAATAATTGTAATTTTCACAGTTGAATAATATTTAACAATGTTAAATGAAGCAAGAGACCTGAACTCATTACACCAACTTAAGACTTATTCATTCAGCCTTAGAGCTCGTCTGTTTTACATTAACATCAGCTTGTTACAGAGTCATTTAGTATTTATTCAGTAAGGCTGTTTTTCACTCTAGTGAATGCCTGAGATCTTTGAGCCCTCAGGTGGCACGGCAATAGAATCGGGCATGCTTCTGTCAGCACATGAGCTTGGAAATACTTTGGAAATGTGTAGTCGGTAAATCTACAAATTCAAGTTAAGTCTGTAGTACAGGAACAGGAAGCAATGTATCAGCAACATCCAGATATGTGGCCGACTTCTCCGTGCACGAGCACATCTTAAATGGATGTTGCACAGTGGAGATGTGTAATTGTGATTTGACGAGTCAACTTTGCAGATTGTTTTTCGAAATAATTGAGGTCATGCTCTCACGATCAGAGAGAGAAAGGACCATCCTGATTGCTAACAATGCAAAGTTCAGAAGTCAGCATCTGTCATTGTATGGGGGTTTGTTGGCGCCCATGTTATTGCTAACTTGCACATCTGTGACGGCACTATGAATGCTGAATCGTACATACGCATTTTGGAGAAACACATGCAGCCATCCAGACGACATCTTTTTCTGTGGTATATTTTTTTTAATGAAGCAAACATTTGACATGTGACCCCTCATAGTGTACTTGATTTTCTTCAGTTTAAGAAAAAACATCATATCCCTCAGCAATTGTGAAATAGAGGGAGGTGTGAGGGATATCCAATAGAGGAGTAGGTGGCATCTAATGTGTGAATCAGATGGCAATATTAGTAGAGGGTTGAACCTGCGTTCCCAATATGGTAGACAATGTGTTGAAGTAATTGGGCCAGTAGTTGTGCAGCCTCGGGCAGAGAAAAAACATGTGGCTAAGGTTACAGTGAGGATTTGAACATCTGCATCTTTTTCTGTCACGTCCCTGCTTATTGAGCAGCTGCCTTTAGACTACACAGAGCCGCCGCAGCAACCTGATAGAGGCACAGCATGTAAACAAAAGGTGGTGGAATAAGAACGTATTTACAGCAGTATTGTTCCTTTGTGGTGTGCATGTTCAAAAAAAGCAATGTTGATGCTAGTGCACATCCTGCAAAACAAATAATCTAAGAATAGGCACACAAGTTAGCCAGAAACAAATACAGCCTTTCTGAACTTTCAGTCGAAAGGAACAGATCTCTCCCTCACTCTCTTTTTGGTGGAATGGTGGAATCACCATTTCGGACTATCTGTGCTCATACAAACATGACAGCCGACTTACATCCAGACAGAAAAACCTGTTTTGCATAATTTGACCCCTTTGCAATGTTACATCGAAAATACAAAGTGTCAGGGATAGATAGATAGACCAACATCACCAACCCTTTAACCACATCTGCATGTTTGATGCTTTGAAGGAGTGTTGTGTATATAATGAAACTTCTCTCTGATCTTTTTTCCTTTGTTGACAAATGTTTCCTTCCATTTGCCCTCACGATCTGTAATGTGACAAACAGTGAATGTTCACATACAAATCAAAGAGAGTTCTCTCGATATTTATTTCCCCTCCAGCGATTCTTTATTGGAGGGGAAGTTAAAATCTATTAGAGTAGAGACCTCTTGTGTGGCGGAGTTGTGTGGTTACTGAGAAACATGTAGACCTCTGGACATGAGGGATGAAGTGAGTGAGACATTACAGATGGATAGCAGGCAGTGGGCGTATTGATCGCAGCCCTAAACTCATCAAACCATTCTGTTGTCCAAAGGATTCAGGAGCCAGTTGACTCTTCCGTCACTGTTCCTCAGGGGACGAAAATGGATCCACTGCTATATGTGATACAGCCATAAGGCCAGGACGGCATTGATCACGTCATCTTCTCACGAAATAGTTGTATTTTTCTGTTGTACTGATGGCGATAATCAGCCGCTTGTTAAATGATTATATGATGGTTGTGTATGCTGACAAAGAAATGAGCAATGTGGAGTCAAAGGAAAAGCTTTCCTACTGAGTAAACACATGTGACTGATCGAAGCCTCTGGGCTCTCCCAGCTTCCTCTCTTCTTTTCTTGTGCAGATGAAGAATACCTATCTCAATCAATCCCAATCTCAGGTGGCCTCCTTTTCTTCTAGGGGAGTATGTCACAATTTGTACTTCAGATTTCCATGTAGGTCCTGATTCATACTGGTAATGTGGTATTCTGTGTTTGGGCTATACAAACTAAATGGACTTGACTTGACTTGTTTATCATTTGTGATTTGTTTTCTTGGCTCATTTGTGTTTTGTTATAATTTGTTTTGCTTCATTCCTTTTGTTGTGTGATTTTTTTTCTGTCCTGTTGTGCTATAAAAGCTCAAAAGAAGGGTACGACAGTATAATTATATGTAATACTCTGTATAAATCAAAAAGTACCTTCACAGACTACAAATCATAAGCTATGTCCTGTGACTAGGTGATGCACTATGCACTGTGTGACGTGTGCCGATCTATAAAAGCCCTGTAACCTCATTACTTTACTGAAGATCAGTGAAGCTCACTGCTTATTCTCCTGCTATTCTCCTGCTATTCTGCTTATTCACCTACTTACGTGGTGTATGGAGGAGTGAAGCAATCTCCAGCAACCCTTATATCATCAACATATTTAAAATGTTGTTCCTCAACACTGCTGAAATTGACGTTAAATGGGCATATTAAGCTCTACATATCAAACCCTAAACATGCATATTCAAAGTTGGACATGCATCTTTATGATTTTCATGATGGGACAATTTAATCACTGTGTACACAAGAAAAAGAGGTGGCTGCTACAGCCACTTCTCTGACATCATTCTCTTGAAATAAGTTGTAAATAAAATGGAACAACATTCTCATTTTGCTAAGGTGCCTCAGAGCCTCTAGAGGTAAAACTAAGCATCTGCAGTATCACACAGAAACCAACTGAGTACAGCCGTGTTTGAGCAATGTCCCTCTGCCGTCCCTCTGCCAGACCCATAAATAGCCTTGCAGTGGGGAGAAGTAAGCTGCCCGTGTGCCCTGAGCCCCCCATCCTCCCCCCAGTACTCACACGCTGCTCTCTGACTTCCGGAAACAGACTTTAAAGCCGTGATTGTGCGGCTCATTCACTCTGCTGAAGCGTCTTGGTTTGGAGGAAAATGTATCACAGATGAGTGTGGAATAAGCGTATAGCAGTAGGGTTGAGCATGAAAGGAATTTTAAAAACATGCCAGAGATGATCGGGAAGAGAAAAAGTCTAATGCATCCCAGTGGCAGCTGGTGGCCAGAATGGGAAGTGTGTGGGTTTGCAGATAATTGACCTAAACCTTAAAGATTCACCATAAATCTTAGTTATCAATTTATATTATCAAATTAGTTAATTGATTAATTTAATGAGAAAAATTAAGATAAGTTCTGCGCCTGAAAGAGCTGTCTAGAAGGGTGACACTTGTCATGCGTAGAGGTCAATAATCATACCTACATCCAGAGCAAACACTTTCAGATCCTTATTGTTGTAATGCTGTAGGGAGCTGCGGGTTTGTGATGCAAGAAAGATGAGGAGTTGTTGGGAGGTGTCACCAGGTGTATTAAAGAACAGACAGAACGTCTTTAACAGAAACACCAAGTTGGCTCACGGTGCTAAGACTAGCTATATGCAAAGCATGCTGGGTAATTCCACTTCCCCAACACGTTACAATATGAAGGATTTATTAATTCACAATAATAACTAAAGGTCATTACCATCAATAGAATAAACCGGAAAACATAAAACAATAGTACGAAGTTCAGGTAATAACGGATTCAAACACAAGGACAACAAAGCTTCTGTGTGTGTGTGTGTGTGTGTGAGTGTGCGTGCGTGCGAGGGATGATGTACACGAAGTGCCGTCAGTTATGACACACACACCCACTAGTGGGACCTGGGTCAAACTAAGATGGCGGCTTCACTTCTAGCTTAGCCTGCAAGGTAACATGTGGGTGTGTTTTAACACCACAGGGGGTTTATCACCCATGAGGTGCAGACTGAGAGAGAGGACGGGAGAGAGAGAGAGAGAGAGTGAAATCATGCAGCATGCAGGAATCAGTGCTCAAAAGCACGGTTAGAAAACTTAAAGAACACAATAGCAGAAATATTCAACATAGAAAATACAGTATTGCATACAGTGTATTTATCTTCTTAGATCTAAATCTGACTTTAAATCTTAATCTGCCCAAACATTAAAGCCTTACTTAATAGAATCACGTCCGTTTTGTGATTCTCTGTAGCATCGATTGGACAGCTGTGCTGCGGGTCCACTGAGTCGATCGTTTGTCCGTTTTGATGAGCTTTGCTCCAAGTCTTCAGTTCTGGGCTTGAAGAAGTTGGAAAGTTGTCTGAGGGGGAGGCAGTGGCTCAGTTGGTAGAGCTTCTGCTTAGGAACCGGACACCATGGGAGCCGGTTCGAGTCCCTGCCGAGGTGCCCCTGCGCAAGGCACTGAACCCCCAACTGCTAAAGCGTCTGCTAAATGATCGTAATGTAATGTAATGTCTTCGTGGTGTAGGAGGAAAAGGGCGAAGTGAATCGTTGCTTGATCCAGTTGAGTCACGGTCAGACACTTTGAAAGCAAACCGACTTGCAGGCCTTTGAGCTTGTGGGTTCTGAATTGGAAAATTGAGGGCAGATTCTTGAGGTTCTTTCTCTTCCTTATTGCTTGGTTGGGCTAAAGAGGGTTCTGGGTTCACTGGATTGGAGCATCCAGGGCAAGTCTCCTCTTCCTTGAGTTGGTACAGAGAGCGTTAGCTGAAGAGCATTTCTGGAGAGGGGCAGTTTCTGAAGAGCAAGGAGTTTTGAGATACCAGAGCTTTTATACTGCAAATGACCTCACAGGCAAGAATTAACCTTTTGGCCAATGTTGCGGCAGCTGGGTCTGTGACATCTTCACATCAAGGTGTGAAAAGGGGGTTGATCCACTACAACACTAGGTTGTCTCCTTGTTTTGTGGACAAAGAACCGCATGCTTTATCAAAGTCAGCCATGTTGGGACAGCTTCAAACCTGTGTAAGCACCTTCAACACATATCCCGTGATCCATCTATTCAGCATATATGTGACTCGTTTTAACTGCTGTTTTAAGCAAACCAGTTTTATCCAGAACAAGAACCTCTGCCAACTCCCCAAACATTACAAACTAAACCACAAACAAATCATGACAGCCTGTGATCACAGCTCCAGAGCTGCACAGCTCCACGCAGCCCATTGTCTCTCTCTCGGGCCACACTGACAATGTGTTACTGGTACAATCTGTTAAATAAACCAAATTTCACACACTCTGCTCCACATTTATATGATAATGAAAGATGATCCTGGATATATGTTGCCAATTTTATTAGCAATTAATACACTTTATACTTACTCTGCCATGGTCTGAGTTCTTCCTCTCACATTAGCGGCATGCTGCTTAACATCACACACTCCACCATGCACAACAGAAAAAGCCCTCTGGCACACTTGACAGTGTACCTTGTAGTCATCTCCTCTGATGGGCTCTAGCAAGGAATACTGTTCTTCCCATATGAGCCAATATTGCTGTAAAAGCCTCCGTATTTCCTATGCGATGCAGAGAGAGAGGCCACATTCTCTCCATTCTTATGTGAACTAATTGTCTCACAACTGGGCACAGGAAGGGAGAGCCCATTTATACAATTATTATTTATTCATTTCACTGTTTTCTTTATGTGGATTATTAAGAAAAAATGGCCTCAGTGTTGAGACAAAGATCTAAGACAATACATTTGTTTGTTTGGTCTTGCATTGATAATTAACTAAACATTAAGAATTTGGGATGCTCTTGTTGAGAATGCAAAGGTGGAATGTGGTGATACTGCAGAATAAAACACAATTCTAATTAATTTGCAAATATATAGATTTTCTCCAGTGCATCTTTTCTCCAGTATTTGTTCAAATATACATTATTGTTTGACTGCGGTCATAAGTGATATTGTGCATTGATGTTTGCTGCTTTCCTGCACTGCTGCCTCTTGTAATTATTGTCCAGTTATCCATCATCAACATGCAGTGGAGCCAATGTAGGGAAAAGTTACCATGAATCCCCCTGCACAGCCAGACATGCTTCACTTGAGCGGGCATTGCATTGTCTCAGACATCCACACCTGAGAATTAGCCTTCAGCTAGATTTCCTTCAAAGCTGCCTCACAACTTCTAACCTGTTAGCTGGAAATTAGCAAAGGATGGAGCACAGAGGAATTTAAATAGCAACATAAAAGTCACTGCACAAGCTGAAGAAATTACTGGAAGGCCACCAACACTTGTCCGGCCAGCAGTCATGTGGCTCTATGGGAATCAAACATGGCTCTCAAACCATCCATCCATCCATCCATCCATCCATCCATCCATCATCCATCCATCCATCCATCCAATCATCCATCCATCCATCCATCCATCCATCCATCCATCCATCCATCCATCCATCCATCCAATCATCAATCCATCCATCCAATCATCCATCCATCCATCCATCCATCCATCCATCCATCCATCCATCCAATCATCCATCCAATCATCAATTTATATAAGAAGCATCTTAACAGAATTATAAGCACAGAGAGCTTACCTGCTCTGCTTAAATTCCATCCTTGGCACGCACACATTACTTCATTAATTTAAACCTTTGGCCCATAGTAGCACTGTGATCTTTAATTTAATCATTTAATCATCTGCGTCTCCCACTTTAATATCTGAACTTTGAATGGAACATGGAACATTTTAACTTTTGTAGACAATCTTATTTCGTCTGAAATAAACTAAATACATCAGCAATATAATCTTCTGCCACACTGTCACAATCCTTTAAATCTGTCAGGAAACAACTCATATCACTTGGTTTTGAGGATGATACCAATGTATACATTGAAAATTATTTTATAATGCCTAAATTTATTTTTCCAGGCAAACACATTACAACCGATGAGGGATTTGTACAGAGACTACCAATACCTTTAATCACAGATAACATAGAGTGTAAAATGTATTCTACTGTGAATGGAATTATGATAAACAATAAAATCTAGAATTTCATACTAAAAGCCTGTAAATATTTAAAGTATCTGTATATACTAGTATACTAACTGTGTAATATTGTTATTATTGTGCTAAATGCATCATTGTGACTATGCAGAGGTTCAGTTGCAGGCGAGATGTTCAAGGACCAAAGGACGATGCAGTGCACAATGCATAGAGCATCCAGACTCAGGTCAGGAGAACTTCACCAGTATCATGATTGTGAGTCAGCCTGACTGGTGCCGGACGATGACTGAGGCTGATATACTATACTGAATTATATTATACTGATATACTATACTACTATATTCATAATCACTGTATATTGGTATTCCAGGACATCCCCGACACATCAGCATTATAATGTAAGAAGAAGGAATAACAGATGACTGTTTCAAAGGCTGAGCCTCTTTTATCTAGGCCTCAGAGACTCTGTGACTCTGTGAAAATCTGTGCTGGGATGTAAATGAAGCAGTGGCAGCACAGACACTTAAGAGTGAGCTCAGTGTGCTGTAAGCTTTTGCACATAAAAAAGGTTTGTGGGTTGAATCATTTTGCACATAGACATGTTTGTTTGTCTTTGCCACATTTGTGGCATATGAAGCTTTCAATCCCTCATATATTTATAGCCTCTAATAAAACACTAGCCTATATGTTTAATGCGTTAGTGTGTTAGTTTAGTGTGAAACGGGCTCTTATCTAATCTAAACCACTCTTGTGGACTACCATTGCAACTACAACAGGTGTTTTTTTCCAAGATGAAACAAAACAATACTAATGATATTAAAAAACAATAAAACAGAAATACCTCGGGTAAAATATGTAATAACACAACTACATGCAAGGCGGTAGTTTTGCCCCCTGGAGCCCTGTAGAGTCCGACTCAGTGCCAGAGGTGTCACAACACAAGGAGGGTGATAGAGGGAATGCGGTAATCCATTGGCTGCAGGTTTAGTAAATTTCACTGTGCGTCGCCCAATGGCAGAGAAGGAGAGAGAGAAAGAGAGAGAGAGAGAGAGAGATAGAGAGAGAGAGAGAGGGAGAGAGAGAGAGAGAGAGAGAGAGACCTGGTTTAATCTCTACCCGTCTGTTCAGTCGCTCTATGGGAGCAATTAGACGCAGCACAGTTACATCTTCAGCAGTGACTCCTGCGCAGATACCGCCGCATCTCTCCTCTTCCTCCCTCTCTGCACGGATCGCTGCTGCCGCTTGCCGCTTGCCGCTTGCCGCCTTGACTGTTCGGAACTCGGCTGTGGATTTGCTGACTAGGACGTGGAATTTTATTGCCCCCACACACACCCCCAGTCGCCTCTCTTCCCCCCTCCCCTACACACACAGACATACACACACACCCCTCTGCACCCCCTCCTCTTTAATGGTGTGTGTTTTGCCTGAAGTCTGGACTTGTACAAAGAGTGAGACGGTGGAGACACGTTGAGGTAAGTGTGTATGACGCGGTGTGTGTCATTTGTCCAGTAAATCAGTGATCTATAGATGAGCGTGTGTGTATATGTGTGTGTTGACGAGACTGCGGGAGGCACAATCCTCCGGGGAATCACCAACACACACGTACTGTCACACTGACGCGCTTGTACAACACAAGTGCGGAGCGATAAGTTTCATTAGTTTCCAGGGAAATTGAGTGTGTGTGTGTGTGTGGGGGGGGGGGGGGGGGGGGGGGGGGGGGCTTCAATGTGCGGCTCTGTCTCGGTCAGACCCCCTTCAGACAGAGCCGCTCATTGTTGCGCACTTTGATCCAGACTCCAGTTTGCTGCGAGATGTTCGCCTCGTTCTATTTTTCTGATGACTGATCGAATCCTCGATCCCCCGATCCCCCGACCGCTCCCCCCCATCCCCCCGCTGAGGCTCCCACCAAAAAGCAACAGCTCGGTCAACTTGGACGCGCTGTCCTCCATTTGAGAGCCGCGTTCTCCTGGCGCAAGGTGCAGCGCGTTACACCTGCGGTCTGCCTGTGTGTCTCCCTGCTTATTAATCAGCCACAAGATGGTGGTGTGGATATCCCGATGGGAATTTTAGGAGGTGGAATGAACTAGAGGAGGGGAGGCGCTGGTGTTGGTGTTGGTGGTGGGCTCCGGTTGTTCAATTGCACACTCAATTGTGTCTTTGCCACATGCAGCTCCACGCTAAATGCTGGTGATTTCACATCCATGCAGTGTAGGGTTTCAAACTCTCAAGTCTTTGACCTTGTGTGTGCGTGTGTTCCTGATCATGATCGTGCACAGGCTTCAAGGTATCGCTCATTTGATTCAAAGTGACCCATTGGACACAGGTGCATAGAGGCATTTCATCTATCTATCTATCTATCTATCTATCTATCTATCTATCTATCTATCTATCTATCTAACTATCTAATCTATCTATCTATCTATCCATCCACCCATCCATCCGTCCATCCATCCATCCATCCATCCAACCATCCATCTATCCATCCATCTATCTATATGTGTAATGGTTCTCGACCTGCACAGGTGCTGCATCGTCCAGTTAAAATGATGAATGCTCAATCTCGTTTAGTTTTCTGCTCCTATTTTTTGCAATTTCTTCCAGTCATTTTGTCGAGGGGGAACTGTTGGTCCAGCCAGAGAGAGGGAGCAGCAGTCTTAACAATAGGTCTTGTTTCTGATTAAATAAATAAAAATGGATTGAGGGTTGTGCTGAGGCGAATGAGTCATTGTGGCCATTAGCACATGAAAGGCTAATGTCCTGCATTGTCACATTGGTGAAGGCTGTGTAGAGCTTCATGGCCGTGAGCGAACACAGGTTGAGGAAGGTAGATGCCAACTCCCTCATTCTTTTGACCCCTGACCTTTGGTAATGGTTGCTGCTAAAGCCAGTGGTGACAGGGAACTGCCGCCTACATCATCTGTTGTTGCCCACCGTGACAGTCGCGTCTTCTCCTTTTCTCTATTCTGCCCCTGATAATTCACCCCCTTCACCCCAGCTGTATCCATCACCCCTAACTTCAACCTCCCCTGACCCTCGTCCCCCCATCCGGTAACATCTTCCCCCTGATATTTCACCCATTTCACCTTAATGTCTCTTCATGGGTCAACTGTGACATCGTGATTATGGGAATGCTAGAGTGGCTCCGTTCATTTCTCCAACTATTATGATAACACATAATACTGCTGATTTTATGTCAATCAAATGCACTCTATGCAAATGTCAGACCACTGAACAATGTTTAGGCAAGTTTGGAGGTGATAGGATGAATGGTGCCTATTTAAATTCAACACAAACTTACACAAACACACACACTCCAATTATAGTAGTATATCTACTATATGTATAGTATATCTACAGTATATATATATACAGTATGTATATCTATAGTATATATAGTATATCTACGGGGCGGCAGTAGCTCAGTCCATAGGGATTCAGCTTGGGAACCGGAGGGTCGCCGGTTCGAGTCCCGTATGGACCAAGTTAGTGGACTGGTAGCTGGTGAGTTGCCAGTTTGCCTCCAGGGCACTGCCGGGGTGCACGTGAGCAAGGCACCAAACCCCCAACTGCTCCATGGGCGCCGTATAATGGCTGCCCTGCACCCCCTCTGTAATGCATGTGTTTGTGTGTGATATGAGGGGGTGCAAGATAAATTTCAATTGCATGCGATTTGCATGCAAAATGACGATGAATAAAGTATCTTAAATCTTAAATCATAATAATAAAATCAACTTTAGATTAAGCAGACAGCTGTGTCCTGATGCATCTGTCAAACCCATATGCTGAAAGACAGATTACTAACAGGTAGACAGCTACAGGAATTCCAGAACATATTTCCGCTATTGATATTTTATTTAGTACAAACAGAGTCATTGGAGCTTGAAAGCAGAGAGAGAGAGAGTGCACAGTAAGACGTCCTGGCTCGTCTTTCCACAGCACACTTATTAGTTGATCATTGCTTGGTTCCTGCCCCTCTGGTGTCACATTAAGGCAAAATGTGTCACGGTGTTGAGTCCAGGTGTTCGTCACCAAACACAAATGATAATAGGGAAATAATATAATATATAATCAGAGGCGGACGGAGTACACAGCTTCATTACTCAAGTAAAAGTACAGATACCGCTCTTTTCAATTTTACTCCAATTCAAGTAGAAGTACTCCAGTCAGATGTTTACTTAAGTAAAAGTACTGAAGTACTTGTTTTTAAGTACTTAAGTATCAAGAGTACATTTTCTAAATATTGTATTATTACTGCCACAGTGCTAACCTTTACCTATAGAAACCTCGTGGATGGAGTTTTTTTATGGAATCTTTAATGTTAATACCTTGAAGAATGTAACAAATTTTGAAAATAAAATCGTCCTTGGATGAATAGGTTTATATGCAAGAAGAAAAAAGAAAATGCAGCTAATTTGTGACAACATGCGCGCTCACACACGCACAGTATTCCTAAGCCTATGTGTGACAAGTTGATTATAATTAATGAAGACAAATATTACCCATCAACAGTGTTGGTAAAGTCTCGGCTTCTGATAACTTTGACTTTCTTTTTTTATCGGTGTTCGTATGTCCAGAACATTACATTACATTACATTACGATCATTTGGCAGACGCTTTTATCCAAAGCGACTTACATTACATTACCACCCTTCGCAGAGGGGGGAGCAATTGAGGGTTCGGAGCCTTGCTCAGGGGCACCTCGGCAGGGGCTCGAACCGGCTACCCTCTGGTTCCCAAGCGGAAGCACTACCCACTGAGCCACTGCCTCCCCAGAACACTTGGTTTTGCCCCAGGCTATTATATTTCGACTGCCAACGATACCGAGGGCTTCTTGAAGTGCCTCCATGCACGAGAAACAGTGAAAAACTACGTATAAACAGGACATAAGGGACTACCTACATACGTTTTTACAGGGTCGTATTCGCACCGGACTAGTATTATCTGAGGTAGTTTTTTCGAACCGTTTTACAGAAGGTAAAAGTCCCTGTAATTTTTTCTGACATTCTCCGGATTGCTGATAGGCTGTCCCTGTCAGTGGCACCTGTACAATCCAATCACGTCTGAGAAGGAAACAACAAAATACTGAATCAACAGGTTTTCCCCGCTTTTTTATTTTTTATTTTCTTTAGAGAAAGGTAACGAGTACTTATGGTTATGGATAGAAATGTAGCGGAGTAAAAAGTATGATATTTACCTTTCAATTGTAGTGGAGTAAAAGTCATAAGTACTCCCCCAACAGGATACTCAAGTAAAGTACAGATCCCTAAAAAGTGTACTTAAGAACAGTACTCAAGTAAATGTGTATACGTTACTGTCCGCCTCTGTATATAATTGCCCAAAGATTCCAAAAAGGGACATACGATAGAGCAGGGGTCGCAAACACGTTGCTCGCGTGCTACCAGTAGCTCCCCAAGCGTTTCCGAATCGCTCGCCGAAAGGTTCAAAGAATACATACATTTGGCAACACATCGTCACTTGGTAAAGCTGTTTAAATTCCTATCCATTCAAATTCACAAACATACCGCCTCCTTTTGTCACAAAACGATTGTAAGCCAATCTGCTGTCAGTCCAACAAATGACGCTGCTGTCATGTTTGGTTACCTGACACCTTAACATTCGGCTAGCAAGCGCACGCCGGATTTTACGATGACCGGCCCGAAAACAGCCCAGATAAAAGGCAACATATTACGAATGTGGATGGCAAGTGTGTGCATGTCTCATTTGCGGTGTGAATGCATCTGTGGAGCGCCACTTCACCAAAGTCCACGGCAACTTTTCGCTGCTAGCATGCTAGCATGTGTCGTTAGCGAACGCACCTGCTCAAAGAATTCCCTGTAGTTCCCATATCATCTCTTTTAGCTCTTTTAGGTGATCGATGGGAGCCGGCTCCCCCCGAGAGCCGTTTTAATTTTTTCTGCAACTCAATACAAGACAGAATGATAGGATGGTCTCGGTCTACTATAGGTACAGAGCAGTGCACGAAAAGATGAGTGACAGCTGGGAAAAAAAAACAGCCTTTGGATGCATTTTAACAACTGTGACAACATAAAGGCAGAATGCAGAATTTGCTGAATTAAGCTGTCATGTCGGGCAGGGTCCACAAGAAACCTTCACAGACATGAGAACTGTGCAACATTCCAAAACTGTATGACAGAGAACGTGTTTCACTGCAAGAACATTCTAAAACTATTTGAATTCCTCATGAAAATAGTACCACACTCTGTCATCTCACTAACATCAGAACAGACTGAATGCATGTGAAGTACAGATGATATGGGAACTACAAGGAATTCCCTGAATTACAGGGAATGTGAAGGGAAGTTGTGACAGTGATATTTGGACAGACAAATGTGAAATATGAAAGGTATAGTATTCGATAAATAGTAAAATAAGTAATAACATTGTTTTGTTTTCTATGAGATTAATATGATGTGAATTTATTGGTGTGAGCTTGACACTGAAAATGTATACAGAAAAAAACAAGCTTATGTTGCTGAATTGAAGTGCATTTTGATACAAAATGTGAGTGTTGAGTGTTGGATATCAACATTTTGTAAATGTTCACACGAAAGAATCTTATTTAGCTGGTTTGGGTGGAGAATCAGCCATGTGGATAAATAATGTAAAACATGAGTAGCTCTCAGACACTTTTATTTTGTCAAAGTAGCTCTCTGAGGCAAAAAGGTTGGAGACCCCTGCGATAGAGAGGCAAACAATGTTGAGTAGAAGCTTATGGACCTGTAACAGCAGCAGACAAATCCATAAAACAGGAAAAATACAATAAAATAAAATAATAATAAACAAAAACTATAATGCTATAATGGTTTGAATTAAGGTCATCACTACTGATTATATTGGTAATTGGCAATCTACTGATATTTTAATAATGAATTAAGCAATCGATATGTATTACATCATCTTCTTTCCCGTTGCAGATAGATAGATGATTGATTCATCTTCATTTTGACCTGTGCATGAGGACGCGTTCCTGTCCTGTTGGTTGGTTGTTATCTAGTAGTGAGACAGAGAGTGATGCTGTGTATCTTGCATGAAAAAAAACACATGAAGTTGCCAAACGGAACATCTTACTGTCTTGCTGTACAGTGTAAATTTGACTTCTCTGCTCAGTCGTGTTCTGTTGGCATGAGGGAAATTGCAGACGTGACCTTCTCCTAAAGCCAGTTATCATACAGGCAGCCGAGTGCTGTCTTTGCATTAACAGCCAGTCATACCACTTTGCTTGCTGGGCTAACTTCTGCAGACTCACTCTAGATTACATTATTTCACCCAAGAGACTTTCATGAGTGGACGCTTTGCTGGCTTAACAGTTTTGCAAAGTAAGCTACACAGCAGCTAGCTATTTGATTCTTTTGCAGGGTGTTGAAGTGCATTTATTCACAAGTAGCCTCTAATTCTTGACACTTAATTGAATTAGGAGCAAAATTACACGAAGGGTGTTTATTGTGAGATGTCAAAGTCTAATGTGTTTAGCCTGTTATATCCAATAGAACTGTCTGGTGTTACAGGCCAGATGGAACATGAGGCAGAATCTTACGCAGCTGAATTCATATTCTAGTTGAATAATTGGGTTTATAGTTCTTTTCAAGTACAGCTTCACTGTCTTAGACTCCAGATCCCATTAATGAGGTAATGCTGAATTTTTGTGTTGAGAGAAAAAAGAAGCAGTTTAAAGCATGTGAGGGCAATATGCAATAGAATACAAGCATGTTCACCGTGTGCGCCCAGGGACTTAATACATCTGTAATTGGCTGCTGATGCACATTTATTCATGATGTATCTGCGATTGGAGGTGGTTTGAACAGTCATGTAGCTGTTCAGGCATGCGGGAAAACAGAATGTCTAAATCCCACTCTCCAATTTGTTTTGGTTTTCAACTACAAGGGTTTTTAGCAATATTATTTAATTGCTGTCCTTGAATATAATTTTCCCTTAAATTGGTTTGAAAATGTCCTTATCCAGTATTTCATGCTTAATCGCATAACACATTTTTCTTTGCTGTGTACTGATTTGCACACAAAGTACATCTTAAATTGCTCAGCATTTTTACATCTTAATTTACAGCAGTGCCTCAGTGGTTGTGATGGTGGATCAGCCTCTTAGTGTGTCAAGATGATCAAAATATTCTTTGTGTCTTGACAACAGACACACACTCACTCACACACAAAAGACTGTATATGTGTGTAGCACATGATCACATACAATGGTCCAAAGTGTGTGTGACATTATATCATTAGGAGAACATGGAGCCTCTGACAGGATCATTTTGTAATAATTGAAATGCAAATGACAAAGGCAGCCTTCATTGATATTCATAAGTCTTATCTACTATAATCATTAAGAGCGAACAATGTAAGACAGTTTATCATAAAATGCTACTGTATCATTAATATTGTACACAGGGGCAATTTATCACGTAAACATTTACAAGCACATGACCCCAAAAAAATATTTAGCTTGTTTCGCATTTTTAAAGCACCAATGCTTTCATTGCTTGACCATCCCTGCATTTCCATGTGGATGTGCTGTGTCCACACAGCAACAGAGAGTGAAATCCATCCTTATGTAAAGCAAACTACCAATGATGAATAAGCTGAGTATTTCAACTACCTCTCCCAAGACTTCTTCTTTTTTTGTCTTTGTATGTTAAGTTTTTCAGGACATTTTTCTAGTCCTCCTGGAGAGGAACTGGAACTGACTAACCTTTTGGGACATTGCATGTTATATTTAGCTATAATAATAAATTGACTCATAAAAATGCAGCAATGTATCAGTCCATAGTCAGGAGGGTTACCACTCTCATCCCACAATGGCACTCATACTGATTGCACCAATGTGCACCACAGCCATTACTGTATGTAAAAGAGGAAATGAGAAAAAATATTCCACCATTATCTGTGGTATCTACACGTAGTGGCCGCATGAATTCTCTCAGAGATCGGTCCCACTGCTGCTGAAGTGGAAAAGAGGAATGAGTGGTACGAGTCAGGCATTGAAGGCAATTTGGAGCCAATGTTGAGAGTTACCTCAGTCTGCACATTTATAGAAGTTTACTCATATCGATCCAGATGCCTGTTTAAGAAGAAATCAGAATCAGATCTTTATTGACAAGTAGGTTTTCAACCAGGGCCACCTCTCTTTCAACACCTCTCTCATGTCAGCAGAAATGTGTGCTTTTCAAAGGCACTTACAGGGGTGCTTAACTCAAAGATGAGCAGAGCAGGTGGACATTTTAAAAATATTCACTCAGTGACCACTACAGTTTATTATGTAGAGCCATGCTGTGTACTGCAGCCCAGCTCAAATCCAACATCAGCGAAGCTTTCACTGTTTTTATTGGCACCCTGCCATACAGCTTTTGTTGCATTAGAGATTTTGATATCCAGTGTGAGTTTCATTCGTGTCTGTGTAAGTGCCCTACCCCACTCCAAGTTCCTCCAAGATATTGCTGACCAGGACGCGTGGTCCCTTCTGTACCTTCTCATTGCTCACTACAAACCACTGTAGATCAATTTATGAGCTGTTTTTCTTTCCTTAATTTTTGTCATTTGTCAACACTTTTTGGTATTCCATTGGTTGTGAGTGTAGCCCGGTCAGGATGAGTAATATATAGTCTAAAATCAAATCTATAACTCTGGCTTTAAATTGGTCTGTCTGTGTTTGCTGCCATTAATTTTGTATAACAGGAAAAGCAAGACTAAGATAGTAGACGAGACAAAGGATCTTTGATCACCTTTCTCATCATTAGTGACTGTGTGCTGTGTATGTTGGGCATGTAGCATATTGGCTGTGACACCAGCAGTGGTTCTCAAACTTTTTACTTCGGGTACCACCTCAGAAAATATTTGGCTCCACTATGGCTGATGTTAAAATACAGTAGCGCAGGCCTACCCTATTCACCTGCTTATATTCACTATGCAAAATGCACACAGGAAGCAAATTTATTCCTCATAAGAATATTATTTATTTTGACCTTTGTCAGTCACAGCCACATTGTACAAATTGGTACTAGAACTCTCCTATATGGGGCAGTCCCTCTTACACCCACAGCATGTTCACACACACACACACAAACACTCACACACACGCACGCGCGCGCACAGCATGTAAGAACATTAGTAACAACTGCATTTCATTCACAAACACGCATACATACAAACATACACACATACACACACAGCATGTGACAACAAAAATAACAAAAAACACAAACAACTGTACTTCAAACACACACCATTTTGGCAACTATTTATAACTCTTATAGGCCGGACAGAACAGAAAGTCCTCCTAAGCTGCACCATCATGCTTATATCTGACATAAACAAGTAAATTGGCCAAACCTGCATCATCAGTAGTCTCGTCCAGTCCAATGGAATAATAGCGACTACTTTTAATGCGTTCAATCAGTGTCTTCCTAACGTCATCTGCCATGGCTTCTATTCTCCGCCACACTGTGTCGTTTGAAAGTGGCAACAAGTTTAACTGTTTGGCGACCTTCTCGCCACACATTATGTGTACCATCTCTTTGGCTAATGGTAAACACAACTGTTCACCAGTGGTGTGCGGCACGGCCTGGCACGATACGAAGCCCCCAGTGTTTTTTGCCCGGTGTGCCGCGAGAGATCATCAGGTGTGCCGTGGGACATTATCCAACTTCACTTAATTAATCCGAGAAACAGACTGACAGATCACAAATTTCGAAGCGCGCACTCCACCCCCCCTCCCGAAACCTAACTGTTGCGTTCAATCGCAGTGGAAATTTAGAAGGGCGCTACGCCAACGTAAGCACTCAGTTCACAGCCGTCCAGGCTGCTTGAAATATCCTCTTCCTGATTCGCAAATTTTGTCCTTTTAGTTTCCCTCTGCACGCAGCGCTACTATCAGTAAGGTTAGTAGTGTGCCGTGTGCAAAAATTTATGAAAGGCTAAACTTATTTTAAGTCGCATTTCAATTATCTCATGGTTCAGATATTTTTATTTGATTCCTCCGCGTACCACTACAGTGAGCCCGCATACCACTGGTGGTACGCGGGCGGCTGGTTTAAGAGATTGACTCTTGAGGTTCAAAACCTGGAAATCAGTTCATGTAGGGAGGCAGTGGATCAGTGGGTAGTGCTTCTGCTTGGGAACCGGAGGGTTGCCGGTTCGAGCCCCTGCCGAGGTGCCCCTGAGCAAGGCACCGAACCCTCAATTGCTCCCCCCTCTGCGAAGGGTGGTAATGTAATGTAAGTCGCTTTGGATAAAAGCGTCTGCCGAAATGATCGTAATGTAATGTTTAAAACAATCATTCAAACTGATTGTTCTCCACATACACCAAAATGTACATTTATGCCATTAATCAATTCAATTGTGCCAAGTCATTTGCACCCATAAACAGTGTGTTGTTTATATTGAAACAAACAATAAGACACAAACACGATGAAGGAAATGATTATTAATTACTTCTCAGGTTTAATGTTCATTTAGAAACACAGCATGAATATTTAATGAAGTGCAGAATTATTAACACTGTTGATGTCTGTGTGTACACATTTAAAGATAATAAGATATCTTCTCCTTAACTCTGATCCCTGCTCGAAGTTGTAAGCTTAAACTGTCAGCTTAACTTAAATTTGGTGTTAAACCGTTGCAGTTCTGCCATGTGGATAATGACGGTTTCATCTTTCTTATTTTTTTATTCAGGATATCCCATCGAGCTGGAGCTATCCCAGGATAACCAAAGCCCGTTCTATGCTCTCTCCTGTTGACTGGGTAGACAGGAAGTTTTAAAGCCGCTGCTGATCTCCATACACGCTCTCGGGATGGGGAGCTCAAAGAAAACCTCTTTACTTGGCCGGGGCGCTGTCTCTCAGCTTGTGGCCTGAGAAGGAGCAGGAGGTGTATCAGTGGGGGGCTGGTACTGGCACTGAGGACCCTGAGGTTGGACCATTACCACAACCTGCCAGACTCATCACAGCAGGAGCATGTCAGCACCGACAGGCTCGTCATGGTTGTGTTGCAGCAAGGCCAAGGCCGACTTGCTGTTCTGGCTTGGGATAATTTCCATCTGTCTGGCCACTGTTCAGGCCCAACAGCACCCTGTTGTCACCACCAATTATGGGAAATTGCGGGGGGTTAAGGTGATGTTGCCCAATGAGATTTTAGGACCAGTGGAGCAGTATTTAGGGATACCCTATGCGTTGGCGCCTACAGGGGAGCGGAGGTTCCAGGCACCAGAGCCACCCATGTCCTGGCCAGGCATACGGAATGCTACTCAGTTTGCTCCGGTTTGTCCTCAGTTCTTGGAGGACCGATTTTTACTCAACGATATGCTGCCTGTGTGGTTCACTGCCAACCTGGATACTGTGGTTACCTACGTCCAGGACCAAAACGAGGATTGTCTTTACCTGAACATCTATGTCCCCACAGAAGATGGTAGGTGCACTAGCTTTGTCTCTACTTTGCCTTTTTGCTCATCCTCATTAATTTCGCAACCTGTGTTTACAGAAAAGAAAGATTGGGGACACCGTTTGGTTGAACGGTTGCTGGCAGTCCTTTCATCTTTTGACTCTTATTAGGAAAAACAGCCATCGTAAGGTTATGATGAAATCAGACACACAACTGCCTTTACTACTGCCCAGCATACTCAGTTATAACACAGAACACAGAGAAAAATATCCATTCAATTACACTTTTTCCAACAATCACCCCTCTCCTCCTCTCTCTCACTCTCTCTCTGTCTTTCTATTTACTGAAGAAATGTGAAACTGCGTGGATAGTCATGTATACAGGATTACCGAGAATTACTATACGGATCAAATCATATTAACAGCTTAAATAAACTACTTTAGTCACAGCTGTGATGAAAACTGTGGCATTTAACCAACCACAACCACAAATTCATGAATTGGGGGACCAGAGAGCTATGGTGGATGGGTTCAGAATACACTGTATCACGGCTGCTGATGGATGTCAACCCAAATGTCCTTGAAATAACAAAGTAAAGTTCTTCATGAAACGTTTTGAATAGTATAAGCAGTTTTATTAATGAAGGAAAAAATGGTTAAATGCTATAAATGGTTTCTGGTATGTTCACCACATACATCAGTTTATGCATTCGTTGTTACTCTGCTGTATTGCTAGACAATGAATATTAACTTCCAGCAGGATTTGGTGAGTGCAGTGACTGAAATGACTGTATCTCCAGCAGTTGTCCTGTGTTTTGCTGTATCCCTCAAAACCCAATGAGGGCATCCATGTGGAACATGCTTTACTTTTATTAGCACCAAAATACAACATTTCATGATAGAGAAAAGCTGCTTCTCTACAGCAAAGAATAGCTGATTCTGTGTTTTTGTTATTTGTCTTTACAATTTCGCCATGGTGCATCACAGAGATGTATGAGCATATCTGTATATCCGGCTTCTAATAGATACTGAATCTATTGACGTGTGTTAATTATAATTGTCCATACATTACATTACATTACATTACGGTCATTTAGCAGACGCTTTTATCCAAAGCAACTTCCAATAAGTGCGTTCAACATAGGTAGGCAAAAGAACTTCAGGTCACAAGAAATCGTAAGTGCATTTCATTCCAAAACCAACAGCTAAGAGCATAACTAGTGCTAGAGTAGAAGTGCAATAAGTTAGGTTAAGTAAGTAAGTAAGTGACCATAACTTCATTAGGGGAACTGCAGAGGTCTGTGGGAAATTGTTGCAGAAATATTAATACTGCAGAGATATAAAAAATAATATATATGAATGTTTGTTCATACTTGCAACCATTGGAGCAGAAAAAAAAGGTTGACTAGTGTATCCATAACATAACCTTTACAGTTCACCAAACCCTGTTAGAGGAATGCTTCAGAAATGCCCGCGGGCTCGTCGTATCTTTCACATATTCCACATGTGAGTGAGCACTTGTGACATCATGAGGATGTGATGACAGGCCAAGCTCTTTGGCTTTGTGCAACAGCCTTGTATACAAGCGTGTGTCACCTAAAAGTTGATCGTGTTCCACTTAACTTAAAGTGGTTTGAGGTCAGGGAAGGTGGGCTGCCCTGTTGGGTTTGGATACAGCAGGGCATTGTGCGTGGCCTCGTGAACCTTAGTGTCTGGCTGATATCTTTGACAGCTCTGTGCTAAATTTAGTTTGGTAGATTAACAAGTGCAGGAGGAATAATCTCACAGGTCTGGGTCAGTGCACCACTGAGAGCTTCTCTAAAATCTTTACGTAGTGGCCATGTATGATGAACAGACAGATATTTTACTCTTTTTTTTTTACAACTAGATGAGCACTGATGAGAGCACTTACCTCCACCAGAGGCCCAGCAACTCTGTTCATGGCTCTGACAATGAGGCAAGCCACTTGAAACCATGCTCAACAAATTCACAAACCCAGATAATATACTGTAGGTCTCTATGTGGTGAAAGAAAAAAACATTTCTCAACTAAAACCCTTTATTCAGCACAATTTATTACGCATTATGAGTAAAATCAATAAAACAATGATAAAAGCAGCTCTTCGGTAAATCATTTGAGATGGGACATCCTATTTTAGGCAATGAAAACACGATTTCCATCAAAAATTCCTTAAATTCTAAAACAAAATATATAATAAACCATAAGCTTAGTTAAAGATTAATGGAGAACATCTTGACTCTACTGGTTGAGCCACAGGCACAATGGATAAGACAGAACTAAATGACTGAAGGGAATCAGATGACAGTTGGGGAGCAGAAATACATCTATATGCAGATGATATACTTATTTATCTGAGCCAACAAACAAACAAACAATCCTTGTTTGAACTGATGTTTGTATTCAGGGTTATGATTCCTACAGAGGTTATAAATTATATATTAAGAAAACCCAGGTCTTTACTTTGGAACTCAACGCAGATATAGAGATATAGAGTATCAGCACTTGTATAAACTCCATGAAGAAGAATATTTTACAGTGACTGGTGTACCGTTTCCAATCAGTACCAATAGAAAAATCAGACAAACTGTTTATGGAGTGGGATATATTATTATCCAGATACATATGGATGGAAAGAAGGGCCATATTTAAACACCTTACAGCTATCCCAGGATAAAGGAGTTACGACTCTCCCATGCTTGAGGGACTGTAACAAGGTAGCACGGATTAGGCCTAATTGACTATTTCGGAAATATTTCTTTAAATATGGCTTTAAATATGACATCATTGCAACTCCAATCTACTTGTACTCTACCTCAGGGTCTATGTATAAAGTTCAGCAACAATAGTAGGGATAACACAACCTTCCTCCCTTCTCTCTATCTTTCTCTCTCCTCTTTCCCCTTTCTATATAAAAAAATATCTCCAAAATATCCTACACCTGTATGCACAATGTCATGTACAATGTCTGCTTCAAAAAAAACAAATTGCAACAAAAAAAAAACACTCAGTAGGACACAGCCATGCTTCACTGAAAGGTTTGAGCAAGTATGTAGATCAGGTGGTCTCCAACCTTTTTGCCTCGGAGAGCTACTTTGACAAAATGAAAGTGTCGGAGAGCTACTCATGTTTTATATTATTCGTAACATTTATCCACATGGCTGAGTCTCCACCCAAACCAGCTGAATAAGCGTCTTTAGAACATTTACAAAATGTCAATATCCAACACTCACATTTTGTATCAAAATGCCCTTCAATTCAGCAACATAAGCTTGTTTTTTTCTGTATACATATTCAGTGTCATATTAATTTCACAAAAAACAAAACAATGTTATTACTTATTTTACTATTTAACTAATACTTTACCTCTCATATTTCTCATTTTCTGTCTGTCCACATATCACTGTCACAATATCTCTTCACATTCCCTGCCATTCAGGGAATTCCCTGTAGTTCCCATCTCATCTGTGCTTCACATGCATTCAGTCTGTTCTAAAGTAAGTGAGATGACAGAGAGTGTGGTACTTTTTTCACAAGGTATTACATTACATTACATTACGATCATTTAGCAGACACTTTTATCCAAAGCGACTTCCAATTATTGCAGAGCAGCCATTATTCGGCGCTCTGGAACAGTTGAGGATTCGGTGCCTTGCTCAGGGGCAAGGCAAGGAAGGGCACTGCCTCGGCAGTGCCCTGGAGGCAAAACTGGCAACTCACCAGCTACCAGTCCACTTACTTGGTCCATATGGGACTCGAACCGGGGACCCTCCGGTTCCCAAGCGGAATCCCTACAGACTGAGCTTTGGAATGTTATATTCAGTGTTTTCCTGTTTGAAAAGAACACACACTGGATTGAGAGCCTGGGTGGAGCTTCTTTTTTCTTCCAACTGAACTGTTGGATGCACAGTTCTCATGTCTGTGTGGGTTTTTTGTGGACCCTGCTCGACGTGACTGCTTAATTTTGCCTTTATGTTGTCACAATTGTTAAAATGCATCAAAATGCTGATTTCCCCCCCAGCTGTCACTCATCTTTTTCGCGTACTACAGACCGAGACCATCCTATCATTCTGTCTTGTATTAAGTAGCAGAAAAAATGAAAACAGCTCTCAGATGGGAGCCGGCTCCCATCGTTCACCTAAAAGAGCTAAAAGAGATGATATGGGAAGTACGGGGAACTCTTCGAGCCGGTGCGAGACACGCACACACTCGCAATTCACGTTCGCAATTTGTTGCCTTTTATCGGGGCTGTTTTTCGGCAGTTATCGGCAAATCCGGCGCACGCTTGCTGGCCTGATGTTACGGTGTCAGGCAACCAAACCTGACAGCAGCGTCATTTGTTGAACTGACAGCTGATTGGCTTATAATCGTTTTGAGACAATGGAGGCGGGATTTGAATTTGATTGGATAGAAATTTAAAAACCCAACCAAGTGACGATGTGTTGTCAAATGTACGCATTTGTTGAACCTTTCGGCGAGCATCTGGGAAAGGCTTTGCGAGCGACTGGTAGCTCCCGAGCGACGTGTTGGCAACCCCTGGTTTAGAAGAACACACATGTTGATATTTCATCTTAGTCTTTGGGTGAAAACTAAATGAAAGTGGCTCTCATCCAGAGTCTCCGATAGCCTGTATATAGAATATAGAATAACGTTCTTTCAGACCACCAGGATGTGATCAATTTGAAGTACACAACATTTTTTAGATGTCTATAGCCTCCCATTTTAATGTTTTATTATTCCTATTATCACAAGTAAAAAACAGCAAAAACAACATGAGAAAAGGAGAAATAATAATGCACCTCCACTGTGTGAGCTCAGTGGGGAGTGACATGTCTATTCCATTCTGAGCTCCCCTGGCTGCCCATCATCTTTAAATCCCCAGAGTCGGCCTTTTCACAAATCCCCTGTAATGTCAAAATATCCTACCAGTGGAGGAATCGGGGAGGGATTTGTAGTGTTAGTGGGCTGACAGATTATGCTACGTGTATTCTTTGTTGTCTGATTCTAAATCGGAAGGGAAACACCCACAATGTTCTAAAAAGGCCATGTGCGAGTGGCTGTACTGTCATTTGGGGTTTGTGCTGGATTCACTGGACAAGCAGACACAGCATTGCTGTTTCAGAGCTCCTTTAAGTTGAAGTGAGAATGAGGATACGGATGGAAGTGAGAACATGTTGACATTTAGAGGCTTGTGTGTGTGTGTGTGTGTGTGTGTGTGTGTGTGTGTGCTGAGGCAGTAAAGCTGCTTTAACAGCCCCTGCAGTGGCTCTAGACAGACAGAGGAGATGCATGCAGTTGTGTGTGAATTAATCGCTGAGACAATGTTTCCTCAGGGTTTTTTTCCTCTGCGAGCGAGACAATACCATAGCCGCCTCATCTATTTTTTTAATTGTCAACATCTCCCACATTAGCTGTGTTTTATGGGCTCAAATCTATGAGACAGCCTTCTCTTACCTTTATGTGCCTTTCCAAAAGCTGTAAGAATCACTGAATGTTTCAGCAGCAGCCTGATATATTTAATACTCGGAAACCAAAAGGCATTTCGGTGCTTTTTGTACCTAGTTTAAGCAGCTATTCATTGTATTAATGTACTCTTTCCTGCAATGTATAGCCAGAAGATAAAATTACATATACTGAGGTAAAGGGCAGCTGAGATTAGTGTATAGATGCTTTTCCTAAACCACTGCAGCTCACTCACATACAGTGCTTACATATTCATGCCAAAATGATGATGTAATTTGGTAAGCAGTGAAGTCAGCATTTCTATTTTACTGCATGTAGCTTTCAGACACAGCTTGCTGCTGTGCTCCATCAAATACATACTTCAACTTTCTGATAGTAAAAGGATTTTATTGTAGTTTTTCCTCAGCCAAAGCTGATGTTTAATTGACGGTTTAACAACTGACTTTATTTGTTCAGGTCATTCTTGTTTCCTGAGGCTGTCGATCCTCATTACATCATCATTTCACAGTGGGTGTAGCAGCCCAATGAGGATAAAAGACATCAATATCTCACGCTAGTTTACAACAAAGACGCCTGTTTGATAAACAGCAAAACAGCTATATGAACCCAGCTTTATCACAACAAAGTGACTGAAGGATCCCATCTCTCACCCAGTCCCATGGATGGCATCAAGAGGATCCCTTCAATATCCTCAAAATAAATGCTGAGAAGTGGACACATTTCTCCAAACGGCACAATTTGAGTAGCAAACCAAAGCTAACATTCTATTGGAAGGATGTGCAACAATGCATATTTGTAACAGAATGTTTATCAGCGATTTTTACAGGCCCCTGGCTCCCTAAATGGCAGAAGTGCAACCCCAGAGCTTAAGTTCAGCCAATAGCCAAAATAGTTCTGTCATTAACGGAGCCAGGGGGATGTAAAGATTGCAGATGAAAGATGAAAAGGGGGCCAATATCTCCCAGCTGATTTTTGTGGTTATGCAACAAGCGCTAGCAACGAGCACCTGTGTCGAGTTTGCAGGTGCCATCATTTTCTACTGCCCTGTAGAAAGATATTCTGCAGTCTTATAAACCTTGACAATGTTGAATTTCGGTGTTAGGGTGTTTCGATTTTGTGAATTGTTTAAAGTGAATTTAATAATTTGATATGAATTTGATAATTTGAAGGAGGCATCACATCAAATAGTGCAGTGCCTACCTATGTTGGCACTGTCGATTTGGATAAAAGCGTCTGCTAAATGACTGTAATGTAATGTAATGTAATGAAATACTGAGTGAAATGGTATGTTTACCACACAGTCATGGTTTGCAGGTAATGGACAGAGGACCCGAATTGCAGATTCAGAGACGAGGATCAAAATAACAAAATTCTTCTTTACTCATAAAGTTAATAAACAGGTGCATGAGGCCAAAAACTACACTTGACAATACTTGGACTTGATACTCTACTTAACATGACTACTACCTTCTGTGCTTCTGCTACCTGCTACACAGGTAACAGAAGCATACAGGCATACAAAAGCAAACCCATGCGACATCAGGTACGATAAGTAGTGATGTGTCCTTTCGTGTCGAGGCTTCGAAGTGTGTGTCGAGTAATCCAGATTTTGGCGAAGCGTGTATCGAGGCGTGTGTTGGTGACGTATGTGGTGACGTTGGAAGCCTCGCGAACCTGCCGTACTTCGTGACTGATTCAGGAGCTGGTTCGCCTGTATGCCGCGCGATTCGGGATATGAGGGGCAGCGATCCCACGGCTGACGTGCGGCTCGGCTCGAGTGCTCACTGATTTTTCTCTTGGTGTACAAGATTTTCATATTGTAAAATAAACATCTAAAATGCATAGGTCTATATTTGGCAGAAGCACCATGGATGGATGCAGGAAAGCGCAAAACTTAACGAAAATATGAAAATGAACAACGGAGGTTTTGCGCTGCTGGGTCTCCCGAGGCCGTCTGATCATGGGATGGGCCGGTCTCTTTGTTTATTGTTTGAAGCAGTAGCTCAGTCCATAGGGATTCAGCCTGGGAACCGGAGGGTCGCCAGTTCGAGTCCTGTATGGACCAAGTTAGTAGCCTGGTAACTGGTGAGTTGCCAGGTTGCCTCCAGGGCACTGTCGAGGTGCCGATGAGTTATTTTACCGCCAGCCTGTATTTTGATTTATTCTCTGTCACCTCTATGGCTCTTCTCTATGGTGTTTGGATGTGTTGTGGCTCTATGAACTGGACTGGTTAACCACTCCTGATTTATTAAATTCCAGGCTTCACACACCAAATCCATGGTGTCAATACAATCAGTGCCTGTTTTACATTTATTGTCCACTTAGTGGCACAGTAGAGCAAATGAACCGTGTGAAGCTTCGGCCCGTGTGTCAAGCAATTGGATGGAAAGCTTCAACGCTTCATGAAGCTTCATCTCACCATCACTAACGATACGCGACATCAGGTACGATACGCGACATCAGGTGCGATACGCGACATCAGGTGCGATACGCGACATCAGGTGCGTTCCGACAAGGACACATGAAACACAGGGATACTTATACACACCAGACAGGGGAGGAGACAAAGAGACACAGGTGAATCACATCAGGGCAGACAGGTAATCACAATCATGGGAAACACATGGGGGCAGGATGTAAAGACACCAAAAACATGGACAAGACAGAGTTTCAAAACAAGGACGGGACATGAAACACTGAACATGAACTAGACAATAATATGACGTGACAATAATTAAGGACATGACATTACATAATCTGGCGGGACACGACAGTAGGACGAGACATGACAGTAAAGACAGACTGACATTAACTATAGGAAATGTGAGACAAGGACGAGACATGACATCGGACATGAACCAAACTACAACATGGCGTGACCATGATCAAGGACATATCAAACAACATGGCGGGACACAACACCAGGACGAGACATGACACTGGACATGAACCAAACTACAACATGGCGTGACCATGATCAAGGACATATCAAACAACATGGCGGGACACGACACCAGGACGAGACATGACACATACAGCTTTATATATTCTTTATATAAGAAGAGAAGAAATTTTCCCTACCAAGAATATTTGTAACATATCGGGAGCTATTTTGGTCGATCACTGTGCTGCTGGGGTTGTCATGACACACTTTTGTGGTGCACTTTGTCGCCACATGTGTTTAGGCTGAATACATTACCATTAAATCATCAAAAAATCACTTCAAATAGTCAACTAATGCTCAGGCCCCGTCAGCTTTACCGTGTAAAAAGCATTTTAATGACAAGAAGAATAGCTCAGTTAATCACGAGTCTGATGAAGGAGGCTTTGGATGAAGAAACAGAGAGGATTAGTGTTCAGACTTTCAAGGGGGAGTTTGAAGAGCAAAGCCTTTATTTAATAGGTTTTGATTTTAGAGTTTTTTGTCATCAATTTTACGAACTTTACAAGTGCAAGTTCTCTCTCCAACAGTGATGATCAATATTGAATGACACACATCAGGAAACTGTATACATTAAAGAGTCAAAACTGGACCAATTTCTTCCATAAATGGGGTTTTTATTTATTGTTACATACGATTAATGAGCTGGATGATTGAGATTACACACGCGCACACACATATACACACACACACATACAGACATCTCTGCCACCAAAATACCAGTGTATCACTGGATTGCCAGCTACATGGCCCAGAGTGTGCCTCTGCTGTCACTGTGACCGAAATACCAACAGTGCAGCTACGCAAAACTGCACTACAGGAAAATCTTGTTTTGGAGGCAAAGGGCCGTGTCTTGGGCCTGTGCACCTGTACTGAAATAGAGCCCAGAGGTCATATTGAATGTATCTGCAAAGTGTCTGGTTAGTGTTGATGTCAAAGAGAACACATTTGTCACAGATTTACCTCCATAAGTCAGATGCCCTGACAAGCTACCAATGGTTGTAGCATTACAGCAGTTTTTGTTTTTATGCTACACGTTTTTTAGTGTATTACATGATGATTAGCGACATGATGTGGTGCACTACTGACATAGAGCCACATAGCCAGGTTGCAGTATGTCGCAATGTTCATGGAAGTGATCAAAAACTGCTTGAATAAGAGTTCTGGAATTTAAAAAAAACATTCAGGCAGATCACTGTATTTGAATGAGACAGATGATTGAGCTCTCCACAGCTGACAGATTTTACATTTATTTTGATTTAGCTGGAATTACAACAAATTTTGTCTGTATGGCTCAGTATTACATACTATGTCTCACAGGGCTTTACGGGCTCACAACAACAAACAGTTCCAGATGCAGCCCAGATATCAATAGGAAGACTACTTAAAGCATAAGGAAAAGGAAGAAACTTTGGGAGGGACAATACAATAGAGATTCCCTCACCTGGAACGGTCAGGTGTGTAGCAACAGGTGGGAGAGAGTAAATTACGACATGTAATAAGACTGCAAAAGACAAACAACACATCCAGAGAGAGAGAGAGAGAGAGAGAAGAGAGACAAAAATACATCTTGCCTCAGGTTTGGAAGTGCTGATCCTCATTCCAGCCCACTCACACTTGGCTACAAACTGATCTACATAGTGCATGTTGAATCTAATCGATGGTTTGGAATGACTTGGGAAAGTAGCTGATTTAGACTGGACAAAGGTTTTGCATATTTAACTTCTTTTTTTGGGAACATTACGAGTTCGGCTGTGGGGTAAATGTGGGTTTGTGTTACAGCATTGTGAGAGATGTGATCAAACTGTTTGGACACAAATTGCTCTTTTGTTACTTCAAGGCTGCTGTGGTTTGCTGTTAGCCGATGAAGCTCGGCTCCACACACACACACGTGTGGGTGCGCACACCCCAAAACCCTGACGTTGTCATGTATTTTTGGTTTTGGGGTGAAAATCTTTTTCTTTTTTATCTTTTTTATTTTTAAATCACTCTACTTTTCTCCTGTTGTCAACACCAGGGGCCAACACTCAAGGCGCAGATTTCAACAGTAATGACGGTGGCGCTGATGAAGGTACATATATATTTTGATATTTTTTCCCTTTTTGAAAACGGTAAAAGCCTGACACTTGTGCATGACAGAAAACCTCCAGACGTTTTTAACAAATTTCCATTGACCTCCTTCCTCTTCCTCTTTATTCCCCCTGAAGTGCACATCACTGTTGTCAGCTTTTTATTTTTCTATTAGCCTCGTTCCTCTTTGGAGCTCAACATCATTTCGATATAAATCAGAGAGGACGCCTCTAAACAGAAATTATGTGTTCTTTTTCCTAGTCAAATGCGAATTTAATCTGCATGTTATTTTCTCCTCTTCTGATGAATTTATTTGTGAAGGAACCATGTCCCTGCATTTCTGCATTTCCTTTTTTCCTCCTCCATTGCTCGGTGAAGCATGAGCACTAACCTGTGTTGTTTTGACAGTGGAAGCTCTGAGAAAATCTCACTTGACACACACTTTAACACTTCCATTCTTTTGCATGGTATTGCAACAGTGTTGTTTTTGTCACTGTGTGGGGAATCTGCAGGGATGGCAGGTGACTTGGAGTGAAGGAGCCACAGGAGGAGTTTCTGATAAAGAGCGCTTTTTCTGAAGCACATTATAATGAGCATGTGTTCCGTTTTTACAGACTTTGACATAATCCTCACACCCTTTTACATTGAGAGGGAATTATTCAGGCTTCAAGCTTTGATGATGTAGATCTCTTTGAATTTTGACTGTGAAGCAACTGGGATTGTGGGGACAGATGTTTTCTGAATGTAATGTGTATGCAATGTCTATATAGGGAAAACTTAATGTATTAACATCATTTCTTGATCAAATGATTTATCCAACAAGATAATTGAGAGGCCAACTACTAATGGGAATAATTTCCCTTTAAATTCAAATAAATAATTATTCCATAAACTACAAATATTCCCACAACTACTAATAAAACAGAACAACACAATGTGAGACACACACACACACACTCAGGATATAGTAAATCCAGGAAATAAGTGAAGATGGACTTTTTATATCTAGATTTGGAAGCACAAGGTTAGCAGTGATACGATAAGATAAGATAAGATACTTTGTTTGATCAGATCACATGCAATTCACACTGTTATCACACGTGATTTGAAATTTTTCTTGCACCCCCTCTTACATATCACACACACAAGGGCAGCCATTCTACAGCGCCCCTGGAGCAGTTGATAGAGCTGATAGCGACAGTCCTCTGGATGTTGGTCTGAGTGATGGGAGAATCTGACAGTGGGTCAGCTGATGAAGTGGACAGAGTGGAGGACCATGTACTGGTCAACAAGAAGACTCAAAGAACTGCTTTGAATAACAGTCTTTTAAATGGTTTGGCTGTGAACGGCCCACAAGCATTTTGGCCATCGCAATCGCCAAGTTAACGCTTGGAGTAGGAGGGGTAAATGTCATTCATTACTGAAATTGATTATCCCAGTCCTGAGAACAAATGACTCTCGATCGCACCTTTTTTACAGTCCAGTCTTTATAATTGCAAGATGAGATTTGATCACAGGAGCTTCTTAACCTATTACACAATCTATGATCTGAACAGTGATATGTTAAAATTGTATTATCAGTCATTCACTATCATTCGTTGAAGGCACCATCTCTGCACACTGAGCCGTTATTGACTTGATGTCATTTGCGCCTTGATAGTGGGTCATGAGCATTTGAGGGCTTAAGAGGGAATCACACAGTTCAGCTTGGAATAGATCTGGATGTGAAGAGACCCTGATCATATCCAGTTATTATAATCTGACACATCAGTACGACACATTCTGTCTAATAAGCACGCCTAAATACCATGGAGTCACAAGTCTGCTGGCTTGACTCGTGTGTTTGTGGCCCTCCAGTCATTTGATGGCATGAGATGTGAGTTTCTTGGGGGTTTCTAAGCCCTTGGCCAATGTCCTTCATCTCCAGGAGCATTTGAGGGTGAAGGCTGGTTCTAGGTCTTAGGTGTCCGGTGTGGCAATGTAATGTCCCTGAGGCATGCCTGGCTGGTAATGGGAACTTCCTATCAGGCACTACATGTACTACTCCCAAACCCAACTACACAATGAGCTATTGGTCTATTGATTGAGCTAGAACCCAAGAGAGTTGTGTGTTGTTAACCCAAAATAAAATCCACCTCCGAAAAAGAAATCAAAGAGATGATGTTCACAATTGGTAACATACAAGATCATATCATAAATAACATAACATATTATATATAATCTCCAGAGGTGTATGTTTAAACTAGCATGTGGGTTGTATGTGCTCAATATGACCTCCATTCTTTGGATGAGCCATCAGGGAGGCAGCACAACATCATCACTTCACGTCTGAAAAAGTCGTCATGACACCATTTGTCCCATAGTAGCCAAGAAAATTTCCACACTAACCAGGCTCTGTTCTAAGAGTCTGGCTCACAGTAACATAAATATCAATATCTTATGATATTGAATCATCATGTTAACACCATAATCAGATTAAATAAATAATGTATGTTAGTGTAGTTTAAGGTTTAAGAGGTTGGGGATCAGCTGTTTTAACCAATTTATGTTGACTTTCTACCTGCTATAAAAAGAAGACTCAGTAACAAGGACCAACAATTTGTAGCCAACAACAGGCTACAAATCAGAATCAGAAGAGCCAACTAAGTTTTCACTTACAAGGAATTTGTTCTGGTTGTTGGTGTGATAAACATATAAGAGCAACAGTAAATCTACAGTAAAAAACATACATTGTTATATACAGAAAGGGTAACTGAATGGGTCAGAGTGCAAAGATAAATATAGTATGAACCAAATGTGCAATATGCAAACTGTGCAAAAAAATAAATGTGCAAGTAACAAGGTACAAATGTGCAAGTACCAATTGTTCTGATTGTATGGTTAGTGGAAGACCCGTGCCTTGTTGATGAGGCCCACTGCGGAGGGGAAGAAGCTGTTGGCGTGAGATTTTGATCCTGATGAATCTCAGCCTCCTGCCAGAGGGGAGGGTTACAAACACTTTGTGTCCAGGGTGGGAGGGGTCGGCCGCAATCTTACCTACCCGCCTCAGGGTCCGGGAGGCGTACAGGTCCTGGGGGGATGGCAGGTTGCAGCCGATCACCTTCTCTGCGCAGCGGACAGTGGCTGAAACGAACCAGATGGTGATGGATGAGGTGAGGATGGACTCAATGATGGCAGAGTAGAAGTGCACCAGCATTGTCTTTGGCAGGTTGAACTTCTTCAGCTGCCGGAGGAAGAACATCCTCTGCTGGGCTTTTTTTGGTGAGGGAGCTGATGTTGTTTTCAGAGCATTAAGCTCCAGATTGTTCTGCCTGCACCAATTCACCAGATGATCAATCTCCGGCCTGTAGGCCGAATCGTCCGCATCAGAGATGAGTCCAATGAGGGTGTTGTCGTCCGCAAACTTCAGGAGCGTGTGTACAATCCAAGAGGTGTTTCCCCAGCCTCACGTGCCGCTTCCTGTCAGTCAGGAAGTCTGTGATCCACCTGCAGGTGGAGTCGGGCACGTGAAGCTGGGAGAGCTTGTCCTGCAGCAGTGACGGGATGATGGTGTTGAAGGTACAGCTGAAGTCCACCAACAGGATCCTGGCGTAAGGTTCCTGTGGAGTCCAGGTGCTGGAGGGTGAAGGTGAATTGGGCTCAAATGAGGGCAAGAGATCAGAAATATGGCCAGCAGCTAAAATAATCCCATAAGACCCTTAAGGATTGTAGCTTTAAATCAATTACAACCATGGTTTATCTGCTTTGAGCAAATGAGATGTAAATAAAAGCATGAATCACATATTCAAGGTTACCTGCATATGAAGACTGATCTAAATTATTCAACAAGGCTGCCAATATTCTGTGGTAGGTGTAACATTAAACAAAATGCCTCAGATTTTAATGTATTTCACCAAAGGAACAAATGTAGTCTTTGTTATGCCAACATCATGACGTGATAGAGTGGATTCTTCCTTTTTCACCCTGACTTGGGGATGGTGTGTAGGGGTCATATGTGTGAGAATTCATGCGAGTTCTCAAAATGACATGGATCACAGACATTTGGATTATTAAACACAAAGGGATAAAATATAGGATAGGAGCTTGATTTGGTGTGTTCCTCAGCATGGGTCTTTGTTAAAATTCTAAAATTGAGAAGCAGGAATTACTTTTTGTGAACAGCTGATAAATGTACCTAATTTCTTCTCCTCTATCTGTTTCGCTACATTCTTCTACCTCAGTGTTTCTGTACAGGTCCATAGAGATTGTACTTATAGAGCACTTTTCTCCAAAGTGCTTTACAAAGACTGCACAGTCATACACTGATAGCAGGTTCGGTGTTAGAGGTTCAGTGTCTCAACAACTCAATAACAGTCTCTCTAGGATGAGTCCAGAAATCAAATCAGGAACCTTCAAATCTCTTCTCTACCAACCCAAGCCTGGGGTTTGATGAGTCCTTCCAAACGTATCCCAGAAACTCTGTCTTGGCACATTTGACAGGGTTGATGGTGAAGCCTTGCCAGTGGGTCCTCAGGAAGACCTCCAGAGTCTTAAGTGCCGCCCCCATGTGTCACTGCAGATAACGATATCACCCAGGTAGGTGGCAGCAAAGCCAACAAGGCCAGAAAGAACCTGGTCCATTACAAATTCTCTGGAATAATGCTTGGGCTTATTGGGCTTCAAGTCCTTATGCGTACCTAGTCCAGGCACACATAGGTACTTGCCAGCACCCTTTACATAATTCAATGGTACAGAGCCTCTTGTCTTTCCCCAAACAGTCAATAAGGCTGTGTGTCTAACTTAGATAAGGTATCTTATCAATCTATCTTTCTTGGGTGCCAACACAACAAGGCTACACCAGTCACTCTTGGAGGGCTTGCTCAAGAATGTTCTCCATTGTGGACCATCAGAACTCTGCTTTTTCTAGCTTTCCTTTGACCTTTATAGGCAAGTTCCCTGCAACTCTGCTTGCAATTTGCTGGAGTCACTGTGCAGTGGTGTTAACACCTTGACATGGTGTTAACAAACACCTCAAACCCCCAGTCCAATGGCCAATCCTTCTGTGCTTTTATTGAGGAGACCACACTTGCTGATGATTAATTAATCATATGCATTTGATTAGTGCTGCAAACTGGCCTAAGGTGAGTGACCAAAAAGGAGGGTTCAAAAATGCACAAAAGTAAATTGCTTTACTTGAACGAAACATAAAGAGTGATCTAACAAACAATAGTGATACAACAACGGCTAGCGCCAACCACATCACAGTGGCAGTCTGGAAGGAAGAGAAGAGAGAGAGGTTAATTATCGAAGCCTCTAAAATAGGCTTTAGGCCAACATCAACCAGGTGGAAAGAATCACCTGATGACCCAACCCACTCCGCCCATTACCTGTTGGGGCAGAAGGCTGTACAACTTGCAGCAGGCAGAGGGTGAGTAGTGTCACAATAGCAGCACCTGGTCACAAATTTCCCTTTAAAACCCTATGACGGGAGGGATGATAGGAAGAATTTTTATAGGAAATATTGACACTGGGAAAAAAAAAAAAGGCTGCGTAGCTTCATATTGGATCTGCTTCTAACAGATGTAGTGTGCCCTCAACTTGGAAAGGCCACATCTTCTGGATATGGTTCTGTTGTTAAAATAGATTAAAAAAACCTCACCATCTGCCCACAGCAGCTGTAGACAAGCCAATATCCACTGTGGAATAGAGAGGAACCCTGTGTCTTTAAACATGAAGGTATTAGTGTTCTAGGTAAGACATTGATGTTCTGTTGTGTGGGGTATAGATTTCCCTTAGGCAATAAATGAAATCAAAACAACAATCTGTGGCAGATCATTATGAACATACATCCTGCTGTGCTACAATAATTCAGCAGAACTGTGGCACATCACACTTTGTCCTCAGGATAATTCACATCTTCAGATTAAACAGTGTTCACTACGTCTTCAGAATAAAACATTTTTACAAAAATGTGCCAGCAGGACACATTTTGTCATCAGGATGAACAACTTCTTCAGATTGATCCGTGTCTACTGTCGCCTCAAGGTAAACCTTGTCTACAAGATAAAAAAGTGTCATCAATCGGAATCAGAATCAGAATCAAAATAGCTTTATTTGCCACTTAAGTTTACACTTAAGAGGAATTTGCTCTGGTCCTAGGTGCGTACATGTAACATATAAAAAAGACAACAAGAAACAACAAGGCAAGGCAAGGCATCTTTATTTGTATAGCACATTTCATACCACAGGCAACTCTGGGCTCCACTATCTGACCTGAGTCAGTAGATCTCAGAGCTCTACTGGGTCTATACTCTACTAGCATGTCATTCCTATATTCTGGACCTAAACCATTCCGTGATTTGTAGACCAGTAGCAGAACTTTAAAATCTATTCTGTACCTGACTGGGAGCCAACGTAAAGACTTGAAACCAGGGGTGATGTGTTCTGATCTCTTTGTTCTGGTTAAAACTCAGGCTGCGGCATTCTGAATGAGCTGCAGCTGTTTGATACTCTTTTGGGGGAGTCAAGTCAGAAGACCGTTACAGTAGTCAAGTCTATTGGAGATGAAAGCATGAATCAGCTTCTCCTGATCTGTTTGGGATATCAAACCCTTAATTCTGGATATGTTCTTAAGTTGATAAGAGGCTGATTTGGTGACTGATTTGATATGATTGTTGAAGGTCAGGTCTGAGTCTATCAGCACGCCTAGGTTTCGGACTTGATCTTTAGTTTCTAGCGACAGTGACTCAAGGTGTTTACTGACAGCAGCCCTCTTCTCCTTATTGCCAAAAACAATGACCTCAGTTTTTCTTGATTTAACTGAAGGAAATGTTGGTTCATCCAGTTATCGACTTGCTCTAAGCAGTCGCACAATGACTCCATTGGACTGCAGTCATCTGGAGACAGTGTGAGATATATCTGTGTGTCATCTGTATAACTATGGTAGTTGACTTTAGAATTCTGCAGCATATATAGGCTGAACAGAAGGGGTCCAAGAACTGACCCTTTAGGAACTCCACATGTCATAGCCACTCGATCAGATTGATTACTTCCAATGGTTACAAAATAACTCCGCTCCTCCAAGTATGACCTGAACCATTCTAGGACTGTCCCGCTGAGTCCTGCCCAGGTTTCCAACCTGTTCAGCATTATACTGTGATCCACAGTATCAAACGCAGCACTGAGATCCAGCAAGACAAGAACTGACACCTTGCCTGAATCAGTGTTCAATCTTATGTCATTTAACACTCTAATAAGAGCTGTTTCTGTACTGTGGTGAGTTCAGAAAGCCTGATTGAAATTTGCCATTTGAGTTCAAGAAGTTGCTGAGATGAATAAAAAACACTTTCTCAACAATCTTGGCTATGAAAGGAAGATTTGAGATGTGTCTGTAGTTGGTTAGAATGGAATCATCCAACGTTCTCTTCTTTAAGAGTGGCTTGATGGCAGCTACTTTTAAGGATTTAGTAAACGTACCTGATTGAAGTGAGCAGTTTGTTATTTGTTGCAGATCTGTTTGGACAGAGCTTAGAATAGTTTTAAAGAAGTCCGATGACATTGTGTCTAGACAGCATGTTGATGGTTTAAGATGCTGGACTGTTTCTTATATGTTCTTTTGGTCAACTGTATTAAATTCCAACATCATATTTGATTGATTCCTAGGTGGTTTTAAGGATTGCATCATTTTGTTATTTTGCTGATTTGAGATGATATTTAGCCTTAAAGATTTGATTTTTTCATTGAAAAAGAAAGCGAATTCATTGCATTTTTCTGTGGAGGAGAGTTCTGAAACTATCTCTTTTGGGGGGGTTGTAAGCTTATCAACCATAGCAAACAGAGCAAGGGTGTTGTTGATGTTCTTATTAATCATTTCAGAGAAGTGTTGCTGTCTAGCCTTGAGTAACCCATGGTTAAAATTACAGAGACTTTGTTTATAGAGGTCCTGGTGAATTTGCAGTTCAGTTTTTCTCCATTTACGTTCTGCTTTCATGCATTCTGTTTTCAGGGCCTTTACCATCATAGTGTTCCTCCATGGTGTTCGCGTTCTGCTCAAGGTAGTTTTAGTTTTAACAGGTGCAACAGTATCCATGACATTTGAGATTTTCGAGTTAAAAAAAAAGACTTCATCAACTGTCTCTGCACTCACAGTTGGTGACATATAACCTCCATAAACCTCGCACTGGTATTTTCATTTATGTACCTTTTTCTAACAGACATTACATTACATTACGATCATTTAGCAGACGCTTTTATCCAAAGCGACTTACAATAAGTGTGTTCAACAAAGGTAGATAAAAGAACTTCAGGTCACAAGAAATCGTAAGCGCATTTCCTTCCTAAACCAACAGCTAAGAGCATAACTAGAGCTAGAGTAGAAGTGCAATAAGTTAGGTACTATGATGAATGAGAAAAAAGGACAAATTAGAAATGAAAGATTAGAAAACAAGAGCATCAGAAGAGCTAGGACAGAGTAGGTGATGTCCTAAGAGGGAGGATCCGGGTAGTGTTTATTGAAGAGATGGGTCTTCAGCCTGCGGCGAAAGATGGGCAGCGACTCCGCTGTCCTGACATCAGTCGGGAGATCATTCCACCACTGAGGTGCCAGAACAGAGAAAAGCCGTGACCGCATCGATCGCAAGCAGGGGCCGCTGAGCGCCGGGGCAGCCAGTCGCCTGGAGGCAGCAGAGCGAAGTGGTCGGCCGGGGGTGTAGGGCTTGACCATAGCCTGGAGGTATGAAGAAGCTGTTCCTTTCACTGCCCTGTAGGCTAGCACCAGAGTTTTAAACTGGATGCGAGCAGCTAGTGTAGAGAACGGAGAAGGCAAGTTGTGTGGGAGAACTTGGGAAGGTTGAACACCAGACAAGCAGCAGCTTTCTGGACGAGCTCCAGAGGTCTGATGGCGGAAGCCATTCAGGTGGTGCTTCGACATCCACCCCGAGATGTCTGCCAGGCAAGCAGCGATGCTGCTTGCCTGCAGACACAGGGGTTAACTGACAGTTTGGAGTTATCTGTAAGTCAGAGAACACACAGAAATGATCAGAAAACGCGCCAAGTCCTTGACATCAACAGAAGAAATGTCAACATCTTTAGAGATAACCAGATCCAGTGTGTGGCCTCGAGTATGTGTGGACCCTGTGTGGGCCCTTTAACATGTTGTAAAAGGCCAAAAGTGTCAAGTAGAGAGCAGAGTTCTTTGGCAGTTGTGTCCATGTTATGGTCTATATGAATGTTAAAATCCACTGTTATCACAAAAAAAACATATAAAACAACATATTTAACAACATGAAGGAACAGCAGCTCGGCGAATAATTAAATTAAAAACACACTAAATTAAATAAGTTAACTAAATGAATACTGATGAATAAAGTGTTAAAAACGTGCAGGGGTTTATTGTAATAAATTAACTAAATTGAATACTGTTAAATAAAGTGAATGTGCAGGGGTTTATTATGAAGTCAGTGGAAGACCCGGGCCTTGTTGATAAGGCCCACTGCAGAGGGAAAGAAACTGGATGGCATGAGGTTGTGGTCCTGATGGACCTCAGCCTCCTGCCAGAGGGGAGGGTTAAAAAGCTTTGCGGGGATTCTGTCTCGTGAACAGCCTGTTAACGTCCCTCTCTAGAAGTGAGAGGGTCGTTGATGAGGTGGGGGAGGAGGGGGCCTCTGTGAGGGCCTACGTGAGGAGGTGGAGGGGGAGGTGGGAGGGAGGCAGGGCTGGTGATTGCTGTAGGTGTCATGCTGGACGGTGTCCGAACTGACAGCTTGACCATCAAAGCGACAGTGAAACTAATTCAACCTGTTGGCCCGGCACAGATCACTTAGAGACTGAGCGGGCTTAGGCTTATAGTTTGTGATTTTTCGGAGACACTTCCACACAGATGCAGTCATTAGCCGCAAAGTGCTGCTTCAGTTTTTCCGAGTACAGTTTTTTAGCATCTCTCACCGCCTTGCTAAATCTGTACTTAGCCTCTTTGAACCCGTCTCTATCTCCGCTCCTAAATGCCTGCACCTTCTGCTGCATGAGTTTCCCAGTGTACCAGGCTTTGTGGTTGTTGAAACTCACCCTGGTGCGTGTCGGTACACAGCTGTCCTCACAGAAGCTGATGTATGACGTCACAGCCTCTGTGGACTCGTCCAGGCTGACGATGTCAATCCTGAAAACGTCCCAGTCAGTGCAGTCAAAGCACGCCTGAAGATTCTCCAGAGCCTCACTGGTCCACATCTTAGATGTCCTCACAACAGGTTTACACAGTTTGAGTTTCTGCCTGTACGCGGGAATCAGATGGACCACGGCGTGGTCCGAGTGTCCCAGTGCAGCACGGGGAACGGCGTGATAGGCCCCACTGACTGTAATGTAGCAGTGATCCAAGGTGTTCTCCTCTCTGGTCGGACATTTAATGAATTGTCTGTATTTGGGGAGTTCAGAATCTGATCAGCAAGTGCACGCTCCTGCGCATTTGCTTGTGGTGGAATGTAAACACCGACCAGAATGAATGAAGCGAACTCACAGGGTTTACAGTTGATAATGAATTTTTCCTGGAGAGCAGTGCTGTAGGATCACTGTCACATCGTTGCACCAGCCACTGTTGGTGTAAAAACAGATACCTCCGTTTTGCCGGAAAGTTTGGTTACACGGTCCGCTCTGAGCAGCTCAAAGCCTGTCAGCTGAAGCACGGTGTCCGGCGTTAAACCGCTGAGCCAGGTCTTTTTGAAGCACAGAACAGAAGCTGTAGAGAAGTCTCTGTTTCTCCCCACCAGTGAATGGAGTTCATCAAGTTTGTTGCACAGTGAGCGCACATTAGAGAGAAATATCCCCGGAAGCGGAGTACGTAATCCGCGCCTTCGGAGACGCACAAGCACGCCGGCTCGCTTTCCTCTCCTGTGGCGCTTCGCTGCGTGAACAAGGGCTAGCGAGCACTTTACTATAATGTGCAGTATTTCTACAGATGAAATTACAAAAGTGGAAAAGCAGATCCACTGGACTAGATCCCCTGATGTTTAGGAGCTCCTCTCTGCTGAGAGAGGCCCCAAGAGCGGAGTTCGACAAACAAGCAAACAAACAAATAAAAAAAAACAAGTTGCACCGAAACACCGAGGCTGCCATACGCGGCGCCATGTTGGATCGAAGTGTTGTCATATGTCTAATACTCCTACTTATATTGTATATTTAAAAAAAGAGGTAGCATTGTACAGCCTTGATGCACGTGCACTACCTGACTCCATGGAGCTCCGCTGTAAAGCTGCAGCATTGGCATCAGCAAATTGGCAAAGGCTGACACTCCACCACAGCTTGTGGAGAAAAACAAGGGAAGTGTACAAGGGAGGTTTGGGTATATTTCACCTGCATTGCTGAAGAACATGCCCCAAAGGTGGCAGTCATGACACTGGTGTTCTTGGTGGGCCTGTGGGGTACAGCAAGTTGGGTATGGGGGCTGGTGGGTAAAGGCAGCAGCGGAGGTCCATGGCTCATTGCCTGCAGTAGTCCTCCTGGCTGCTGGGGGGGATGAGTGTTCAGCAGGGTTAAGAGTCTACAGTATCTCTATTAGCAACAATATATTGAAGAGCAACTATATAGCATACTAGCTACAATACCTAGCTATTTATTTATTAGGTTGCAGCCGATCACCTTCTCTGCACAGCGGATGATACACCTGCCCTTGTCCTTGGCAGTGGCTGCACAAACCAGATGGTGATGGAGGAGGTGAGGATGGACTCAATGATGGCAGAGTAGACGTGCACCATCATTGTCTTCGGCAGGCTGAACTTCTTCAGCTGCCACCGGAAGAACATTCTCTGCTGGGCTTTTTTGGTGAGGGAGCTGATGTTGAGCTCCCACTTGAGGTCCGGGGAGATGATGGATCCCAGGAATCAAAAAGACTCCACAGTGTCAACTGGGGAGTCACACTGAATGATGGTGGCAGGTGGGGCTGCGTTCAATCAGAAATCCACAGCCATCTCTTTTGTTTTCAGAGCATTAAGCTCCAGATTGTTCTGCCTGCACCAAATCACCAGACGGTCAATCTCCCGTCTGTAGGCGGACTCGTCCCCATCAGAGATGAGTCCAATGAGGGTGGTGTCGTCCGCGAACTTCAGGAGCACCACCTGCAGGTGGAGTTGGGCACGTGAAGTTGGGAGAGCTTGTCCTGCAGCAGTGACTTGATGATGGTTGTCGCGGGGTTCTTCCTCTAACCTCCACAAACACCATGCGTACTCGGAAGATATCTTTGATGTTCTTTTATTTCCGCCCTCCAAGACAAAATGCACAGGACAGCAATACAAAAAAATACCTTACAAAACAGGTTTCACACTATTAGGGGGAAAAAAAGGAGTTCCTCAATAACTCTAACAGGTTTCCAAAACTAAACTCGACTCAATACAAAGCACATGTCACTGTTACCTTCTGTGTAACCCGACCCCGACTGCCGATTCCCAGGCTGAGGCAGTCTCTTTTATTTGCATAGCCCCTCCCACTAGGCTTTAAACAATTTCATAAATCAATTAACCCAATTTCTACTCACAAAACAGCAGTCACAGTTTCCTTAACCTCAAATATAAATTACACAAATTATCCCTACTATATCTCATTTTACAGAAATGAAAAGCAGGTCATTTGCTACTCAAAGAATGGATTCTGCAAACGAAAACAAATTATCCCCTTTCACGTCACGTTGCAAGGGAGCGAAACCATTCCATTTAAACAAAGCAAATGTGACGCCTCCGGTTGGCCAACCCACTCCGGCTGGGACATCGCGGAGCGAACGCACAGCGCATCTCAAGCCACATGGTGCGTAAATGTAAGTTGAGACCACCAGTGTGCCGCTTTGGTTGCGGTGAAATAATAACGGGGTTATTCAAAACTGAGGGAGAACAGATAGGAGGGAGGGCGGATGTACGTGTGTGCGTGTGTGCGCTGACCACAGTCGTTGACGGGGCCGCGCTGGCACAGTGACACTCCGTCACAATGGTGTTGAAGGCAGAGCTGAAGTCCACAAACAGGATCCTGGCGTAGGTTCCTGTGGAGTCCAGGAGCTGGAGGGTGAAGTGGGGGGGCATGTTGATGGCATCGTCTACAGTCCTGTTGGCTCTGTAGGCGAACTGCAGGGTGTCCAGGAGGGGGTCAGGGAGGGATTTCAGTTGGGGCAGCACCAGGCGCTCAAAGGACTTCATGACTACAGAGGTCAGAGCGACGGGTCTGTAGTTGTTAAGTGGTGGTCCTTGGCTTCTTGGGGATGGGGATGATAGGAGATGCTTTGAAGCAGGCTGATATGTGGCATGTCTCCAGTGAGGTGTAAAAGATGTTGGTGAACACCGGAGACAGCTGATCAGCGCAGTGCTTCAGCGTGGAGGGGGAGACAGAGTCCGTACCGGCAGCTTTGCAGGGGTTCTGTCTCCTGAACAGCCTGTTAACGCCCCTCTCGAGAAGTGAGAGGGTCGTTGATGAGGTGGGGGAGGAGGGGGCCTCTGTGAAGGCCATTTGTGTGGAGGTGGCAGGGAGAGGAGGGGGGGTGCTGGTGATGGCTGTAGGTGTCAGGGGGGATGGTGTCAGGGCTGGCAGCCTGTTTGCAAGGCACAGATCATTTAAAGACAGAGCGGGTTTAGGCTTGTAGTTCATGATTTGTCTGGGACCCTTCCACACAGATGCAGTGTCATTAGCCGCAAACTGCTTCAGTTTCTCAGAGGACAGTTTCTTAGCATCTTTCACCGCCTTGCTAAATCTGTACTTAGCCTCTTTGAACCCGTCTCTGTCCCCGCTCCTAAATGCCTGCTCCTTCTGCCTGCTCCTTCTGCCGCCATAGCTGCATGAGTTTCACCGTGAACGAGGGTTTGTCATTGTTGAAGCACACCCTGGTGCTTGTCTGTACACAGCTGTCCTCACAGAAGCTGATGTATGATGTCACAGCCCTTGTGTATTTATCTAGACTGTCAGTGTCAGACCTGAAAATGTCCCAGTCAGTACAGTCAAAGCACGCCTGAAGGTTCTCCAGAGCCTCACTGGTCCAATTCTTAGATGTCCTCACAACATGTTTACACAGTTTGAGTTTCTGCTTGTATGCGTAAATCAGATGGACAACGGCGTGGTCAGGTTGTCCCAGTGCAGCACGGGGGACGGCGTGGTATGCCCCACTGACTGTTGTGTAGCAGTGATCCAAGGTGTTCTCCTCTCTGGTCGGACATTTCCTTTGTTTAAGTTGCCGAGGACAATAACTAAGGATTCCGGGTCGGTCTGTTCCACACATAGTATCTGGTCGGCAAGTGCACGCTGAGCCTCCTGCGCGTTGGCGTGCGGTGGAATGTAAACACCAACCATTATGAATGACGTGAACTCACAGGGGGAATAAAAGGGTTTGCAGTCAATGATGAACGTTTCCAGAGTAGGAGAGCAGTGCTCAAACCCTGTCAGCTGTAGCCAGGAGTCTCACGCTAAACCGCTGAGCCAGGTCTCCGTGAAGCACAGAACTGAAGCTGTAGAGAAGTCTCCAGTGAATGGAGTTCGTCAAGTTTGTTGCACAGTGAACACACATTAGAGAGAAATATCCCCGGAAGCGGTGTGCATAATCCGCGCCGTCGGAGACGAACAAGCGCGTCAACTTGCTTACCTCTCCTCCACCGTTACACTGTGTGGACAAGGGCTAGCGAACCTTTGACCAGAATGTCCAGTAATTTCACAGTATTCATGGCTAGATTATGTCTTATGATCTATAGATCTGGTACAGTAGTTGAGGCGGTGGCAGTAAAAATTGGCTTCATAAACTGTCAGAAAATGTCTTTAAAGTAAATCATGTGGTTATCATTAACATGTCCGCCAATTAAACTGTGTCCTCAGGATGAACTGTGTCTTCAGCACAGGTCATGCCCTTGGAATAAACATTTTCTTGAGGATAAAGTCATAGTCAAGTCATAGTCAAGATAAATGTGTCCTCAGGATAAGTGTTGTATATGTGTTCTGGTCTGAAGACAGGCCTGTTTTCAGATGAGCGTTCACGGTCGATGGCTGTTTGAACATCTGCAGTGACGATGAATTACTCCTCTGGGTCCCGAGTGGTTCCACCGATTCAGCTGCTGCAGAGCCACCTCACTGCAGACAATCCCTCTCTGGCCACATATGCTTCACACTCGAGCACAAATAATGTGGACTTTTGCTCTTAAATGTGCTTTTTGAAGTGCTTGCATGAAGAGCACATTTAATTGGATCAAACATACCCTCCATTTAAATTTTTTAATGACATGCCCAGAGAAAGTTAAGTGTTGAGGTCATTACATGAATTGGTAATTACTATTTCACTGTAATCAAAATCCTCATTTTCAGTCACTCTGTAGCTAAGTGCATGGTGCTTTATTCAAAGCAGGCCAAGCTGCATGAAGGGTTTTCTACTTTTTTTGGAATATTTTGACAGTATAGAAAGCATTAGTGTTTCATGGCAGTTATTTAGCTGCTCCTGACTGAGCTCTGAGTTTGGCTATAGGCCAAATAACGACTCTGTGTCTCCTGAGAGGAGAGGCAGCCTGTAGTTTGGCATGTCAGTACAATTGTATTGAACAGGAAGTAGGTTGCTCTCTGTGGAAAACATGGCGAGGGTGGGTAAATAGTGGCGATGGCAGGGTGAGTGGTGGTGGAGAGGAGCAACACACTTTGTAGCTCCTCCATTAACTGCCATTTCAATTTCTCACCCCTAATAGGCTGACACACTGCAGGCAATTGGAAATTCAGACTCACTCAACTCAGACTCACTCAAACATAACCCAACCCAACACTCAACCATATAAAGATGAGTAATGTGTGCAACGCCACACAGCCAGTGGAGGAATATGTTATCCCCCCTGGCCGCAGTGGCAGTGATGAATGTCCAGGACGAACTTGCTGCAGTCACCCAGAAGAGAAAGAAAGAGGGAGAGGGAGCTGTTGAAACTTTTAGGTTCCTGTAGTTTAAGGTATCCTCTGTGCTTACAGGAATGGGATCTGCTGCCCCAAGACCTCCTTCTCCTTTCCTCAACGTAAAATTATGCTCTCAATCTGCAGGGGATCTCTCAGCTCTACCTTCCCCTATTCCCAACTCCAGATGGGCAGCGACAGTGAGTTTGTTTGATGCCAGCTGGATGCTTTAGTCTGGGACCACAGAGGCTGGCAGAACCCATCAGATGCATATCAGTTAGAGACCATGACAACTTAATGGTCGCATTCTGTTTTATGCGCGTCTGCCTCTTCAAGGTTGTTTCTGCGCCCACAATGTTTCACTGGGCCTCTCATGTGGAACCTTATGACAAACAGGAACTTATTGACACACCACCACTGTTGTTGTGTCTCTGCCTGTACAATTACCAGAGCTGTATTTAACCAGGTGATTCTTTCCCGGGTCAGTTGCGGCATTGATCCTGGCCTTCTCTCCAGCGTGACACTGCAGGGCTGCAGGAGAATGAATTTGAAATAGATGCAGACACATTAGAAGGCCCAGGCACCCACTCTGGCATGTTACTCTGGCATGTTCTGTGTTTTCTTATGTGGAGGAGGAAAATGAACCGGTGTCCAGCTCATCGCGGCCATCTGGTGAACCCAGCAATGATCGAGTAAAACACAGAGACACACTTCAAGCAATTTACAAATTTACAGTGTTACTGATGAATGATGAATTCGGCTCACCCGAGCCGGCCCGCGATTCAGCCCGCAATTCGGCCCGCAACCAGCAGATCGATTGATGTTGATGTTGCCCCCCCATTTTGATGGCAACATCAAAATGGCCCGCGATAGGAAAAAGGTTCCCCACCCCTGTTGTAAACGAAAGTCACCACTTTTCTTAATTTTTTTTACCCTCCTGTATGTGGATGTGGACAGAGTCTAGTTGCTGACCATTAGTTAGGTTTCAGATGTACAGATAAACTATGCATGATGCAAATTACCGTAAAAAAAATTGCCGCATAAACCTGCGTTTTCTGTTGTGCAGGGAATTTACTCAGAGTGATTTTGAAAATGAGCACATCCGCAGCAAGTTCATTTCAATGCTCTGCCTCCATTTAAGATGCTTCTTGCATCCGTCAACACTATAAAAGGGCCTCTTGCTTTGGAAATATGATATAGCGCAACATTCGCGGTATAAAAGCACAGCTTTAAGCACCAGGGACATCACATTTGTAAATGTAGCCTGTCAGATCCTGGCTAATGTAGCAACCGTGCACTGGAATGAGCCAGAAGCCAGGAAATGCAGCATGAAAAGCAGTCTTGTCGCTGCAGGGATGGCGTGACTTCAGTTTGTTGTTGGCTTCAGATCATCTGCAAACTCATCCAGTAACAGGAGTGAGGCATGACTCGGGACCTTGCAGGTTGATCTTACCTTCTCCTCTGAGAAGACAAAAAGCGATATTTTATTCAGAAATACTCTCTACCACACTGACTATGTTGATGTCTCCTCCAAGGAATGACAACAGCTGCCATACTTTCAACCCAGGAAGTTAACAGCTGCTTTTCAAAGGTGATAAATCACAGATGGAATTCTCTTTGCTGCAACAGTGACCAGCCATGATAAATCAGATGTAGCATTACTTATGCATTAACCCAAACACTCCCATGCTGCTTTAATGTCACATTACTTAATATGGAAAAAATTCGAACTCTCGTTATCATCTGTTAAAGTGTCGCAAAACATTGGTGACATTGATGGTGAAATTAGTAAAATAATAACAAGTTGTTGTGAGCTAGACTTCCTGTTTTCATGTGGATCATAAGTGCATCACTCAGGATTATCTATGAATACCACCACCTACGCATCTGCTAATCACCCAGCTTAATCCCAACTGCAGAGCCTCATAAATGAGGTATTCACGCAGCCTCTTTGCAGCGTTCTATGTGTAACACACAAAACACACACAGAGGAGACAGAGACAGAATGCCAAACCTCACTGCTGGTGTTAGAGGTTTTATTGCAAGTACATTTCCTAGGTGATTTTATTGCTGTCATACTAATACGTTTCTTTTGCTGGAAGACTATTTCAAAGACCTTCTAAACAGCGGAAATGTCAATTCAGGTTCAGTTCAGGTCTACTCACATAAATTTCTCATTTATGATTGTGTAGAAAATAGCAAATTAATCACTAAAAATGTTGTAATTATTCTAAAGAATTTGACAATTTACCATTCAATGAATCCTTGAAATCCGCTATAGTAACAATCAGCTTTTAAAGCAATGACATTTTCAATTTCTCTTAGTGGCAAAGGCGTGAGAGAGCCATGGACCAACTACAACGTGTTTCAAAAATTAGAGATTATATTTAAATTAATTCATAAAATACGACAAATTCTGTATGTGATGGTGTTGCTTTTTTGGTTATAAAGGCCAAGTTGTATGTTTATTGGATTCTTCTTATTCCGTTTGTTTCAGATTTGGTGTTTTAATCATTTTGCTGTTGCTCATCTTGACCAGTATTTCCTTGAAAAATATGTTGTCAATCTCAAGTCAAGATGCTTTCTATCATCTCTAGCTTCTAGCTTTTATTCTCCATTATGCAAAGCTGTTTGCATTGTATTATATGTGTCTTTCTTTTCAGATATCCATGATGAGAACGGTTTGAAGCCCGTCATGGTGTATATCCATGGAGGCTCCTACATGGAGGGAACCGGCAACATGATTGACGGCAGCATCCTGGCCAGCTACGGGAATGTCATCGTTATCACAATCAACTACCGGCTCGGAGTTCTAGGTGAGTCCATCAGTCTGTCGACATCCACTGCTGTATGTGAGAGTGAAAGATGAACATTGGCAGATCCTTCATCCTTTTAATAAAGATGGAATTGCATGTGGCTGTATGTGCAGAGTATTCATATTGTTCTTGTAGCAAATAAGGGACAGCAATAATAACACAGGTCAATACACTCACACATAGACACACACACAAACACGGAAACGTGGATGAAACATAGTTGCCTGTGTCGGTTGCTTATCAGTGTCTGGTGGCGCTGTAGTTGGTATGTTGTGCAGGTGTGTGTGGTGCATAAGTGATACTTTGTATTTTTTGCATATCCCTTCATTTAGGAAGCTTGTATTTGAGTGCAGTGCTCGGTGATGGCAATGTGCAAGACACGTACACACACACACGATTAAGACTCAGCAGCCATTCCACTTTCTTTAATCATTCTGGATTATAAAACAGGAGCAGGGTAGAATTCCGCAGTGGGAAAATTGATCAATTGTGCTGTGAGCTCTTGTGCTGTGCATCTCTGTGTGTGTCTGGTTGATGAAAGTAGTTTGCAGCTCACACAGGAATCCTTTATCTTGCCTTTGATGAAAGGTTGGAGGTGTGCGTGCGTGCGTGCGTGCGTGCGTGCGTGCGTGCGTGCGTGCGTGCGTGCGTGCGTGCGTGCGTGCGTGCGTGCGTGCGTGCGTGCGTGCGTGCGTGCGTGCGTGCGTGCGTGTGGGCATGTCTGTGTGAGAGGACACTGATAAGAGTGAAAGAGTGCTTAAGTTCAGCCACTTAATACTGAAATCCTCCTGTACGAAGCTGGGCTGAGGCCATTTTCTGACACTTATTGTGCCGAGGCTGAAGCAGTATGCGCAGTGCAAATGGTAGCTGAGATGATGACAGAATGAAAAACGTCTTGCTTGGCACCTCTCATATATTAACACTCTTTGCAGCCTTTTAAAACAAATCTTTTTAGGGGCTCATCTTAAAATTCATCAGCCTTTGCAGTGCAAATGTGTAAAGTTGCAACCTCACACGCCTTCAACAGTAAAATAAAGACAAGGAGGAAGATGAGGTTGAAGCCTGTGGAATGTGCTCACAAACAGCCTCCGCCACACTCCACCAAAACTTATTCAAATGAAAGAGTTTGCTCCTTTTCTCTGTTAGATTGTATATTGAATATATTTGGGTCATTGGATTGTTAGTCAAACTAAATTAAATGTTTATGTTTGGAAATATATGTAATGTATGTAAAGAGAAATGCATAAATATTGAAATGATTCATTTGTTAACAGGAAAAAATCTTTGACACACAGATGAGTGTACACACACACAAACACAGACGTGTGGCTGGGCAGCTGTGTGATGGAGCCTAACCCTGCGGTCCTGCTGCCTCACGTCTTTGCCCTCTGTTTGTTCAAACCAGGAGGCAGCACTCTGAATACATTCCACATCAGAATCAAAACAAATGAAATTGGTTGTCGCTCTCATGTGTCAGATGACATTTGCTTAAAGTTCAAACCCTCGCCGCTTCCCACAATGCACTGCTGAGCACGTCTCTGCTCCAATGGATCTCTGCCATCAGCATCTGCATGTGTGTTTGGATTGGTTGCATTGACAATGACTGGCAGCCCGCCTCTTCCAGCAACACATGGTTACACCTGATTGTCCCAGACCTTCAGTCACACACAAACACACACACACACACATAAACACATACACACAGCATCTCTGCTGCAATGTCTAATCAGCAATTACAGTCATTTTCAGCAGCTTTGGACATAATTCTACATCATTTCTTAACAAAGCTTCAGTTCCTACATAGAGTGTTAAACAACAGTACTGCTGCTGATGATGATGGAAGCTCAAACTTGCAATATCTCAGCATGTATATCCAACAGTATGCTTCACATTGACATTGTGCATTTAGAAACAATATTCAAGAGAATTATAACAGCGCCTTGCAAAACATTTACAAATCCTTCCTTTTTTGTGTCTTATTCGCAGTGTTATTTGTATTGGAAGGTCATTCATACAGCTTGGAATGTGTATCTTCATAGATGATGTAAGTCCTAATATGATTAGATTTCTTTTGACTATGTATCACAAGGTCTCTCCTCATATACGTCATTCATTTATGTCTCAGCAGTACATTCACATGCTCCCACCACCGCGGCTCGGCTGTTATAATCTGTCATAAGGCCGAGGTGTCTGCACCAGACACTATATTTAGACGAGTCAGGGGGAAAAGGTGTTCTGGAAAACTGTGCAGTGCGGAAAGGAGAAAGGAGCGAGGAAACGGCAATAAAGAGAGACAGAGCAAGAGAATGCAGATGAGACAAGAGTGTTAAAAAATGAGACGCGACCTGAGTGACTATGCAGGGAGAGAGAGAGTGTGTGTGTGTGTGTGTGTGTTTCATGGTGGAGCTGCTGTAGGTTTTTCTGTAAAACAAAAAAAACATTAACATTAGCAGTTACATTAGCCCGGCAACAGAGACATCACAATAGATTCAGCCTGTTTACACATATTCATCTGTGGGGTTAGGCTGCAGTATGACAGCAGTAAGGAGAAAACACAAAGCCCAGAGAGCTCAATGCACCGCTGTCACATCACTTTAGTCCTGCTGGATTTCACATTGGGAAAGAATAGAATTCCTTTTTGTCTTGTTGGCATTTGTTGCTGGAGCATTGTGTCGAAAAGCTTACAGAAAGTCAAAAGGAGCCCAGTGAAAGAAAGTCCTGTAAGGTGGCAGTTGTCAGCTCAGCCTCCGTTATTTATACTTCAAAACAGATGTGGACATGAACAGTAAGAGACTGAACCTTGTCCCGCTGCTGGCTGCACACTCATCTGGGCAGATGTGCTGAATGTGAGGAACATAAAACTGTCGCGGTTTGACAGAACAAGAGATAAAATAATCCTTTATTCGTCCCACAACGGGTAAATTCACATGTTACAGCACCAAAGTGGATAGTGCAGAGCAATAAAGGGCATTAAGATAAAGGTGCTGATTGAATAGATAGACCAAAGCGCAGATTCACAGAACCAAAAGTATTTATTTAAAGCGGCAAGAGACGAGGTCCGGTGCAGGCTTAGGTCCTCGGGCTGAAGAAGGGAGGATCGGTCAGATGCAGGCATAGGTCCGAGGACTGGAGACAGGAGACAAGGTCAGGTGCAAACGTAAGTCCGCAGCCGGTTGCACGAAAAAACACAGGGAATCAAGAGGGAGATATTGCCACAGAGGACATGAGAAACATACGGGAAGCCAGGAAACAGGAACAGGTACAGGTACAGGAACGATAACACGAATATTGATCTGACAAAGAACACATGTAACACAGGGGTAAATATACAAGATGGGAGGAGACAATGAGACACAGGTGAATCACATTAGGGAAGGAGAGTTTCACAATAAAACAGGAGACAGAACGTGACAGTACCCCCATCTCAATGTACATCTCCAGACATCCTGGGACGGGAACAGGAAACCGGGGACCAGGTAGCCACGCTGTAGGTGTTATTTGTTAGGGGACTCAATGAGCAGGTACAGAACGAATTGGCGATTTGGGAGTCGCCACAGGATCTGCCACAGGATCTGCCACCGGATCTGCCACCGGATCTACCGTCCCTGGCCTTTTTGCTAAGCAAATTGATGAGGAACTGCAGCTCCAACTTCGGGACAGCTCGAAGCTGCGGTGTCAAATATTACTATCAAAATAAGATAAAAATAAAAATAATAACTTGAATAAATTAAAGTCCTCCTCACTTAATAGAATCGCATCCGTTTTGTGATTCTCTGTAGTATGGAATCAGGTTGCCTGCTGCGCTGTGCTGACAGGTCCATGCGTTATGGTGAGCTTTGCTCCAAATCTTCGACTCTGGGCTGGAAGAAGTTGGAAAATTGTCTTGTGATGTGGAGGAAAAAGGGGACGTAATCACTCCTTGGTCCACAATTGGAGCCACAGTCAGACAAAAGACGAAAGCAAATGGAGATGCAGGCCTTGGAGATTCTGTGTTCTCTGGACCGTAAAGTCCAGGGCAGGGTTTTCGCCTCGCCTCTTCCTATGTGCGTCGGTTGAGACCAGAGAGAGAGAGAAATCAGAGATTCCAAGCCTTTTATACTGCAAAATGACCTCACAGGCAAGGGTTAACCTTTTGGCCAATGTCGATAGCACTTTCACATCAAGGTGTGAAAGGTGGGTAGATCCCAGGTAGTCTTGGGATTCGTAGTTTCTTGTCTGTTTTTGAACAAAGGAGCACATGCTTTAGCACATGGTCTCAGGCTTGGAATGTGACTATAGGCCCAACAACGCCCAGCCAGGAACAAAACACAAGCATGGAAAACATACAAAACAGAATAGAGGGCACACATCCTGACAGAACCCCTGGCACTGGGACAGCCACTGGTATGGCTGGCACTGGAGCCAGGAGACACTGGAGCAGGAATGGACACTGGAACAGGGGCCTTGCTGACCACTGGCGACACAGGAACAGGGGCCGTGCCGGCCACTGATGACACTGGAACAGGGGCCTCGCCGGCCGCTGACAACGCTGGAACAGGGGCCTTACTGGTCGCTGACAACCTTTGGAGGGGAGTGGTGGTGCTGTCTGCTGGAGACACTGGAACGGGATCGGCGGCACCGGCTGCTAACACTGGCGCAGGAGCGGCGGCTGCAGGTGCTCAAACTGCCGACACTGGAGCCGGGGGCATTGGAACAGAAAACACGGAAGCTGCAGACACTGGAGCAGGAGGCATGGAAATAGCAAACACTGGAGCAGGGAGCATGAAAGATCCAGACACTGGAGCAGGAAACATGGAGGCTACAGACACTGGAGATGGAAACACGGAAGCTACAGACACTGGGGCAGGGAGTCTCTCCGTGTGGCCTGCCGAGCTGTCCCGAAGTTGGACCTGCAGGTACTCGTCAATTTAGCTTAGCATAAAGGCCAGGGTCGGCAGACTCCCAGATCGCCAATTTGTTCTGTATCTGCTCCTTGAGCCCCCTAGAAAAAAATGTCGGAAGCGCAATCAATGTCCCTACAGTAGCCCCAGGCAAGCGAGTAAAAATCCCTGAAATATTCCGACACCTGCCTGCTCCCCTGTTGGATATCCAGGAGACTTAATCCTTCCCAATAACCCCAACATTTGTCCGACTCACCCCAGAATGGCTCTGCGCGTGTGTGTGTGTGCTGTGAATACAGAAAGCAGGACTTTCAAACTCACCAGGGCATTGAATGTTACACTGTTTCACTGGTGGCATCTGCTGAAGTATTCGATATGTTTTCATGTAAACGTATATGTAACATGAGCCTTCTTCTACGTTTGTTCCATTCTCGCAGACACAGGCGTCATCTATATATACACAAAGCCCACTGAGAATGAACAAAATGTTGGCATTGCATTGCCATGAGTGGTAATTGTTGCTAAAGGTCACTTCAAATGATTTGTGGGTATTGAAGTAGAAATGATTCATTGCTTTTGGGAGGCGAGAACATGCAAAGCTGTGCCGTGGACTGAAATGACGCCGTGCCGAAGCAGACAGGGATGAGTGTGAGTGTGTGTGTGTGTGTGTGTGTGTGTGTGTGTGTGTGTGTGTGTAGAGCTCTGAGCAGCTTTCCACACGTGACCGGGAGAGGAAAAGCTTCATCAGACACTCATCGCCCTTCACTACTGTAACATCACACACTCCCTGTCACACAGCTGTCACATCATCTCTCTCTGTGCTCCCCTAGCCACTACCTGCTTTAACTGCTCTTTATGTGCAGAAGGGAGCTGCTATATCTCCAGGGCTTCACATTTATCTCCCATAGAGTGGAGTAACTTCCACCAAATGATGTAATAACATTAAAATGGGTCTTCTAAATGGAAAAAAGCAGAAGAGTAATGTCACCAAGGAAATACTCTTCATCTGAGCTGTTGGTTGCTCTCTGTGATCAAGTTAGCGGGTTACAGTTTACAAATTCTTTGTTTACTGGCGCATCACTGAAGGGACAAAGACAATCACACACATGCGGCTGAACTAATGCAGAAGATGTTGAAATGTGGACCTGATGTTTGAAGCAGAACCACAGGACATTGAATTCTAGAATGCATGTGGAAAGTCATGAATATCATTTTAAAAAGCTTCCACAATGCATGGAAACTGACTCAAGTAATGATCTGGTATTAAATCTGCGATAGAAGAGTCAAACCTTGGGATATGCTTGTGAATCGACCCGTCCTGTGTTTTCTGCTTTCACCTTCATTCTCTGTAATATCTCTGGACATGCTTCGACTAACTTACTGTGCAGTTAACACCAGTAAATACCAAAAATTACTCACTCCTGTATTCTTCATTTAGCTGAGGAGGTTTACTGTGTGCACAACTCAAGTCAATGGAAACTTCTGTCAGCGCTTTTCCATCTCTTCAGTGTGTGTGTGTGTGTGTGTGTGTGTTTGTTTGTGGTGGTGTGTGTTCCCTTTTTTCCCTCATCACTACTCAGTGTTTAGTCTTTTTCTTCCCGTTTTGTTTCCCATTTTTCAAATTATATTACTGAGTTTACCTTGGACTGAATTCCAGTCTCAGATGTCCCCCTGTGGCTAATGGCAGTAATCGATCAGGAAGAATCAAAGATGGATGCTCTTCTACACTGTCGACCATTTTACATGTCTTCTATGTGTGTCTGTGTCTATAAAGGACTAAAAGTAACGTAAACTAAGACAATCCCAGAGTAAATCCAGCTGAATTCACAAGAAGCAAGGATGATATGCAAAGCACGAGAGCAGCACAAGATATGCTCACTGGAGTTTGAATAAAAACGTATAAATTATTATGATATATTCAATTTTACATTCATGGAAAAATTGGGGTCATAGTTGCTTGACTCTTAATTCCAGAAACTTTGCTTTGTATTACTTTCTGGATTTTGTGGTCGAAATCAAGACAACATTGATTTGAGTGAAATAGAGTTTGAGAAATTGAACATACATCTCGAGGTGAAGTTTTCATTTATTGTTTTTATATGTTTTACATGGCATAACAAGTTAAATAGTCAAAACACCGTTTAACTGTGTAATGGGGTTGACAAAGGTACGCCAAAGCAGCAGGAACGTTCTGCACGGCAGGTGTAGCAGCCGGGAAGCCTCAGGGGAGATTCCACTTTTTTTTACATATTTGCATTTGGTACATATTTGGTGTGGTGTATATTTACTGGGTAACGCTGAGATTGATTTGGCACATCAGTTATATGGTGTTTGGGTGAATAGTAGCTCTCTGTGTTCCTTTGATATGTATTCCATGCATGTGGGGTGCGATGAGGATTCTCCATGTGTCTTTTTTAGGTCAGGTTTAAACCTCGACTGTTGAGCCAAATCCGAAGGAGACTTTTTGAAATGTCGTCCAGTTGGTGGGCCTTTATTTATTTATTTCTGGCTGAACGGTTTGAGGAGCTCATGCTTGAAGTAAGTTGCTCTGGCTGAAAGAGCCTTTCACCCCACGCTCTTCCTCAGAATCGTCCTACTGTCAGGGGCAGAATTCCGGCCTGAGGTAAGGTATGACAGAGTGATGTGTGACACCTGTCGCGTGAGTTATTTTTCCCCTTATCTTAACCTTGCAGCCCCCCTTGCATATGTCTGTTGTGATATGTATGTTATTGTCTCTACCTCTGAACGCTACTGAACCAGAGTCAAAGTCATTGTATGTGACACATGCTTAGCAAAGTAGACAAAGTGGAGACTAATATTAAAAATAACCCCGCAAAATAATGGTTGTAGGCTTTGATATATGAATATATGTATTTTGAATATGATCTTTTAGCAAATACATAATAAAATGACATATTTTGTCACTTTGTTTCAAACTCACAGCCAATATGATCAGTAAAGCCCTTATTTCCTTTTTATTTCTTTATTTTATTTGACTCCATGGTGTTGCCATGTTGACTGATGCCAAAGAAACTTGGAATTGGACTTCGAGTGCTGTTCCATTTTGCTTTTTCAAGTAGATTAGCGTCATAAGTAATTGTAAGGGATCCTCAAAAGAGTTCCAAAGACTATTCATACAAAATGTAAAATTGCTGATGTTGCTATATGGGCAAAAGATACTAATTTAGCTAAAGTACTCTACCACCCTGATGATGTCTCCTCCTAAAGATGAAAACCGCCATGTCTACTATCTAGGGCCGATCACCAATAATTAATGATGATAGTTAGGTGGATGATGGCATAGCTGCATGAACAGAGTGTTTCTCCACTGGGGCGGCCAGGCAGTGGAGAAGGTGAAGCCTCCTGACTCACACACACGCACACACACACATACACAACACGAGTGCAACATGGAGAGGAGAGGGGCGGACAGAGTCATCTGTCACTTTGGCAAAACCCTGACGAACATGCTCTGTGTGTGTTTTACACTGCCATGACACCTACTGACCAGCACCAATTTCTAATGTTCATTACATCATCCCTTCTCCTTCCCCTCCCCCTCCTCTTCATCACTCTGGTTAGTGGCTTAAAGTAGCACCTCTGTGGTCTCAGTTGGCCCGTATGTTTGGAACCTGGCAGGCTGTCACGACACAACCATCTGTCTGTGGACTCACTGAGCATCACTGCACAGCATTGAACACTCTATTCTTATTGTCCTTATAGAGCAAATTCTACGAATGACGTTCTATTTTGACACAATAAGGCTGAGCAACAGAGCAAAAAAATTAAATGAATGTTACTTTTGTACAGGAAACAATAGCACCAACACGCAATTTCTTCTATTAGTAACATTAGTTGAGTTTTAATGCTTTAAAGTTTTCCTTATATACTGTAGCTCTCATCTCTGTGGTGGATTATAAAGGTCACTGCGCTCGGCCTTCATTATAATTCCAACCAGAATCTGAAATATACTGTGATAAATGTTGAAATAGTGTTTACTCTTCCACCATCTGAGAGAATCCTGAGAAGTCGCAGAACATTAAAGCTCCTCTCATACGCTGCGAGCTAGTGAATGAGACAGATGCATTACGGTCATTTAGCAGACTTTTATGCAAGGCTTACATTACATGACCACCCATTACAGAGGGGGGAGCAGTTAGGGGCTCGGTGCCTTGCTCAGGGGCACCTCGGCAGAGACTTGAACCAGCGACCCTCCGGATCCCAAGCGGAAGCTCTACCGACTGAGCTACTGCCTCCTTATGCAGGAGGGATTTGTGCCCGCACACACTCCTGTAGCCAGTCACAGCCGAAAGAATGGCTGAGAGCAGTGTGTCATTGAAAATGTGTTTTTGGACAGCAGCTGGGTAAAGCCCTGGTCCCCGGCCTCCACTGACAGATGGTGGCCGGAGCAACAAAAACGAGCCCACCATGCTCGCTTCCTCATTTCTTAGATGAATGTTTGATACTTTGCTTTCAGTAAATGCTGCTGTACTCAGTAATTGCACATTGCAAGTGAGTGTTCAGCAATTATGGCTTGTGAGATGGCCCCTCGTTTCCCATGAATTGAAAAGCGCTGTGGCAGGTCTGCAGGATAATGAAAGGGAACAGCAAATAGCTCAGCCTAATGGACACATTGATGAAATAAAACTGGAAAAAAATGCAGAAAACATCTAAACCACAGACGAGCAAAGCAAGATGGAAGAGGGTAACATTACACTGTACACAACTGTAATGTGTGACAGCAGTGTGTCAGTGCGTAGATTTGGTCTTCTGGAGCGTTCAGTCAGTCAGTCTCTTTCACGCACTTACGTGTGTGTGTGTGTGTGTGTGTGTGTGTGTGTGTGTGTGTGCTCTTGACGTGGGCTCTCAGCTGAACAGGATATAGATAGCAAGTTGTGCATGTGTGTGTCTATTGCGCCTGTTGGGAAAGTGAAAATCAAAAATGAAAAGATATGAAAAGATATTTTGATTGGAGAGAATAACTAAACACACCTCCCTCATCAAAACCCAACTGAGGTGTGTTTGTAACAGGAGGGTGTGTGGGGTCACCAGCACTGATCCTGGTTACACCATCTTGGGAATTGCACGGAGGGGCAAGGAAATCTAAGTTTTAAGAAAGGGATCATTCCATGCTCAAAGATGAAGGTCCCTTAACATCTTAACATGTGAGGAAGACGGAGCTGGATTCAATATCAGAAAGAGTCTAGCGTTTATTGAAAAGGTATAAAAAGTAATGCTGGAGGTCAGGGCTAAACAGAGCTGCACTGGGACATTTAGTAGCACAGGTGGCATTTTCAATATTGTTTAAAAATGACTTTTTTCTTATGCTAACCAAGTCTCAAACTCCATAAATGTTTAATTTAATTTCGAGAGCTAAAACAAGCTCTTTGATTACAGTTTAGTGATGGATACGCTTTTTACGATGGAGCCAGACAGGATCTAGTGAGTCCTTGAACATTATGAATTTATAGCTGTTTTGGAATTAGATGACAGTGGAAAGAAAGTGTGAAATTAGGTTGGGACTTAAAATGCGTCAATTTTGGCAATTACAGTTATCGGAGATGACAACACCAAAGTCGTAAATTCCATTTCCTTTCCATGTACTCGCCCTCCTCATCCTCATCCGGCAACACCACTCAAGATTAAACTCTTCCTCCATTGGCCTGCAGGACTCCATTAATCAGACAATTCTTCAAAAAGCTGAAAAATCCACTCAGTCATCACGTCAGCATGTAAAAAATGTTAATTCTGTGTGGAAAAGCTCAGGATTCTGGTTCACATGTTGACTTAGTTTTATGACTTTTATATCAGCGTATCAATGGTTGCAAATAAGGTTTGTGCAGAATTGATGTTGTTAATGGTTATGAAGAAACAGGATTCTCTGGCACTTTTCAAGTGTAAATTATAGGAAAAGAGGATCTGTTTATATCTGAAGTTTTGTTTTGTTCCATCTGCGTTCAGTTTTTCTTTCTCTAATCTGGAAATTCACAGAAGCAGCATCTCTCCAAGGGGCTTTTGCTTCCCAGAACATCTCTGCTATGACACATAACTTCTCCCCAACAATCATCAGCAGAGGTTTCAGATCTCCAACCTTCTATGTGGATTCAGTATTAGAGGCAGACGATATAAGATATACGCCAGAATCTATTTGAAAACAGTGTGTGAAGCCACAGGCAGCCTGCTCAGTGACCTTGGTGCCAGGAGAAGAGCTCACTTTCTAGCTCCGTCCATCTGGAGGGAAGCACCAACAACTGTTTGCCTGCCAGAACTTAGCTGATGGTTCAGAGGTAAACTTTAGTTCCGGAGAGACTGCAGAGAGGCTTTGACTATGGACGACACAAATAAAATCTTTAGTCTACATAACACTGAATTATTCCATCCTCATTTTTTACTATTTGTTTTTATTGAAGCAAACATTTTACATGACATTGCGCATACAATTATAGGATTTTTTTGGAGATTATTTTTTATACAACAAGAGGGGGAAAAGGAGAGATAGAGAGAAAGAAGGAAGGTTATATTATTATTATTATTGTTGTTGTTAAACTCTACACGAAGACCCTGAGGTAAAGTAGGCAATATGAGGTACAAGTAGATTGAAATTGAAACAGCCAGAAGCCACGACCGCTGGAGGTTGTGAGAACATGGCACAGTAGTGTGGGCGCAGAGTCCAGGAGGGCATCAGTGATGTTGATGCAATGATCTCATAGGGTAAATACACTTTTTACAGGATGATGTCAAACAGCAATGTAGGCTTATACAAATCGCATCATAGGCTGTGGTAAAGAGAAGGAGAGAAGTGAGAAACAAAAAAAAAACAAAGAGAGGACATCCCACCCAGAGACCTAACCCAACCCCGCAGTCACACAACCCTGCATCCATATAACCCTGTCCTGGCCCGCCTGGGATGCAAAATAAAATGAAAACAATTAAAAAGGAAGTGTTCGGTGTTCAGGTTTTCAGGAATTATTCCATCCTCAGAGTAGCAGAATGCAGCAGAAGCCCTCAGACGATGCTCATCTGCATGATGTCTGCAGAGCACCAAGCTGATGAAAGACCTGGAGGGCAGAGAGAGAGGAGAGAAGACAGCGATCATCAAGAAGAGGAGCAACAGAATAGAGACGCTACATGACACACACACACACACACACCTGAGCAACCCACATGAAGCACAATGAACTCCTCCACTCAGACTCTCAGTTATGCAACACTCACATCTGTGCTTTCACAGTTTTATTTTTCTTTAATGGAACAAATATAGACCAATACATCAAAAATATTAATTAAGAGTAAGAGTTCAAATCTGGACTAATGAAATGTCCATCTGAAGCCTGACAAGTTGTTTTATAATGAAGTCTGTAGCCTTTTGTGTTCTGGTATGAATGGAAATGACTTTTAAATCAGGCCTATTGAATTATTAGGACTAATACACTGTATTGTTGTGATTATTATTAAATTATCTCAGCCTTTTCAGCAAATTAAATAACCAGCAATAGCCTACAGTTCTAACATTATCATCGAACTATGCATAGATTAAATAAGGTCAATTCAATATAGCTACAGATTCTGCAATTAATTTAGCCGCAGGTGTTACAACACCAAATCATAAATTCACCATTGTTCAGTTTATATTTGTATGCACTGTTCTACATTTTTGGTACCAAATATTACAAGTTGTTTTTTCTCTGCTGAAAAATGCAAAATAAAATGTACTCGAAGGTGGTGTTACCTGCTGCCTTGTGTAAAAGAGTTCCCGAGGTCAAGCGTGAAATTGGAATCTCCAGTGGTGCCGACGCTGCATAGCCTGACGCCGACGTGGTGGACAGAGAGCTGAAGCTGAGATTGAAGGCGGAAGCTCTGGTTTTGCTGCCCAACACTCAGCTATGGACATGAGTGAGTGACTCACATTTTGGATACACAGTGGCTGTTATAAGCTTCTTCCTCAGGGTGTTGTACATTTTTGCATTGTTGATTTGGAGCCGTTTGCGCTCCACTCACCTGATATGGTTCAGATCTGCAGAATTGTGTGTGTGATTAATACCCGTGAGCTTGTGATTGCTTGGCAGCTGGTTGGTTACTTGAAAGGTTCTGAATGGAAATCATTGTAATTGAACTTGACACCGACTGTAACTAGATTTTCCATCATCTTGCATCCTTTATTTTGTATCTGCTTCCACACTTTTGGATCAATCGGCACAAAATTGTCCAATTGTAGAACGTCTGGGCCAAGCCTGAAAAAAGTGATATTTTCTGTGTGATAATTGGACATTTTGTGACATTTTGTAGATGTCGGCCCATTTTTCAAGCGGAACTTGAAAACAATGAATGGTTTGAAGAAAATGTTTATTAGAATGATAGATGAAGTAGAAATAGAAACTGTAGGATTTAGGACGAGGGACTGAAGTGCTCTATGTCCCTGTCTGAGGTCCGTTTAGTCTTCATGCTTCATCCCTCTGTGAAAGAAAGGAGAAGCACCAGAGGAGAGAGAGAGATAATTCTCTCCTGTTTATCTTCTCCATCTCTGCCGACGTGCCTCTGATCACCGCATGCTATTCTTGTATTCATGCCACAGCAAACATTCTTCTCTTCCACATTCACAGTCCTACTGTTCGCTTTATACGCTCACAGTGTTACAACACACGAGCAGAGTGAGTCATTGTCATCTAAGATAGACAGAAGGGTATCTAACGCTGCGCTTAGAAATGTGATGATGTGCATTAAACTCATCAGCAAAGGTGTGAAGATTCTAAATTAAAAATGAATGAATTCGCATTAAGAGTGAAAGTGACTTTGCCCTGCGTCCCTCTACTGCCCCCTGTCATTTACAGACTTTGCGACAGCATCATCTTATGTGCTTGTCCATTGACATTTTAGGAGATTTCATAAATTTTGAAATGTATCTTATGCTCTCACCTCACTCTTACCTTATTACCTTATTACCTTATCCTTACTTGCACCCGTTTGTTAACTTTCTTTCTGTCTATGCAGTTGAGTTAATTTTATGGCTTATATGCTTTAACTGCAGTAAGATTAAATCTCTACATTTTGCCTGTGATGGAGCGTTTTTCCACAGTGTTTCTGTCTTTATGTCACTGGTGGTCACATGGTTGGGTCATATGTGAGTGGCAGCGGAGGGTGACCTGCACACTCTGATGGGTTTCAAAGAGCAGCTTTAGGAGGACAGATGGTGCGTGCGTGCATGTCTTGAAGTGATGAACAAAGGGATTTCAAGCCTAATGTCTCTCTCTCTCTCTTTCTCTCTCTCTCTCGTTTCGCTGTGTGTGTGTACATGTCCTGCTTTAGTCACACTAATCCCCTGTATTTACTGCTGAGGTAGAGAGTAAACAAGAACATTTACTCAGTCGCTGTACTCTACATTGTTTATGTTTACATCCTCCATATTTGAGAGTAGAACATTGTGCTTTTCACTCCTTTACTTCAGTTCTTACTTTAGTGACTTGTTGTCATTACGAGCCTCTATTCTGGGATGAGCTGAAGACATTTTCCGTATAATTTTTCCATCATTGCTTCCTTCTACTGTCCTTTCTTTCATCCTTTTTTCCTTTCTCCTCTTGGTAAACCTGTTTAAATTCCCATCCAATCAAATTCACAGACCCCCAGCCCCCTTCTCTCACAAAAATGATTACAAGCAAGATTAGAATAAGCTGTCAGTCCAACAAATGATGCCGCTGTCAAGTTTGATTACGTCGGTGACACTGTAACATGAGGCGATATTAGCAGGCAATGACCATGGCCTTGACAATGACCACGGAAAAATAGCCCCAATAACAGGCACAAAACATACTATTTTCATGAGGAATTCAAGTATGTGTGTGTGTCTCATTTGCGTTGCGAGCACGTCTGTCGAGCACACAGCAACTTTTGACAGGACTTTCCAGCTGCTAGCAGGCTACGAACAGAGAAGGTAAAGGAGCTCCATTCCCAGAATTCCCAGATTTATAAGGAATTTGAACGGAAACTGTGACAGTGATATGTGGACAGAAAGAAATGTGAAAAATGAAAGGTATAGTATTAGTAAAATAAGTAATAACATTGTTTTGTTTTCTATGAGATTAATATGATGTGAATTTATTAGTGTGGGCTTTACACTGAAAATGCATACAGAAAAAAAGTGTTCAGTGTTGCTGAATTTAAGTGCTTTTTAGATTAAAAAATGTAAGTGTTGAGTATTGGATGTTGCATGTTAGAAAACATAAGTAGCTCCTGGACACTTTTGTTTTGTCAAATTAGCTCTTAGAGGTAAAAAGGTTGAAGACCCCTGCCGTATATCATACAGAATTAATGTAATGAAATTTACCTGAAGGTCGGTGTGACTAAGTGACGCTTTCAGCTCGTTTCCATCATGCAGAGTGAAACCTTCATGGTTATTCCTCTGCTCATCCTCAGTGTTCTGCTATGGCTGACTGGTTTTTCCAAGCAATAAGGAGATTATGAAGGAATTTGCCCTGAACTCAGCCCCAAAAAGGCAGTTCCTTTTAGAAACTGTAACACTGCATGTGAAGGGAGGTTTAGACTTGACTCCATACCGAAAACTAAATCTATTATGTAGATATCCATATATGCATGTCTTAATTCAAATTTGGACTCCACAGTATAGAAGTACAAAACCCAACATTTGTCCTCAATACAGTCTAAAAATGCACATTTTCATATTCATCCTAGAAAATCTCCAAACAGGTGTAAGCCCGGTAACCATGTGTGCTCACATTGTGTCATTCATTTCTTATATGCAATCTTTTGAGAAAGGTACAGTTACCCTGATATAATTTACACTAGCCCGATCTCCCTTATGCACCATTTTTAGGAGCTTCATAATCCACTTTACTGGATCAGCAGAGGAAACAAAGTCACGCTGCTAGATTGCTCTCTGTGTAAACTTGCTTTTGGCTCTGTCACACGTTGCTGCTCAGCCAGTGGTTTTCTTGCTTTGAAGTTAAGTTGAAAATATGGAAGCCTGTGTGTCTTATGTCTGAGACAAATTTCAATTGTGTGCAATTGCTGTGAATTGCATGCAAAATGACTAGAATAAAGTATCTTAAATCTTAAATCTTAAAATTTTAAAATCTTAGATCTGTTCAACAGGTCAGTGACATTTGATGAAAACGCGAGTGATTCAGATTTGGTACTTTTAGTACGTTACAAATATTTATAAAAGATTTTACAATTTTACAATCACAATCCCATATTTCCATCTAAAGAGAGAAAAATCTGGTTACTAATTCTGATTCTATTGTTCCTGGGTGAATCATATTTCTATGCATACTGAGACAGAGAGTGTTCACGTCTCGTTCTCTTATGAATCCTTTGTTGTTGACATTGCCTGAGTTGTTTGTGCGTTTTCTGCAAGTTGTACAAACGTCACCCCATGGAAATCAAAACAATTCCAATTAGTTCTGCCAAAAACACAAATCATTGCTCGTGATATGCCATCAGTGTGTGACTGTGAGGTCATTGTAAAGTGCTTTGGATAAAAGCTTTATACGTCCAGTCCATTTATTTGATTTGTTTTCAGAAAAAAGGATCCATTATTGCACTATTTAGATTTATGGATATCATTTTTGGCTAATAACAAAATCTATCATATAACAGTGTTTTGAGTCTGGAAAAACAAAAGCTTGAAAATCTTGCCAGAAAGTATATGACTGGGGACAAGAGCAGATAGAGGACATACATCTTACCAGCTGGCAGAAAGAGCAGTTTGTAAATAAAAACATCAAGGATAATGAATCATTCCAAACGCTATTTAATTCATCTAGTTAGTAATCAGATATGTATAAAGTAAAGCTCCAAATCTTCCACTAAAATACAACATTTACTACCTGCCTCTAATGTTGGGAGTAAACACATCTTCACAGCAGAGCAGGTCCGGAAAGAGCTTTGCTGTGCAGACTCTGCCCAGGTAAGGCTGCAGGTCCCGAGGGCGTCAGCCCAAGGGTCCTGAAAGCATGCGCTGCCCAGCTGTGTGGAGTCCTACAGTACATCTTCAACCTGAGCCTCAGTTTGGAGAAGGTCCCGGTGCTGTGGAAGACATCCTGCCTGGTTCCAGTCCCGAAGAAGTCACGTTCCAGCACTCTTAATTTCTACAGACCGGTGGCGCTGACTTCCCACCTAATGAAGTCATTGGAGAGACTGGTCCTGTCACTCCTTGCCCCTTGGTCAAACCGTCACTGGACCCTCTCCAGTTTGCCTATCAGCCGTAGAGGACACCGTCATCGTCCTGCTTCACCGTGCCTATGCCCATCTGGACAGGCCCGGCAGCACTGTGAGAGTCATGTTCTTTGACTGTTCCACTGCGTTCAACACCGTCCGGCCTGCCCTGCTTGGGAGTAAGCTGTCGGCGATGCAGGTAGACTCTCCCCTGGTTTAGTTTGTAGGGATGTGTGCCTGACACTGTGGTGTGCAACACTGGGGCCGCACAGGGTACGGTCCTATCACCATTCCTGTTCACCCTGTACACCTCAGACTTCCAATTCTGCTCGGAGTTCTGCCACCTGCAGAAGTTCTCAGATGACTCTGCAATAGTAGGCTGCATCACCCAGGGGAAGGATGAGGAGTACAGGGTCGTCGTGGACTCCTTCGTCGAGTGGTGTGAGCTGAATCACCTGCAGCTCAACACTGACAAAACTAAGGAGCTGGTGGTGGACCCCCGAGAAGAAGTCACCCCCCACACCTGTGTCCATCAATGGGGTGACTGTGGACTCTGTGCAGGTATACAAATACCTGGGAGTCCATTTGCATAACAAACTGGGCTGGTCTAAGAACGCTGAGGTAGTGTACATAGAGGACAGAGTCCACTCTACTTCCTGAGGCGGCTCCGGTCCTTCAATGTATGCAACACCATGCTGAGAATGTTTTACCTGTCTGTGGTTGCCAGTGCCATCTTCTTCGCAGTGGTGTTTTGGGCCAGTAGGGCGATCAATAGGATCATCGGGAAGGCTGGCTCCGTCCTGGGGGTTGAACTTGATTTGTTGGACCATGTGTCGGAGAGAAGGATGCTGCGCAAGCTACATAGGTGCACTGTCACTCACTATTGTATGTCTGTAGTTATATTGCCAGATGCACATTTGCATTTGTTTCCTTGTCCTCCTTTTGTATTTGTACTGTCATGTACTGTTCCCCGACTGTAAGTACTTCACCCCTTATTGTGTGTACTTATCATTTATCTTATTATCTGCATGCTCTTTGCACGTTTCTCTATATTGCACGGGTTTTGGTGATTTCTAGTTTCATTCTGCACTGTGCTGTAACTGTTGCACAGTAATTTCCCTCGGGACAATAAACTTTTATCTTATCTTATCTTTTATTTTTTACAAACAAAGGTCTGCAGCTAGTGGTCGTAGAATTGACAACATTTCATTTCAACAACAAAAAATTCTGCTGGATGCATTGATTTCTTTTCCTTCTTTTTCTGTTTCTTGCTCTCAGTTGACCCTGTCACTAATTTACACAAAGACTGAATTTATGCTCCACGGCTCCACCTTTGACAGCTGTTAGCATCTTGTCTATATGTGCATGGAATGCTGAGAGTTAAAGGGGAAAAAAACAGCCAGCTCGGTCATATCAGCCGGAGTGCAGCATGTTAAAAGAGCCATAACTGATGGGGAACTGATGGGAGGAGACGAGGAGGAGGACGAGGCGGGGATGGTGGAGAGTAGAGGGAAGCGCGGTGGCAGGGCCTGTGGTCATCCTACAGGGCAGATGAGACTGCCAGCGGCCCTGTAATCCCCCAACTCCTGCCCTCTGTCTTCTCTCTATCACCCCCTCCACCTCACCATCACAAACTGGATCAAATTGCCAGAGGCCTCCTCGCCTCCTCCCTTTTCTTACCAAGCGAGCCTCATTCCATTTGTTATTTCCTCTTACTCCATCACGGTCAGCTACTGCCAAGTCTGAATACAAAGCTGGCAAGGAGGCCTGGCATGGAGGAAGAACAAGTTAGCCCAGAGGATGATTCTTAATGGGTTTAGGCACATTTGCTAATTTGTCTACAATTCTGTGATGTGGAGCTGCCTGGCTGGACTTTTGCTGGTGACATTTTTGGAAAAAAAAAAATTGAAAGTTGTTGCTGTGTTAATACTTTGTGAGCTTAAAGCTTAATGTCTCGTAAAAAGCAAAAGACGATGCATGAGATGATGTGATATCAGACTGGGGTTTATTGGAGACCTAGACCTACTTGCGTCCACCAAAGAGCTTTCGCTTTAAATTCTGTTTGTTTGTTAGTTTAGATGAAATTATAAATTGTCTCTTGTAGTATGAGATTTGTTCAGAATGTATTTCACTTCAAGTGATCTGCTCGGTAACATGTAGTGGTGGATAATAATAATATTAATTTTATATTTTTTACCAAGGATAGCCAAATAAAAGCCGAACTGTAACGTAAACATTGCATTCATAATAAATAAAGATTTTCTATGTATAATTTCCATTATTTCCCACATACAGTATATTTTATTTTATTTCTTCTTCATCTTCTTCTTCTTCTCCTTCTTCTTCTTCTTCTTCTTTGTCTTTCCTCTTTCCTTCTGTCCTTGTTTGTGTCCTCCCTCTGCCTACTTCCCCACTGTGCGTATTTGCTTATACTTTAAACAAGTTAAATGTTGAATGCAGGACTTTCATTGTCGTTAAGAATTTTCCATTGCCTTATTGCTATATTTACTTTTTGTGTATTATAACTGTTATGCATTAATGAATCTACTTTACATATGCACAGTTGAAGTTTTATTTGTATAGTGTTTTGAAACACTAGAATAAAATGACTTAAGAACATTTGTTCCTAATACTATGTGTATTACGTGTGGCCAGGATGTGTGTGTGTGTCTTCCTCGCTGTCTCCTCTCCACCCGCTCTGCCTGCCCTTGCTCAGGTGATGACCCTCCAGATAAAGGGAGGTAGCAGCGGGGCGTCTCTCTCACTCTCTCACTACAGGTGCGTGGCTAGAGGAGGGAGGCAGCACCGGACGCAGTTTTCCTGGTTTTCCTGGTTTTCCTTTGTTTCTGTTCCTTGGCATGTCTAGAATGCCAGGGTTTTATTGTTTTAATTTGGCCTAGAGCTCCCGGTAGTCCTACTTTCTGTGGCTTTGGTTTTCTGCTGTCTTAGGTTAGTTTTGATTAGGTAGTTTTAGTTGAGGGGAAAGCTGGATCCGAAGGTCCATGCTGGCTGGTCTGGCGTTCCTTCTCTCTTTCTGTTCTGTTGGCCGGGAATTCCAGTCCTTCTTTTGTTTGCAGTTGTTGATCAATAAATAAAACTTTGTGGATTGTTTAAAGCTGTGTCAGTGTCCTTCATATATGCTGTGGTCCTTTCGAGCCAGTCGTTAGTCGGGGACTGTAACAATGTGCAATCTGTACAAAATATTAGATGGATTTGATTTTGAAAGAAAATGTAAGCTATCTTCTCTTTGTTTGCAGGGTTTCTAAGCACAGGAGACCAGGCAGCAAAGGGGAACTACGGCCTGCTGGATCAGATCCAGGCCCTCCGATGGATCAAAGAGAATATCCAGGCCTTCAAAGGAGACCCGAAGAGAGTGACCATCTTTGGCTCTGGAGCCGGGGCGTCATGTGTCAGCCTGCTCACCCTCTCACATTATTCTGAAGGTACTTTGATCTGACACATGCCTGCACACTCGCACACATTGCTCCAACAATACATCTCACCCAAGTTACTCTGAAGGTTCCTCTTCACGCTCACACACATTTAATGCACTTGTTGATGAAGGTAGCTGCTCTCCATCTTCATCCACACTTAGGAGGCAATAAGAAGAGACATCCTTGTACAGTTAGAGACACACTAAGTAAGCTGAAGGCAGGATGAGAAAGCTGTACTTATTTGGAGATGTGCAGCCATGCTACCAGCCCAGTTGCTCTGTGGGCTTGGTGGACCAAGAGCCAATGGACATGGACAGCCTAGTGGACAGTCCAATGAAGGATGTAGAAAACAAAGCAAGTGACTCTCATTGAGGTGAGTTTCAGTTGTTTCATTGTTGTTTCATGTCATGATGCATTGTAGCCAAAGCTTTTTAATAAAAATGTGACCTTTTTCTGATCTTATTTATTGATTTTATTGGTGTATTTTAGTCTGCACTCTGCTCTCAGTTAAGTGAGAATTGTCCCTAGAGGGGCAAATAAAGCTGCACTGGATTGAATGGCGAAACCTTTTATTTGCTTTGTGTTGCCTGGCTCTCCTGGTACGTCCTGTACCATTTATAGTTAGCAAAACCGGGCAGTAAGCCAGTGAACTGTTCATTGAATGGATCTACTTATTTTCTCAGCGCGTAACTGTAATAATGCTTGAGGTTAGTACTGCTCTATAACTTCCCTTGTTGGGCAGGAAAACTGCAGGACAAAGGATTTGGCACTTTATGTATTGACTTGTATCTAATGCTAATGTTCCAATGTCTTTTGTCGTGGTTATCTTAGGGACCCTTCCCCCCAACTGAGGTGGAAACAAAAATTGCCCAGGAAGTAGGCACTGATGAAAGCATAGCATAGCATGTTCACAAATCTGGACAACACAGCTCCAGGAGCAGAGGGAGTATGAGGAGCTGAAACATCGACATGAGGAGAGCATCCAGGAGACCAAGTGTCCCTTGCCGGCCAAGCGAATGTTGGCTCCACCACAATTCATCAATGCATCTCTACACCATGACCAAGGGCCACTTTGCACCACGCACGAGACTGCCAAGCTCTCAAGACCTTAGCTTTCCCCACACAATCATTATGCTCTTCTCTGGTGATGTAAAGCTGTAAAAGCTTTATCTGTAAGCTAGACGGTTTGCTTCGTGGAATCTGTTTGTTTTCTATCTTTTCTTAATACGTTTTTTGCAAGATCAATAAAGTATTTGTATAGCATTGTTTGAGTTATTTACCACCTACTCACACCATGTATACAATCCTGTCCTACACCAAGAAGGTCAATAGGGTAATATTCACATTTCAACTAGAAAGAGTCATTGATTGATTATTTGAATAGCATATTGTATTGACATCAACATATTAAACATTGACACTCTTCAGTAATACTTTTACACAAGTACAAAGTTAAATTCCTTGCTTGTTATTATATACCGTATATATGATTTGATAAAAGATTCATAAGGATATGGAATGAAACTCTGGATATATCAGAATCAGAATCAGAATCGCTTTAATCGCCAGTTAAGTTAACACTCCTTAGTGCGTACAAATAACATAAAGAGACAACACAAAACAACATTTAAAACAACATATAAGATGAGATAATATATGAGATAATATATATGAAGTAAAGTGGAGCTCTGCCCACTGGCCCCTGGTTGGGTCACTGCTGTGTGTTGGTAACAGTATAAATATAGTATCAGCGACTGAAAGAATCAAACACATGTGATTCTGGCGTTACTTTCTGGCCTATTTCCATGAAGGAAAGCAATGTGTCACATACGCGTTATGTCCATGCTGCTTCATTGATTGATCCTATTTCCATTCATGCTGAAATATTTCCCAGCATGGACTTGTTTTTGTAATCAGCAGTAGTTCCTCATTGTAGTAGTAGTTTGTTATCAGTAATTGTTATTATTATCTACCTATGAAATTGAATGACCACATGATGTCAGAAATACCACCAAATGTTTCAACATCGTCACTTGTATTTGTGTTTTGATTCTAAATCACAGACATTTTACTCAGCAGCATATTTGAGGCCATTTCTGTGTGTGTTTGCTTTGTTTCACTTTGAAGCATCAAAGCTTTGTTGGCTGCATTTTTCTGTGTCTTTCTTCACTAATCATAGCTCCACTTTCAGATCTCTTCCAGAAAGCCATCATACAGAGCGGCACGGCTCTGTCCAGCTGGGCAGTCAACTACCAACCCGCCAAGTACACTCGAGCGTTGGCTGAGAAGGTAGGCTGCAACATGCTGGACACCATCGACCTGGTGGAGTGCCTCCAGAACAAGAACTACAAGGAGCTGATTGAGCAGTACATCACGCCTGCTAAGTACCACATCGCGTTCGGCCCTGTGATCGATGGCGACGTCATCCCAGATGACCCCCAGATCTTAATGGAACAGGGGGAGTTCCTCAACTATGACATCATGCTCGGGGTAAACCAGGGAGAGGGTTTCAAGTTTGTGGACGGCATCGTGGACAGTGAGGACGGGGTGTCCGCCAATGATTTTGACTTTGCTGTGTCGGACTTTGTGGATCATCTGTATGGCTACCCAGAGGGCAAGGACACCCTGCGCGAGACCATCAAGTTCATGTACACAGACTGGGCGGACAAGGAGAACCCTGAGACCCGGCGCAAGACCCTGGTAGCCCTGTTCACTGACCACCAGTGGGTGGCACCAGCAGTGGCCACAGCTGACCTCCATGCTCAGTACGGCTCACCCACGTATTTTTACGCTTTCTACCACCACTGTCAGAGCGACATGAAGCCGAGCTGGGCTGACTCGGCCCACGGCGATGAGGTGCCCTATGTGTTCGGGATTCCCATGATCGGCCCCACAGATCTCTTCAACTGCAACTTCTCCAAGAATGATGTCATGCTAAGCGCTGTCGTCATGACCTACTGGACTAACTTTGCTAAAACAGGGTAGGTGCTTTTTTCTTTCCTCTATTTCTTCCACTCTTAATATGTCATGTTTTGATTATAAATTAATCTTCCTTCTGTAAACAAGCGATCAACACTGTACAAAGCAGATGCAATTCAATTCACAAAACTCATTTAGTCATTGGCCTTGTTATGTCATGCCATCTTTTTTTATCTACTCCTAGTTCTTCTGGTGCTGTTTGCTGGATGGAGTAAGAGACTTTTGGCAGCCAAGGTTGCAATGCTTCCCTGTTAAATGTTTTGATACTTTGTTACTTCATTAACTAGTATTTTTATTTCAATACCACTGTTTCTAGATTTTGTTTTATTTTCCAAGCTTGTTGAGGGCTCCATTTTAGACAGAAGCCACCATTCAGCTGCACTTTTTAACTCTCATTCCCACACCAAATGACAGTATTACCTTTCACAGTCAATCTTTATACTGACATGTGAGTGTGCTGTGGAAAGATACTGTTTCTCATCCGGGTGGTACTTTCTGTAGGCTGTGGCATTGTGCTGCTCTAGAGATGCACTCTATTGTCACAAGTAAATATCAACAAAAAATATATACTCACAAACATGTTTTCATCTGGTACAACCGTATCCGTAATGTTTTTCCAATGTGCTAAATTAATATCACAGAGGCTTTAAGATTGAGTTGGAGTTATGTGGTGCATATTCAGCGTGCTGTGAGCAGTGTTGCCACAGTTACCTTGAAAAAGTAATCTAATTACTGATTACTGATTACTCCTTTAATTACTTTATTTTAAAAGTAACTAAGTTAGATTGCAAGTTACTTTATTAGTTACTTTCAGCAGCTGGCTGTGCCATGCTGCGACTCCAAATGTTTCTTTAAATTCAAAGTTGTGTTTTTATAGCAAGAAAGCACTTTGTCGCTAGCACAGAGTGTACAGCGAACTTTTATGTTGTCTTGTTTAGCCGACACAAACTGAAAATAATGACTGTACTTCCAGCCCGAAAACGTGCAATCTCTCCTCCCTCAATTATTGTTTACATACGTTTGTGCAGCGTGGTATTACACGTGAGTTGTCCTCATGCTAAAAACGTGACATGTCGCACGCATGACGTTAATCCCCGAGACAAGAAGAAAGCAAAGAATATGATATATATTATAGATATTATATCTTTACTAAGGAATAGTAACGCACAGTTACTTGGATAAGTAACTTTAATCTGATTACTGGTTTGGAAATAGTAATGTTAGATTACTCGTTACCAAAAAAAGAGGTCAGATTAACATGTTACTGGCATCACTGGCTGTGAGCATGAATATTTCTGAAATACCTCTGTGATGTTTAAGAAAGTCAGAGAGAGAGATCCAGTGTGAGTATAATTCCGTGATTCAATCCTCGCACTGCAGCGGCACTGGGTTTAATGAAAGGATTTGTTTCCTGTTTTTGTTTCTTGTTCCTTCAGATTAGGTATCAGGGTGTTTTTACAACACAGTTACATTGAACATTTATTTTAAGGTTAATAAACAAACCTGATAAGCTTCATAGGCAGCAGTGTTCAATCCGCCCCCGATTTACAGAATCAATGCAAATTCCTAACTAGACTCTTGATCAGTTTAAGCAGGTCTCTCTACTTCTGCTTCACTTCATGATCAAAACTGACAGTCCTGAAATTTCTTAACACAGAATATGTCCAGAGTCCAGTTTCTTTCAGTGTTGCTACTAGAAGCCATGAGGTCCAGCTTGATGTGCAAAGATATGGCAAGGTGCTAGTTGCTTCTACTGAGGACAAACAGAAATGTATTTGTTACAGCATATCATTTCTCAGCAGTGGCCCAAAAACAAATACAGATATTACTCAAAGTAACAATAGATTAGATTAGATTAGATTAGATTCAACTTTATTGTCAAAGAGCAAGTACAGGTACAAGCCGATGAAATGCCGTTAAATAAAGACTGGTCAGTTCTGACACTGCAATATTTAAAGCAGTGGTGGGGAAACTCCAGCCCGTGAGACAATTTGGTCCGGTCAGCGAGACAATTTTGGCTCTTTCGATAACAGCATCAATCGCAGCGCTAATTTCGAAGCATGCGTACATTCATCCTGACAAATAACACCAACAATATATTGCTCAGTGAAGTTGTTCAATCAGTGAGCTTTTCATATCATACAGGTTTTTAAAGGGGACATAGAAACATCTGACTCTCACAAAGCTGATCAGTTCGCAATCCTGGAAAACCTCAGAGGCCTGTAATCCTCCCTGCAGATCTTTTGTAGTCCCACCTACGAGCTCCAGTTAAAATACCAACTCTGAGTCAGACGCCTTGTGTCCAATAGTACACAGTAACTCTGAATATATTACAGCTCATCCCGGTACATGCAGGCATAAGTAGCTATGTTTCCATCCAGGCAAATATTTGAACACAAACATATTTCTCTTCACCCTCTGCCAGGTTGAACCTAACTATGAACTCAATCATGTCAGTATTATCTGAAGCGGGAGTGGGCAAACCAAGGCCATCCAGCCTGTTGCGCTTTTCAATGCGGCCCGCCGAACATTTTCCGCCCCCCAGACTTGAGGTTCGCACTGGTTCTTGTGTGAAGAGCCAGGACAAATTAATCCACAGTAGCAATTTATTAAAGCAAAACAATGGATCCTGTTTAAGGTCTGAGTCTAATATTGGACTTCCATTATGAAAAGAGGCGGAGCTGCTGGATGTCTCTGTGTGCCTTTGTTTTGATCATCTTAACGCGATTAATCATAAAACATTCACCAGAGGGGGAGGGGCTGTGAATAGAACTGCTTTGTCTTCTGTGTGTTTTTGTAATCTGTACACTTAAACAGGCCTAGCAGTGCATACTTGGAGTTGCAGGAGCACAGATATACAGTTGCAAAGAAAACATATAGTTTGCATCTCATATGGCAGTTCGTGAGTGTTCCTCTGTGGCCCCCAACTGCAATGTGTGACTCAAGATGAGTCCTCCCTCCTATTCAGTATTCAGATATACACTCAAAGAAACTCACAAATACACACA